>NC_134932.1:20117970-20742104 GCF_051020765.1 Lasioglossum baleicum
ACGAGTTCGGTCTGAACGACAGATGCATCGAGATGGACAGTTTCGTTATCCGTTGCATGTTTCAGCGGGTCGCACTCTCTCGTTGAAACTTCGAAACGAAGTGCCCACGTGGTTTTCAACGGGATCACAGTTCTTTTTTTTTAGCGGCGATCATTCCACACCTCGGACGTTTTATTAGTCAGCGATTTCGGAACTGTGTCTGCGCGCGGTTCAAAACCACTGCTAGGATTTACGAGCCGGAGGTTCATTCGTCACAACCTCGGTCCTAGAATGCTCCGAGCAACCTGCAATTTTTATCGACGGCGCGGCGGCGTGCTTGAGCAAGCTAGGTCTGGGTTAGGTCATCGATCCTAGTGGCGTTCATGACTTCGATCTAGAGTTTGTGGGTTTATTTCTGCATTTATTGGACTGTGTTTATGACGCGGATAAAGGAGGGGCAGTAGGTGAGACTGCGGTGGATCGATACGTTCGGAGGAGAACGATCGTTCTCGAAGAACAATGATCTTTTTAGTTTATAACTTGAAGCTTCTACCTTCACAATCCATCGTTGAATACGATATTGTGAGAATAATGAGGACACACAGTCCGGCACAATTAAATTTCGTGAAAAGCGGTGTTATGAAATGCAACGATGCACACGCAATAAGACAAACCTGGGTGATGAAGTGGAAAATGGGTCCTTTTAATCCGTAACGGAATTCATAATTTATTCAAGCTTTGGTAAACTTCCAGGAATCGAGAACGAGTGGAAAGTTACAGAATGCTTTTAGCAGTATCAGTTCTGCAACATCTAAAATTTATCGGGGCTGTGCTGTTAATCCGTGGAAGAGTGTTTGGATTACGGGCGAAATTTGTGAGGGCAGAATTATTGACTGGTGTACATGGGGCGGCATTAACAACCCATTGAGAATCCGGGAGAAACTAATCACTTAGAACATGACTAATGGTTCTAACGATGCGCCGTGTTCCAGGCCGTCCTGATCCATTGAAATTCGCGTTTTCGATTGTTAGTCTGCAATTATAAATAAACCGGCGTGACACAAGAGTACTTCATATTAAAACTGTACAAGATTTTCTAAAATGAACAGGGTACTTCTAAAATACACATTTATTTTTTAATAAATCCACTGAACGCTGAAAGTAATTGCTGTTGCGATATAAAAATGAAGATATTGAATTCGTATAAATTTTGCACGGTTTCTATCATATTTGCTTGGGTAATGAAACTTCCGGTGGGAGTGTACTCATAATATCAGTAAAAGATTTAATATGTAAAACCGATAATTTGACTGTAAAAAGTAGATGTAATGTTGAAGAAAGCAGTGATATTAATTCTGGCGCAATTAACGATTCTGAAAATTAAACTGGAGCTGTAGTTCACGTTGGAATTTCGAATACGTGGAAAATGAGAACTCTCTGTAATACTACGAGAAAGTTACATTAAAAAATTGGCTGGAAAGTTACAGAGTTATTCCTGTAGGTAACGAGAGCGCAGATATGGAGTAAATATAAACGGTTTCAGACTAATGGTTCGCTTTGTCATGCTGAATCAAGTGATTAACAATGCATGGTATGCATGGAAATGAAGAGTTGAAGGTACATTCCAACACCCCCCTCCCCCGCCCAATATCCATGAGAATAGCTAACGCAGTTCAGTTCGCATTACAAAAGTGAACTCGCCTCTAACAAGCTACATCGCTGCCCGAAAGTTTCGAGCACTTTCCGCTCTTCAGATAAATGAAGCATTTTCGTACGCGAGCACTTGTTCCTATGAAAAACTATCACATACTTCGAAGACATTCCTTCTTCACTTCAAATGATAACTGCGGTGGCATAGTCAATATTCTTTCAGAAAGCAATCTTCACAAGTGAAAATTGCTTCGAGCTATTATACATAACTGTAAACATGTGTCAATTTCAGACACACTAAATTCTCTACTTTGGGAATCATTTAGACATTTTCGTTGTTGAATTTTAATACGTGCGAATATGTATTATCGACACACGCTGTGTGACAAAAAGGTGTTACATTTTCAAATTTTTGTAGCTAAAATGTAGCTCAATGTGAATCTTAATGGGTGCAATTATTTTGTCACACAGGGTAAAGTGTTGCAATAAGATAGTAATTAACCTGCATTTATGACATTCGTTAGAATTAGTAAAATTATAAGAAGGTTTCTATATTGAATAAAATGAACAAATTACTTTTCTATATTTTCACCATAATGAATCTTTTAATCAGCGAAATAAATTATTCCCCTGTTCTGTTGTTCGTAAAACAATTCGTGAAAATGGAAATTTGTATAAACATTCAGAAATAATAATGGTGTTTTCGTTGCACACGTTAATTCCATTAACAAATATATACAATAACACGTATAAAAATATTGCATTGTAAACACTAAATGTACTACATAATAAGGAAGAAGGAAGAACAATCTTGCAACAGTGTTTTACACTCATTTAAATCATAGTGAACCGTGAAAGAGGTCAAAACGGATCCGCGATCTAAAATCGAAACAGCCCCGTATAAAAAAGTAATACATAGTTGGACGCACTCGCAATAAAAAACTAATTCCCTTCGTTTCGCGACCATCCTGAGACGTCGACGATCCTCGCATTTACTATCGCCATTCTGTCCCGAGGCTCCGGTTCGTCTCAAACAGAATACACATCCAGGACAGCGATCGATGTTAATTCGGTTGTTGGCTCCGGTATCATTCGATTTTCCGACCGAATACGTAAATGCACAACGCCGAGTGAGTTTCATTCTTTTTTCTTTGTTAAAACAAAATTTGACGGTAACCCGCAGATACGTTTACCCAGATACCACTGATTCGATTAACCCTCGAACAACGGATACTCCTCACAATTTCATAGCAAAGTCCACATCCATCAATTTTTTATTGAACTCTTTACATTCCCCGGTGTAGACATTTGTATCACTAACCGTTTATTCTCTTTCAGTATCTTGATTTTCTGAAATTTTCTTTCATTATGCATGTGCAGTCAAACTTGTACAAAAATGAGAAAATTCATTAAAATAATTAAGATATGTAAATTTATAGTTTTTTAATTTCAGTATCTGCAATTTTGCTCGATTCACTTTTTCTCTGTGTTAGTGTAATTAATACTGGTTTGGTAGAGATCTCTTACGATCAGCTGGAAAATGTTTATTTTGCATAAGCATCCGCAGTCTAGCGATCAACTTTAATTCTGAATTATTTTGATTTCATGGGATTTTTCGGTATGATGATTCAGCAGTTATGTCGATCCCGAGTGCGGACCAGATCAGGTTCGTTTCGTATCCGAAAACAAAATTGATCCTCCCGAATGGTAGCTCTGCGAAACTGGCGCGCGGTTTATTCTTAACGTCGTATTGATTCGCGACGACACAACGAGGCGGACAACCGGTATTTTTAGAGATGCGTGTATTGAAAGTAAAGTTGAATATTAGCCGACCTTGCGTCTGGTTAATCGCGAAGCAGCTTCGACGAAAGGTCGATCGATCGATCGTAGCGAGGCTATTCTCTTTCGTCGGTGGCGCACACGAATTACCGGAAACCGTAAAAATTTTCCGAGCAGAGTGCGTCGCCGGTCTCTAGACATCGATCGTTCCTCTGTCCCCCTTACACCCTACACCCCATTGCCCCCACCCCGTACCATGGCTAATTCTCGATCCAGCACGATCATCCCGTAATCTCCGACAATTAGGCAACTTTTCGAACTCCGTGGACCGTGCTCAACTTCTGATCGTCGATGCCTAGCAATTTCACCGTGTCGCGTAAACTTCGATAACGCGATTATTGTTCCACACTGACGTAACCGCCCCGCGACACTCGCCCCTCAACTTCGCCCTCGCACTCCGGCCACCATCCCCTATTAAATCATTTTCAACAGTCGGGCAATACGAGACTCGCCCTGGCCATCATCTTTATTCAGAACACTGTTTTCCATTCGTTTCACGGACCTTTAACCCCGTTTAGCGATATCTGGGTCGATTTTGACCCCGGTGAGCGAGAATTCGGCAGGCTAACCCGCATTGCGTTCCCTACCAGCATTTGCTGCTTAGCTTCTTTGTTAGCATTATTTATTAATTGTAACTTTCTTCTTCACGAGGGACTAAAACAATTCAGTAGGAGAAAGTCATTTATTATAATTTCTGTGTACTGTGAATTTAACCCTT
Source organism: Lasioglossum baleicum (assembly GCF_051020765.1). Lineage (NCBI taxonomy): Eukaryota > Metazoa > Arthropoda > Insecta > Hymenoptera > Halictidae > Lasioglossum > Lasioglossum baleicum. The sequence continues at coordinate 20,122,157 of NC_134932.1, forward strand.
TGCTGTGAGAAGAACCTTTTCAGTGAAAGAAAATTTGTATAACCCTGCATCGCAATAATAGTGCAATTATTTTGAACAATTCAGATCGAAAGACGAAGATCGTGGCTTCAACGCAAAGAAAATCCTGTAACCACGAAGCGATGGTATTTTAATAATCGATGCCGTGTCCGACGGAGGCCAGGATTATTTACAACCCGCATAATTATCAGAAGTCATTGTCTTGGCCGATAGAATCAATTCGAATAGAACCCGATCGTCCCGTAGACACCCGACCAAAATAATTCGGTAACGATTCCAATTAACCATTTGTTTCCTGCGGCGGTCTTCGCTCGCCACAGTTGTGAATACAAACTCCTCCTTGAGAGGCAAGACCGTCTGAACGATCGTTTTCTGACCCAAATAGTTGGGAGATCAGCAATTAAGGAAAACGTAGAAAGGAAGACAATGACGAGATGTCGGATAATGAAACGACTAGATGAGTTCGGTGAAAAGGAGAGTCGATGGGAAGGAAGAATGTCTGTGTAATTACAGGCGCAGAATGGGACAAGGAAAAAAAGAAGAATAATGACGCAGCTCTAAGGAAATTTCGGGACATTCGAGACCCAGTTATTTTCGACACGGGATTCTGAATACATTCGCATTCTCCGCGTCATCGCGAATTGCGAACCTCGAACAGAGGCTGTGGACGTGAAGAATAAAATTAGTAAAATAATGTAAAAAGTTATACATTCCTAACTTTATTTTTAAGATAGTGAAGCGAATATTTCGAATGTTCGATACTTCGAAAATATAGAACGAAGAACATCTGTCTCATGTATATTTAAATTATGAATGAGAATATTGGGAGATCGCATTCTTGCGGAATTTAACTTTCCGTAGAAGAATTAACACAAGTTTCGACTAGAAAATGATCGAAATTATTGTACAGCGAGGAGTGTTTGTCTCATGTGCATTCTCAACGACCATATCGCCAACACGACACTTCTCTAGAAGTTTAATATTCGGCGAAAGAATCGACATCAAAGCGATCTATCGTTCGTGATTCCGCGCCCTATCGCATAGATAGCACGGCGAAGAACTTGTTTGTTCGGAACTCGTCAGGAAACTGATCCAACTCGCACGCGACAGATAGTTGCTAACTTCCCGGCGAGCGTAAATTAACGAAACGCAAATAACGCGCGGATGTAAACAACTTTTACAGTTATCGAAGTAAATTTACGTTCACGGATATTGCGTTTCAGTATAGTAAGGGCGGTTGGCTTAATCGAGGACCGAGCAGAGTTTCGACGAGTCAGTGTCTCTTTTAGCGAAATATTAAGCGAACGCAAGAAACGACGATGCAATCTGCATATACGTTTAATAAAGGGGATTGAATTCGCCTCTTGCATAATATTCATGGAATAATCGTATGGTCACGGACAATACAGAGATAGGTCGAGTCGTATGATCGTGCATTCAATATTCAACGACAAAGAAGTCTTCTCCACTATTAAGATTAAACACCCTACATTTAATATGCAATTAATAAAAAGTTTCTGTCGACAGTGAATCTGGATAAATCGCGTGTTCTACACTTCGTTTTATCAATCGTGAAACATTTGAAAGTTAACCCTAGGTTTTCAATGTCGAAGGAATTTACAAAGTCAATTATTACATTTTCCATCAAATTGATTTTTTTCCACTGTGTCAGTTTGACGTGAGGGGTAAAATTAAGTCGTGAACTAGGGGATGACTAGGGGATGGATAAGGGTAAAACGTAAAACCATACAATCATGATACTGTTCTGTTTAATTTCTGTATATCACTCGATCAAGTAGTAGAAAGATTAAAAAAATCTCAGAGTAGTGATATGTAACTTTCCACCCGCAAAATTTATTAGAAAAAGAAAGACATTCCTGAGTGCATTTCATATTAAGTAGCGCAGTCTATTCACAACACTGAGTATAAGTTTAGAACCTCTGATAGTTTTGTTTTTCGCTATACGTAACGTTTTATAGCTCCGACAGACTGTGAAAAGCTTCCACGTCCATTTGCCCCGATCTCCGGTTAAAAATAAACGACGAGAAAAGGGGAAACACGGTGTAATCGTGGTTTTCGGTAATTACTTATCTTCGTTTTCGAGCGAAGCCGTCGCGGACCGCAATTTCGCCGGTTCGCTGTCGTGTCGTGTTGGGAAAGTTTCGTCGCAAAGTGTAAACTATATAGCTCGGTATTAGTCTCTCGAGCGGGTCGCGTTCTAATGCCGTCATTTAAAGTCTAATATCTCTTTGCCGTTGGAAAAGTTGGTCCGCGCATAAACGTCAAACCCACTTATTCCTGTTTATCCCGATTTTCTCGGGGCTCCGCTCCGTTCTAGCCTTTCCGGGGCGGTGCGCGCCGATCATGCTTTGATAAACAGCACAGAAAATACGGTGGAAGTTTCAACAAGAAAACCGAGAAAGCAATGAACGTGATATCAAAGAGAGACTGCTACGGCGGGTGGTGTAATCATTGCTGTGATCAAACGACAGCCGAGCCGAGGAAAAGTTGGAGTACGTGCGCTCCCCTATCGATTTTCTGATCTCTTCTTTGTAGAACCGTGATGCGCCGCATCCGAACGCACAACCCGTTCTAACCGATATTTCGTACAAACGTACACACGAATCCGAACGAGAAATCTTTTCATCCGGAAGACAATATTCGACTGTGTACCAGTAGGGTCACATGTCCACTGAACAAACGTAATACCCAGTGGCCCCTAAACGTACAAACATGTCTCAGTTACGTCATGGTTTTTTACAACATTGCGCGCATTCAGGTAAAATATTCAACTGCATTTCAACAAATATTACCAGTGAACATATACAATGAACTACTGTAATATTCGGACACTTTTAAAAAGACGATAAATTTTTAAATTTCAGATCATATACAGCTTGGATATTTTTTGAGAAGTTAGAGCAATTAGTTGACTGCAAGACGTGGAAAAAATTTTTGAAAAATTGCAATTCGTCGGAATTACAGAGAAAATACTAAAAGTTGTTGTTTACAACATTTTTATAACTGTGTCAATTATAGTTTTATACTTTTATAATAGAATTTTATAAAATATTATTATTAAAATATAATTGTACAATTGTATTATCATTTTGAAAGTGTCCGAATACTACTGTGGTTCACTGGATCTATTTTGCATTTATGAATATTTATTTATATAAGAGTAGCACTGGTCACTTTCATTGAATTCGTATGTCAAGTGGTCAAAGGGAAAAATAATATTTATGATGTCATTATCATTTTGACTTTTCGTGCAATAATTCTATTGTAAGTTCACATTATACAGGATGTGTCTGAACGGGTGGCACAATCGAGCGGTGGATGATTCTACACGTAAAACTAAGTCGGAAAAAAGGGAATAACATTTTCTCGAAAAATCAAGTCCTTCTTCCCACTTTTCTTTTTTAAGTTTCAAGTGGCACGTTGAATAATTTACGGCCGAAAGACAAGAGAGACGCGGTTACATTCGAAATCGGATCGATCGAGTGAAATTTCAATATCCTCGTGAAAGTTTATCCTTAAATGAACGTATCGACTGGATTCGCTGGCGTGGTCATCGATACCGTTCCGAAGCATCTGTCGTTTACACGTCACCAGGAAATTGCGTCGACTTTTGCTCGGCTCGCGAAAAATATTAAGCGGGCAAGTTGGATCCATGCTCCGCGGGTTTCGAAATTCGATGCAGCGCCGTCTCTTTTCGCGTCGGGTCTAGTATTTTCCGGCAGGAACGAGCACGTCCTGGAAAATATGTATGGATTCCAAACTGCGGAGAATCGACGTAATGAAAAGGTGGAAAATTAATTTGATCGAATCTGCCCGGGCGTTCTGACGTTTCTTTCTTTCTTTCTTTCTTTCTTTCTTTCTTTCTCTCTTTTTTGTGCGACCAGTATTTGATTTCCGCGATTTCCTCCGCTTCCACATCAATCTGGACGGTAATGGCGTCCATTGTTTACGACTGTTCTCTCCGACTTTACAACCGTTACAGCTGTTGCATTAAGAGAGCATTACTCTTCCTCGACCTATTTTCGAGGAATACTCCGGAATCTTTCTTTTTATTGAATATGCACCTTTACGAAACTCCAGTGGTTTATCTATGTGCAGCGGCAAAAATTTTCTTGTTGTATTTCCCCAGTTTTTCAACGCCGTTGCGTTCATAAACAATGCAAATAGTCGCATGTTGAACAAAAGCGTGCAAATTAGTTTCAGAGGCACCTAATGTTATATTATTAAATCTAAGGTAACATTACTAAATCGTTTGTTGATTACATAGTTGCGTGATACACCTGGAATGAGTAATGCGGCGTGCGGGAAGGTTTTATCAGCGTTCATAAAACTGGCTCCATGAACGAAACTAATCTAGCGCGCGCGCGCGTCCGCCCTTAAACATCAATATCACTTTTAACATCTTCGGTTTTATGCGCTCCGATAGCAATTACCACGTCCGGCGGCATGTTACTTTTTATTCCGTGTCTTTTTTAATCATACAGTTTTTCATTTTACGGTGCGCTGTTTTATACGCCGCGCGCGCGGAAAGTATTAAACACGAATGCATCGGAAATTAGGTTAATTAATTTGTGTGCGGTATAGTATATAATTCGAAACTCGGCTCTCGACCACGTCCAACTTTCCACTTGCACAACACGGAGCTTGTTATTCTATAGAATTTATTTGTTTAAATCGTGTACCTAAATACCTGCAGTCAAACCCCATATTCTATACAACAATTACGACCAATAAACAGCACTCTGCATAAAAGAATGACAAATAATGAATAATCAGACGGTTGAGAATTCAATCAGCGGATACAAAATTTTGCGACAGTAATTGGCTAATCACCATAATATTGCTTTTGTTAAAAATGCAATGATTCGACTAAATTACATTTGTTTTAAGAGTTTTAAAGAAATCTAATAAAATTCTCGAATGTATATTGAATTCCCTATTTTAACGTATGGTAGTTGGAACGTCAAATGTTTACAATATTAATGGGAAATAATGAATATTGGAAAGAAAGAGACTCCAGAGTGAAATTTGGCGTCGTACCCCTATTCTGAAGAATACATAGAATACATAGTGTCTGTATACATAGAAATTGCCCTGAAATGTCTGGCCACGGGAAAGTGGGGAAGGCGGGGATGCCTTCAGGTAAGAGGACTATGATTGACCGTTCAGCACTTATCCCAGAACCATAGAAAAATAAAGTAGAGTGGGTTGAACGGTTTGAGGGTCAAACACAGTGTTTATAAGTACAATTGCAACTTGTTATTTTACTGGAAAAATTTTGAAACGCAGGGTATTTCATCCGAGCTTGCTAACAATTGCGAAAGTCAACAATTCTCTAAGTAAGAAAGGACATTGAATCCGCCGCAATCAAGAGCGGAAGAAAAGCCGCGGTGCAAGAGAACGTATTAAACCGCCATTGCATTAAGAAACGTAACAAAGAAAAAAACACTCGAGCCCGGCAACTTTCCAGGAGATAAATGAAGAAAGATCTTTCGTTGTGCCGACGAAGAAAGAATGACGCGGCGCTCATTTATTCCTCGGAACCAATTAACTTTCTTCGAACCGGTAAAAACCGTTTGATTAATCGGATCTCGGCGGGAGCCGAAAAATCTGCTTCTGGCAACCGGGGGAGAAAATTCGATTCTGAATCGGGGGAAGAACGACACCGAAATCCCGAATCCCGTGGTAATTATCTGTAGTAGGGGCTGTGGCGGTGATATTCTATGGGGAAGGCCGCGGAGTGGAATCAAAGGCGAAAAACAAGACGCCATGCCATGCCATGCCGTGCAGCGTTGCACCGAGAGCCGAAGGGCAGATCGAGAAAGTTTGATTAGTTTGTAGTTGAACGCGGGAAAATCTGCAAGCAATCTTCGTGCATGTGCGCCTGTGTTACAGGGGCCGGCAGTTTAATCCGGCGACTTTCGATTACACCGCTTCCTGCGGCTTTAAGAAAACCCGACCGGTGAAACGACGTGGAAGGACAGTAAGCCCCGATGTAACTCAGAGAAAATTGTGCGCCGTCCACCTAGCATTCTCTGCCCAACAATTTGGACGTCTCGCGCGTAACAAGTTCGCCAGATAGCGAACGAGAGCTGCATAGTTATTCCCGTGCAATCTTTACTGCCGCTCGCGGTAATCCTTCAGTAACGGTGCCAGACGATTGATTTTTCCCTTCAATTACTATGCTGATCCTAATTATTAAGGAAATATGTGTGAAATGGATCAAATTAACGATATCAATAAAAATTGTCGTGGGGGCCGTGCGCTTCGGAACCGGATGAAATGTTTGCAAATCATCTCGGACTAAGGTAGGCGGCGTCGAACGATGGAAAGGGCCCGTGAAAAGCTTTCCGGAAGTATGCACGGCTGTGGAATAAATTCGGATGGAATGGAGCTGGACTCAGTCGATAAGAATATAATATGAAAAAGATTTATAGCGCGTGGGCCAATTAACGAGAACAATCGGTGGAACAGTCGAGGCTGCCGAGACCGTCCTTGTCGCGCAATCGATGTCAGTGCTCTTCTTTCTCGTTTTTATTTAAGCTCCTCCATTTCGCCGATAAAACTTCAGGTGGCTCGCTATGGCCAACCTGCAAGAGCGATGCTAATTGCTTGGAGCAGACGGGAGAGAAAAAGGGATGAAGGGAAAAAATGGATCGGCAGGAAAAACGAATACTTGCTAGTTTACCGGAGAAACATAACACCCTCGCTAATAGTTGGTTTTTAACGCTCGTTAAATTAACGCCTTTTTAAACGATCCCAATTCCACGGAAACTAGCGCGCTAACATTCCCCAGGTATCCGGGCGGTGAGTCGTTAAATAATCGAGTACGGAATACTAAATGGAATATTATAGATTAACCTCTCATTAACGGTACGTCGGCACTCGTCCCTGTTAAAATAATAATCGTCGAACAGCTATTTTCGCCGGGCTGACTTCCATCGCCGTTTATCGGCGCATCATCAGATACGTATCGCGAACGGTAATCGCTTCCTAATAATTCATCGGAGGACGCGAACGCGCATTAACGATAACAATTTCAACTTGACCATTTTCTCGAACGACGGAAACTTTGTTTCCACAAGCATCGTGAAAATTGCGAAATTGGTGCTCCAAACCCGCTTGAACACAGCCGATCGATCACAGACTAAGGGTGGATTTATAGTGGAGCAGTGAGGTGAGCTGTGCGATGAAAAAAAAAGAAAAACAAAGAAAATACATATGTATTTTTTCATTAGTGTGTGACGAAATGTTGTCACGAATGTTGGTTTCTTTTCATCGCGCCGCTATCATCGATGCTCGCAGCTCCACTATAAATCCACACTAAGGTGTTACGATCCCATCAATGTAAACATTAATTCAAACATTATATAATAGAACGTTAGATCCATTTTTAAACGCTCTTTTTTTAATTCTTTTCAAAGCCATCGTCTCAGTATCCTCATGTAAAAATATACTTGTAAAAGACGAGATTGGGCTGAATTTCCGAAGACGACCATGCTCAGAATTCGAAGAAATTTTGCAAATAGGTTCCTTTTTTACTAAAATGACTGTCAGAACGACTTTTGGCGACTCGAAAAAAATTTTTTACCATTTTAATGTCACTCTTTACCTTACCGACTTACCGACTCTCTACCTTGCAGCTACTACTACATTGAATTTTGCCTATACGTGCACGTCCGTGCTACGCGTGTGCGCCAGCATGATGCGACCGCTCGTCAACTGTTTCTACAGATTGTATATCACTACGATCGTCGAAAGATCTACAGTATTGTATAGTACAATATTAAAAAAGTTATCGTTTTCTTTAGAGCGGTCTTAAACTTTTGTCCGCTACTGTATATGTATACCGCGTGAACTTTTTAAAACATATGATGATGAAGAATGAGTACATATTACGACGACACCACACACACCCACACGGATGCAAATTCTGGATGACATCTACAATGGGAAGATTATGCGATCAGAGTGAGTTTTGGTTAGGTTGTGGGAGGGGACTGAGAGATTAAAGCGGAGAGTAACATTGACATGGTAAAAATTTTGTTTTCAAGTCGCCAAAAATCCTTCTGGCAATCATCATTTTAGTCAAAAATCTATTCTCAAAATTTTATTCAATTCAGAGCATGGTCAATAATGGTCATCTTCGGACGTTTAGCCCGAGATTGTAAGACAAAATGTTTGCCCCTTCAAAAATAATTCATATTTTACAACTTCAATTTAAACTAAAACTACCATGTGCTTTACAGAATGTTTTCTTGTCCATTCCTATTGGGCCTACCCTTACATATCCTTATTAAAAATAAAATCTTGAACAGATAGAGAAGAACAGTGCTCGAAACATCGAAGAAACGAATATTCGAGAGGGAAGGAGTTGAGAGAACGACTCCAGGGCAGGTGCAGTATGAAACGCGAAGAGGAAGAGGTCTCGGGGATAAGGGGTGGCAACGTCAACGTGAAATAAACGCGACGACGTTTAACTTCTGGTTTCGTCTCGAAGGGAGGATCTTCGGCGGTGAAGGAGGTGTTCAAAAGAGACGCTGGAAAGAGGTGGAAGGCAGACGAGTCAGTGGATGCAGAATCCGGAGGCAATATTTCACAGCCCTTCCTATGGCGTCTAGAGGCTTGAACCGCTCCGTCACACCCCTTTTGCTCTTCGATGTGCAAGTCCGATGGATTCGAGTCCATTTACTTCTCTGGACGACTCGAGCACCAGCCTCCGTTACGATGACGCCCGGATCTAACTGTTTTAACAGTCCTCTGCCTCCCCTTCAACCTCTTCGCCGTCATTTATTGTTTCTCTCATCCATCGTTCCTTATATCGTCTCACTTCTTGGAGCACGGTGTCGCTTTGTACCCTCAAATTTCAATAATTCCTCAATCTTTGTTCTATGAAAAATCTCGAGCTGCTCGAATGTTCAGTTAAACTTTGTGTCTTGGGCCCTTTATGGTCCCTTAAGAGTCTTCTTGTTTTTTTTCTTGCTTCAAATGTAATTATTTTTAGGTTTATTTTTATTCTGAAGGTTTCTTGATAGCCTTTGACTTATACAAATTTTTCAAATTCGAGAGATTGAAGACTGTAATGGAATTGAATAAAATATTATTTTCCTTTTATTTGATCCACGTCATTGACCAAGAGACTGATCATTTAATTCATTTTCATCATTTAAATTTTTCATTTATTTTTATATCATAAACATTCATCATTTAATTTTTTTAATGTTTTAAAAATTTACTCATAAAAATACGTAATGTTGTTCTAAATTGTTAGTACTCAGGTTTTCAATTAATTTTGATAATTTTCTACCGTTTTACTATGTTTGTTATTATCGATTTATCATTTCTTCTATGCGTCAATCGCTATAAACTTTCTCTTGCTTTGAAACACCAATGTTAAACGTTTTGACTTTTCCATGGTAGGAACTAATAAATTGCTTTTACACGCGCGCTTTATTACTGTTTGTTAACTTAACTGCAGCAGTTTCCCGAGCCGCCAATCTTTTTCATACAAGGGAAATGGATACGATTTTCGCGTGCGTCCGTAAAAGAATGTTCCAAGCGCGATGAGCTGATACCGCAATCTCACATTGCGTGACCGTCGCTAATTTTTCTAACCATTCTAAGCATTCGTAATAGCAATTACGCATGCAAGATTACCACAACGTCGAACAGATATCGCTTTATCGAATCTACAAACAAATCGGTCCGCGTGAACGTTGCTTAACATATTCGCGATCGATGAAGAGAGAATGACAAACAATTGCAGAATATTTTATTCAAAGCAAAAATAACTTGATCTGCTCCGTTCAAGATTGATTTTGCTGAAAATTGCCCGGTGATAGTACCTCTCGTTCGTTCGATAATATTATTAATCACAAAATCATTTATAATAATGAAAATGAATATCGAAGCATGAGAAATAACAAGAGCATCATTTATACGTTCGCTGGGCTGTCATGAAATAAACGATAATAGAATTATCTGGAGCAGATAAACTTGATCCAAAGTCAGCAGTGCTCCATTAATGAATGTGATATTACTTTCATGAGATGGGAATACAAACGCTGCGTATGTGCTGTCTATACTGTTTCAATTTTTTGTTAATACAAATTTGTTTATAATAGATCGTGTTCTGAACATATTTGAAGTAACAGCTGTTATAGAATATTCACATATATATTAATATCAATATTCTTTAAACTAATCAAATAAAATAAAATCCAATAAGTTTTTTCATATAATTCCACGCGTGGCAGCACAGAAGCATTTAAAAAGAAATACAGTGACTCCCACTAATATTCGGACACTCTTAAAAAGACAATGACTTCTATAATATTGGACCATACAATTTGAACTTTTTTGAGAAGTTGGGACAATTGGTTTGCTACACAACATGGAAAAAATTTTTGAAGAAAATTGCAAGTTGTCAGAATTGCAGAGAAAATACTAAAAGTTGTATTTTGCAACTATTTTATGTAGGCTTATATTAAAAATCTAGAAAACACGTTTCGTAGATCTGTATCATTGAAACATATTCTGAAAATTTCATAAAAATCGGCTACAAACATTTAAAGATGGTAGAAATTGTATTTTTTCACGATTTTCGGCCTATATCTAATTGTAAGAATTATTCTTACATCTTTCAATCCCTATCGTTTTTCTCTGCATCAACCGATTTTGATGAAACTTTCACAGTGCATATAACTGACACAGACCCACAAAACGTATTTTTCAAATTTTCAATATAGGCTCACATTAAAAAGTTGTAAAACGAAACTTTTAGTACATCGTATACAATTCCGACTAATTGCAATTTTTTTAAAAAATCTCTTTCCGCATCCTGTAGTAAACTAATTGTTCTAGCTTCCAAAAAAAAGTTCGAATCGTATAGTCCAATTGTAAAAAAGTTATCGGCTTTTTGAGAGCGTACGAATATTAGTGAGAGTCACTGTCTGCTTATTGTATGGCGGCTACTTCCTACGCTCGCCACAAGATGGCCAGATAGTCAAGACTTTCCCGCTGGTACCTGATCCGTCACCGATTTGTATATATACCGTTCTCAACCGCCTTCTGACGTCCCAGCGTCTAAGGCAGGGGCCCGTTAGGTAGCCTTACCGATGAGTCCTCTAGCGGGCCTAGGACGAAACGCCCTACCTTCCTTCTCTCTCTCCTCCTCTCTCACAGCTCTTCATCCGCCGCGCGTCGCGGCCGTCACAAGGGGTCACCAGGTCACCACCACCACGTCGACGACGACGTGTGTTATTCACACAACCAACCAGGAGCGAGCCACCAGCAGAAGGGGGAAGGTGAACCATAATCAGGGGGATATCTCTATGGGGAGATACTGCAAAAACCGCCGAGAATACGTGTTACGTATCCCTCTCCTAGTGTGGCCCACACCCGTCGATCTGTTGCAAACCATTTACCAGAAGGCACAGAGACCGCAGCACGGACTCCACACTGCCAACGTCAGCAGATCGCGACGGATTCACGGAGGATCGTCAAACTGCGTACCGCATCCACGTCCTCTTCGAACGGCCATGCTAGGACGGCTCTCGATAGGCAAGCGTGTTACGCGGCCTCTGATCAAACCTTGCAAACCCACCATCCTCCCCCATGGATCATCGTAGAAGAAGGGCACGTGGTCTCAAGATTATCGTTGTTCACTGGCAAAAGGAGGACGCTCCGCCACAAGAGGACAAATAATCAAGACCTTTCTCGCTTCCAGCACACCTGATCCCGTCGTATACCGTCCTCAAGCCTCAAACACCGCCTTCCGAAATTTCGCGTCTAAGGCAGGGCCCGCTAGAATAGCCTTACTGATGAGTCGTCTAGCGGGCCTAGGACGAAACGCCCCCCATTCTTTTTTGCTCAGAAAATTCAAAGTCAAATAAAACGTTTTAGATTTCAATCATCGAATATCAGAATATAGATTTTATTGATGGTTTTATATATGTTAGTAAGCGCATTTCAAATATTTAATTCAATTTTAAGCATTGTTTAGTCCATACACGAATAGCGTAAATTAATAGCATTTCAAACTTTGAAAAGAATTATACAAAAACGCTTAAGAGTACAAGCATCGGACTTGTTTTATATGAAAGCTTGCACATTTACTAAGGAGAGCATGTAAATCTTAACTGCAACCTTCCGCAATCTTGAAGTATAAACGGATTTTAACAAATATGGGCCCGCGGTTATACGACGCCTGAACACTAAAAAATCTATAGGATATGATGTGTATGTAGCATGTTAAAAAAAAAATTTTCCGCACGTGGTATTGAAAAAACCACAATTTTCTTGAAATTGTGAAAGTTTAACGAATTTTCTCAAGGTTATAAAACGTTCGTACCATAATCTTCCTATTTTTCCCATATTCTGCCAAGTTTCAGCTTTAAGTAAAAAAAAATTTCATCGCTCTTCTTTGATTTTGTCTCCGATTTGGACGGAAGGTCCCACTGTGGTGCGCTTTGGTAAAACTATGTTTAGGCTACGGAATAAATTGGGTGCAAATGATATGGGAAAAAATACGAAAACTAAAGTATTGCTTATACAAGAAGATTGCCCTGTCAATGGTTCGCTCTCAAGACGGTCCCGAAGTGGTGTCCGATGACACCCGAATCCTGGGACGCGTCGAGTGTTTCGAGTTATTGCAGCGGACCGTGTCTAAATAAATATCTCACGTTCGGTCTGCTCGAGACCGAACACATTAAATGAAGTAAGTTTAAATTTGCGTTATATGCAGATATTGTTATGTAAGCTAATCGATGTATTTAAAAAAAGAACTGATTCTCAATCGAGATGAAGAATTAGGATATGACAGTGAGCAAATTCACTCTAGATTAAAAAAACACGATCACGAATTGAATAAAGTTAAAATCACGACCGTGATCATTATTCTGCGATCACTGTGATAAATCACGACTAGTGACTTTGCACGGCATCACTAGCGGTCACCATGCTTCGGGGCAAGTAGATACCGACAACGCAGGTGATGTTACGTGATCAGTCGCGACACAGCATAAGTAACAGAGTAACGGAGTAACTGAGTTTATAACAAGCTGGCGACTGGAATGCCATATAACTTGATACTCTGTGTGTCCGCGCGCTTGTCCGCTTATGGTCGTACAGTAAATACCACATTACCTAGCCGGCTACTGGGCAAATACCATACTAGAACGTTCGTTATACATAAACCGTGCACGGACATTGAGTTTCGCACACACGCAACTTTACAACCGACTTTGACTTCAGATTCATGTCGTGGAACTTGATACGCTGCTGCAATTCGTTTACGCTAAATTACAGAAACACAATATTGTTATTGCTGAGACCTATAGTTCAAACGCGGCCACGAAGGACCACCTTGAACAGAGCGATTACCTACCTACCGGGTGACTCCAAAATTGCTGGCTCCAGAACGTAGGCCATCGTACAAGCCAGTTGTCCATTAGAGAGAGCATCGACAACAATTATGTTGTGTAAAATTGTAACCCTATATCTCGATCGGGAGGGTAGTTATGGGGTGAAATAGAAAAGATGAGTTTTCAGCCCATTTTCCTTATTTAGTCAAATGCAAGAATTTTGACAACAATCTCACAGATGTCAAATACCCAGATCAGAGTTGAGCAAAAATTTAATCAACGATTGACGACTAAATTTCTCCTTCAGTCGTTAATCGCAATTAACAATTAATCTCCTAGTTTAGTCGTTAATTGCGGTTAATGATTAAATATTTATTAATTGTTAATTGCGGTTAACGATTAAATTTCTACTTTAGTCGTTAATTGCTATTAACGATTACATTGCTTTCAATTGTAATCGTCGATCGGATAATTGATTAATGATTAACTGCTGAAATTTCGAAATGAAATACGGAATCAAAACTATGACAAAAATGTAAACTGAGTTTAAGTGTATTGTCATTTGGTCTATAATACAAACTCTGTTTACGTACTTTTATGTATTTTTTTCGATGATTCCTTTTTTAAATTTTTTTGACGATTAACTTTATCAATCGATTGAATCAATCGTCGATTTCTCGATGATTTCTTTTTTTGATCGTACACATTAATCAATCAATCGTGATTAAAATTTTAATCGATTAATGCCCAACTCTGACCCAGACTCATATACTGTGACTGATTCAGATTTTTAAGTAGAACATCCTGATTGTAAAAAATCAAAGATCATAAAATATTCGGAAAAATGCTGATTTCGCATCGAAGGTTAAGACTGGCATGATTTATATATTTACAGTATCAGTGTACAGATATGAGTGTATCCTAAATGTAAAATGTCAAAACCCTGAAAAAATTCATGAACAGTACTCATACCTATACTGTATCCTAAAATGTCAAAAACAGGAAAGGTGTCGAAAGGTGAAAAGAAGCCAGTGTTAGAGACAACGCTTTTCGAGTCGCGAGCAGCGTCCGAAGGGAAGGAGCTTATTATGGAGCCGGATCTAATTAATAATTCTTTGCACGGTAGCGGCGTTGTCGATAGACTTCGAGTGCTGGTGAATAAAACAAACGCCGCGGTTCGATCAAAGTTGGAGCAGCTTGGATGGCAAACAGGGCACCAAAACGCAGGGTAACGTTCTACTCGAAGATCAAGCACCGACCTAATATTTATGGGACCACCCCAGCGTTAGTCTCATTGCTCGACATAACAAGTTCCCAGCAAGTTGTTAACGGTTGCCGGCAGGTCCTCTGGGTTCTCCTCGACGACACCGAGAACAACGTCGTCCCGTATTACGCAAACGAGGTATAAATTTCCTAGTTCAATGAAAATTATTAAACAAGTAAATCACTTAACGCGTACGCCCGACGCGTTCGCATAGTTTTACGGCTTCCTTCCAACTACCTGGTCCGGCGCATTTCCCTTGAACTTCGATGGATCGAAAGTTTCGGAATTCGCGCGACACCGATCCCACAAGTTCAGAAAGCAATCGACATTTCGAGAAGACTATCCCCGAGATTCGACTTCACGGACTCTTCGAGTCGTCTGGCTTCGTCTGCACAGAGTGCTTCATAATAGCCGACGTCTCAGGAATGAAGTTAGACTCTTCGTCCCGGGAAATTAGGATGCTAACTTTCCTCGGAGGAATTGCGACTGTACCGAGGGCATTCGTGCTTCTCTGACAGCTGTTTGTCCGTAAACCTTCAGCCAATTTGGATTAATGCGATTGCTGTTCTCGTGCGGCGAGCAAATGGCTGAATAATTTTATGGTTTTGTATGCACGCTGGTTCTTAAGTTCGGTAACAAGAAACTACTTTATCACGACTTCGCAGCTGACACGCATGAAACATTTATTAATTACTTAATTATATGTTATGACTAGACAGCGGATTTTATGCATTAAAAATTAAAAAATACTGTTATATTATTTTCAGCCTATTCAGCATATTAAGAAAGAAAATACATTTCGAATTCACTCCAGTTTGTTGCAATTCAGGTATGTAGAAAGTTTTTATATTGAATCACGTATCGAATTCGATACTCTTAACAAACTGTCGTATTTAAATATATAAAGGATAAAGTGTCACTGATTGGGAGGATCATTAATTGGGACATTTGCCTCGCATCGCGGATTAAACAAACAAATACGATCCAACTTGAACCTTGTAATCCGAAAAATGTCACATACATGTTGATGCAAATATCACGAAAAAACAAAAAAGTGTTATCACTGAATTTATATTATTTCACCGAATTGGTGTCGATGTTTTGTTTGCTCGCAATCGGCGAGAAATCAAGGAATGCTGTTTGCACACGATACAGCTGACATGTCGGTCTCGAAGTCCCACATACCTCGAGACATTACTGTATCGACTTCTTATCAATGTACTAATTTTACAGAAAGGGAGAAACGAGGCACGACTAGAGGCAAGGCTAGGTCAGACGTGCATTCAGGCTTCCATCGATTCGCTCGCGTGTCCAGTAATACATACCGTGGAATGGAAGTTGGCGCGAAACAATTTCTCCGGAGAACAGAAAATTCGTCTCGGATCAATGGCACCGGAATCGTGGACCGAGAATCGCTCTCGAGGAGGGCCGGGCGGCGTGACCCAATTGCTGTTAAATTTCACGTGCGGCTGCCGATGTATGCGCGTTTCTGATCTCGCGTAATGACGGATAATGAGATGCAATCAGCATCCGGATTCCGCGGAGATAAAAAGGAATAGGACGGCAGAGCCGGCCGGAGTATCTCGCTCGATACAAAGGCGTTCGGTGTTGCGGTTCTTGAAAGGAATCGATCTGCGTGAGCACGATTCGAAAAGGACGTAATACCTTGCGTGGCTACGGCGTAACCTACCGCGAATAATTATTTCGAAAAGAGTATTATTCCGGACACTTTCAGCTAAAGTCTATAATGAGATCGATCGTAAATCGAACAGCATTATATGTCACGAATGTTAATTAACCACGTGGACGTTTTTGCAAGGGGGGAAATGAAGGAACGAATTTCCATGTTGCTAATCTTTTTACCCGCGAAACTTTCGGCATTGTAAGTGACGCAAGGTGGTGGAACGCGAGTAAATTCCGACGAATAATCTCACAAGCTGACAGTCTCGTGAGGGGATCCTCGAATATGGATGGTCAAACGAAAACCGTGCGGATATTTCGAGTTTTCCTATTAGCGAAACATTGTTCGACGGTTCTATGGAGTAGTAAGATCATATTGAGTTTAATCTATGGTTTAATAATGTCCCATAGGTCGGACATCCTGATTTCTGGTTAGATAAGTAGAATTAGCTGGCTAGTGGCCAGGCGCGTAGATTAAGACACTTACTCGCCAGATAAGTGGAATGAAGCTTACCATAAAAGTATAATACATATGTATAATAAGAGATCCACTGATTTCGTAAGTAGAATAAGTCGGCCATGTATCAGACAAGACGAAAACAGATCGCAAGCCAAGTAAAACATTAAGTTTTAATAAGTTATGGTCTCGTATAACAAGACTCTCGGGTTCAGGAAGATACTTGACTAAATATTTTAGAAATCGTTGAAAGCAAATCATTGTACATGAGAAAATAATTCACTCCTTTTCATAATGAGAGGCCTATGAAAATTCTATTTACTTAAATGATACATTAAAGCATAGCCTCCTCTTCGTGTACACAATTCCCAGATACAATGGACTTTGTATTGATATCACACAGAAAGTTAATATTGCAGGTAAACCGTTGTTGCATCGTCGACAATACGCAGTTCTCGATCGCACAACGGAACGTCAATTGTACATGAACCTGCATAATTGCAAGCCAGCTAATTGTACGCAAGCAACAATAATTCGCGACCATTGTTCGCGACAAACAACACACGTTTCTCTTGATACTAGAAGAGACGAAGCTTCGTATGCGCGAGTTCGCGTCCCGCGGGTAATACTTGCACATAAGAAAAAATATGAAAATTCCCGGCCGCAGCGGGACAGAAATGACGAAGAAAATTGCTGCGCGAAGCGGGTAAACATTGCGCGCGTGCGCGCGCGGGCGGTTCAGTGGTTTCCTTCGTAAGGAATGTTTGAGGAACTCGGAACAATAAGGCGGTCCGTGACGAACTGAAACCGGAGGAACGGAACAATATGCAAATGAAATCAAAGCTGATGACGTACAGGGAGCGAGTACATCCCCGTACAAGATCCTCGTTCTTCGCTGTCTGCTCGGTGTAACGACGAAGTACAATTGAACTTCGGGATTATTCCTCTTCCTGGAAGTCCCTTCCGAGCTGTTTACCGAGACCCCATCCACAGAACTCGGAAACCGTCATTATTCTTCATGCAATTACCGTTGCCCCGCAGTTCATTGCCAATGCTCGTAAAACAGTGGGTCATATGTATAAAACCAAGTGAAAGCTATTATTATGAATTTTGATAATTGGGAATATTTCTGAGATAGGATAAGGTTGCTCAAGTCGCGTAACAGTGCTTAAGTCGTACCACTTGAATTTCGAACGAACTATGGCGTCAACAGCACATACAACGGCAACCAAATATACAACTGACAATGAGTCAACCATGTTGCTCTACGTTGGAGATGACAGAAGAACAAAAAAATTTGTATGTGATGTTTGTACTAACTGAATATCTATGTGTCATGTAAACAGATTAATGAAAAATACGTTTTAATTATTATTGTTGCTTAATTGAATTTTTAGGCACGACTTAGGAAACCGGTTCCTTTAGTCGTACCGATGTAAGTTTTTCAAGATTTAGTTTATTTTACGTGAAAGCATATAGATTTTCTAATTTCGTTATAATAAATAACAACGATATTAACACAAGTTTTGAATAACACATTTAATTTCTATTTATTTGATAAGTCTTAGGTTTTATTTGGTTTTTTTCTTAAGGGGTACGACTTGAGCAACCTTACCTTACATAATTGTATGTATTGAGACGTGCTTAGTGTATTATTGCCTCTCCATGAGGCGTGCCTAGCAGTTGAGCACTGACAAGGGGACACTATGCATACAAAACCGACCGAAACAAACGAACGGTGCTGATTTTCCATCATTTCGGTGTTTTTCCCCTTAATGAGCAATGCACGCTATTAATCAGCTGTCTAATCGGCACTGTCTGTCGTCCGCTGGACGAATATCTTCGGAGGAGTTTGAGCCAGCTCGACATCCACCGCTCGCTACTTAATCGTCGCACTCCACCGTCCGGGAACAATTTTAACGGGCACGCGGGCTGAATCTTCGCGAGATTTTGCATAAAGTTAATGGGACGTTATTCGGCATAAATTAAATTCATTACGATCTTAACATTCTATAATGGCCGTCGCGTAATGGCGCGGCCCGTGTTTCGCAGCAGTATGTCGGCTGCGAGGAAAACGGATTACGATTGCACGACTGCTTTTTTGTTTGGACATTGGCCTTCGGTGTTTAAGGATCGTTAATGAAGCTGTCAGATTTTGAAATTTACCTGGCGATAGCGTGCCTGGAATTTTCTCCTAGAATGTACTGTCAGATGTGAATTTAAGCGTTCCAGTCGCTCTGACCGTCTTAATTACGATGCCGAGAATTTCGTATAATGGCTGAGACGATCTACTTGCCTGACCTTGGATGGTTTTATTCTACTTGATTGCGTTTTTGCATCGTTCCTTAAATTATCATTTGGGCATTAATATTAAAAATATATAATGCAAGACATTTTTTAATCTATAAACCGACTTCGAAAAAACGCACTAAAAAGTATAAAATAATTTCCATTTAATTTATGGGAATACACACGAACTTAAATACAATACAATCTTTTCGGAGGCGGCGCAAAAATTAAAAATTTTCCAAATGACA
The DNA here is from genome assembly GCF_051020765.1 of Lasioglossum baleicum. NCBI lineage: Eukaryota > Metazoa > Arthropoda > Insecta > Hymenoptera > Halictidae > Lasioglossum > Lasioglossum baleicum. Next base: position 20,141,498 of record NC_134932.1, read on the forward strand.
GATGTTGCTGATTTCGTAATTTCCAGTATCGAGAATTTTCAATTTTGCGCCGCCTCCGAAAAGATTGTATTGTATTTAAGTTCGTGTGTATTCACATAAATTAAATGGAAATTATTTAATTTTTTTTTATAAAATTTTTTTTATTTCACACTTTTTTCACACTTTTTATCTCTGTCAGCCGTCACATTCCAATCGTCCATCCAACTCGTAATTTATAAATATCTGAAAGCCGCTATCGATAACGGTAACGACGTCGTGTCGTTACTGTTCCTAATATCTAACATTCAGCCGAGTTCACAACGGTATCACCACCCTACATTTTCGCAAATAAAATCGTAATTAATAAAAAAATGTAAAATTTTTTTGGCACGGGACCATTCCGGGAACATACTCTACAAGATGCAAAAGGTTTCGTTCCGATTGGTCCATCCATCTCTGCGTAATCGGTGAACATACATAGAAAAAAAAGCGAAAAAAAAGGCACATACAGAGTAACCTCCTCCTTTTTCGAAGTCGGTTAAAAATAGAAACTAGCATAAAGATTCGCAGTTTACTATTTCTTAAGAATTCGATGCTTGTCCGAGCATTACATAACTGTCTCGATCCGGGTCCGGGTTAAGAGCCCGTGGAGGCGAGAATTAAGTGCCGGAAGAATGGTAAAAGTCTGTCGCACCAAAAACATTATTGGAGGGCGATGTTTCTGTCCTGATATATTATCAGAGAAGGGGGGAGGAGAAAGTCGATCATAACGTATCGCGACGGAAGTCGAGGAAAGTGGAGGTTTTAGGAGGAACGATCGAAGGCCGGTAACAATGGAGGCTCCAGCGGGGTGAATTATTTCAAGGGGATTTATAGAAATCGTAATGTCGTAATTCTTCGTGAGCCCCGTCGCGAACGGGTGCGAAATGACCGAAAATCGGGAACGGCGCTGCAACTAACGGCCAAGTTTATGGCGACGAATCGGATTCGCATGTGCGACACGAAGCAACGAATGGGAACGATTCCGAGGGAAAACGAGAGAAATTGGCCACCCTCGTAACAACTGCGGCGACTGCACCCGCAGCAACGATCGTGGTATTCGGTTAACGATCTTACAACAGTGCCTGGTCGTGCTTTGAATTTCAAATTGTCCCGCCAGTCGGCACCGAGCACCCCCGCACCCTGCTTCTACAGGAACCATCGTCGAAGACCAATGGCAATTCTACACAGAACACCGGAACTCGATACTAACGATCCTGTCGCCGGTTGGGAAGTTTCTTTTCGAGAAAGTTACTCTCCGCTCTGTCGAACAGGATCCTCGTTTTTTCGATTAACCGTACTAATTCACTGTCGGACGACAGGACGATCAAAATTAGTGTCTACGGTGATTTTCGTCTACCCTCGTTCCTGTTGGTTTCAATGGTTTCGACGTAATCGAGTTCTTCAGCTTCAGCATTGTATTCAACATTGATGGACGCTGGTCGTTATTCTTACAAGTTAAACATTTTACTTGTAGATTACAATATTTCACACGCGAGATTTGCCACGAGGAAAATAAAACATGATATTCGATCACACGAAGTCGTACCGCTGCGCTGAATGTAAACGAGATCGTTTATGCGGTTCACCTAAATACTATTACTCTGTCTGTACCGCGAAAAATGCGCGGAGATTACCCGCGTTGTAAAAAATACCGGGCCAGGTAATTCCGGAAGTACATTCCGTTCGAATCGGTGGCTGTAAAAATGCACGTATTTCGTTGTATGCCGGCGGAATCGACAGCTCTTGCAAAGGGAGTCCGTGCTTTGGCACAATATCCTGATATTGCGATGTATGCAATACCAATAACGTTATTGGAAACGTATCAACACATCAATGCTCAGGTATCCAGCGCGGATACGACCCGGATACGTGCCCGTACCACGTGCGCGCACGCATATGCGGTTTAACGCCTTACCGACGCCGAATGTCGTAGAATATTACGAAGCAATAAGGATTTATTACGCATTTCCAAAGGGGATCCACTTACTTTCTGAAAGTGAAATATCAGGGAGCAGTACAATGAGCTGAGAGCCTCGAATCCTCAGAAAACTCGCGAGGACGATTGTCCAGCGTGACTCTTCGATCGATAAAAAATTTGTACAAATGTCATTCTGATTTAAAGTGTGAGCCATATAATTTTCAAGCGACGCAGTGGGGTCCCGGCCTAGAAAAGCTGGCAGGAACTCGAAATATGAAAATTCAAGAATTCATGATTATCCGTCAATCAATGATAATTAAGAATATGCTCTTGTAGAATCAGTAAATAAATAACGATGTTGAAAGGCTAAGTTTGGTGTCATTCGAGTTCAAAATTGGTCATAGCTACACTGCGGAACTTTGTATATTTATGAAGAAATTGGTTGGGCGAAATATAAAACAGTAGAAGATTTTAAAAAATTCAAGAATGCTGTAATGTTGCTTCTAATGTAACAAAGCCGTGAAGGGATCAAATCAACTTTTATGTTCTTCTGCTTCTTCCCGCTTCTTACAATCAATGCAAAACACTTTTATTTTGCATAAAGATCCGCAGTCTAGTCATAGCAATTGAGTTTAGTTATGGAGTGAATTAACTAATATATTAATAATAGTATTCAAATAATAAACCACATCATTTCAATTATCTCGATTTTTCAAGGGTCATTGATGATCTGAGGGAAAATGAAGCTTCAACAGAAGCTGAACAGCATTTAAACATTTAGAAGCATCTATGTATATAAAATTTCGAATATAGTAGTATTCGAATATACTATAGCTGACGTTAAGTCGAATTCGACGACCTATCATGAGAGAGAACTTAAACCCATAAATAACGCTAAAATATGTAGTTTTTTCCGACTTTTCGGGCCAAATACCCCACTGTGCGACGGAACGAACGTTTTCGGCACTGTTTGTTATAGTTGCAAGTACTTCTTGCAGGCAAAGGTACTACTTCGAAATAATTCCACGATAGCCGAGGGTTGCACGGTGATCTCAAGCTTTTTACGAGGATTGCAGCGAACGCGTATTTATAATTGTCGCACGCCTCGTCCCGTTCCAAGGGACGAAAACAATTCCGAGTAAATCCAGGCGTTTCCTAAGAATTAGAGGCGCATCTGCAGCTTTGGGAACTGCAGCTACTTTGCCAGCTGCGTTCCGCCCGTGAAACAAAGCCCCGGCGCCGTGACAATAAAGGCCACTCCGCAATGATAATTAATGGATTTCTCGGACCCGGGGACAAAAGTTCGTTATGTAAGGTCGGCCCATACACTTCTTCATGTACCGCAATATGTACCGCGGCATTGTGAGTTCCGTATGCGAAACAAAGTAGGTGTTAAGATCCGCGGCGAAGATTGTGCTACTCGTACCACGACTTCCATTGTTCAACTGTACACACACCCACACACACACACACTGAGAAGAAAAAGATTCTAACCGAGGAGCTCGTTGACGAATAAAAACCCGCCTGCTTTTTTATTAAACCAGTTCTCCATTATTCAAACGAATCTTTCCGCACGGCTATCGTCCCATTAATTTTCATTTAGCGTCGCGGACATTGCCGTGTCTAACGGCGATTATGCGACTTTCACACTCCATCTTTGTAATTCTGTCTTCGTCTTTGAACTGTAACTCATTTCAACTGTTCTACGGCTTTTTTGCAGAACACAGATCTGAGGTACATAGATGATTAAATTGGATATATGGTAAGGTGGAGTGGGGTAAGTGCGTTAATTTGTTATTTTTATTATAATATGAACGAATGTAGTATAAGTTAGTATGAACTATTCGACATAGATGTCGCCCAAGAATAAATGTGTTTCCCTCGCTTAAATCAATCAATGCCAAACAGTCAAGAGCGAGGTACACGTACGACTTTGAGGTTACCCTGAACGTGCAATAGTTTACAAGTTATTAATATATTCTGTGTTGTTATTTTAGGTAAGTACAACAAATATTGATGTAGGTTTACATTAAATAAACCGTTTTCATTGTATTGTTCAAAATTTATTGAGAAAAACACTAACATGCACTTACCCCGTAAATATTACTACACGGGGCAAGTGCGTACTATCACGGTGGGATAAGTGTGTACTGTCTGGGTAACTATAAAACTAAACAATATAATTCAATGCAATAAGAAACATTTTATAGCAGGCTTGTTAATCATTCTTTTCTTGCCCCGTAACACTTTAAACAAGGTTCGAAAGCATTTTTAACTCTCAGAGACGCACTTGCTCCATTTTCGGTGCACTTTGTACAATATCCTATCAAAATGATAATTTCCAAGCAAAATTAGAATCCTACATAATACTAATTCATCAGTAATAACTGTGGCAAGAGTTTGATACCAAGAGCGTTAAGTTTTTACATACCAGACTGAAAATACATCAGTTTAAAATCCAACTTCGCAAAAACTAAACAAACTAAAACACCTTAACATAAATTCATGCAAAGTCGAGAATTACATTAGAACATTATAATTATATTACAACTATATAACCTATTATAATCATATTGTAAAAGGATTATAACATTGTTGATTCCCTGAGATCTAGTCAAAAAGCAATCGTATTTTAAAGTGAACATTGAATTTCGATGTTCTTGATAATTCGAATGTTATGGATAAATATCCGTAGATTCCCCAATTTGAAAGCGTGTGCCAGCCTGTTTTTGCCTGAGATATTTCCGGCACGAGGAGAGAAGAAGGGACTGCGCGCCGAGGATTATTCACGGTGAATCGTTTATTTTAATCGCGATTAATTTCCTTTCGCACGGTGTCCGGTTGTATTTATCGGCAGGGCGTTTTTTCTATTCTCAGCCGGGCGACGCGGAAAATCCGATTTATTTCGGGCGTTAGACGCGGCAGCAGCGCAGAAAATTGCAGCTTCATCTGGCCCGAGCGATCGTTCGTTCGGGGGCGTTGCACTCACGGCCGACATTTTGGTGCACGGAAGATGAAAGCGGCAAAACCGGGGAGGGCCGGGTGACGAGCACGCATAAACGCCCGGGAAAAAGAAACTGACGATCGCGCGCGCGTGAACCGCTGTCAACGTGTCAACTGTTGACTATTTCCAGTTGCCCGTGTAGATTTTTTTCTATCTAGTTTTTCGACAGCGCCGATACTGCTATATCGCCTTAACACCGCCCTAATAGAACATGTCACGCGATCTCTTTCGGAGTCGACATTTTCGGATGCAGCATCAAAATCGACGCCAACGGAAAAAGAATATCATGTGATTTCGGCGTGGTCGGGTCTGGCGGTGATGCATGATAGTTGCTACACTTTTAGCATTTGACAGTAGAATAAATGTAGTGTTATTGGAATGAGCCAATTTGTGGTCAGACAACTATGACGGTGTCCGACAAGTTCGTTTCGTTTCCCATTAGTGCACACAATGGAAATTCAACCTACTTTTTAAAGGTGCTTAGGACGTATTAAAACTTTAACAACAGATGATGTTGTCTCTATATGCTCATGTTATTTAACAGTTTTAACGTACACATTGCGAAAAAATTTTAGGACAACCTAGTGTAGAATGCAAAAATGCGATGTAGGTTTATGCGTTGGTCCATGCTTTAGAATATATCACACACAAATTGATTATTAAATTGTTTCTATTATCTTTTTATTATCTTTAATCGTACATTATCGTTTTATTATCGTTATTCGTTCATTATCGTTTTATTATCTTTATTATCAATATGTTAAAATTGTCAAAATGAATTTGTTCCTCATGATCAATTTTGGATTTTTTCTTTTATATTTAATTAGCGATTATTATTGAAGGAACGTGCAAATTAAGTTAAGTAAATTAAAATAGCTTGAAAAACTACTTAAAATAAATAAAAAAATAGATATTTTTAATTTATTTGTAATTATTATTTGTGTGTTTAAACCCTAAGAATGTTATCAAATGTTAAATGGTATCAAACATGCGAGAAACGCGCCGTCCATATTGATGAATTCCCCGAGAGCGCGCCGCAGCGCAGTCAAAGGGTTAAGGGAACCGATGCTCAAAGAACCAGAAGCCAGATAAGCAGCGGAAAACAGTCGGTGACCGTATAATCGGAGTGACGCAGTGAGTGCTAAGACAAGTGGAATATCCAGTGTTCATAAAGGCGCATGAAATTTACGCGTTTCATTAAAGTGGCTGGTGCTAGAGAAAAGACCCGATTGTGAAAATTTATCGGTCACCCGATACTCTACACTCACCCTGCACCACTCCATTTATTACTATCAACAGCGCAGCTATGATGTCCGCGAAACGTATTATCATCTGTTTAAAGCATTAGTTTACGCCTAACAACCTTAAATCTCGTAGCGGTGACACTTATTGCGAGCAGAGATCGCGCACGTAACGGAAACTGATTGCAACGATCGTCGCAGTCGATGGGAATGCGATTATTTCGGGAAATAATTTGGACGTCTCTAGATCGCTAAAGTGAAAGCGTGAAGCGCGAAATCTATGAGGATTTCGATCCGTTGGCCCAGTGGGCGATTACTTATCGAATTTACATTTCCGTTTGCCGAAAGAATCGTGCTCGACTGTAACAGAGAATCGGAAATGACCGGGAGCCGATCGTATTGCTCCGAAAAAAATTGCATTTTCGGCTACAAGCTTTTCATTATTGGACTCGATAGCCGCGGGTGCTGTCCCTGGAATTTTCAAAATCGGAACGTGCCCATGCCTCTATAGCCGATCAATGGGCTTTACTCGCGTGTGCGCATGGTTTCGATTCTCGATCCCACCAGCCATGCTTTCCTTCCTATACTTCCTTTCTTCTATTTTCTCCGGAAAGATGGAAATGTCTAGTCGACGTTGAATTCAGGCTGATCGATCTACGTACGACGCTTCTATAGCTTTTCCGAGGTCCGACGATGAATGCGGTCTATTAATTCACGTTGCATTGCGAGCAGCCAGCGGCTCCGTCACTTAATAACAAATATATGCATAGCGACCATTATACGAGGCTCGTTGAGAGAACTTTTTGATCGATGGGACTTAATTCTACGAGATTATAGGCGACACTTCTTGTTGGAGAGAAAAATATCGATTTTTGGGAAATTTTTATGAAAAGAGAAATTACGTTGATTATCGTGAGATTATCATACAATCTTCAGAGAGAATTCCAAATTATTTTAAAACCTTATTTCCACCTATTAAAGACAAGCTACCACATTTAGAAAGTTGCAATATCGTATACTCAATACCTTGCTTGGGCTGTAGTCAAGTATACATTGGACAAACGTCAAGAAATTTAAAAACTCGGGTCACAGGAACACAAGCATAATATCTTCTTACCTCCACCACAACATACGGCTTTGACAAAACATTCACTTGAAATAGATCATAGATTTGATTTTGAGAACGTCAAAATTATTGACAAAGAACAAAATTTACATCAAAGGTTATTATTGGAAACTATTCATATGATTAAACATCACAGCGTTAACCTTAGGTACGAGACACCTAAGATACATGAATATTACGCAACATTACTGAACCAGTAATGGTCTATGATGAATTTTCCAATAAACTTTACTTTTGTCATCAACTGTTCTCTCACATACAATTGAATGTATTTAATTGATTCCAATAAAAGTGAAAGTTAATAACGATTTACCAACAAGGTATATTCGGAAGAGTGGATTTAAGAACATATTATGACTTTTCAAATTTATCGCCTTACATCGAATGATATAACCTAGATCGGTTTCAAATACGTTGGTACATCTGTCGTCGCAAGAACTCCTGAAAATTGTAGTAACTGTATTCGCGTAAAACTTATTAAATTTGATTCGCAGCGTTCGCGTTTCCTGAATTAGAAATAGATTATCGTTCGATTGAGCTGTGTCGCAATTTCCGCAGATTATTTCGTCGCGAGATACGATTTCCGAGTGTATCGGTACGTTATTAATGGTATAATATTCGATCATAATTTCTTTTTATCGGAATTTTTCTCGACACGTTGTTTCCGTTTTTCTTTCTCTCTCTCGATCGCATGTATTCCACGGTTCGAGCAGTCCGCGGGCGAAAAGCAGACGATACCTCCAATTCTCTTTCGAGAAAAATTTCTCCATCGATCGACAGCCGACCTGAATTTCGACGCGGAACGAGGCGGAGCAGGGGCGAAGCTGATTTTCAAGTTCCGTGACAACAAGCTCAGTTTCCTTCAAAGCTAACAAGGTACATCTGATTTAGCAGCGACGAAGAAATACGTTTACAGCTTCGCTGAAATTGCATTAAACGTCACGGACGTGATAATGAAGTTTGCTCAATTTATTGGCCTTCCTCGTTCGAGAGATTGATCAATTCTTTAAGAGTTTCAAATTGTTGCAAATATAATTCGTTAGTACCTTATCGTGCAAGAAGCCTCTCCAAGGTAGAATAATATCAGGTTGTTGCGATTAGAAACAGTAACGTTAAAGAAATACAGGGTGTCTCAGCTGAAGGAGACCACCTAAATATCTCCTTTATTTTTAATGACACAAAAGATATTTATGGCATAATTTAAATGGTATCGAAGGAGGAATATCATAGAAGAACACTTCCTTTTGTCCGGTTATTGTTCATAGTTTCTTCAAGGTCATCGTTATTTTTTTATCGGGAAAACTTATTTTTTTTAATTCCATCTTATAGCGACTGAAAAAATACATTTGAATATGCTTAAGTTATTAACAAGATGGAATAAGAGAAAATAAGTTATCCCGATAAAAAATAACGATGACCTTGAAAAAATAACTGGACAAATAAAAATTGTTCTTCTATGATATTCCTCCTTCGATACCATTTGAATTATACCATAAATATTTTTTTGTGCCATTAAAAATTAAGGAGATAAACCCTGTATAAGTCTTTTCGAAGTGAAACTCATTTATTACGATTTCTTAATGTAGGCTGAACTTTTTCAGTGGCAAACAGCCGTAATTCACGGTCTGTTACAAATCCGTGCTATCTATAAGTAGAAAAGGTAAGCAATAAACAGACGCATCAGCCAAATCACATTTCACAGCCAGCGTACCTGGCCGAAACTCAAACTAAATCGTTGGCATTCTAAACACTCTTCAATATCAACAACCGCCTGATCCAAAAATATTTTTTGAGCACCTTGTTACTATCGAATGAGTTGGTACTTTCACGGAAGTTTATACAAACGTACAATCTTTATCCTGTTCATAGGTTTGTATATTATACAGGATGTGCATACAGATATAAACCGACAAAGAACATTTTATTAATAGAATTTTCAATGACTGTATTTTACCGAAACACGTGCATTCATGGTTCTCAATTGAAGTAGTCATTGCTATCGATAAACATAAAAATCCTCAGCCGTGTATCATAGTTTTCTGAAAATTATTGAATAATAGTAGGCAATTTGTTTTCAGGAAAAGCGTGTTTGGAAAATCCACCAATTGCTTTAGTATTCGCAAGAAGTAAAACCGGTGGATCGTAGAAGTTTTAAACATAGCTCAGAACTGGATGACAATGCAATATTTTTTAAAAAGCCTGTGCGTTTAGGAGATATAAACTATTAAATTTAACCGTTACACGTCCCCGCGCGACGCTCGGTACATAGGTACGTGATCGCGTCCAGCGATCCCCACTCCGCGCGACAGCGCTCCCTACTCCACTACGCGTTCCCACTCTGACTCATCCCCACTCCACTGACCCGCTTCGCACCGAAGGAGCTCACTGTGCTTTCGAGCTCCGTGCGGTGTTTACAAAGTTACTACGTATTATTATACTACAATGTTTGTTTACCAATAGAAAGAACCGTTACACCGAGATTCTCCGTCGAACCTTTTTCTTTGACATTTTACCACGGCGTTTGTTTTCGATATGACGCGGTCGCAATACCGTCTGAAATTTACTACATGTCTCTGTTATAATCCCATCAAAATGTTTAAAATCAATTGTAAAATTTCACACACACACGACTAAACTGCATAAAATAATTATTTAAATAAAAATAAACTTTTTAAAAATACCACGTTTTTAAAACGGACTAAAAAGTTTTAAATACTTTAAATAAAAATTAATTTTTTTTAAATATCACGTTTAAAAAACTGACTAAAAAGTATAAAATAATAATTTGTGATTGTGAATTTTGAATAGCTATGAAAATACTTGTAAGATTTGAAACGAAAAACGTGAGGCGCATACAATAGATAATTGATGCATGAATAGTTCACCTAAGTCACTAACAATTTTATTGTGCGAGTTTTCTAAACGGCAGCTACTTTCTACACTCCTTACTATTATCTCGCGCCCCACGTTTTTCGTTTTAAATCTTACAAGTATTTTCATAGCTATAAAAAATTCACAATCACAAGTTTTCAGGACTATCTGTATGGGGTTAGGAACCTATATGAAGCTAGGAAAAATTATTTCATACTTTTTAGTCCGCTTTTTAAACATATTTTTTAAAAAATGTATTTTTATTTAAATTATTTTATACTTTTTAGTCCGTTTTAAAAACGTGGTATTTTTAAAAAATTTATTTTTATTTAAATAATTTTGAAAACAAGGCTACGAGCGAATGTTATTCTTTCACGTAAAATGAGCAGACTCTTCGTTCGGGTCACGAAACACCATTAGAACAATGATTGCGGATAAGTTGAAAGAACGTTGTTTCATAGCAGCACAATGGACAAGTTTTTTTTCGAGGGAGGGTAAGCGCGGACTATGTTTCTCGACTTCCTGGGAATGAATAAAATGTCGGCCATAGAAATATTGCGTAAAACCGGGCGAGACGGGCGCGCGTGTGTAAAAGGGAAGGGAAATTTGTCAGCGTAGCCTGTTTTGTAACGTAACGTCCAACGCATCCGCCACCAAGGTGTAAAATAGTGCGGCGCGCGCTATGTACTGCACTCGTGTTGCACCCGAATCCATGGAGTGGCCGTGTTGCTCGTCAGCGTGGTACACCAACAGGTTCCGTAACGTTACAGATTTACATTCGCCCTTAAACGCGGTTTCTCAAAAACCTGCAAAATCCCCCGGCCACGAACAAGAAAAATTAGTCGTCATAGATATCGGACCCGTTGTTCCCCGCGGTTCGGAACTTTAATTACCCGCGCTTTTTCGCGCGAGAGGGCACGCGAGCAGGCACGCGAACCGCAACCGCGATAGAAATTTATATTGGACCTTCGACCGCAATGGATATCGACGCCGTAACGGCTACCGGAATAATTGAAAGCAAAACCGAAACCGCGACCATAACCGTGATCAAAATTTGATTTGTGTGCTTATCATTTTGCACCGGGCCAGCCCTCCCGCGTTTCGACATCGGATTCGTAGGTAATTGCATTAAGCATTTACAAGCGAAACAATCATTAACGAACCGAGCTGCCGCGGATCGGTTTTCTTGTTTTCGTTGTTGCAATATTTTGTAAATTTGTAGAATTTTGAAATTCTATACTCTCGACACTTCTGTACGTTTCAACGGAATCATACGAAAGCGATCGAGTCGGATTCTAGAATTAGCAGATTGGCTTCCTCTAATTAGGTTCCCGGGCATGACTCTGCTCTAGATATCTGCTCGGCCAAAAATCCTAAATCCGAATCGATCGGGCGGCCGGCGCGCTAGGTAATACTGTATTCCGTGAAATCTCCACTCAAGGAGCAGTCGGCGTGCGAAATTAAGGTCAGAATTGCGAATTCGAGACATTTCAAGGAATCACGGTAAGCCTGATCCGCGACGAGTCCGGATCACGAATGAAAAACGAAAATAGCCGCCGTTTCAAGTAGCAGAACGGTGATTTAATTTCAGTCCTTCTCTTTCTTGCAGTTTCGTCGATGCATCTTCCGCGTATCGCATTCGTGGCGAAATCACGTCTTCCGTACTCGAGCTGGCTATTCGCGAGAAGGTAAAAACGATCGAGACCCTTCCGCCGATCAGAGCAATTTGGATTCGACGCCGGTGAATTGTGGGGAAGCAGCGGAAAATCTAACTCTGGTTAACCAGACAACCACCAACCCTCGAATACGTGTTCCTTGGTGCACACCACGTTCCGGATCCCGCCGAGAAAAAGAAATTACGGGATTGGTCCGGGATTAGGCGTGCCGAACGCTGCGGCTTCGATTACTTCACTTTGACGGACGTTATTATTGTTGCTAATGGTTCAGGAGTCCCGTTAGAGGCAGAAGGCAGAATGCAATCGGAGAAAGCATGAAAGTTGAAGATAGAACCGCAAAAATCTACTTTGGTGGTCAACATAATCATACATCAGATTTTTTCCCAGCCAGGATCGCGTTCTGGCCCACTATGATGGTTTAAACAATAATCGTGACAACGCGCTCCGCGGATAAAATCGCAGAGGCGTACAAAACCCGCAGCAGAGATTCCCAGGACTATCGACGTGGGTTCTGGGTCCAAAGATTTCAGCTGCCGTCGCGGCTCTTTAATTTGCATCTCCGGCGTACTCTCATCAACGCTGATCCGCGATCCACATGGATAACCGTGGAGAAGCTGATGGCAAGGGTAACGAGTGGAAGAGATCCGGGAGCAGCCGAGGGCGAGAGAACGATAAATTGAGAGCACTCATCCGAGGCGACTCGAGTGCTCGTTCCCTCGGCGGACCCTAAAGCATTCGCGAATTTCAACTCGTCCTCGAATGGCCCTACGGCCTCTCGAACTTCCTTCGAGTTTGCTGACCGAAGGATGGGAACGTGTCGCGGATGCGGCGCGGGCCGGCGCAGTTTCCGATCTGTCTTTGACAAATTTCGGAAAAGTAACGACGTGGACGTAAGTCCCCGTCCCTCCTCTTCAGCTTCGGCCGCCCTATCCGTCGGATATTAAATTCTTGAAGCCGTAAGGACGCAGGGCGACAATCTCTCCGAGCAATTTCGCAGATTTGCGAGCACGTTGCGCGCCGTCATCGGCGCTATCTGTCCCAGCAATTAACCGGAAGATAGGACGCAATGAGATCCGGGGTAAGTGCGAGGGATCCGAATTATTGAAAATTAAATCACGAGTGTGCCGGGTGTTACTCGTGACCCCGTTTCACCTGCAACCCTGGCCGCAATGTTGGACAGCCGCTATCGCGACGTACCAGAGAGTTCATTGAAAATCTGCAGCGACGCACGATGTCCTACAACGGTGGCGTCACCGCGGGAAAGGTACGTTTCAACTTGATGCATCACTTACAGAAAACCTAGTGATATCGTTGAAAAGAAATTGAACAGCTTCTCGGACAAGTATGACGAACCAGTTATTCATCGGTTAAGTGGAATTGAACGTCCAGTGATCAGAGAAGTAGAGTAAAACGGTCAGTGACCACGAAAACAGAGTAAAAGTACGAGTGACAATGGAAGCCACTAGCAGACTAAGACAATCAGTATTCAAGCAAATGAAAAAGTCAATCTCAAGACAAATAAAGTAGGACAGCCAATAACCAGACAAGGGAGATGCCCCGATCGCTCGATCAGAGCAGTAGAATACGACGTTCATTCTAAGGATACATCGTGACGTATAGTCGAAGAACGATGACGCAAGGTGTGACACAATTGTTGGTAATGAACGTCAAACGTCAGCGAACTGGGGCTTCAATTTCAATGAACGCCATTATTTCGCCGTGCTCGTCTAAACTACCGCCTCCAAGTTTCCCGACATACACTACGGTTACGTGCTTAGTTCTAAATTGTAACCTTGTTACGTACTTAGCCTCGCCAGCGTGACGCGTAATCTTGTGGGCATTGACCAGGAAGCTATGGTGCGCAGACAACGATACGCTAAAGCAATCTCCCTCGAATCATTAATTATGAAATGAACCTCATAACGCAGCAAGAACGAACCACTCCTGCGGAGTTGTTAATAATTTAACGGGCGCAGAAAATTCGTCCGAATTTCCGCGGAATGTGACCGCGTATAATCTCCCGCGGAACTAGTTCTTTTTTGTTTTCTCATTAGCCGTACATTAATTCGGGAAATTCGAGATTTAAACGCACAATATCCTCTATTCGTAAACGAGCATGCGAATTGAAATATCGCGCAACAAACAGAAATACAGGATGCATTACCTGGACACGAAACTCTTTGCAATCTGTGCCGCAGCGTTTAATGGAGAAGAAATGAAAGTGGTAGTACCTAAAAGTTATTAATATTATAATATTTCGACTTTACAAAATTATAGGGTAAGGTTGCTCAAGTCGTACCCCTTAAGAAGTACCCATAACTGACGTCTAACACTTACTACACGAAAGATTAGAAAAGACTGTGATTATTGGCAGTGGTCATCTGAAAGTTGTGATGTTTACTGTCCTCTATTAGTTTACATAATAATGGTGGCCATATCGAAGCCGCTATTCAAGGACGATTGTTAACAGCCATAAACCATGATGGTTCTCAACTCAAGGAACAGAAGACGACGTTCAAATAAATTAACTTTCTTTTATGAGAGAACGGTTGAGTTGCGACCTATGATTCCTTTGACAAGTTTGGTCCCCATGGTGAGTAGAATGTGATACAAGCATAAAAAAATTTGACCTTGAATTTCAAGGTCACAGTCAATTTTGCGGCAATTTCTTTTAACAAATCTCCACCGATCTGAAGGTGTACAACCATCTGCCAAAACCATGACACTAAATTTTGTTACACCCTGTACATAATTTACAATTATACTAATTCTTGATATACAAAGTGCAATTTTGTTTGTCATTTATACATTTTTACCTATCAGCCCCTCAAAACACATTTAATGCGAATTGTTGTCTAAATTTTAATCAGCCATTTTGTTTTTCAAATTTTCGAGTTCATATTCGTCATCAGTAACCCCAAAAAGATTATTTTCCAAGCAGAGCTAACCATTTTTTAATGTATATGTCCGCCATATTGGATCCGCCATTTCGTTTTTTGGAATTTAAACTTGATATTCGTAATCAGCGACCCCGAAAACCACCGAGTACGAATTTTTGGGTGCATTCAAGTACGTTTAGAGGTGTTGGCCGGTTTTTCGCGATTTGGGACCACTGTGCATGGTCTAGAAAATGACGTCCTAGATCGGAGGACTGCTTTAAGATCGTTTTCACAGGAAAGGTGTTAATTTTGGGTGTTTCGTGGGCTGGTCTAATCCTGTTAAGTACTCAGCACTGATATGACGTGTGTAATCTTGGGGCCATTGTCCACGTCACTGATGGTAGTGTAGGCAAGGGTGTCCGAGGTTATCAGCAGTAACAGGCGAAGCGGTGCGACCGACACAGTTGCAGATGCAACGGGCTAATCTCCTCTATACCAAAGAGCATTATACCGAGCAGACCGAATAGAACAATCTGCCTCTGCGAAGTAACTCGCACGGGTTTCCGCATCCGTGCCGGAAATGAAAGGACTCCCTGAAGTTTTAAAAACGTTGCGCCGACCCCGCGCCAGTCACGTGTACATACCTGCAGCTGCAACGTATGGATTATATAAATGCAGTGCACGTAATTCCGAAACTGCGTGGCTCAAACACTACGGAAACACGTCGAAGACCATTATAATAATAGCTATTGCCATTGGAATATACATTCGAATCAAAAAGTGTTCCAATACCCAGACTTTCCAAACACCGTTGATATTTTAAACTGTTATCATTTTGTAAAACACAATTGTATGATACTACTCCTGGACTCATTGTAAAGCTTGAAGCTCCTACTTTCCAATTTATTTTTTTCTCCTAACATGTTCTGCCATAATACAGTTTGACAGTTGATGGAACAACGTCCTTAAATCATACATCGTCGAGTTGAATGAATTATTCAGTAAATTCGCGAATAGATGGAAACATGGAAAATGGAAAAGTAGAATTGTACTTTTATGTAAGGAATTGTTAATCTTTGTCTGGGAACAATCACAAAAACAATTGTTGTTATGAAAAAACCAGGTTCCCGATTGAAGCAGAAACAACGAGACCTATGAGTATTATATGTATGTATATATATATACATATATATGTATATATATATATATATATATATATATATATATATATATTATGTATATGTACATATATATCTTTTTTCGTATGTATATATATATATATATATATATCTGCAAACCTTCCGTTAAACTTTCAGGCGAGCGGAGCTCTGGTCTGAAGGGATTCGAACAGAATGAATCGTGCGGTAAGAGCGCTTTATTCCGAATAACAATGGCGGTAGAAACGTTCGAGAGGCAACGTGCCAGTTCCGATAAATAAGATGAGATTGAGGTGAAGCACAGAGAACGGGATGAGGCGTCGTCTCTTTGAATCTCTCGCGAATCGCAGGAATTTTTCGGATTTTCAAACGCTCGATATGAAACGAGAGCCGCTGATCGTTCGATATGAAACGAGAATTCTATCGATACGTATGTTTGAATTCGAATTATAGAGCTGAACCCGTTGACGAACAAAGACGGCATGGCCCATCGTTTTTACTTCACTGGATTCACCAGAAATTCTTCAATTTAGCAATTGTATTTTTTTAAGGATTATCTATATCAATTGTCTTATAATTACATGGCGGGTCTTTACGCAAAATCAAAATTTTACGTCATTTTTAGGAAACAAGAGCTGCATTGACATTTACGTCTTCTGTTAAAATAATGTTAACCAATTGCAAATAATATAATCATATTTTTAAAATCGCCTGATACTCTCACGGTTTTGTGGGTCACTCATTTCCGTCGTAAATACGCGTTCCTATGAAACTCAACGTCCAATCAGAAGGATTTCTAGCGCATTGGAAATGCAGACTCACCTAATAGCGCCTGGAAGAGCCTGCTTTTGAAGATCCGGATGACTCGCTCGATGGCCAATCGTAATTGTTTATCCTGGGGCCTCGTTAGCTTGGCGTGGTAATCTTCCAGGAGCTCCAGAGCTCTGTGAGCTTCTGTAAGTACAATTCAATTATATTTATATTTAATATTCATTTTTATCGAAATGGTAAATAGAAACATGGTGAGATAATAAAATTTCATCTAAATCTACAAATAGTTGTATTATCAATATTGTAAATAATTATTAGCAGAACGGACCGTTCACAGCTCTAATTAATAATTTTTAAACATTTAATTTTGATGATATCTCGTGTAGACGCATTAGTCTCTTCGATATCCTCAATGCAACAAATCCTCATTTAATTTAATTCCCACAAATTGAGTATTTAAATGACGATCTGGATGTTCCTGGTGAAAATAGACCGAGGCACAGCAGTTGGAGGGTTAAAGAAAATGCAAAACAAGAAAAATTGTTTTTGTGAAAATGGCTAATGAAGTTTCAGCACTGCGTCCCTTCCAGAAGTCCGCCCGATCGTTCCCTTCGAAAGCCAAGCTTCGATGGAACATATGTATGTGCGACGAGGACAATAATTTTGTTAAAAGTCGTTCGTAAACCGTGCCCGTCGCCCGATAAATCCATCCAAATGATTCGTCCCCAAAGGATCGTCGTCGCAGAGTGTATTTGCCTGGGTGTCTCTTGTGCTCCTCGAAGTCGGCATGTTCGTAAACCCATCGGAGAAGAACGGGCTAGCTGGGCGCAGTCGGGGGGAACGAACCGTAAAAGCAGCGAAAATTCGCATTATCCGTCGACGAGACATTTATATCGTTGTTTGCGAGCCGCCGGCATGCGGCAGCCATATTGTGTCACGAACAAAAGGGTCACTGTTTCTTGAGGTAGGAGATCGCTTTAAGAGCCGATCGATCTTTCCACGAAGTTCGGGCTTCGGCCAGAAAATAGTTCGAATCAACAAGTGTGCCGACCACTCATCCGCGACCGTTTTAAACTATCCGGAAGGAAATCGTCGCGACGATCTTCAGATTTTCGAGAGTAATTCCGTAATATCCGTCGGACAATTGCTCGGCGAGTATTCCCGTGACAGCGAAATCTTTTCAGACATTTATGAAAGACGATCACCGAGCTCTCGCGACCATTCAAATATTTGCCGAGCGTCTCTATCGCGTGACCAAAATACACTCCTGGACAAAATGATACCTCATGTATGCTATCTTTAATGTCCCAAAAGCTACATAGAATCTCTGAGTGAACACGATGATGACGATGCATTTATAATAATTCATATCATGCACCAGAATAATGAAACAATATATTTTATCAAATTATTAAGATACAAATATCTTATTATACAATACGGTATACAGTATTGTCGAGACTGGTAGCTATTTTTTTGAGCTTCAAAGGCCGAGCCGAACGTAGAGAAGGACAGCGCGTGTAAAGATTCGCGTCTCTTTCTTTCCCATACCCTGTCCTTCCTTGCGCCCGAAACGTTCATCGTCAATTAAACCACTAAATACAGTTGAAATTATATCGTGTCTGGTCTTTTTTTAATCAGAAAAATGCCACAAATATATTGATGAAAGTTTCATAAAAAAAATAAATAATAATAAATAAGATTAAATATTGGTGTTACATTGTGAGGACGCACGGGCCTTTGAACTGTGCCGACGACTGCGACTCTCCGCGTGGCATTAGTAGTGGTTCACACCGATATACCCGAGCCGAGATCAGATTACTAAAGTGGAGGGGATATTTTTGTCTACGTTTATCTGCTACAACTTTTATGCGTTTATAGAGGATTTACTGTACTATTCGTAATTATATTTGAAGTATTTTCTTCTCTGTACCTTGTACATTATGGGACACAATTGTAACGTTGTTTGATACGATGACAATTTATTTAGGTTTGGTTATCTTTCAAGAATACGTAATAACGGAACAGAGATAGGTTCAAAGAGGCAGCGGCAGTAACACGAGTACTCATGATAGTTTTATAGATTCCTCGCGACGTTGTTGATGCTTCCACTGTTCCTTCTCGATTTCCAGTGAATGCATATGGGGATTCTAAAGTAGTTCTGTCTGTTCTTACGACAGTGTCGTTGCCCTTCTATACGTCGTCGGCAGATGCTTCCTGCATCGAAAGATGCGAGTGAAAATGTCTTAGAAAATGGACTGCAAGCAAACACCGATCTCTCGTCGCATGGGAAGTACTCGTATTTTACATGTTATTACGTTCCGTCGACATTACAGCAAACAGCGACGTAGAATTAACATTAATATTCGGATACCCAATATGTTCCATATTTGCAACACGATAGACAATCCAGTCATTCAAGGGGTCTTTCTAATTTGCGTGTGAACATGTGTGGTGAGAATGAGTGAGAGATAAAAATGTATGAAGTGAATTTGATTGTGTGTGAAATAAAGAAATGAGTGATACACGAATAAAGGAATAACTGTGCATGAGGGAGCGTTTGTTTGAAAATTTGTCTGCCGTTGATTGATCATCATTTGTGCTGCATGTATTATGTTATGTTAAATAGATGGTTCGTTTATTAACATTTATAATTCCATCCACTGCTTGAACAGTTTGAAGGGTTGTAAAAGTCGTTTTTCTTATATTCAATTTTCAAACTTTCAAATATTATTTTATTAAGCAAAAACCTTGGAAGTCTCATCGGTAAGTGCAACATGAGACCAACAGAATACAATAATATAAATTCATCGAAAATATAGCGAACGTCAATGGGTTTAAGCAAAAAAGGATCGCGTTCTCCTTTAAGCGCTTTCGAAATTTGCGGTACGGTCAATCGACAGGTGTATTGCAATGTGTGTTAATCGTCGATGAATTTAGCTCGTAACGATGATTGCGCTCTCGACGAGCAAAGTATCGAGTATACAAAGGCAAATCCTCGTCGCGAGAGCGACTCATTATTACTCTTGTTTCAGAGAATAATTTCGCGTACGCGACGTCTGCGTTTCCTCGCAAATCAGATACACCTGTGCGTCCAGGTGTCTTTTATTTCGCGAAATTTCACATGTGGTTCCATTCGGACGTGCATCTTTTTGCGCCAGCAACTGTTCTCCTGAACAAGACAATTGTGTCGCTCACGAAACGCCACAAAACCAGTGGTCCTGCCACTTTTGAAAATCGGACGCAAACTATTTTACTCGTCCAACAGATAAAATTCCGAAATCGGTGTTTGAACGAACTTTACAATTGCTCCCTCAGGATTCTGGTACCTATTACACGTCATCCCATTCGTTTCGACGCTGCCGAATACGAATATGAATTTCGTTTTAGACGGAAACGAAAGTCATACTCGTGATCAGCGCATCAAAACAAGTAGAATGACGCATAACAGGTGCCAAAAGCGAGCAATTCGAATGTGCCCGACTTTAGATTAGCTTTTCAAGCAAAATATTCCCCCGTGCGCCGATCCCTCGGGAGGTATTTCCGTCTATTTAAAACGGCCACGTTTGCAATAAATATTTGCAGTCCTTCCGCTCATAATATCACAGAATATTTCACCGAGGCAAAATATCTCCTCTGGTGGAATATAATATCATCTGCCGTCACGGGAGAGCTTGTATTCGAATTGCGAGTAGCTGGACGCCTTCCACGCGTCTCATTCTCACGATTATTTTTCGCGTTTCGTTGCGCCATTACGCTTCGGCCCGACCCCGTTTTTCGTTACCTTCATCCATATGCAATTTCATATTTTGCTGGCTGTAATTTGGTAAATATTCTCCGCGCGGGAACTTGTCTCAGTTACGGTTGCTAATGATATTCAGTTAGCCGTGCGGCTCTTTTTGTTCGTGAATTCCGGCCCCTGATGCGGCGACACCACCCTCAACTGGGTATTCTGGTTTGGAACTTTCAAAAAATCAATTTTCTTTATAATGTTTAACGTACAAGTACAGTTTTCAAGTTTGTTCGTATTTCACGGTAAAGTACTAAAATATATTATTCAAAGTCAACATGGAAGGCTACAATAAATTCCGAAAAATGAAATATATTTGTTGATACATAACAAAAATAATTTCTAATTACTAATACTCCAAGTGGCATCGTTCAGAGCAGCAAGGCTTCTCAATGGAGAAAATTTCATCACAAATTCAAGCATAGTTTTAAATTAGCTAAACTGAAACTGAAACGTTGAATTCGACTTGCTTGATTCATCATAGTATCTTGTATGCACAGAGCTGGGGAAAATAGTATTTTAAATAGTAAATAATCCCATTTATTTTACAGTGCCTGTACAACTTTGAAAATAAAATATTTTATTTGATGCAGTAATTTTTAAAAATAAAATATTTTACTTGATGCAGTAATTTTTGAAAATAAAATATTTTATTTGTTGCAGTAATTTTCGAAAATAGTATTTTATTTTAAGAATATTGAAAGTATTTGGACTTTGTCTTTATTTTCAATTTCAATTTTAAATATTAATGCTCAAAATAATAGTTTGCATTCAAAAGATTTCTGAGTATAAATAGTTCCTGGTGATAAGATACACTATTACACTGTATGTTTATCAATAAACCTCAGTAGGCACATGCTGTAAACTGAAGTGGATATACGCAACAATAGCAGCAATCAAAGAAAACAATAAAACGAAAATGTGGCAAATGATTTAGTTTCTTATATTAAGAGTCATTTCTTCTTTAAATTATTGCTAAAATAAGAAATATTAAATAAGTAATGCGATTTCTGAAAGTATTAGGTATAACGATGCAAAAAAAATATTCTATTTTGTGTTTCAGATTATTAAAATAGACATATTTTACTTTGTGTTTCAGATTATTCAAATAAAAATATTTTATTTTGAGGTTCAGATTGTTGAAATAGAAGTATTTTATTTCGAGGTTCAGATTGTTCAAATAGAAATATTTTATTTCGAGGGTCAGATTGTTTAAATAAAATACTATTTTCTCTAAGCAAAATAAAATCTAAAATATTAAATAGTATTTCAAATATTTTTTTCGCCAAATAATGCCCACCTCTGCTTGTACGGCCTTTTCAGGAAGCTCGTTATTTATCCCTTTTGAGGAGATGCTGCATTATTATCTAGCTTTTGGAACCTAATTCGTTGCGACAACTCTATTTTCAAGGGAACGAAATCAACAAACATTTTTCTCTTGCGGCCACTGCCGGGATTTTCGGATCGCAAAGGAACAACGTCGTTCCAAGATCGTTAATTAAGCTGTTAAGCTTGAAAGAGGATACAGCAATTAAAATTGCAGGCCATAATGTTCAAACGCCCGCCCAAAAGTCACATCATTACTGGATGGCGACTTTAATGAGCATCTTGTTAATGACGTTCTTGACGACACGATTACCGAGTTAGAGCTGAGGACCCTTGTGTAATGCTTCCGACCGATATTCTATGGCAGCGTGTTATAAGGACAATGCGTTAAATATTATCAGACGCCGCGGCGTTGAATATCAACGCTGCTCGCCTATCTAGGTTCGAACTTGCAACTAACAATGAACCGTGTGAACGTACTAATAAACAATTTCTTTCAAGCTTTAAAATCTTTCTATTTTACTCTAAAATAGCTTCCAGGTTAATTACACCTGTACCACTTGTTTTCCTCAACTACGCGCAACTCGTTAACTTTTTCATTGGAAACCATCGTGACCCAAAATGTGTTACGTTTTCTGTCACAAATTCAAAACACACCGTGCGTTAAAAGTATCGCGAAGCAGCAGAATTTGTGCAACGAATATGCATTGCGCCATTGATAATTGCACGCGTTTATAGATTGTTTAATCGTGAAGGTTTTATCATTACAGCGAACTCGGGAACCGAGATATATTTCCAGCTTCTGCGCGAAGTGTGGAAAACTTATTTTCAGAGGGAAAAAGAGGCGCGGAGAACACGGCTTTCGCCGTAAAAATCATTTCCCAGATAACCAGAAGATGCCTGCGAGAAGCTAAGATAATTAGCATTAACCGTTGGGTTAAACGAGTACGCTAAGAGGTCAATTACCAGTAAATGCTCTATTCCGAAAGCAAGCGGTAGCCTTTACGAGTACAACTGCGAACGTTTCCTTATAGAAAATACTTGAAATTAGCAAGCGAGTCGAGAAAAGCCGCGTTTACGGCCGAACACATTGAACAAGACTCCTAAGTGCACCGTGCAATCCGTAGGGAACGGATAAAATTGCGTTTGGACTTCAATTAGAGCGAATGGAAATATCCCGTGGTATCACCGAATGAAGAATATTTTTGTACGAAGAATGCACAACGTAATCTGTTATTTAGGATTTTTATGGATTTGTGAAGAAATTCGCCTTGCGAAACACAGGGACTCTTCATTAACCCTTAACTGGGCGCGCCTAGAAAAGTTATGTACTATCTTATACCACTTGGGGTTAAATAGACCCCACGCGCCCAGTTAAGGGTTAAGAAGATATTGATTTTAATAACAACTGTTTTTCAACATTTTTGTCATTATTGTAGTATCATTATTGCACCGACGGTCAAAGGTACCTGTCACGTAGATTTCAAACATTTTCTGATTCTTCTTTCGCGTTTCTCCGGAGGTACAAGAAAGGTATTAGCATAGTAGTGAGCAGAAGAAGCGGTTCTACACATGACAATTTGATCTATAAAAACTCGCAAAGCCCACCTGTAACGGGCGTTTCGTTCCAATGCATTCCGGGATATTTTCGCGTATTCCGGGATGCACCGTAAAACGAGAAAATTGCTCCTCACGGAAACGAAAAAAAGGTGGTCCCACGTGGATACGCTTTACGAGAAAGTATAGCATGTGTGTTTCCAGTTACGAGCGATTCGTTATAGGCGTCCGGTGAACGTAAACTTAGGTCGCGTTAGCATGTTCCTAACTACACGCGGAAACACTGTATAATTCACGAACTTTGTTCCATTAAATATGAAACATTTGTTATTTCGAACTCGCCAGCCTCTCGCGAAGCAGCACTCGCTAACGGAGAAGTATACATATACATAAATTCAAAGATATTCATTTGATAAAAACACTTTAAGTAGAATAACTGAGGATCGATACAATAGCTTCACAGTCTCATTGCACACTTAAAGCCGGTATTATATTCCTGCACAAACACAAACTCGAATTTTTTAAACCTTGGCCGTATATTTTGCTTAATTTGAACTAATGAAAACGATTGTTTAGTCTCAACCAATTCGTACGCAAGTGCGGAAGTATACGTTTTCTCTCATATCATTAAACGGTGCAATGTACATTTCTGTTTTCATGCATGAGTTAACAGAGAAGACAAAATAAGGAGAAAATGTATTTTGCTAATTAGAAGGAATTAATAAAAGTGAAATGAAACCGTGTTTAATGACACTTTAACGACCTCGCGAGCGCTATAAACGCATAAAGCTCCGCAGTCTATGTACGATGTTCAAATCACATTATAAAATAAAGTTAATAGAAGGATATCTCGCCGCATCTCCGCTCTGGAAACGAAAATTCTGTGTTAAGGCAGGTCTCGTGCATACCGTAGTCGCAACTGGAACATCTCAAGTCCCGGAATAAGAAAATTTCTCAGGTATAATAAGAAGTGAATGGGAGAGTCGTCTACCTTCTCGAACGAGAATGAAACTATGCCAAGTATGGCCATTTATCTTCGCTTTATGATTCAAACGAACGTGGTTGTCGCCTCCTGAATTATAACGTCGCATCCGCCGCGTTCCAGCCCTGGATCTTCGGCAACTATCAAAATTTCATATACGAAATTCAAAAGGATGAATTTCAGTTCCTTAATTGAGAAAGCCGTACGAGAAAACCCGGCCCTCTCTCTCTCTCGGTTTCGTTCCTGGATTTTTTAATCAAATGGTATATGAGAAAGATCGTTGAAACCGGATCAAATTGCACCAAGATAATATTAAATTAGATAAACATGCGCTTCTCACCCGTTTGATCTCGAATTAATTAAACATTTCACGAAATGAAAACAAATTGCCCTTCCTAGATTTCTTTGAAACGTTCCTCTCTAACGTGGTATCGTTCTAAACGACGCGAGAATCTTGTTCAACATCAGAAATTTTATTTCTATGGAATAATCTCCTAATTTATAGAACATTTCACTTGACTGTTCGCACGCTTCGAAAAGAAATGTCGACGATTTTCGACTTGCAATTTCACTCGGGAATAATTAGAATTCCTCAAGGCGAAAATCAATTTTCCGATTGACGTTTCACGGGAAATAAACTACGAATTATCAACTGCAAAAATGACCGAGGAGAAATCTGGCTAGTCCGAGAATGTCAGAGTACGGGCGTCTTGTTAAGATGGGAAAGAGAATTGATTATTTATAGTACAGCTTCTCAGTTTAGTATGGACGAGGGTCACTGTTTGGCTGGTACATAGTTTACTCTCAGCTGCATAACGTGATCCTTCGGGAGACGTACAAGGAAATTCCATCTACCTTAAAAGTACCTTTTCACATCGCGAACGAAAAGATCTCGCATTCATAAGTGTAAATTTCACACGAGATATCATAATATTGTAAAACCTCTTCACACAGAAGTATCCTCTTATCACATGAATGAAATGAATACCTATTGCAATCGAGAATATAGTATTCAGTTTCTCTTTATGAAAATTAAAACAAATAATGGCCCAACTACGTTTGCGAATCTACGTTATCGACATCTCCGATCGGTAAGCGGCGCCGGACGGTCATTCCATACCAACATGGCGGCGCTCCTTACTGAGAAAAACACTAAAAATCGTTCAAGTGTAACAGAGTTGGGCAAAATGTAATTTCAATTACAATTACAATTACTTACCAATTACTAAAATTTGATATTGCAGAAATAACATTACAATTACATCTAATTGGAATTGGTAATTGCAATTACTTGACAAATCACTGTAATTGGAATTGTGGTCCGCAATTACAATTGCTGGTTGAGCCAAAGTAATTGTGAAAGGAGTAATTGCAATTACTTAATACGATTACAGTAATTGTAATTGAGTCTAACAATTACTTCAGTGTAATTGTTCTTTTAAACCACTAATTTTTATGTATTAGACTATTTAACCGTTTTCTTATTGTAATTATAGTCCACTTTTGCACATGGAATTGAAACTGTAATTAATTACTGCCCAACTCTGCTGCCAGACACTAAAAATCGCTCAAGTGTAAACACTCATAACTTTTGAAACTGATCTAGGATTGAAACTTGGATTTTTGGCATTTTCTCAACCAAATCTACTGGATTACACAGGAGAATGGCACACATTTCTGGTTACTCAATGTATAGTTTAACCCTTTAAATGCTTCCACCGTGTAAACTGAAGGTCAGGTCTATATAAAATAGGAATGTTTAGACAAAGCACCCACTTGGCACTGTGGATTATGCTTTCAAGAATCAAAGTATCCATTTCGCGGGGACACGATGTAACGAGAAGGAGTTGCCGGAAGTGCCAGTCACGGAACCATGCGAGAATGCAAAAAGTGTGCAGTCGGGGTGCTTGATCGGGCTGCTGGAATGCGGAAATTAATTTCGTCTGGCTTCGAGACGTTAATTCGGGCTTGGTTTACGGATGACGGGCTGGGGCGTGGGCAGAGGGAACGGATGAACAAAGACAGCCTCCGTACCATTATTTTCGTCGTTCATTACCACGTGCGCCGCTGACACAGTTCGCACGCAATAATTAAAGGACGCCGCACCCCCTCGCGCACGTCTAATTAAAGCACGCTAATTATCGAAGTGAATTACAGCACTCGTGTCTCGACGACGTTTTCCCGCGGCCCGGCCGACTGACGATGGAACGTTTAAAACACCAGCCAGACCTCCCTCTCCTCCCGGCTTACTCGGATCGCGCTCCAACCTCGAATGAAAGAACCGACGAGAACGCGACATTCACCGCGATCTCGGGGGTTAATGTCGCGGAACTTCATTGTGACAATTAGACCCGGCATTCGATGGTTGGAGATTCCATGGATTTACGCCGTCCGCGCCATTCCGCGTCAAAGGAATCGCCATTTTGCGATCACAGTGAAATCAGACGCAGTGCGTGTGAAATGGAGAAGGTCCGAGTTGTTAGTTTATTGTAAATCTATTTAGAAAGTTTAACATGGCTTGTGGGGTATGACCACAGTAACGGGACCCAAAATATCCATAAAGTAAACAATGTTTTCCAGTATATAGAAACATTATTTTAGAAAATTATTTCTACTATATTTCTACAATTATATTGTTCTTTCTGCATGGAAGTTTGAACTATTGTCTAGGTTAACTTGTGTCTGTAGCTACACCTTTCAATGAGTTCATGGAACATAAATATTCTATCTATACTCGTAACCGAACTATAGATATTCCAGGAATAGCGGAAGTTCAACAGGGGTCATATTTTTATTGATATTTTCCGTTCGCTTTCGCTCAGAGCTATATTTCGTTAAAAATAAAATGTATGAACGTATACAAATACATTGATGATATCTATGTTTCTCGTATATTCTTGTTTACATGAATGAGCCATTTTTCACATTGAACAAGTGAAAAGAGGAGGAGATAAGATAACTCCATCCAAGCGGACCACTGAACCATCCAGGGAATTGTTGAGCAATAATCTTCGTAAAGAGCCAGCATACACTTCCCGGAATCGTTTCACTGAAAGTCAGCAAACGTTGATCGCGTGTATCAGATTATATCGATTGGAGGTAATGAGTCGCTTGTACCGCAGATGCTCGCTTCAAGTGCAACGCAGCGATCGACGGTGGCCGCGTGAGGGGGCAATAAGTTTCAAGATAAATAATCACGGAGACGTTGAAACGATTTTTACACGCGACATCGCGTTCCCATTCATCAGGAACGATGCAGCTTAGAGGGTGGGTCGGGTCGTAAACGGAAATTATATGAATTCCCCCTCCCTGTATCCACGGTAAACCGGCAAGAAATATTCTTCGGGGTTAAGTTTATGCAAATAGGAGAGAAGCGAAGCCGCACGAACGGGAACATTTATCATGCTTTATGAAACCGCTGTACAAAAAGCAAATGGAACGACGCTTGTCATTTTGAGGCCCATGAAAAATAGTGGGGCCGAAACATCCCTCTGACCGATGATCCATAACGTCCTGTCGAGCGCGCAACGTATGCAGCCACAGTGGACGAAATTTCCATAAGAACACTGCTATTTTCAATCAAAAATATCAGGTATGTAATGAGATAATACAAGTAGCCATAACAGTACAGTAGATTTAGAAAGCAATGTATCACACGATAATAATATAGTGAACAAATTCTCTGTAGTTGTTGTATAAATCGTGGTCTTTGTTCATTAATGATAAAATGTCTAGTTGCCTAGATCGATTCATCGCGAACACGAGACGCATAATGCAGTTATCAACCGAGCGTTCAGAAATTAATCTGTTCCCATTCATATAGTTTCGAATTCAAATCTCCCCATTAATAATTCCCCGGGGACTAATATTACTCTTCATATTTGTCGACCGGAGGACCTATGGAACGAACGTTTTTATCGAAATGATGGGACTTAGTGGAATCCACTTTTTCACCGTGTTATCCATTGTCGAAGGAAGAATCGATCGCCGGGACATTCAGGCAGCGCTGTGATCTCGTACGTTATCTCGCAGACATTTTCGATCTGCGCTCGACTACAGACACTCGCAGTGGCAGCGCGGCATTACGCAGGGTCCGAGAGAGTGCATTGATTTGATTCCGGTGGATCGTCCAATTTGCTGCGCCTTAATGGGACCGTGAATGATTTGTCAAATGGCAACGGGAGGGAATCAAACCGGGAATAAGACGAGCCGAACGAGTGTTCCCCAGCGGTTCTCAAAGCACATCGGAGTCCAGGTCCGCATCAGATTCGCATCATTTTCGACGATAAGCGACTGCACGCTAACGCATGATTCGGGGAGGACCCTCAATTCGTATTGGTTCCTTGGCCACTCTTCCCTCGCAATAAGCAATTTACGATTCCGGGTATTTTATTGGCGGTATTCTCGGCACGGATGCTGCGCGACATTCTTCCGTTCTACTTAAGGTCGGTAATAAAATCAAGGAAATAGCTGGAGCAGCTTCCACTAAACCTCGCCGCGGTTTGACTATTCCAACTTTTAAATGGCTGCAGCTACGTTGCGCAACGAAAAACTACCGACTAAGCTCCCGTAATGCGGCACTGGCTCTGCTTAATTGATATTCATGCGACACTGTTAACACGTTGAACGCCAAGGACAAGGTAACTTCTGAAAATGCATTATATTCGTCAAATTTTGAAGACTGTTTTCTCATTTGCGCACGGGGGCAAAGGAGGCCCTCGCTTGCAGTCAATTGTTAGGCCGTCACGTGACACGCCCTAGACAATAATTCGGCTAGAACCGAAAGTGCGAGTGGAATGACCCAATTGGACAGCTTGCTGCCGCATTCCTTTCGAATTCCTGTCAGCAGACATCTTATGAGGCACGGAAAGTACATGCAACTCACATTCAACAATGAAGCGTGTCCAACTCGTAGAACATAGAGCTTAGATCATGGTTGGAGTTATGTTTAACTCACGCTCTTGACCAAACACAGCGTGAGCCAAATATGACTCGGGTGGCGTTCAATGTATTCAGAGTTAGAAGATACCTCGACACTGCTCGACACCAAGCTCGCCCGTTCCAAATTACCGGAGCATAAAAGTGGCTGCAACCAGCGCAACTACATGTTCCCACTAACTTTGTTCAATGATTCCGTGTCCTACAGTTGGCGCTAAGTGGATCCTACACGTTATTAAACGTCCACGTACGTCGACCGTCGAACATCCTGTACCTAGGAGTCGTTAAAATAACTACCATTAACATTCTGACACTCCTCGACACCACAGTTGGGCATTAATCGATTAAAATTTTAATCATGATTGATTGATTAATGTGTACGATTAAGAAAAGAAATCATCGAAAAATCGACGATTGATTCAATCGATTGTTGAAGTTAATCGTCAATCGTTGATTAAAAAAAGAAATCAGCGAAAAAAACATGAAAGCACGTAAACAGAATTTGTATTATAGACCAAGTGACAATACATCTAAACTCAGTTTACATTTTTCTCAGAGAGTATTCATATATAGCTTTAATTCCGTATCACATTTCGAAATTTCAGCAGTTATGGATTAAAGGAATGTAATCGTTAATCGCAATTAACGATTAATGAGTATTTAATCGTTAACCGCAATTAACGACTAAACTAGGAGATTAATTGTTAATTGCGATTAACGATTGAAGTAGAAATTTAGTCGTCAATCGTTGATTAAATTTTTGCCCAACTCTGTTCGACACTAAACGTACCGGTGATAATCGTGTATCGGTTTCAGATTTTTTACTTGACTGCGATTGAAATTATTCCAGCAGAGAGTATCACGTGTAAAAGATGTGCTTTTACAATCGACGGCAATTTTTTTAAATTGTTTGTATGCTAGTAAGCCAATCCTTTGGACTTTTCAAGAAGGCTAAAGTCGTTCGGCACAATTTTGAAAAAGCTATTCTTCTTTACAGAGTGCCCGAATATTAATGAGAGCCACTGTAGGTAGTCTACTGTGGACCATCCCCATGCTCCGTTTGCTCCATCAATTTTCAGCTGCCAGATAGGGAAACACAAGTTTCTCGAACTATGCAAGACACCGCAATATCATTACTGAAATTTTCAACATTACCGGTCTTGTTCGCGAAACTTTTTCCTCACTCTGTCATGCGTCGTCCTTTGAGACGGTAAACGCAAGCATAACAATGTTCCATTATTCTTCAAAAGATATTTAATGTACCTTAATCCTCGGAAAACGGGAACTTTTAAAAGCGTTGTGGGCGATGAAACACCCAGATCCGTTCGAATTCTTATTTATCTGTAGATATATTGGATTGGCAAGAAAGTAATTTCGGTATTCTAAGGTGAAATAGAGCTAAATTTTTGTCTTCAAGCAATGCACTTTACTAAATCAAATATTTTCCATTTTGTTCGATGATCTTTTGCCAAAAAGAATAAATAAGAAAATATTTTATTGATTAAAGTTCATCGCTTGAGTAAAAGCATTCGGTTCTACTTCACATTAAAATACCGAAATTACTTTCTTGCCAGCCCAATACTTTTTATCATATTTCTGCTAAAACTGCTGGTATCGTTTCTCTGGAATACTCTTCCAAAGTTTTTTCTCGAAATGACGTTTTCAAAAGCTGCTAGAAATATCTGAAAGACCAGTAGAAGAAGATGTACGATAAATATAGATTTTCTTCATATACTAAGAAATTGTTAAGGAGTTCTAATGGTTGTGATTGTGGGGAAAATAGTCCGGCAAGGGTTGAAAGAAACGCTCATCCGCCGCAGCCAGCCGATGGGTAATTTATGCTCGAATAATGTGAAACTGCTCGTATAGAATTACGTGAGCGTTGTTCATTCAAACTGCACGTAGACGGGGTCGGGGGGATACAAATGCACTTGGCGGCATCGTGGAGAACAAATAAGTGAGAGAGGGTGCAAGTCGAGGGGGTAGTTGACGAAGAAGGGAGAAGGAGAGCAGGTGAAAGGGTCGGCTGGACGACACGAATCCGTTTTCATTTTCAGGCGGCAGTAACGGACGGAACTTTACAGTCCGAAACGTAAAATTCTTCGTTCACGTAAGGGAATCCGTAACCCACTTCTTCTTCCGTTTCGAGTCCATAGCCTGTGCGCCCTGTCGGCCGACCTGTATCGATTTTTACCATTCGTTGCTGAAGTTACGTTGAACCGATTACCTCGTTACGTCATGTTAGCCCCCTTCCTTTGCAAAGCAGCATCAATTCGTCCTGGGAAGGGTCACGTTAAACGTTATCGCCGTGGAAATTGAATTACCGTTACTCCCGAAAATATACCGACGCTAAATCAGTTTGAATTTTCAGCGATTCTCGGCCATATAACGACCGAAGATGGACAAATACTTTTGCAATAATAAATAGTAGTATATTTGAAATTATGCAATTTTAATTTTATATTCAGCTAAAAGATTCTTAAAATCGTATTTGTAATTACGAAAGCGGTTTAAGTCAAAATTCCAAACAAGTTGATCGTTTTGCGTATTGCTAGAAATTTTATAATGATTCAAGTAGCCGTATGTAGACCAAAAATAATTCTACTTTAATTTACTCTATTATGATTGCTTGTTAGAATAATATTTCATTTCCTCAATTCATTTTTATCGCTAGGGAATATTTTAAATACACAGAATTACCATATCTCATGTGAAGCATCAGATTACTGCAATAAAAATGGTTTATGATACGCATTGCATTAATAAAATACAAATATTTCATGCGTCAGATCGGTTGAAATAAAAATATTTTATTTGTAGAATAAAATTTTTCATTGAAAAATACTACTTTATCTACGTCAACGTGACGGGTTCAACATTTTTCAATTTATGATCATTGAAGTAGGTAAGGGTTAGACGGATTTTATACATTCGTTATATTGTTTGCGATTTATTGAAATTACTAAAATAAGATAAAATAAGACATTACTTCTTTCGACATATGCGACGATTAGGATTGCTAGAAATCTGAGTAAATTGTTGTTGTCTTTATGAAGTCATGTAAAACAGTTGCTTTTAGAGTTTCCTACACCCAGTGACTAACCAAACATCCTGAATAGTAACAGTTCATCGATTCCAAGTTGTTTTCCGCGAACCTCCCGGTTTCTCGTATTCAGAAGAAGTCAGTGACTCGAGTCACTAAGTTATTCCTTCTACGCGAGGAAGATTGTAGAGTTCGTCGGGTTTCTCTTTTCGCGTTGCACGTGGGATCGGTATTTAAGCATTCGAAAGCCTTTGTCACCGTTCGGTTCGCCGGAGGGAAATATACGACGGAAGGCGGCTTGGAATATTAAGAAGGTGGGAATTACTTTTTTATCTGGACTTAACGCGGGCCTATCGACCCCGCAGCAAATTTATTACCCTTAATTTTTTTTCTCGCTTCCCTGGCAAAGCAGTCGTCGAAGAGCTCGATATTTTCTCACGATTTTCGTCCCGCGCCCGTCGGGCAAAGAATTACTTTCCACTCGATAAAGACGAAGAGAACTATAGCCGAAGCCCCGTCGCTCGCGGTTACGGAAAACAGCAACGTTTAAATATTTCCCCGGCAAAAATTCAACTTCTCCCGCTCGGAGCTACGCTCATTTCCTAAAAACAGTCTACCCGGAGCTCTCGCGAAGAGTTACGCAGCTACGGGCCGATGTGATTCTTATATTTTAGTTCTAAAACGGTTCGTTTTATCGTTTACAGAGAGTACTTTTCCTGCTTCCTGGTATACATGGCGTTTTATATCGACGTTTACTCTCTCCTTCGCAGGAAATTGTATTCTTGCGTAACATACTGTTCCCAGGGAAACCGAGTAGGTAAAGGAGTAATTTCCTTGCGGTAAGAAACTGTATGAAATGTTGCAAATATGTTCCCTGACGTGTGCTGCTAACTGTTTCCATCTAACTTCTCTGTATATCGTTCTGCAATAATTACACCTGACTTTCGTATTTGCAATGTTCGATTTGCAGATTTATTCTTAGCGAATCAATTTTTCATTAATTAACTAAAATATTTTTTAAGGTCATTCGGGACGACATATGTCAAAGTTGAGGTGAGTGGAGGTGGATCACACACACCTACACGTCATATTTATCGTTTCTTTAACTTCTTTTGGGACATTTGGATTATTTAATCTTCAATTCATACAAATTCGATTAATTCATAAGTGTTTAGGCACACCTCTTTCATGATAACATTTTTAATATTGTACTATACGATCTGAACTTTTATGGGAAGCTGGAGCAATCAGTTTACTATACGATGTGAATAGAAATTTTTTTCAAAAATTGCAATAGATCGGAATTGTAGAAAAAATACAAAAATTTTCAACTTCTTTATGTGGGCCTATGTATATTGAAAATTTATAATAAAAAGTACATTTTGTAGATCTGTGTCAATTATATGCACTGTGAAAGTTTCATCGAAATCGGTTGATGCGGGAAAAAATGACAGGCATTGAAAGATGTAAGAATCCTTAGATTTATTGCAGTTACAGGCCAAAAATCGTGGAAAATTGCAATTTTCACCATCTTCACTTATGTATTGTATAAGGTGCAAATAATTATGGATAATCTATTATATGGGATGTATAAAAATTTGATACAAAAATTTCAAAAAACTAGGGAAATTGTTACGATTGTGAGGGATTGTGAGCATGGGACTTGTACACACTTTTAGATTATAGTATCACCTAGTAGAATCAACAAAGATTGGACACCCCTAGGTGCCACTTTAGTTATTATGACTATTTTTGTAATACAATCATAATGTATTAATATTGCATATCACTGTATTCGGGAAAGTCTAAGGAATCTTTTGCTGTAAAGATCAATTCAATATCTTTTATAATGACATCACAATATCTGTTCAAATTTGAAAAATATGTCTGCTATTAAACTCAATTTTCTCAAAAACTAGGAGAAAAATTAAGAACAGATTCGGAATCATGCGAAAAACTCTATAAGAATCGTATAGTGGGAATCGAAATACAAAAAAAAAGTTGAAATTTGTTGGACAGTGTAATTATTTAAAAATGACGCAAAATTCACACAAAAAATGTATGTCGTATACCGAGGAAAATTTGTCAAGTCCACAAACAGGACGTATTCCGAATTGGACGTACTCCAAAGCAGACGTATACCGAGGAACCACTGTAATTGATTTATGCTTAAAGACTATCGATTCAAGAGATATTTTCGCGTCAATCAAGAGAATGCTGTATCGACCAATAAGAATATATTATTGAATTGAAAAAATCCACTTTGAGGTTTCGCGTATATTACGAGAGAGTGTACTCGATGAACCGTTTATCGTCCCGAACCGGAATTAACGTGGGAGTAACGAATAATCTTCGTCGGATAAATTGCGCCCGGTAACGATGCCCAACGGTAACCGAAAGGATGATCGAGGGTCGGGAATAGAATGCCAGGGTAGGGAAGGGCGAGGATGTGTTGTGTCTAGGGGGATGAAACTAAGTTAGATGCGAATCAATTCGAAGTTGCGGGAATAACCGGGACAACGCGTTGCAACGTTTAATCCACGGCATCATATTGCCCGGGCCCGGCGCGGCGCGGCGTCTGGCGTGCAAGATAAACAAGGGAACACCGGAATACAGATTTTCCGAATTTACGGGGTACAGGACTATCGGACCTGTACCGTCAGAATTATGGAAATTCGGAATAATTGGATCCCGAGCTCCTTCCATGTTGCGAAAACACGCGGCTGTGGGATGGGCGCAGCTGCTCATGGCTCAGCCGCCTATCCAAAGAAAACGTTTTTATTGCGGTAGTATTGGTATACGTCGATTGGTGATTAAAAAAGTATACATTGAAAAAATCAAAGTTGACCTTTGAATCTTCTAAACGCCTCCGTTTACAAAGAGGTCATGCCTGCCACATCATATCCGCCTGATACCGTGTAACATCTCTAGAAATATTTTCTTGTACAATGCACAATGTAGAAGTTTTATTCGAGATGATCAATAGACTGCGGATATTTATGCATTTATGAAGAAATTGGCTGGGTAAAATATAAAACAGTAAAAGATTAGAAAAATCTAAGAATACTGTTATGATGTATTCACACAGTGGAAAAAATTTACTAAGGGATGAAACAAAATGATGAAAAAACGTTTTTATTTTGCATAAAGGTCCGCAGTCTAGTGATCAAGGTATATAAATGCCTCACTAACAGTTAAATAATTGAAAAATACTGTTTAATTGTTAGAAACTCGATAAAATGATTACGTAAAGATACAGTATCTTACAATTAATACAGGCAATTTTTGTTTTGCACAAAAACCTGCAGTCTAGCTACACTCAGTCAAATAAGTCTCCGTACACCCTTTAAAACAGAATAACTTTTTTATAATAATACCGAATGACCTGATGTTTTGTAAGAAATTAGAAGCATTCGTTTACTGAATGATGTGCAAAAAATATTTTCTAAAAATTACAATTTACAAGGTGCACGCAAAAATCAAAAAAGCACTTTTTAAAACATTTTTATTTGGTCACTTAATAAAAATTTAAAATATATGTTTTGTAGATCTATAGTAGTTACACAGCTGCTGAAAACGAAATCGAAATCGATGGACATATGCGTTAAAAAAACCGTGGTAAAATGGTGAAAATACGACTTTTCATCACTTTCGATGCATGTCGTTTTTTCCTCCGTCAACCGATTTCGATGAAATTTTCAACATGTGTATAACTAACATAGTGCAAAATTCAAAATTTTCCAAATGACAGATGTTGCTTATAATGATTTCATTGGAATATGGTGGACTTGGAAATCAGTAGGTGGGAAGAGAAGATACATTAATATGCGAAAGCATGTAGAAGAATTTAAGGATTTTCGTAATTTCCAAAGTCGAAAATTTTCAATTTTGCGCCGCCTCCGAAAAGATTGTATCGTATTTAAGTTCGTGTGTATACTCACATAAATTAAATGGAAATTATTTTATACTTTTTAGTGCGTTTTTTCGAAGTCGATTTAATTTTTTTTTATAAAATTTTTTTATTTCACACTTTTTATCAAGGGCAAATCGGGAGATATACTTTACACTGATTGGTCCATCCATCTCGGAGTAATCGGTGAACATACATGAAATGTAGGATCAAAGATATCTTTCGTCTGAATATTCACAAATCTCCGTCTGAGATTTACAAAAACGTCTTTCTCTGACAACCGTCACATTCCAAATCGTAATTTATAAATATCTGAAAGCCGTAATCAATAACGGTAACGACGTTGCGTCATTTCTCGACATTTGTTGCCAATAGCTTGGTTCTTTTGATGGTAACAATATTTCCAGTTGTTGAAAACAGCCTTTCGCTAGTTTTTTGTGTACTTGGTATAGCGATGTAACGTTTTGCAGCAACTGATAATATAGGATATCTTTCTGAATTTTCCTTCCACCATTTTATAATATTCTCAGAGACCCGAACACATTCGGGATACCCTAATTTTTTAGGGAATACCTGAATATTTTCGGGAATTCCCGTACCGTCTCGCACACCTCTAGTAACTACATACCGCATATCGAGCATTTTCATCCAATCTTCCCGCATCGAACAGCTGATAAGAACACGGGCATTGTTTCCCGGTAATTAGACAGCACGTGGAAAATCCCAAGTTGCCGAACAATCGGAAGGTCAAGCCCCGTGACAGGGTCGGTTGGATCTACGCAAATGATCGTAAAGAATGGTCGCGAGTGGGCCCCGGAGGCGATTGTACAAACAGTGCCAATTTAATCTCTATTCTGCGCGCGACAGCTGAAACGATCCTCCTCCGCCTACCGTGCAGTGGTCTGGAGCAACCATAGCGTGAAACCGCGATAATCTCAATGTCCATTTGCTCCGACCCCATTGTCGGCCATTCGTAGTGTCGTAAAAACAAATCTCGCTCACTCCCGCCGCCGGCTATTTTCTAAATGTGTCCGGTAAATATTTCGAATAGAAATTTCGCCGACATTATTTCTCAATTTTCTCCCGATCCCCTGCCACCACCGGCGCCGGCTCGCGAGACCGCGACATCCGACTAAATTCGTTTCAGCGGAATTTAAGATCCAATTTGAACTGGGGCCGAAGCAAAACGCCGAGTGAAAAGTAATTAGTGTCCGCACTCCTTCTCATTTTCTTCTGCCAGCCTCTCTTGATTAGCAAGGGAACTCGCGCGACCACCCTGTATCCGAGAGACAAATGATTCTATTTCCACAATTGAACGGGATTCAATTTCGACAAATTTATTTCGACCCACTCCCGTCGGGATCAGCGATTTTTGAGGAACGTCCGTCGGAGAGCTCACCGGATTTCGCTGACGGAATGACGGATGGAATTTTTTACATTTCGTGAAAAATTAGCTCCCCTTGATAGAACAAACAAAGAAACCTCCCCTGTGTAAAGTGGAATGAAATTTATTCCGATGTAAAAAAATTTCATTATTATTCGTGTCTCCGGTGGGGAACGGAAGAAACGAAATTATGACTACGCTGGAAATGTGGATAGCGGTGAATCGTTCGCAGTTTTCTGAGTTACGGCAGCAATGGTATTTAGATGGTTATTTTAAAAGAGACGAAAAGGCTAAAAACTGTGTTAAAGGTAGAACAATGAATGTGGATGGTTACACTAATTTGGGGAGAGTTGTTGCATACATAGTACTATTGACGGTCATCTATTTTAAGCTTTGAAATCGCAAACTAGATTTTTAGGTGTTCCAGTCTGCGATCAGTGAATTCCTATACTACTTGCTGGGAGGTTACCAATGTTAATAATAATATACAATTGCTTGAGATTCATTCATCTGGGATTCGTCTAAACAAATTATTAGCATGTTACCCTATCCAGAATTAGAATAGGCCACGCTAAGGGAACACACTTGTACCTGATGACAAAGGATCCAGTACCATTATGCGAAACATGCAACATACCGGCATCAATCGACCATCTGATATTATTTTGTCCAAAACATAATAGATTACGAGAAAAATACAAAATGGCAAAGATGCTGAAAGAGAATCTTGACGAAGATAAAATACAAGACCTACTGGAATTTATTAAGGAATCGAAAATCCAGGAAGTTATACTATAATGATACACCTTCTCGTCGCTAATAACCATGCAGTTGATGCGACGTAAAACCTTTAAATAAAATAAAAAAATTATTTGATTTCTAAATTGATCTTTGAAAGTTTATTTAGCTGAATAAAATAATAGTGGAATAAGTTGGTACGTGTTAGTCAACTTCTCCGTAAAATAATGTAACGCTTAAGCGTACACAACCTAACTTTTAATCACTAGACGATGTGTACGTTCACACAGTTTAATAATGGCAAGACCAAGAAGCGACAGGAACTTTCTTGATTAGCTGATAGTCTGCTAAATGTCTTATCTACTTATCTCACTTATCTGACCATGAACGATGCCAAAAGTACTTGTCTGCCAAGGAGTGGGTTGTTTGCTGATCAAGGAGATCACCATGCACCAATTTCCACAGGTATGATAAGTCGTTACTCTATTTGCTTGGTTCCCGAACAAGGCAATTCCCGTTCCGTTTCTCCGATCAAGGTGCGTTCTTCTCCCATTGCCCCGGAGTTCCCAGGGCTTCTACTCTAATTTTCTGATCCGCACGCGAGAAGTTTACGTCGCACTCTTCTAAGTTGGCAACGTTAGTATCCCGAAGCCATGATTACAAACGACTTTCATTTCAGTTTTATTACCTGGGAGGATACTCGTTCGATTTTCCCGACGCGTGAACACTTCCGAGTCCATCAAGATCATACGGCGGCTGCCGGAAATGTATTCTTACACGGTATATATTCTGTTCTTTTTGTGACGACGCCCGTTACATTGGCCGAGCTGCGGAAAAATTAAATTTCGATATTTTAATCGTTGTTCTGGCACGTGTCACTGATCACCCCCCTCATATAAATCATCGAACGTCGGCAGGAGAATTGCCGGGGCTCAGCGAAATCCAGTGCATTTCGCTTTTTGTGCCTTCTACAGCTGGTTTTTTCTCTCTTTTATTAAATGTCCGAGCCACCAGCTGGACAATAAACCAAAAAACAATATACGATCGATGGAATACCGAGTACAGCAGCTGTTGATTTTATTGTCCACTTGGGACGTCGTTTGTTCCGCGAACGCGCGTTAAGCCTTTAATCATTCAGAAATTATGATCGACGATCATAACAAAACGTGCCAAACATGGAAAGAAGGCGATCGAAGTTCCTTCATTGGACGTTCTCCAAGAACTCGTATAAATTATGCACAAGTTGTTTGGCAGCGTTTCCTTTCGGTCATTAGATTGAGGATCTTCATGTAAAATATTTGTGAAATATAAATCGCATAGGTATGTAAATTATTTAGGTGTCACAAACTTTGTGTCAAAAACTCGACTCTCCCGAGTTTATCCGAATAGCGTTTCACCTCGGACCGTGACGGATGTGACTCGTTCACTTCTAAAATTATATACGCGGTGCGCCTAAAGAAGTTTTCACTTAAAAAACATTTTCTCTGTTGTTCTTTCTGCGTTAGAAATTCATCTCGGAGGTCTCTGTGTCTGTTGGAACGGGCACTATCAAATCGCCGTACATGTGTACAGGGTGTAACAAAATTTAGTGTCATGATTTTGGCAGATGGTTGTACACCTTCGGAACTCTCGATAGAAATGAGATAGAGCGATGAAATTTTTTTAAAATGAAAGCTGAAACTTTGCAGAATATGGGGATAATTATGGAGATTGTGGTACGAACACGTTTTTTAACCTTGACAGAATTCGTAAAACTTGCACAATTTCAAGAAAATTGTGGTTTTTCCAATACCACGCGCGGAAAAATTTTTTTTTAACATGCGACACATCATTTCCCGTAGATTTTTTCACGTTTCAAGTTTCAGCTTTCATTTAAAAAAAATTTCATCGCTCTATCGAAAGTTCTTTGATTTTGACACAAATTTCGTCGGTTTGGCCCATAGTGCGGCGTCTGTTCACTCTTTTTTGTAAACACGCAGTGAAGATGAGAGAGAACACGGGGTCTCATAATTTCACATGCTTCTACCGATGATTGTAGTTTGGAATGTTTTGAAATTCAAGGTCAAAGTCAATTTTGCGGCAATTTCTGTTAGCAAATCTCTACCGATCCGAAGGTGTACAACCATCTGCCAAACTCATGACACTAAATTTTGTTACACCCTGTACAATCAGAAATCCAGAATGAAATCGGTAGCAATAAACGTATCAAGATGATGTTGTATGTTTTTCATTTATCGTGCCGGGCGGAGTGTCACTCGTAATTCTATCAGTACATACTATGCGTCGAAAGGAAATAAATTTCCTGGGATTTACGACAGTGATAAACAAGCCTGGTTCGCCGGTAGTTTCATTCGATTACCGGGCCACAACGTTTACCCGGTGGCTAACGTCTCCGGGTTAAAGAAGACCGTGGGGCTTAACTGCTTCATTATGCAAAATCTTTCGCTATCTTTTTCCCTAAATAAGTTTGGACCCGCGCGTTACGTCGGGTTCCCTGCCGTCAGATCGTCGCTCGTTTAGCACCGCTCGCCTTAAAGTAACGCTAATCTGCCCATTCGAGAAACTAATACGCCGAGAAATATACTCCCCGCTTAAGGAAACGTGCCGTGATCGTTTATGTTCAACTGCTAAACACATTTCACCGGAACGGATTTCCAGGATGCGCCTGGGTTCAACGCGAAATTACGCGGCCGCGCTGCACGTGGATATTGTTGCATCCACCTCGCGCTCCGTTTCATCTTACTTTCGTCTTCTGCACGGCTTCATTCCGTCTGGCTTGATCTGATACAAAGAATACACGGAGCATCACGCGTCTCGCAACGCTCAGACCGGTAATTGCGTTGCGGAAAAGTCCGAACGTTCGTCGGAAAATTCAGTTCACCACTAGATCTACCAGCGACCATTTTATATTGCTGTACGGAGATGACGGGAACACATTTATTACAGAAATGTCCGAAAACTGCATTCATGACATTTGAGTAAAGAAACAAATGATTTAAATAAAAAATAATTTTTAGTATACCACGTTTTTAAGACGGACTAAAAAGTATAAAATAATTTAAATAAAAATAAACTTTTAAAAAAATATTGTGTTTAAAAAACGGCCTAAAAGTATAAAATAATTTTTCATCCAGTTCTGTGAGCAATGTTTAAAATTTCAAGTCTCTAGCTCATCGGGAGCTCATTAGTTTAAAATCAATTGCAAAATTTGTACCGAACAGACAAAAAAACAGACAAGGAAGCCAGTTAATAAAAACATGGTAAAATAAATTGAATAAATGCCTTGTAAATTTTTGCCATCTCAAAAAATCACGAACCGTTTCCTTAAACCAGAGGCGAAATTATTCGCTCACAGTGTGGAGGGATTCATTCTTGCATCATCGTCGTTTCAGCAAACGATGAAAGCGTTTAAGATCACGCGTCTATCATGCTGGATGCGATTATTAACCCGGAGCGAAAATTTTATTCGACGGAACATTTCTGGATGGCACTGCAGGGAGGGAATGAAGTTGACAAAGATTTATGACCGGAAAATGCCTGGGGACAATCTCGAAGATAGTGTATCGTTCAGAATTTTCTATCAGATAACAGTCTTAAATGTCAAACCTCTCGTACACAAAATTGCAAACGCTGTACTATCAAAATGTGATTTATATGTGGCAATCTCTGCACGATATGACAATCGGTATTTAAAATATTTTTGTTTAGATCACACTAATATTTAGATTACTGGTCATTTGCAGTGAATGTTTGAAACAAGAAATGAATTTCGACTTGACAATTAAAATTTTTTCAGAAAAGATTTCAGAAAAGAAGAGCTT
Source organism: Lasioglossum baleicum (assembly GCF_051020765.1). Classification (NCBI taxonomy): domain Eukaryota; kingdom Metazoa; phylum Arthropoda; class Insecta; order Hymenoptera; family Halictidae; genus Lasioglossum; species Lasioglossum baleicum. The sequence continues at coordinate 20,183,651 of NC_134932.1, forward strand.
TAAGGGGTATCAGAGTCACCTGCAAAGGAATAAACATTTTAACAAGTGTCCCTTAAAACGAAACAATTTCTATAATGAAAGAAAACTTGAATTTAACAATAAGATGCAGTTTAACGGCATCAGACTTCTTCAGGGATTTTCATTTTATACTTTGTGTTGTGAGGGTACCGTATTAACACTTTCTGTACAAGCGCGCACGGTTCGTTCGAACCAGCACTTTTCACGAATAGTGTTCTCGATACAGTGTGCATCGATTTTCATCGATTCCCCGTTCATTAATCTCGGTCTCTTTGCTCGTCGCTGGGAATTGCATCAGTCACCCTCGACCTACAATTTCGAAGCACTCGGGCGGTTCAAGAGCACGAGGCCGTACCGAAAAAAAGGGAGGTAAAAAATGAAAAAAAAGAGTGAAAAGAGACGGAGAAAAATCTGTACCGGTAACAAGGGAAAAACACGTTCGAGGCGCCTTAGGTAGAGTGGTAGAGAACAAAGAACTTACGGTATCGCTCGAGGTAGAGGACGGTAGGCAGATAACAGCACATGCCGTTATCGCCGTGCACGTGGGCATACATGTCTGCTAATTAACACCCGAACGAGTGTGTTGCCGTGGCTCCAGCGGCTCTGACAACGGGTCTGTCCTCTGTCAATTCGGCGATCCGCTCGTCGATCCTTCCCTGGTGACGGAACACCCGTATCCGGCCGACCGTGGCCGCATCGTCGACAACGTCGCCGTTGCTGCGGATACACGTGTCGACGAGATCGATCGTTCGATGGATCGATGGATCCTCTTGGCCAGTGATCGGTCTCTTTACCCAGAACCGAACAAATTGACACGGGGCCCGCTCGCGCCGCTATTATGCGCCGCAAATAACGCCGATCGATCGCGCCCGGCCACCGTCTGACTCCTCCGCTCGTTAAAATGCCTTCCTTCGAAAACCACCCACGGGCAACCGCCCGCGCTCGGCCCGTGAACAGACGATACCTTCCGGCTTCAGTCACGGCCGAGGAACACGGTTAAGTGCACCCAAGTCTGACACACCGATCTGCGCTCGACGATTTTTAATTGCGGACTCGACGAACCTCGTGACGCGCGATGCCGCGATGCGCCGGTGTTCACCAACGTGCGATTCGTCTCGGATTTTGGTGTCACTGCCTTGTCGCACGTGGGAGAGACGGTGTCAAAATTCAGACTAGCAATTTCGAAAAATTGTGCTCAACGGGCCCGGCATAAATGATCTAATGGGCCTTGTCCGAGGAACGTGCTAGGTCCGATGTTCTTGCGTCAGCTTCGAAGTTTGGCAAAATTATGTTTGAGCGTTTACGAATCACTCATTTGCTCTTATCTGAACAGCAGCACACGACTAACTTTTTCCATTTAGAAAAATTGAGGCTTCGAGCATTTATCAAATGGGTTTTTCGCACTAAGTACTTGCACAGCTTAAGTTTGAATTTTTCGGAATTGAGAATTGAATAATAAATAGATATCTGTGCAAGCTTTGAACAATCGTTTCAGAAATTTGGAAAATTCAGACTCCAGCCCGGAACGAATCAGTCCCGAGGACGTGCTTGTTCATTGAAATATACTGGCGACGCAGTGTCAAGTTTAAAGTCGATAAAAGCAGTATTTCTTCGGACTCCGTTTACGAAAAACACGGTCGCGCTATTTCAATCTCGCATTTAATTTTTATTACCGGAACGACAGACTCTCCCAGCCGCGGCGGCCATTTGTTTCCCGAGCTGGGCAATTCGGGGCCCGGCCGCGTTGACTCCGCTGTTAAATACGTAAATAAATTTTATTTTTAATTGCAGCGTCCCGCGGAATAGGGAACTGTTCCGTTACCGGCGTGCGAGATGATCGCGCGATAAAGGTGATTAACGATCAGATACACGATACGAATTCAATAACGAATCCGAACGGATTATTGGTCGGAATCGTGTTCGATCGAGACGCGTTGAATAAATTTTCGTTGCGAATCTTTTAACACTTCGCCACCGATATCTCGACTCCGTGATTTCATACTCTTTTATTTTACGAACCGAAGCTTTCAAGCATTTTTATTAATCTCTGCTATTAATCTGCGTTACGACTCGGTTAATACTATTGGTTATTGTATCGGATAGAGTTGCACGGTATAACATTCGTATCGCAACGATGGTTCCAAATCACGCTGGATTTTTTCATAAAAATTATTTGAACCGTGACACACGAACGCAGCGATCAGAACTTTTAATTTACAAAAACGTGTATGAAACTTTTAAGCAAATGCCGTGTGCGCTGCAGTAAAGGCAAATCGAAAGTGACAGGACGAAAAATCCTGGTCCGACGTGGTTCTCGCGAACTGCTCGAGCGCTTCCGGTGCAGGAAGCTTTCCCGGTGGAAATATTTCACGACAAAGTTCTTCCCGAGTCGCAATCAACAATTCATCCGCGCGAATGAAGAACAACCGGCTCGGCGTCGTAATTTCCAGCCGGTGTTACTACGATTTCCTCGGGAGGTTATACGGCTGCAGTGTTCACTGTAGCCGAGAGCATCCCGCTGTCAAACAGGCGCACGTGACACGGCAGAAACGGACACGCGTTTCATCCGCGAAAGTTCGCGATCGTTTACGATCAAGAGGTCCGGTTTATCGTAATTTGTTTATTATCCCCGTGGAAATGGTAGCGGTTGAGTGACACGGCTATCGATTATATCGTTCCTGGCGATGCTAATGACCTGGCGGATATTTATTAATTTGCCGGTCGTCAAAAACGAATGGGTAATTGCCGGCTCGCGTTCCTCGGATATGGTCGCGGTACTTTTCATTGGTTCCCTCTCGATGACACTAATGTACACTTGCCAAACGAGGGGTAATTACCAGCTAGTAAATTTCGCCGAATATTTAACGTTTAATTAATGGTCCCGGTGTGTGACAGGCGATGCGGGAAGTTCGGCAGGAAACTCGCGCCGGCCGGGCCCGGGGAAGCCCGGGGACGGTTTCCTGAAGCGACAATGGCTTGAGAACGACGCAAAGCTGGATGTTGATTGTGTTCTTGATTTTAATTGCCACCTGATCACCCGAATTTGCGGGCCCCCTACTTGGCAAACATTGGAGGCGGCGACGGCGCGCAGATTGCGCGGACCGACGTTGGTAATCACGACGCGCGGAACGACGAATCCGCAATTAGCGATTACGGCCCGGCCCACGTCATTAATCATTCACGAGGACGCGCCCCGGGTGCTCCTCTGTGTCTGCTCGTCGGAATCTGTATCTTTTCTTGATTCTCTGAACCAGTCTACTTCTTTCTTCCGTCCTCGTAGTCCCGATATCACTTCACCGAATTCCAGAAGACGCTCCGGTATAACCACTACACACAGGGTTCACACACGCGACAGCGTTATCACACGAATCGATTTACGGCCCCTATTCTTATCATCGCAACACGACCTACACGGGATTCTCACGTGCGGCGCGGGACAGTTTAATTTTGTAATTGTTTAAGAGGATCCGATTCTGCGCGAATGAAGTGAGCTCGATAAAAAAGCCAATCGATCGACCGGCCCATTGTTGTCGACGAGACGCGGACGTTGCCGTTCAAACAATAAATCGTCCGCGGGTTATTGCGAGCCGCTGCGTGTAAATAATTTACGCCTGCTCGTAAGTCAAACTCCGATAAGCAAATTAGTAAAGCTGCACAGGGATCACGGCCGCGTTATCGACGCGCGACGCGTTAACAATGTTTCCGCGCCGTACACCTTCTGACAGCTGCGTGCAATTTTTCGCGCGGAGGACAGTGCATTAAAACACGTCGCGAAAAACTGTGCCACCGAACTGTCAGCTTGCAGAATCTATCTGCGCGAACAGCTCCGCGTGACGATTACACTTTCGTTCGCGATTCTTTATCTCTTGTCAGGACTCCGAGGAAAATCGAAACTGCCATCCGAACTTTCGGATTGTTTATTATCGCACGGATCAATTGTAGCACGGGAATGTCTGCTTGTGGAATTTTACGAGAAGAACTTCGGAGGATCGTAAAACTCTTCAGGATCTTCGATTGCTCGTCAGGATTGCAAATCAAATTCAGTCTAACACTAGCATTCGATTTTTCGAGAAAATGTGACCAAGACTGCCACTGCCACTTGATTTTTCAAGAGGTTGTATAGTGTCGTAAAACCACTGCATATAGATACATTTTAGCAAGAACAAATCTATTTATTAAGATTGTGGCACTTTCTTCAGGATCTTTGATTGTTCGTTAGGATTGCAAATAAGTGCCACTCGATTTTTCAAACACTCTCTTCGCGTAATTTTATAAGAGCTTGATAAGATCGTGACACTTGCTTCTTTTATCGTGTATCAGGATTCCAAGGAAAGTCGAATGTGACTGTAACGTTCAATTCTTCAAAATATTGCTCACTAACCACTGAACAAGCTTCGTGGAATGATAGGACTCTCTTCAGGATTCCAAGGAAAGTGAAACCTGGCTGGTTAAGGTATGCGTAGGTTGCAGAAAGCGTCGTCTCATCGAAAAATCGTCTTTCAACCCGCCCGCAAGAGGATCCCTCTGTCTTCGAACAAAGAGTTTGCTGAATAGATTTTTTCTTCCATATCAGAACGCCAAACTCGCGAAATCCTCAAGTTCGTTGGAGGCGGAAAGTGTGGTTTCATCGAAATGCGATCTTATTATACCACGTGAGGAGTTCCTCTCTGTCTAGCAATGAAGAATGCGCAAAATCTCGTCCTCTTACTACATAGCGAATGGAATTTGCTGAAATAATTTCCCTTTCTCATGAGGACTCTGGAAAAGTCAATCCTTGAAGCTCGTTAGGGAATATGCTGAACTGCATCGTAACGTTGAGAAGCGGTTATATTTCAATTAGCAGACACGAGAGGACCTTAGAACAAAAGGATTAGAGTTTGTGATTCTTTCGCCTTGTAGAAAAATTCTAAAATCTTCAAGCTTTTTAGAGTATGTCTAGATTGCAGTTAACGAACAGCTTGGAAAGCAACCGTATTTGAATCAGCACACAAGAGGATCAGCTGTTAAACAATCCTACAGATCTCATAGCATTAGCAAGCAGTGCTGAGAGTTTGTTGGAACAATTTGCTAGTCGGGACAGCAAGAAGAGTTGTCAGCCACCGTGGTCGTTAGGGAATGTCTAGGTCAGTCGAACTGCGTCGTCTCGTTAAGAAGCGATCGTATTTCAACAGGCACACTGGAGGATTTAAGAACAAAGAATCCGTAAGACCACTTCGCATGAGTAGACGACAATTAGAGTTTATGATCTCTTCTTTATACCAAGAAAATCGGGAAATCTTCTCATTATAGTATGTCGAGATCGCAATTAACGAGCACCTTGAAAAGCGATCGTATTTTAATTAGCACACACGAGGACCTATTTTTAGAGAGTCCGAGAGATCCTGTGGCGATCAGAGTTTGCTGAAACAATTTATCGGCTGGGCCAGCAGTAAAAGTGGTCAGAGCTGGTTAATGTCTAGGTCACAGTCGAACATCACCGTCTCGTCTCGGAGCGATGGTATTTTAATCAACATGCGCGAGGATCCGTTCGTAGAACAAAGGGGCCGAGCGATCTTGTAGCACGGCTGCGATTAAAGTTTGCCGAAGATATTAACGCAGGCTGCAGTCTCCGGGGAGCAGTGCTGACGGGTTCAATCGGGCGTGTGTTGATTCGCGGACAGACCGCGAGCACGATGCACACACACACACCGATATACACAATACAATACTTTCGTTAATTAACACACGTGTGTACGTGGTGTTACGATGACGCGACACGACGATTACCACGCACTCCTCGAGTAATGATATTCGAGAATCGATCAACGACGGGTCGTAGGCCGCGCGACCTCCACAACGATCAGCACGTGATCCGACGACGTCCAGCCGCGGCCAGCATTCTTTCTATCGACGCGACGACGGCGGATCCGGCGGAACTTCCGGATCAGAGACGTAACGCACATGGAACGCCCGCACCGAGCGGCTTTAACCCGCTGACTGCCGGAGTCGCCCCTTTTCCAACCCCTTTACTCGTCCCGGACTACCCCCGAACCCACGCTCTGCTCCGGGACCCCCCGCAGCCTCCCTTCTCGCCCCCGATACCCCCTCCCCGCCCGAAAACCTCCTAGCGTCCCGCCAACTCATCTACGACCTCTACCTTCGCCCGCACCTTCGCGAAATCCTTCCCCTCGCCGAAGCCGGCGACGCCACACTGGTCCAAAACCCGGTCCAACCTCATAAATCTCTTAATTATGATCGTTCCGAACAAATTTTAAAAATGAATAGAGGATTTCTTCAAATTGCAAAAAACTAATCCTTTCCTGCAATGAAAGGTTTAACATAGACTTGCTCGGTGCGAGAGGGTAAAACAGATTGGTGAAAAGATTGATTCTTTTCGGAGAAGTGACTATATCAATATTGATCATTCTCGCATTTTTCAGTTTTATTGTTTCGCGTCGCAGTGGATCGTGTGTTCTACTTTGAAAATAAACAAAAATATTTATTATTCGGAAACGACTTCACAATAGCTTTACGTTTTCTGGCCGGGTATTTGACTTTGAAACAGGCGAGATTAAAATTCGTTCACCTTCGCCCAACATGACACAATATTCCCAATTATCCGGCATTCATGTTTTTCCTGCTTGGTTTAAGGCAGGCATGCACAGCTCTTTGCTCTCAGAGCAGCTCCCGTGCTCCCAAGTTGCTCCCCGTATGCTCTCAGAGCAGATCGGACGTATGGAAGGGGAACCCACTAAGCGTGACTTGCAAACAGAGCACGAGAGAAGACGAGTGGGAGGGGCGTGGGGAAGTGGAGAGCGCGCCGGAGTGGTCAGACTACAACAACGTAGACGCCGCCCCCACTCTCATACGCTCTTCTTCTCGTCTTCTTTCGTGCTCCGTTTACAATTGGTGGGTTCCCCTTCCATACGTCCGAGCAAGGTCACTGCTCCGACCCTGCTCAGGAGCAGGGTCGATTGCTCCTGCTCCCAAATCGTCCACCTGTGCATGCCTGGTTTAAGGGGCCTATTCGCAACAATGCGCAACAATGCCTATTGCGCAACATGATTGATCGTGAATGATAGTGATTGACTAATTAATATAATACAATGTGGATTTGCAGGTTACCATGGGTTTGTCGACCATTTCACAATGTCGAGGAAAACATAGTGTTGACGAAAGTTATTGTCGGTCAAATCGTGTGGATCAAAACAGTGTCGGTCAAATGAGTTGTCGACGAACCCGTGGTAATCCGGATTTGCATAGACATCATGCTGCACAATAATTATTGCGCAATATGCTTGATCGTGAGTAGGCCCCTTTACTGAAAGTAGCAAAGATGCTAATCGTTATCAGCGCGCGAATGGTTCGACAAGGTGGTGTCGCGTGTGCCGATCATCGATCGCCGGGTACTCGCCAAGGATCTACGGCGCGTGCGCAATAACCGCGGCCCGCGACGATGAAACGGGAACGTCGACGAAGGGCGATGTTTTCCCTTTTTCCCGGTAGCTCGGAGGCGAGTCGGAAAGCCGCGTGAACAAGTAATACGGGATGAAGAAAACGAGATAAAATCCCATGAAACGAGAGAACGATGGAAGAAAGCCATCCGGGGTGGGTGCCGACTTTCTCTTCGTTTCAGCTTTACGTCTCCGGTTGACTGGGGCGAAGAATCCCGCTTTCACGTCGAAAGTCTTCTTAAGAGGTAAAGAAGGAAAAAGAGAAGCGCAAGATGGGAAATCTCCTTCGGAGACCTAATAGCTTTTTACGTCTTATTACTCATCGTTACTGCTACCGGTGGGGGAGGAGAGCGATCGGAGTCGGTTGCTCGATAACTTTCGATCATCGATCGGCCATCGATCGCGGCGAAGTATTGTTCTCCGTGGCGATCGTTGCGAACGAAAAGTGAAAACGGCTCGCGAATCGGGTTTTATTCTCTTTTGCGGCGTCTCGTCGAGCGGTTAATTGAGGGACAGAATCATGGAACGAGATTCTTGGGCTCTCTGAATCTCATCGAGGGTCCTGTAATCGCTTAATCACTGGTGACTGAATCCTGCGACTCTCTGGACGGGTCCCGGTGACGGGGAAAGTTGGATACAACTATAAAGACCCTTATCGGTTGATACTTCGAGACCAGGCTAGAGAGTTCTATGCGTTTATACCGTACGAATATTTCCGCGAAGTTGAGGGATGGAAACTGTGATAGAATTTTATTGGTCCGTGCTGGACACTTACTGAACCCTTTAGTAAAAGAAGAACATTTTTTATCGATTTACTTTGACACACATTCATCTGTCGTTAAAACCCCTTGCCGCACACTATCCAGTCAGTCTCCTTATTTCAAATACAAGTTGTTAAATATGAATATTATTCATTGTTTCTAATGGAAAAAGAATTCTATGCTTCTGATACAGATATTGAAGCATTAAACGTAGGCAAGCCATAAATACAAATGTTATATCTATGATTGTATTTCAGACAAAAACTGTTGAACATGAATATTATTCATTCTTTTTCATGGAAAAAAGAATTCTATCCTTCTGATATCGTTATTTAAGCATTAAACGTAGGCAAGCCATAAACACAAATGTTGTATTTCTCCTGGGAAATTACAAACGATAAAGAAGTTTTAAAGTCCGATCGATGCGGATGTAAGGAATATCGTAGTACATGAGGATAATGTTCATAGATTAGTTCAATTCATTCTAACTTAAAGAAACTAGAATTCAATTTCCTGCATTAATAGCTTCTGTAAATTTAAAATAATATACGAAGCTATTAGATTGAAGTTACGTTTTAACATTTCTCAGAAGATTTTTGTACTGTGTGAGAATGGAAAGTGACTTTTTCACTGAACTTTCCTGTAACAGATGTTTCAGAGTCACACCCGAGTCGGATGCGTTCACAAAACAGGACTTACAAACTTTAAAATTGATTTTCTTGGAAAGAGTTGCATCAGATAATTGCATTTATACGTTTGCGATTTCTCTATTGTGGAATAAATCGTTGTAGATGTTTCTTATCGTAGAATAAGTCATGCATAGTTTACATACGTATATCCTTTGAAACATCACGACAAACATGCATGGATGACACAATCCTTTGGCCATACCTGAAAATTAAATGTGATGATTATCTATTAATTGTATCCAACTTCTCGAATTTATGAGACACAATGAAACTAAGAGACTGATGAATACATCAAATTTTGTTCTAACAATATAGTGTGCAGTTTATAGTGTTCTCCATTTCGTAAATTTTGACATAGTAAAAGTTCAAGTAATGAGTATATTAAGTAAATTAATTTTTATGATATGTTAATTGTATTAACTATTCTTGTTATACATTTTGTAGAAAGTACTAAATATGTAGCCAACATTAAATATAGAATTTTTTCAAATTGATTGTATAGATATCGCAACTTAGGAACACTCGGGTTTGGTGCTCAGTATGTTAATTGATGTTTGAATGATTTAAGCTATTCTATTTATAGTAGAATATAAGCTACCTATGCATTTTAAATACGCAACAGGAATCCGAAATGTTCTCCCAGCAGACGCGGAGAAAGCGTATTGAGCTGCGCGACACTAACGACACAGTTGCGTTCCAATATCCCGTAAAAGATGTATAAAACGGTCGGCAGGAATCCTTATCAGCTCAAAGTGAAAAGAAATCGTATAAGAGAAAGAGAATCGGCGGGAACGAGAGGGGAAACAAAATCACCTGATTTAAAGGATCACTCGAGCGCTCGGATGATTGTAATTTCGATTCTCGAGGGGCGTAAATCGATTGCGCGTATCTGGGTAACGTCGAATTCCTAATGAAGTATGAATTCGACGGCGTTCTGCATTCTACATTGTGTCGTGAGAAAAAAAGATCGAGTTCCCCGAACGTTTCACTACTATCATCGATAAGAGATAAGAATCGGAAAATGTCTATGAATAAACTGAAACAAGAAAGAAAGTACAGGAGCACATTAATGTGTTGATAATTATTAGACTGTAAATCTTTTAAAAGAAAATAAAAATTCTCTATTCTTCCTTTAATCATTTTAATAAATCGAATTTATCACGTCGATACTCTTTAATTCTTGTAACTTCCCACTTTTTTATCTTTTTAATTGGCATTCACAAAAAATTTTCTTGATTTTTCATAAATTTTGTAGCAACTTTTCGTATAGATTTAATCGATTGTTCCCTACGCCAACGAGCTGCGATTTTTGCAACACCTATTATGTGAACGCAGTAAAACATGCAAAAAATTAATTAAACCTGCAAATAAAATTGCTATGTGCGATGAAAGGGGAACTAATTGAGTTTGTTGTAAATCTGTAACGTTATAGAAGTGACACTTTAATAAAATATCCATGGAAATTGTTAATTTCTGCAATATTAACAGGAGAATGCTCCTTCAAATTTCCATGTACTTTACAAACCTATGCGTCAATGTGTTTGTCTTAGGAATGAAAGCATTTCGATAAACAGAATACCAACGTAATTTACGATACCTCGACGATTAATATTAATGATGACGTCGCGTTAAATTGCAAATTAAAACATGAAGGGTAACTGCTTTGATCGCATACTTCTTCAATAATAATTAAGTACAAAAATCATCAGTGCCTCACTGACATGAACAAATAAACGTGATTAATTTTTACGGTTACATACATGGGTCGTGGTATTCCGAAACGGCTGGCAAAAACGATCCGGAGCAAAAGAATGTTCAAAATTCATAACGGATCGCTTTCAAAAATTTGAAGCTCGCCCTGAATTTGAAAAAGTTCGTCATCCTTCTACCCGGCTACATTTTTTATCACGCGTCGACGCGGGCGCAATTAAAATTGAGTAGGATCAACCCGATGCATGTTTCGATGCAACGGGCGTAGGAATGTGCAATATCGGTAGTATAATTATATCGTGTCATATGCATCTTAAAATGTAAACTCACGGATAAACAACTGACTTTTGAAAAATAATACATTACATACTTTATATATTTCATCAGAAGGTTTCGCAGTGGTATGAGTAAATCGGAAACTCTCCTCAAATTATCATGCTGTTAACTTCTGCGCAACCATGGGTGCATAAATGAATAAAATCCACGGTCTAATAATTACAATCCGAATGAGAATTTATTCTCGTCGAACAGTTTGCACAAGACTGCAAAAAGTGCGAAGCTTCCCGAGTTCTATTATTTCACGATCGAAACTCGCCATTAACTTTTGTAGATACAGTCAGTCAGCTTACGAGCACGAATTTAATTAGATTTAACACACGGACAGCTAATTGCTCGAACATAAAGCCGCGACGATACATCGGATTCAGTTTACGAGAAGTATCAATCTGATATCCCGGATCTTGCATGTGAAATTACGGAATATGTCGAAAGAACACTCTGAGACGAGATATTTCTGATAACAAATATTCTTTGTTGTCACAAGATTAGCCAAGCAGGAATTTAAAAATAAAAAACGAGTCTTCACAGTTTTATCATTGAGACACACTGTTTGGCAAAAGTATAAATAAATTACACAGTGGAAAAATTCGTCGGCGGAAAGTTCGACGCCGTTCATCAATGTTAAGTCGAGTATCGCTAAAGAAAATTTCTTCTAACTATAACAAGAGAAAATCTATTACAGCTAGATTCTTAAACTCGGAAGAGCAATTTCTAATTTTATTTCAAGCTTTCGTTCATTTCAGTGGACAATGGATCTAGGTCAATACCTAATTACACATCACGTTATGCCACAGCTTATCCAGCTGTGATATATTCAATGAACCAATAAACCCATTACTGCATATATTAGTCCGGCCGTGACTGAAATCTATGCGCGAATATTTGCTTATTGTTTGTGTCTATGTATATAAAATTTCTATCGACGAACAAGCGAGATTAAATTCGGTGCGGAACAGTCGCCGTGGGCGGTGTGCCTGAAAAAAAATTAGTTGCTCGAACCAGTTAAAATTTCTATTGTCCGTATCTTTTCGAACTCGGACAAACATTTGCGAACGATTCGATAATCAACGGCCGGCAAATTGGTCCGCCATCGAACCCAGCATTTGAAATTACGGATAGATTGAAATAGTGTAGCGTTTGAGCCCGTGAGTGTACGGTAAGGTGGCCTCCTGGAGAGTTAGCCCCCTAATAGTTCAATTAAATAATTTCAACAGTTCTGCTGAGTTGTGCTAAGTTTGTCCTAAGTTTGTGTGTGTGTGTGTGCTACATTGTGCCTGAATATTAAAACTATAACATAAAACACAAGTAGTGTTCCTGATTTCTCAACATTCTTCATTTCTCGAGGAATGAGAAATAAGAGTATATTTCTCGAGAATTCTCTAGAATTTTTAATAAAATAACAAAATATTGGAAAACTTATGATATTTGGAATATCGTTGATAATATTTATCAAAAGCGCAAAAAACATTTACTCAATGTTCATTCCTGTCCAATATATATTGGAGAAAATATATGTATGTATTTTCTATATGTAAAAATATAAATATAGATATATTGGAGAAAAATTTTTATCGAGATACAATGCACGCAACTGTCCAGTATTGTTCCCTTAGGTGAGAAAAAAATTTATGCAGTTTGAGATCGATCGGATAAAAAGATTAAATTGAAAATTTCGAAAATTGTGAAATTCACCTTAACTATGGAACATGGCACATCGTTGAATTTGTCTTTTTTCTGAATAGGAATATAGAATAATTATATGACCTCCTTTAAATAAAAATAACGATGACCTTGAAATTTCGAAATATGATTTCCAAAAAATTCTTTTATTTTGCCATTATATTTACCTTATTGAACAGTGCAAATTTCTCCTCTGACATTTTTTCGTATAATCACAAGTAACAGAGACATTTAAATGTAGCATATTTTGACTGATGGTAGGACATAATTTCCGAAAATATGTTATGGAATAAATGAGATTCATAAGAATTCCCCTAGATTTAAATTTCTCGAGAAATGAGAAATAACCAATTATAAAATGTCTCGAGACATTCTCGAGAAGGAACACTCAACACACAAGACAAAAGATGGAGAAAAATGATTTTTTGAGTAGCCCTCCACTTTTGCTAGGTATAACCCTGGGGGGTACCGTAAAAGAAATTTTGACGAAACTTTTTGACAAGAGTACAATAACAGCTATTGTAGCGTTTTTGGGTTTAAATACCGCGCGTAAAACACACAAGCGTCTCGTGACACCGCACAAGGAGCGCGCGAATGGAAACGGGGACCGCCGCGCCGCGCCGCCGCGTGGGAGACACGAAAAAGAGAATTGAAAAACGACGAAGCGAATGGGCAGAGACCACGATTTTTATCTAATAAACCAGTCTTTTCCTTCGCAATCGACACACGTTCATTTATTCGATCCCTCACCATCACCTCTATCCTCCTGTACACCAAAATAGTACCGGAACAGCCACCCTAGTGTACGTTTTCCCATCGGAAACACCGTTCTCAGGATTGTCAGTGACAATGGCCGACAGTGTAAAGTTACGGTCCCGATAGCCAAAGGTACTGCTGCGAGATCTCCATGGCAAAAGAGACTCTGACAGCTTAAGCAACCTCGACAGCCTCGGGCAATGTTAGCACACTGAGGCAACCAGGTTCAACGTTCAATGGCGGAGTCACTTGCCACAGACACCCTACACCGGATCGTGCTAAATCTAGTGGTTTTGCTACGTTGCTAGTGCCAGATGGACAGCGGTGAACTAGCCCGGTTACATCGAAACCCGACCAAGTACTTTCCTCGACTCGCCGAAAGGAACCATCAGATCCTGAGATTGTTCCAAGGCTCCGATTCTACACTTTTACTGCTGGTAAAATTTGATTTTACGTTTCGAAGAGGTACGCCGCGCCGTCTTCGTTGTTACATGCGCACATCCGGCTTTGTTATCGATCACTGTTTGAACGAAACGGTTGTCAAACATCAAGAAATAACAATCCCGCAGTGGCATAATATTTGAGTCGCGTAAACAAATGCACCAGCTGCGTTAGCAACGTTATTGAAACAATTAACAGGATGCAACGTATGGGTCCCTTAGCTCCGCGGGTATTAATATTCATATACGTCGCATTCGCAGGTGTTAAAATTGATAGCCGTCGCCGAGACCCATTTAGCAGGTGAATCCGAAGTAGGGTGTGTCTCTGAGGTCTCCGGTAAACTTATTAGCCAGCGCCTACTTCTATGAAGTGGGTAGTCAGAAACTCGAAACCGTGGCTGACAAGGTGATATGCTACTTTCCTGATCTTTGGGACTTCGTATCTTTCAGATAATATTCCACAAAGTTTCTTCTTTCGTCGTAGACTGTAATCAGAAACCTTGGTCACCCGATGGTTTGTAAATTTCAATTCAAAACAGCCGAGAGCAAGGTTTTTCTAAGTCTCAGTCCGCTCGGACATCCGCGAATGAGCCCATGGCAGGTATTAAAGTTGAAAGTAGCCGGCGAGCTGCACATCTAGCAGGCGAATCCTATGTAGGGTACATCCCTCAGGTGCAGTATGTCTTTTCGTGACCGAAGTCGCCTGCGCTAATGCTATAAAGTTGCACATACCGCTGCGGTTTCAAAGTTCACGAATGTTATTCAAAATAAATGTACGCCCGCTTCGCAAACATTGAAAAGCGAACTTTACGCCGGCTTAAAGATCGGGGAGAGAGGCCACCTTCCCGAAAGAGTGGCACAGTAATACTTTAATAAATTAAATATTAATGTAGGGTGGTGATGCCGTTGTGAACTCCGCTGAATGTTAGATGTTAGGAATCCTTATTGATTGCGGCTTTCAGATATTTATGAATTGTGATTTGGAATGTGACGGTTGAACGATGAAGACGTAATTCTCAGACGGAGATTAGTTTAGTTGAGTTAATTCGTTCAATTGTATTCAACGTTGTGTTTTCAAACATTATACTTTTTTCCGGTTAACTATTGTGTTGTTGTGTTATTTCTTAACTGACGTCTCTGATCCGTAATTCATTTAAGTAGAACAGTATCTTTAAATTGTTCAAGTGGATTTTTAAAAATGTTTGTCATGAATTCGCAGTCTAGTGATAACAGTAGCCACACGGCAACATTATTCGCGATTCCAATAAATAACATACGCCGCATCTGGATCAACATCCAAGAACATCTTGAATCCGCGGACGCAGCTTGGGCACTGCCAAACGTTTTTCACTGAGGTGTATTTATGTTCCATCAAACGGTCCAGATTTTTATGTGTTTTCCTTTGTTATTGGGGGTTGTGAAATCCTCGCACGGATCGATCCAGTCTTGCATCGGCGCATAAGAAAATTGAAATTTCCTTTGGCAATGTGTGCGGAGTGCGGAGCAACGTGGTCGTGGTGGATCACGCTCAGAGACTGGAGATAGATTGAGCCGGCCGAGAGCAAGATGCAAACACTCGAAACCAGTGCACGCCTTTCTACTGGGCTGGGCCAGGCTCCAATCAGAGTCTTAGAATCATTCAAGGTTGTCTGTACACTAATGCGTCTCTAATCATTCCTATTCTATTTGGTGAGTTAGTGAAGGCGATTTGGAAGCTAAACTAATTTTTAATTAAACATTGAAGTAGGTGCCTAGGTGGATACAACGACGTACTATGTGATTCTTACTTTAAGTAGTGAAATCATAATTGATAGTTTTAATTAGGGATGGGATCAAGTTCAATATATGTATACTCACGAATCCGAGTCAATTTCAATAACCAAGTTTCATTTCATGGGTTTCGATTACTACTTAAAAGCAATAATGTTCCAATGATTATACATATTTGAAAAGTATTCATTTTATACAAACTGATATCGAACCTCGGAATGAGTATTTACAAGTTTCGAAAAAACACTTATAAGTACTTCGATGTTGAAAGGAATCGAATGTTTCACAAGTAGTACTCGAATCATGGAAATCAGAACTGCGTAGTAGGTTTTAAGCACTTTCTTCATTAAATTCGTAACTATTTAAGAATAATATTTCCGATAGATTATGAAATGATAGTTATACATGTTGAATTAAATTATGCATTAAAGGACAACATAATTGATTTTAAAGGTAAAAAAAATAATGATTAGAAAAATCAGAGAATTTCCGGTACGATATTCGTAAAAGTTTCGTACTTATAGAGAGTTCGAATTCAATCAATCAAAGTTCGAACCTGTTTTCGAGATACTTGATTCCAACCCTAGTTTTAGCTAAATGTAGCACTTCGTATTCGAAAAAATGTTACGTTTAATAATTTTGTCCTTCATAATTCCCAACAACCATGTTACGCCTCCTTGGAAGGAACATTTATGTTGCTGGCTAGATTTACGATGGCTCCTTTGACAAGACAAAGGGTTAATCATAGTGACGAATGTGTTTGTATTTACCGTTCAAGTATTGTTCGAGTTCGTTCAAAGAAACGATGGGAAATCGCTAAATCCTTGCGAAAGTGGATTTCTCGGCGATCTGTCTATAAAATAGAAAACTAATCCCCGGAGAATTTCGTTTAATCCGTCCTTCCATGTTGTAAATCTCCGCGATGCTCGGGATTACATGTACCATGGTCCTGATAAAGCGCAAGTAGCTCGGTGCACCGCGAACGATAAATAATTTATTGTTGAGGAACCGACCGGGTAGCTTTGTCTTCGAGAGACATCCTTCGTCGACGAATCTCGCTGCTTCTTTTTCAAGTGACCTCTGTTTATAACTTTTCCATTAATTAGCGGATTACGGACTTTTATGGAGATCTGCCGAACGGAATAGAATGGAAGTTTGAACAAAGTTTTACTCGTATTTATACATTATTCGCCAGCCACGGGAGCTTGTTTCGTAATAATTTTTCTTAATTTCTCTGCATAAGTATTACGAAACAGTACCACGAAAACTCTTCACCTTTAATAAAGTGTAACACTTCGTGAGTGAATGAAATAAAAGAAAAGATATTGGAATATTATTTTCAACACATTCAACTAAAGTTGTTATAAAAGTGTAAAGAATATAAAATAATTTGTTCACTTAGCAAGTAGATTTGTTTCTTAGAACATTTGGTTTTTTGTGCAGAATGTAACATAAATTACATATTATACATTGATTTAATAATTTTTTACAGACGTAATTATATAAAAAATTTTTCTTGAAAATGGCCTAAAACTAGACCGAAACGTTGAAAATTTTGTGGTAATTTGCAAAATTGCTTAGTTAGTAACATCAGATCGAACCAGTGCGCTGAGAACGTCAATATACTTTGTTAACAAATTGTCGATCGAGATAAAGGAAACAGTTACATTCAACTATCTCGGAAAACAAAAATACTATTATATACTTCAAACAAAATTTATTAAACGAATTTTGGCCAGCTTTTGCGGCCAAATACTCCACTGTGCGCTGAGGAGTTACATAGGTGGTTACAAGCAGAGTAGGGCAATAATCAACTAATATTTAAAAATGACTAATAGTCTTTTTGAATGTTAGTCATAGCAAAATAGTCATTAGTCAAAACTTTTTGATCAGTTAGTGACAACTGATTAATAATATTAATGTATGTTAATCGCACAATAGTGACTGATGACTAAAGATTGATGACTGATCATCAACTACTAATTCACTAGTTAGCAATAGCTAACGATTACTTAGAGCTGTGACTAACTATTTGCCATTTATTTATCACTAACTGATCAGAAAGTTTTGGCTAATGACTATTTTTCTATGACTAACATTCAAAAAGACTATTATTCATATTTTTTAAATATTAGTTGATTATTGCCCTACTCTGGTTACAAGGTAACGTTGTCTTTCGCGACCTGTTATCATTATCCGTTCCGCTGCCAGATTTCGCCACCAATCCTTTTCAACGTCCGAGCAGCCACTGGCTGCTACCTTGGGGAGTGATAGCTTTCGAAACGTTACATTATACACGGGGAGCTCCTTTCTCTAGCGGATCGGTTCATCTTCGCTTCCTTTGCGGGTCGCGGCGCAAGGAGGAAGAAAGGAGATAACGGGGGCACGTAGGACGAACCAGAGGGAAAAGAAGGCGGTGGCAGCGATAAAGATGAAGAGCCACAGCCACGATGAAAGAACAAGGACGAACGAACGGGAAAAACACAACCGCACAGCAGAGTATACACGACGTATTATCTATACGAGACGAGTTTATGAGCGTCAACCCTCCCGTGTCTACGGTCTCGCGTTCCCCCGCCGCGCCCCGCTGTGTCTCGTTGTCTCCTTAAAAGTAAAATGTAATCCCCTCGTGTTCACGACTTTCCTAAGTGTCGGTATCTTTCGGATATATTCGTGCGCGAGCCTGTACGCCGCGTGTAAAAAATATCACGAGCCACTGTGCATGAAAATATAAAAACGCAGCAAGAAATTGTTCAATATGAAACTGCACTAAAACCACGGCGCAGCGGACCTCCAAAATGAAACTTTCCTCGTTCGAGTTGAATCGCGAGCGTGTGTCTAGGTCGGTAAAAATGAGTGGTCTGATTCGTCAATTGTTTAGCAGGCCACCCACACGCCAGTGAAAGAATTAACACGTTTCATCAAAGTAATTACGTCATTAAGACTGAGTTTGAGCAACTGTATTATGAACAAACGTGATTTCTAAAGATATATGAATGGTTGTGTCATCCTATATGACCGACGTGGCAGTCAATGTGTAAAGTGTAAAGTACACGATCAATAATATTGTCAATATTCGCGTCAATATTAACGGAGGACCATATTAATGGAAATATTGATCGCCTAGGAGCGTATTGAAGCGTCCTATCAACATTGACGGATATTGATAGAAAATTATATTTTCTGAAGAACCGTTTGTACGTCTAGGAGGTTTATTGTCAATATTTCCTTCAATATCAGTTGCTTGTGTGTGAGCACGTGACGGCGCACAGTGCGTTGTCATGGGACAAAAATAAAAAAATAAACTTCCGTGTTACTATACAATGTCGTCCCTGGAGGGTTCATTAATATACATTACTAAAATAAGAAGTGAGATTGGAAAACATGAACAATCGTTCACGATGCCCTGTCACGTCGCGTGCGAGCCAAAAATTTCAATTGAAATTCATCATCTAAGCGAGCTAATGTACGAATGTGATGAAAGATAAAATTTTGTATTATTTGAAATGGAACGTGTTTTTGAGGGTAAGTACTTCTAATTTTTACACTGTTTTGATTCTCATGTTCACTTTTTTGGAGTGGACTTAGTAGCAGAAATTGCAACGCTTTTTGTAACTTTAACGAAGGTTTAAAAAAGTACTCCTCAAAGCTCCTCCATGATTTTTATTGGAAAATATGCATACATGTATCCTGCAAAGGATTACAGTAGCATTAGCTGCCCCTAGCTGCCCGGAAATTTTTAAACAATTTTTTCAGATTTTTTTGTTTTCACTTGTTTTGTTCTTAGTATTATTATTATTTATATTATTTATTATATATATATAATGTACGAAAATAACCACATTACTAAACAGTCGATTTTGACTTTTATTTCACTCATAGTAATACATATGTATAATCAATACTACCATAGACGGCCCCTTTTAAATACTTATACCTTGACAACGGTTTATGCAAAAATGTTTTTGTAGTGTTTTGAAAATGTCTTAACCTCACCTATATTAGAATACATAATCAAAAAAATATACATTACCGTATGAAAGTTTAAAAGTGACCTTCATAGGGCTTCTCAAGGTTACAACAATATCAAACAAATACAATAATCATATACTCTTCCCTATACTCTATAACTTTTATTTGAAACATTTTTTTATACCACTTATAACTTTTAAGATATGGAATTTTGTTCAAAAACGTGAGGACGACGGCGAATTTCTCCGCTTCATAAATCTACAATTGGGTGAAACCAACAAATTTTCTATGACAGCGTTATTAGACTCGGGTAGCCCTATAAGTTTTGTCAAAGAACATTTTGTGCCGCAAGATATTCCTAGAATTACACTATGGAATGAAATTAAGGTTCGAAATTTTGACAATAGGCCCGGTGTGAAAAACATTTCGAAATTCACAACAAAAACACCACTGAAACAGCCCCGACCATGCAGCACGAATATTTTTGCCAGAATGAGTATTGGTGAGAATATTGATACGTTTATATCGAAGTATATTGATCGTGTAGGGGCCACTTTAATGTTGTGCTACCGGTACCGTGCACAAGCAGAAGCAGTGCACGATGGTCAGACATCCATAGCACGTCCCGCGGTAATAAATGAAATTTCGTCGTATTCTACGACTTAATTTACACAGTTCTTGCAAACTTGATAATATATCGCCGCAGCTCGGTTAATAGTGTTTTTTGTTTGTGATAGACACTCGTGTATCACGCACGGAAATCCATTTCTAAGATGAAAAGGTGATACCGTCGACTTGAACGCGATAGTACTCTTCGAGACGGGTTATGGCAGGCGCGCGAGCACACAGGATTTTCTCTCGCCTCAAAGATATTTTGCAAAAACATGTTCTCCACCCTCTCTTCCTTGTTTGATATTTTAAGGAAAGTTCGGCGAGCGTCGTAAAGCGTGAAGTGTGGTTCTTCGGTAGGATTAATAGGGCGACACTGCTTAGCATAACCCGACGAAATTACACAGAACTTCCTGCGTAAAGCGAATGAAGGAAGTAGTATTTCGTGTACGACAGCGGAATGGCTTTCTGTCTACGATGAAAGGCCCGTTAAAGCCCTCGATCGTCGCCGGAATAGAGGGAACGGTGTAAATGAGTGATCGAAACAGAAATCAGTGCAGCTGCTTTTACGATCTGTTAAATTAGAATGTGGTACGGAGACGTGTCTCCGATTAAAACGGCCACTTCACCCGGGAGTAGAACTGACTTGGCTGCCATCAGATGAAGTCCGACAATGGAACTTCAGCAACCAATTACAGAACACAATTTGATGAAAATTATTAGTCGAGAAAAATGCGGTACTACTACGTGGTATGTGATCTTTCCTTGCCAATGACAATAATTCTTAATCAACAATTCTTACTGTAATAATGCCACTCTAACAAATCTATTCATAGAATTTATTCATAGAAATCGTAAAAGTTTCGAATATAATATTATAATTCAATCTTTCCTGAAATACTTGTAGAAATACAGTGCCCTTTCATACAATAGCTAACCTCACGTGCAATGTGTTATTTTACGCTCTCCTAAATTGTGGAACCGAATAATCCGTAATCTGATAAAGACAGTGTAATTCTTTAAACAACAGAAAAATTAGATCCGTAATAATTATCACTAGACTGCGGATCTTTATGCAAAATAAAAAATGTTTGCATTGATTGCAAGACGGAGGAGCGAATTAAAAATTTCTTTCTTCTTTTAGTTATCTGATTAAGTTGAAACCAAGACACTGATGACTTTAAATCTTTTTAATATGTTCACTGGTTTAAATTGTGCTTACCCATTTTTGTGATGAATGCATAAAATCCGCAGTCTATCACAATAATAGTAGTACAATATAATAATTGCGTAATGAAGGTTAGAGAGGTAGGACATAGTTCACAGGACTAGTTCAAACGACACCTTCTGACCGCGGTTTACTTTCTTATCGATCGAGGAAGTCAATCGGTTCCGGTGGAGATCGACGCGCGCTAAAAATGTCAAACGCGACATAAGATCGCGTATAAATCAAGTCCCGTTCAACCGAAGGCTCGGGCACGATACACATTTCGTAGACAGGAGAATTCGCGATGAAACAACTCGCGCTCACGTGCGCGTCGCCATGCGGTACCTAGGCTTTTCTCCTTCGGTCCGTTGTTCGGCATGTATCTCGGATCTGATCGGCCAGTTGTACACGATAATAAGCACACCTGGTCAAATTCAATTACACGGTTCCCGAGGGCGAATAATCTAAGTTGCACGTCATCAAGTCACACGGCGGAACCAGCTCGAAGACCGTGGAGCCCGCGCAACCGGCCATGCCTATCAAATATTGAAGTTGCCAGATTGCGTCGGCCTGCCCTCAGGGACTCCAAATAACTGGAATCGACGGAAAACGCGAGAAGCTTCGTCGAAACCCGCCGCAACAGTTAGCCCTGATTTACATGGACACACCGGTAGCAGTAAGACACGGACGAGGGAATGCCAGCCATCAAACTTCCAAAGTCAATTCGACGCGACGCGACCCCCGCCCCGCCGTGAACAGCGCGGCATTCAACCCCTCGCCAAGCGCAGTCTTCCATTCCTCTGCTGGATGACCGAGTCGGTTGACTTGAACAAATGTTTTACTGATTGTGAGACCTGTCTACAGAGATCGCTGCCTACAGGTGCAACGTTTATTACTGATCGAAATCAGATATGGCGATTTATTGTCTGGCATTTGTAAACATTTTTCGATTGTGCTACCCACTAGTGCGACCTACTGGCCCCATCTCGATCCTTCAAAGTTTTCTTAAAACGCGATTTTCAACAGCGGTGCCAATAGTAGAACCTCGATTATCCGGGCCTCTGAGGTTCGAATTCTCTATCGTCCGAATACTTCTCACAAAGAATTAGTTTGCGTTAAACCCACCCATACGCTACACGATTTACTGCACACTCCACAAAATAATTAGCACGGATAATCGAAGTTCTTCTGTACATGATAATTGACTTCATATTTTGACTCCATTTTCCTTACACAGTGGCCTGGAATTAATATTTTGATACCCTTTACAATACAATAACTTTGTTAAAATGAAAGAGTTCCAAGGATTTGTTCACTAAATCCGTCAATTATCCGAAAACTACTCGAAAGAGTGTTCGAATGTTAATTCTGGCTACTGTATATGCATTGAATATCCTCCCTACTTTTCATGACTAATTACCTCTTGCAAAGTGAAACTCCATTTGATAGTGCAGATGTACAATTTCCATAGAAATCGATATTTTTTCAACAGCCCTACGTGTTTTGCTAGTAAATGTGATGTAGTTGTAAGCCCTAAAAAGGGTCGTTCAAATTGGTGATACATTGTGTAGCTTGCTTGGTGTTTTTAAAAGTCCTACGTGTTTTGCTAGTAAATGTTGTGTAGTTGTAAGCGTTAAAAAGGGTCATTCAAATTGGTGAATATTATTGGTAACTATCGATGTGCCTCTTAAGTCTTTCTCTTCCAAAACCAAACCATGCTAGTGATCGGAATAAATTCTAAAAGACTGGCCTTCAGTATATTCATAGAAAACTCGAAGGAGATGATCAAAGACAGCTATGGATAGATGGTGTGTAGACAGGATGGATGAAAATGGAGTTTCTTGGAAAATAATCGGAAATTGACAAAGAAGAGCAGAAAAGGCGAGCAAGAATGACCTGGCTGGTCTAGGCTTGATACTAAAATTCAACAATATCCTTTGCCATCAGATAAAAATGGTTTATTTAAAGATAAAAATCTTTATTTACCAATTTTATTTGATATATTTTTTTATTTTTACCACCCTTATATTAGCTTGCCGAGTTGTCGTTGTTGTATGCGTCAAATCTTGTAATCGAATTTTAAACCACTTCCCGATGAGCTAGATACTTGAAACTTTAAATATAGCTCAGAACTGGGTGACAATGCAATATTAAAAAACAAATTAAAAAAAAAAACCTGTGCGTCTAGGAGAAAAAAAAATTTTAATATTAACTGTCACACCTCGCCCCGCAACGCTCGGTAGTGCGTCATCGCGGCCAGCGATCCCCACTCCGCGCCCCAGCGCTTACCTACTCCACTACGTGTTCCCACTCCGACTCATGCCCACTCCACTGGCCCACTTCGCATCGAAGGAGCTCAGTTTACTTACTGAGTTGGTTAGGATTAGGTCGGGGTGGAGGGCGACAAGGACCGGCGATTCTGCTCGGTAAGCGGCTCGCGGTCGTCACTACAAACCAATATGGTGGCGCCCTTACCTGTCAAAAACACTGCAATAGCTCCTGAACTAGTGATCCTACAGAATGGAAACTTCGATTTGCAGCCGCCATGACACAATATTTTTCCTTTTACAAAAGATGGTTGAATTTACAGGTTGAAGTGGTAATTAAAATCAATTACAAGATATGTAAAGACTAAAAAGTAGAAAATAAAAAATATATAAAAAGACTTTTTAAAAACCACGCTTATATTAAATATATATTAAATAAATTAAATTGCACTAAAAAAGAGAAAATAATTTTTTTAGACATTAGCGACAATAAATAAAAGCGTGGAGCGCTAAACTATATTGACGCAATCTTCGTTGGCGCTCCATGCTTTTATTTATTGTCGCTAATGTCTAAAAAAATTATTTTCTCCTTTTTAGTGCAATTTAATATATTTAATGTACATATAAGCATGGTTTTTAAAAAGTTTTTTTATATATTTTTTTATTTTAAACTTGCTTTCCTAAGATCAATGTTGATCTCATTGGCCCTGGTAAAAATGTGTAATGAAAAATTAAAAGTCTGGGTCAAAATGGAGCCAAGCTCCAACTTCCCACTCGAACTCTTTCGTTGCTGACTGACTGAACGTCATAATAAAGTTTTGGTAATTTCCAGTGAAAAATTAGTGTAAACCATGTGTGACCAACCGTAACACGTTAAATTTTTAACGATTGTTCAATTTGGCTGATTTATGGCGGACGCATTTGTATATTGCTAGCGAGCTGGCGACCAGGGAAACCGTATGTAACTTTTCGAACGATTACGAAAGCCGGGAAAGGGACTGGACAGTGTCCACGTTGGTACTTGGACCGTGTTCCGGTAACAGAAAATAAAAATATATTGTACACGCCGTGGCTGCAAGGATTTCCAGAGCAGGTGAGTAGCCGGTATATTAATGTCTTCCCCGAGTAATTCCGCGCCCCTTGCCAGAGCCAGAGACCCTGCGTCGAGTGCATTCCAGTATGCAGTTTGTTAACAATACACGAATATTTCACGTTCCCAGACGGAATGCTATTTGGCCCCGCGACACATAAATCTTAAACCTTCGACTATGCAAATATGAACAATTCTTTTCTGTTCGACGCTCGTTGCTCTCCTGAACGTTATTGGTATCGACCACTTCGTAAACGAGACAATATCGCTCGCAAAACTTTTTCAATCTAGCAATTTCGAATTTAACAACTATAATTTTATGGAATCACTACAATACACTTATTACACTGCGGATCTGCATGTAAACTGCAATTTTGTAATATTATTTTCTAGCTCGGAAGACAAAGAAAAAATTTGTTTCGTTGATTAAACATCTACAGTAGCGGACAAAAGTTTAAGGCTGCTCTAAAGAAGACGATAACTTTTTTAATATTGTACTATACAAAATGAAAAAATATGAAAAAATTTCTTTTCACATCCTTTAGTAAACTAATTGCTCTAGCTTCTCAAAAAAGTTCAAATCGTATAGTACAATATTAAAAAAGTTATCGTCTTCTTTAGAGCAGTCTTAAACTTTTGTCCGCTACTGTAAAATAGTAAATGTATAAAATGATAATAATAATTAAATATATATCTTCAAAGAGCATGAAATCTTGAATGCAACCATTACGAACTTAAATTATTCGACCAAGTCAAACAAATGTAGCCCACTGTACCATTCGTGTCACAACGAATCCGCGATTCACTGTATACATGTATTATACAAACATCGAAGAGAACTAATTTAAATATAAATGTCCTTCAACCGTGCCGCAGCATAAACAATACTATGTTGTCGTCACAGTTATTTATACTATTCAGGCGTGTGCCGCACAAATATATGTGCGTTATATGTAATGCATAATTTAAAATAGAACGATAATACGATTTCACGCAATTTGTCTCCGTTTCCCGATGACGGATGCATCACCGAGTATAAACATTTACCTTATATTGTTTACTTCTAACTACGGGGTAATTTATACTACAGTACACGTGCCTTATCTTACCGCGGAAAAATAACATCAAAAGACCGGTATTTTTTCGATCGAAGCAGCAAGCAATTAAAAATTGAATCTGCGTGAACATTCGATTTGAACGTAGTCAACAATTATTTAAATAAAAAGAAATTTTTTAAAAATACCACATTTTTAAAACGGACTGAAAAGTATAAAATAATTTTTCCTAGCCCCATACAGATAGTCCTGAAAATTTGTGATTGTGAATTTTGAATAGCTATGAAAATACTTGTAAGATTTAAAACGAAAAACGTGGAGCGCAAGATAATACATACATAGTAAGGAGTGTAGAGAGTAGGTGCCGTGTTGAGAAAACTCGCACAACAGTTCATATCATTTGTACTGCAATAAAATTGTTAGTGATTTAGGTGAACTATTCATGCTTCAATTATCTATTGCATGCGCACCACGTTTTTCGTTTTAAATCTTACAGGTATTTTCATAGCTATTCAAAATTCACAATCAGAAATTTTCAGGGCTATCTGTACGGGGTTAGGAATCTGTATGGGGCCAGGAAAAATTATTTTATACTTTTTAGTCCGTTTTAAAAACGTGGCATTCTTTACAAATTTATTTTTATTTGAATAATTATTTTCTGCTTTTTAGTCTTGTGTGTGTGAAACTTTTTAATCGATTTTGAAGATTTTGATGAGATTACAACAGAGACATGC
The DNA here is from genome assembly GCF_051020765.1 of Lasioglossum baleicum. Lineage (NCBI taxonomy): Eukaryota > Metazoa > Arthropoda > Insecta > Hymenoptera > Halictidae > Lasioglossum > Lasioglossum baleicum. The sequence goes on from NC_134932.1 coordinate 20,210,181, forward strand.
AGTAAATTTCAGACGGTATTGCGACCGCGTCATATTGAAAACAAACGACGTGGTAAAATGTCAAAGATAAAGGTTGACGGAGAATCTCGGTGTAACTGTTCTTTCGCTTGGTAAACAAACATTATAATATAATAATACGTAGTAACTTTGTAAACACCGCACGGAGCTCCGAGTGGGGATGAGTCAGAGTGGGAACGTGTAGTGGAATTTAATAGTTTATATCTCCTAAACGCATAGGCTTTTTTAAAAATCTTTTTTTAAATATTGCATTGTCATGCAATTCTGAGCTATGTTTAAAATTTCAAGTCTCTAGCTCATCGGGAAGTTAGTTCAAAATCAATTGCAAAATTTGTACCGTACAGACAAACAGACAGACAAGAAACCGAGCAAATCAAAACGTGGTAATAACTCAATAAAATGAGCGCATTCCTTGCCAGGCATATTGAAAAAATTTTATCATTAATTAAATATTGAACTCGCGGGGAACAATCAATGTACCGATATCGTTTAATTCAGTTCACAACCCACACGTTATAATTTATGCATAACGAGCCACGTACCTCGGCAACACCGACTTGTACATTTTGTTTGAAATTAATAAAATAGCAGACTTCCTTGTTCAAATTTACATGCGAGTTGCGTGTATCGCAAACTACGTGATGTCACGCTGATAAGATTAGTGTAAATACAATTATCTTCGATGGAGCCAAAAATATCGAGCCCCACTTCTTTGTATTTCCTTCTACTATATAAAGCACCGCTGTGTATTAACATTTTTCAGAGACATGATCTCGGTTTGTATACTCGATCGGATAAAAATATGAGTTATTGTACTGCCGACGAAATCTAAAATAGTCATAGTGGAAGTCGGTTGAAGGTAACCATCTTCCGAATCCGGAAGATTTATCATTTCACTGTCACGAGATGTTATTCTCTTCTAGAAAGCATGACTTGATTCAACTGGTTTACAACCGACAACAAAATTATTGCACACTTCCGTTATCTTATCTGCTAAATGCTAATGTTTCGCTTTTTTCGTATGTTTCGTAGACATTCGTTTCTGATGAAAACAAGAGTTTCGTCAGTCAGCTTGCACCTTGGGAGGGGTCATCATGTCGGTGGAAATGGGTGAGACGGTGTCTCTGAAAGTGATGTGGCCGCAATGGATTGCTGGGATCGGAGGTACACAAATTCGAATATTTTAATTCGTACACGGAAACTGCAGAATATATTCTGCATGAATAGAAAAAAATATTGATGTCATTTTAAATGTCATTTATGGTACTATCATTTTCATACATGTCAACAAATTTCAAATTTTTCATTACATCTACGGAAAATATGTTACACAAAAATATGAGAACGAAAGGTAACAGAGGCAGACGAGTGGAAAACATGTTGTCAAACGTGAGTGCCATCGATGTTATGAGAAAATAATTGTGCTGTTATTAAACTTTATTTTCTTCTGTCTAAATTATAAAATCGTATAGTATGTATATCATTTATACAAATTCATTACCGAATAACGTTTAAAAAGATGTCAATAATTCCTTCCATTTATTAAGACTATATTTCAAAACCTTAATCGCACCTAGCGTATCATTACATTCGAACTCCAGAGTTAACAACCGTGTTAATATTTCACGCCTAAAATAAACTCGAACATTTTACGACACAGTTTTAGACAAATTCTTATATTCATTGGACCTGGCGGGGAGGTTCGCTATCATTTTCCGAAGCCTCGAGCCATCTTCTGACTCGAGAAGTAACATACAGTAGCCGCAGAAAGCATGTTTACACGTCTCAAAAATGCATATTTTTATATTATGTATGTTATTTAATATAGTACTAGTATGTGTAGCACCAAAGATGACATAAAGTTTATAATAATGACAGAAAAAATTAAATAACTTTTTTGTCGATTGCGGAAAGTAAGTTGACAGCATTGAAAATTCGTAATTAAGTGTATTCTTAACAATAAAACGGCATAATTAATATGAAGTTTGATACCCTTCGTTTCTTATGACCTCTTCAAGTCCTCTAGGCATACTTTCAAACAATTTATTTATGACATTTTCGTCAATACTATTCCAACCACTCAGTTGTGGTTGTTTAAAAACTGATTTATTATTCCAAGATTTCTCACTAACAATTCGATCTTATCGATCCAACAGGTGATCAATGAAATTAAAATCGGGACTTTTTTTTTGAGGGGGCTATGGTAACAATTGAATATCATTTTTAGTGAAATATTTCGTCGCTGGTTTGCATTTATGTTTGGGGTCGTTATCTTGCTGGAAAATACATATAATCACCGTGGATGTTCATTTTTATTATTGGATCTTGTAAATTATGTTGCAAAATATATACATATTCTGCTATTGTTAATATCCCGTGTATAAAATGTAAATTGCCAACACCATTTGCAGAAAAACAACCCCAAACCCATACTGATCCTCCACCATGCTTTGCTGTAGGCCTTATCACCGTTGATTCGCATTCGCATTTGTTTGTTGTTCACAAACAAATCACCAGATTTCTGGAAGAAGGATATATTTAGCGACGAGTCAAAATTTTGAACTTCGATGTTGTAATAGAAGAAAATTATGTATGGAGAAAGCATTTTTGAGACGTGTCAACATACTTTCCGCGGCGACTGTATTTAAAAACAGTGTAATAAAAAAAATTAAACCGACTTCGAAAAAATTTCACTAAGGAAATACACTAAACAGTATGAAATAATTTCCGTTTAATTTATGTGAATACGCACGAACTTAAATACAGTACAATCTTTTCGGAGGCGGCGCAAAACTAAAAATTTTCGACACTGGAAATTACGAAAATCCTTAAATTCTTTTACATGCTTTCACATATTAATGTATCTTCTCTTCCCACCTACTAATTTCCAAGTTGACATCTACCATTTGGAAAATTTTCAATTTTGCGCCGCCTCCGAAGAGATTGTATTGCATTTAAGTTCGTATGTATATTCACATAAATTAAATGGAAATTATTTCATACTTTCTAGTGCATTTTTTTAGTGCGTTTTTTCGAAGTCGGTTTAATTTCTATTTATAAAATTTTTTTATTTCACACTTTTTAGTGGAACGAGCAGTATTTCGGTCTTATTGGTTATTTGCAATAAAAACCGCAAAGAATGAAAAAATGCAAAATTTGTTTTCAAGGGACCAATCGGGAGACATACCCCACAAAATGCAGAAGGTTTCGTCCTGATTGGTACATCCACCTCGGCGTAATCGGTGAACATACATAGAAAAAAAAGCGGAAAAAAGGCACATACAGATCGAATTGAGTAACCTCCTCCTTTTTCGAAGTCGGTTAAAAATGATTAATAAAGCGAGTGAATGGTCGCGCGAAGGGAAGCGCACAAAGTACCGGGAAGTTCGAGGAGAAGCTCGCTCTAACCGAGGAACTTCTGATAATTTACTTTCCAGCCGACTAGCTCAGTCCGCCGACAATCCATCGATTTCCAATTTGTTCGCAGTTTTGCTCCTACAAGCCCAAGTGGGGTTCATGGCGGGTTGGTCATCACCGTACATCGGGGTGTTAACGTCCCCGGAATCTTCGTTCACGATCACGATGGTGGAGGTGTCCTGGGTGGTGTCGCTGCTGAACTTGGGGAGGCTGTTGGGTGCGTTCACGGGAGCGCTGTGCGTCAACTACTTCGGCAGCAAGAAAACGATTCTGATCATCAGCGTGCCCGTCTTCCTGTGCTGGTTGTTCGTGATCTTGGCCACGAATGTGTGGTGGCTGTACAGTTCGAGGTTTCTCGGTGGTCTATGTTTAGGGATGTTGTACAGTAGTTTCTCCCTTTACGTAGCTGAAATAGCAGATCCCAGCATCCGAGGATCCTTGGTCGGTCTGGCCATGAGCGGCCTACCGATCGGAAGCTTTCTGATGTCTGCCATGGGACCGTATTTATCTATGCCCGTGTCAAGTGCCATTTGCTTAGTTCCCTGTCTGATAATGATGATCATCTTCGCCTGGTTGCCGGAGTCTCCTCACCATTTGATCAAGGTGAGGCAAGACGAGAAAGCGAAGTCGTCTATAAAGTGGTACCACCCAGACTGCGACGTAGAACAGGAATTCCTTTCCCTGAAGAAGTTCGTCGACAACAACAACGGGCAAACCTTCCTAGAGTCTCTGATGGAGTTTAGGCACGCGTGCTACGTGAAATCGCTCCTTATAATAACGGTACTATTCACGTACAGCCAACTTTGTGGACTAAATAACATGCTGTTTTACATGGAGGCGATCTTGAGGAACGCCGAAGTGACCGTGATCGACCCCGCGGTGGCGGTGATCGTCGTGTTGGCAACCAGCATCGCCGGGTCCTTCTTGTCCACGGTCCTGATGGACAGATGCGGGAGGAAGATGCTTTTTATCTTATCATGTATTTGCCTCGTATTATCTTTCATCTCCCTGACCATCACGTTCCAGCTGTTGAGCTTCGACGTTCACTCGAAGGCGCTCGACGGATTGTCGATCTTCGCGATGATGTTACTCAACATAAGCGTGTACGCAGGCTTGCTGACGGTGCCGCCCGCAATCCTCAGCGAACTGTTCCCGCCACACCTAAAATGCATCGCGGCGTGTTACGCGAGCTGTGTGGCTGGTATCAGTTCGTTCATCTCCACGCTCACCTATCTACCTCTAATCGAACTCATGACCGAACAGTACGTGTACCTGTTCTACGGCCTCTTGCTACTCACTTGTGTACCTTTTGTACGGTTTTATGTGCCCGAGACCAAGGGCTTGTCTTTACAAGAAATCCAAAGACGATTGGTGAAGAAAAAATAGGTGTTTCTCGTCTTGTGCTGAACTGGGCGGTGTGTACGTGTGTGTGAACAATCGAATTGTAAACGAGTCGACTGTATTTAAGTGAGCTTGCCAATGTACGGATGCAATACTCGTCGCTAGATCAGAGACCAATACCCGATTGTGATATTTTTTTAAATAAATATGATATTGACCGGTAACCAAAGAGGATTATGATCCTCGCTGATCTTGAAAGGATCCCGCTCCTCCGTCAAAGTCTCGGACCCGCAGATATTTCATTTGGAACGGGCGAAAGCGCATCGCGAGGAACTTTCCAGTAAATCCGTGAAAAAAGTCGATGGAAGTCTCGGCCGATAATAAAAGGAGAGAGAGGTCGCTGTGCCTGTTGTTCTTTTACCTCCCATTCTTCCCTTAACCGAGAAACGATGTAGCTATTTCTCTTTGCGGCGGACGTACGCCGCGCCGTCGCAACGTCGACGATGGAACTCGGCCAGTTTCATATTTTACAAGACGATATTTCAGCCGGGCTGGCTACACCAATAGCATCGAAGGTGCCCGCGATCCCATGGCGGCACTGGTGAAAATTGGATGCTACCCTTATCTCGTTCGCTTCATTGCCGGTGGCGCCACCGATGACTCTTGCGCTTAACATCGCACAGGCTGGACAACACTTCGGCAATCTACTGCAACAGCTATTTTCATTATAAGTAGGCAATCTGACGAGCAACCTGAGAGCTCTCGTTATCTGTGATCCCGAAATCTCTAAACGGTAATATCAGCTTTAACACCATTTCTAGTAGATTTTAAAATTTTACTGAGATTGCAAAAATGCATTAAAAGGAAATCTCCTTCTCTGAATTCAATATAAGCCCACGCATATTTTAAACAGAATTATTATAATTGTTATAACCTTCTGTACAAATGCTTGATTGGCGTATTAATTACAGAGATAACAATTCTCCGAAAGTGTACTGTTAATTTACATGAGAGACAAGTTGATTAAAACGTGGACACGTCGATATTTGGGTTTCATAAGAGACACACTCGAGATACTCTTAGCATACAAAGTGTTCAAGTTATTAGTAAGCGATCGTGTAATTGTACGGATCAGTCGAAATTACAAAGAACTCCGAAACCACTTTGAAGAATTCAGTTCTTCGGCGAACCTGAGAGAACCTCGATGTGTCCCCAAGATTCCTTAAGATCTCGAGACGAAATCAAGGGTTCTTCAAGCCCTCCGAGGGAATTTAAAGATCTCCGAGGCCCGCGTAAAGAGTCTTCTTGAATCTTCGTGGACTTAGAAAGATTTGAAAGACACCTACGGATATTGAAAGCCCCTAGGGACCTAGATCCGAAAAGCTAAGAGGAATTAGGTAGTAATTCTTCAGTCTAACACCGGAGACTCGTCGTAGAATGATTAATAACTGCTGTGTCAATTCTTTTAGACACTTTTGCTTTAATTGTACGCATAACCTACCCTCGGTATTGATTACGGTACTCTGAATTACCATTCGCGGTAAAGTGATTATTCCAGCGCTAGTTATTACGAACAGTTATGGCATATTAAACAATTATTAACCGAATCGTTTAATGAGCATAAAGGCGTCAACAGTGTTACCGATAAAAACAAACGGACACCATGTAAGTTGATCGCGTTTGGAGATTTCGAATTGGATCATCCGACGGAGACGCCTGTATTTTCAAAATCGTATTTTTCAGATACGGCGCGCTGTCACGTGCAATTATTTCAATGCCAGACTCGAACGAGAGGTATTGATTGCATAAATGTTGGCCCTGCGATAAATGTTTCACATATCCTCGCCTCCTCCAGGCAGCCTCGGATAATTAACATTTTAAACTCATTACTATGCAACCCAATTACGGGGTGGAAGAGCAGCGTGAACCGACCAATAACTATTTACTGCATCCACCGCGAGATAATGGAAGCGGGTCGACTGCTTTCTGACATACCGACGCCGTTAAATTATCCGGATTTACGGTAAGCCGATTCTAAGCGAATCGTCGACGAGATACAAGATTATAGGAATCATTCTAATTAATACCGTGCCCGTTGCCGGATCCAGATTGAGGGACCGTGGGACAGCATTAATACCGGCGGCGCGGCGCTGTCCACCCTCGCGCGCTTCATGAAATATTCATATCGACTTTTTTCCACAGCGTTATCAGCGCATTGACTCCCTTTACAGCTTCTATCCTTTTGTCGGAGCGGCCGTTACGATTTAGTGGGCATAAAAAAACATCGTAAAGGAGGCGATCGCCACTCGGATATAAACCGGAATATTCAGGAGAACGTTCGACGTTCAATCGAGCATGAAACGCCCGGACAACGATCTCTTGGATTACATTAATAGATTTTTGTTCCTTGACAAATCGTTCTTATTAACCGACCGACTTCTTTGAACGTGGAGCATCGCAAACGTTTGTTGCAGTTTTCGTAAATGCGCGATATTCATAATGACGTGATCGATCAGATACGATTTATTTCAGACGGGACGGTAAGTCCCGTTTTTGTAATCGATATCTGTACGAATTTAATTCTAGTTCATTATCAATGTGACAAGTTCGAGTAACATTGTATATAATATTACACGATTTTAAAGCGAGTCTTTATTAAAATTATGGATCGGGGTAAAATTAACCCCACGTGGCTCATGGTGAGGTTAAATTGTTACTCTCTCTACTTTAAGCTCGGGAAATAATATATATAGATAATAATTCTTGTAAACTTATTATGTAAAACTTGTGATAATATTTATCAATCTTTCACAGGATTCAATGATTGGTTGATTAGTGCAATCGATACGAATGTATCAAAAGGTCCGATTTTTCGAAATCACGAAACCAGGCGAGCTTATCGAGTCTCCATTGATTTTTATAATTGTCAGCACGCATTATCGCTGTGACGCGTGTCGCGGACTAACCAGATAAACATGATTGCGAAGAATGAGACGCAAACGAACTCTGAAAGACAGTACAATTTGTGCTGAGATAAAGGAAAATGCCATTGGGATGGGGTAAGATCCCCCATGAAATAGGCATTCGAGTCTGCCCGTAAAGAATACAATTAATGCTTGTGCTGCGTCGCATAATCTGAATACGAAATCGGTCGGAATGGCCTATAAAGTCGTAGCGAGAACCAATGGCAGCTGAACGAAACGCGTTTCTTCGTTTCAGTAGATCGGGGGGAGAGGGGGAAACGGTGTAGAAGCGTCTCGGGAGGCATGAAGACGTCTGATGCCACCTTAAACCTTTCTCGGGGACAAACGAGATAGTTTATCGTCGCGCGGATATAAACGCTTCTCTTGACAAAGCCACGGAAATTGTACGCTCGAAGGCACACATTGTACATCACTGGCTTCCTTCGAGTCGTAGACACACACGGCCGGCTTTCATCGTAAAGCCGACGCATCGTAGAAACCATTTCTGAACTGTCCAAAGAGCTTATGCTCTCGCCGACTGCTTGTTCGATTATTTTCGATCAATTATACCAACGAACATCCGAAAAATCATGCTCCTCCACCAATTCAATTTGTATTTAGAATTTAAAATAGAATAATCTGAATTCGAGTGAAGACTCGAATTTGCACCACTTCTTTCTTTAAATGGTGCTTGTCTTACGCATCTATGCCTGGATTTATCCCGTTTTGGACGAAAGTGCGCTTGCACCATTTTAACTCTGAGCCTCTCATAGGAAATATGCAAACGTAGAGCTTAGCGTGCATTCAGCATTAGTTCGAGCAGCCGTTTGTTATGATTACTATGATGCTTATGCAATACGGAGATTCTCGAAACAAATATTTAGAGCTCCACACTAAATGCAAGCTTATTTTATTTATGAAAAGTTTCGACTGATTCGAGGTATTATGAAAATGAATGGAGTTTTAGCATTCCATCGTATCACGCCGAGTCGAGTATAGTAAGTACAAACGTAGGGCAAGGTTGCTCAAGTCGTAGCTCTTGAAAAAAAAACAGTATAAAAGTTAGGATTTATCAAATAAATAGAAATTAAATGTGTTATTCAAAACTTGTGTTAATATCGTTGTGTAGGATCCGACATAATAGTAGGAACGGGTTCTCTCTCTCGTATCGCAAGGAATAGGAATTGGGACTTCTCTCTGAACAAAGAATATATTTTCCAATTAGTTTCATACATCGAAAGTTCGACTGACGAGGTAGTACGAATTAGGAATCTCATATGGGTACGACTTAAGACACGACACGTTTGTGAACAATTAATAGCTTGAAAGCCGTCCGCCGCTAAACCAAGTCGATTAGCTTGTTGGACCCTGCTGCTCCAAATTCTCTTATCCGAAACTAATTGCGGTAGAGGAAAATCTGAGGACTCCAACCGAATTGTATCCGATTAAAGGTACCGTTCGCCGTGGAACGCGAAATTTAAGTAAGCAATGCTCGTCCGATCGATCCGATTCGAGCTCCCCGAAAGCTTCGAAAGCCCGCGGATTCAAGTCCCGGTTAATACTGGAAGTTCGACGATAGCCGTCCGTCATTTTCGCAGAATGAACTTCCGCATGTCCCGATTAATGAACTGTCACCCGCGGAATCGATAGAACCGTCCGTTTTAGGCCGAAAACGAAATGAAACGAAGCGACGTTGTGGCCCATTTATTTCCCTCGTCCAGTCCGGACACTGTGGTTTAATTTACCACGACGGCAGTCTTGAACCGAGCTGCGACACAAAGACACGCGCCACGCTGCAGAGCAAATTATTGCCGCTTCATTTCGCCTGAATGTAAACGGATTTATCCTGCGACATTGTCCGGCCGGTGCTTTCGCCTACGTTTACGTAATTAAAATAAAGGGCAGCCGGATCTTCCACGCGACCATATTTTCAGCGCACTCAACGGCCACGTTACCTTTCCGTCCCCCGAAATAGAACGGCAAAGTAAACACCGTGCAGACCGGAGAATCGAAGGGAACAAGCAACAGCGGAATAACAATTTCATTTACAGGAACCTGCGGAACCGTTCATAATTGTTTTTAGACAGATTCTATACTTTACTCCGCATCCTCGTGTTACAACCCATTAACGCGCCATTACTTTTAAGTACACTGGGCTTTGGACAAAGTTTTCTGAATAACGGAAAGTAACATTGAGATTTGTATGTGTGTCAATTAAATTTTATCATTCTGTGCTCAACACACGTCTGTTGCCTGTCATGTAGCGTACATGCAACGTTTGAAAGATACGAGAATGCTCCGCAAAGTTCTATGTCGATTAAAGTTTTATTGAACGAACTGTTCTATGTACGGACGATAAAAACTAATCAAATCGAACGGCAAAGTAAACATCGTGTCCACGCTGGAGAATCGAAGAAATCATGCAACAGCGGAATAACAATTTCGTTCAGAGGCAGCTACAGGACCGTTCATAAATGGATGTATGTCGTTAACATGGCGCCTTTTTGTTAAAAATTAATTTTAGTGAAAGGTCGTGGTACAAACAATAGCCACATCCTTACTGAACAAATTTTTTCTGGATGCATTGTTTCACATTCCTACAAAAACGTTCAAAACCGTAGCAGTCCGTGCGCATGTGAATATGCAGCCTATAAATGAGAATTAGAAAACAATTCTTAACTATTTTTGTACCAGTGTACATACTACGCTTTTAAATCAAGCTTAACATTCTATTTTCGTGTGCTTTAAACTATTCGTATAATGACGAGCAGTACATTAGAATTTAATCGTAGAATTGGATTGTCTCCAGATGGTAATTGTAATTTCACTAGCTCGACCGTTTGTTCACACTGAAACCACCGGACGAGCCAAAAGGCTCTTTCAGGAGCTTCTGAATTGCCTGAATTATATGCAAGCATGCACGAGTCACGCCAAATGTCAGCAAATACACTCCTGTCATTTTTGCAAAAACATCCGAGGGATTTATTCAATTTTACCAAAATATGCAATAATTTTGCAAATTCAAACGTTCGAACTTTCACGCCGATAGAACATCTTCTTCGTTAAGGGTGGGGGTAGTTTTCTTATTTTCATAAGAAACGAGAAAGTTCCCGGCCTTTCTTCATCCGGGCCAAGAACTCCAATGATATTCCAACAAATGAAAACGGACTATTAAAGAACTTTGCTCAGACAAACTCCCATACGTTATCTACAGTTCGGCTAAAATTTAGCCGGGCCCTGCTCGCGATAACAGTTCCCAAGTTCGCGGCCCCTCCCCCCTGACACCTGTATAATGTCGGAGGCGCAAGAAGAATCATAGAGACTACGCGCAATAATGGAATGCCTCCAAGTTCCAGTCAATAAAGAAGTTCCGAAAACAATTTTGCAATGCAATAACCCTTCGTGCCACGGCAATCGACAAAGTTTCCCCGGAGCCTCCGCCATATCCAGACACGGGGGGAAGGGTTCGCAGGGGGATGGGGGCCTTAAAATTCAACGAACCTCGAGGAGATCGTCTATCCACTTACAAACAGGGATTCCGCCCCTCTGTTTTCAACGTTGAAGCGGACCAGAGGTCGTCCGATCGGCCGTAAAAATCCGAAGATCGCGGGAACAATGCGCGCCGGTCGATTCCTCGTTTCCAGGTGAGAATGCCCGACATTATCCCCGACCGAAAGGAGAATCCACGCAAAACATCAGGAGGATGGGGCGCGCTTGGAGAAAATCGAATCTCCAGCCGAAGTAATTTTTTACCGCGTCCGGAAGCGCCCCTAACCGTTCCCATCGTCTAACCGCTTTCACCCCCCAGCGATCGCGAACCCCCGACTGCGATCATAATTTTCCGGCGATGGCGGCCGAGCAAAAAAGCCGATCCGTCGAATAAAATTTTATGCTGGGTCCGCGACGACGAGAACACGTAGCATGACAAATTGACGAGCTGGCTGGACGAAATTCGAACGAACGATTTTACTACTTCACACACTCGCAGCTAGAATGATGCGACTCGAAATTCATTTTGCAATGATTCCTTATTTCAACACTTGCGCTCAGTCTTCCAGTACATAATCCAGTTTTAAAAAAAGTACTCAAAGGATTGAAATTTCGCAATACTAACAGGGGCATCTTTTCTTGACCACGCTCAGCGCTGTTTAACTTCGATGATCAGCTACTCTTACAGTATAACTAATTTGTAAAATACAGTCTGCTTGTTCTTACGTTTACTTTACAATCAACCCTTGAACCCAATGTTGGTCACATTTCGACGTATTAAAGATATTACACTTACGGACGACTGTTTTCTTACGGACGAAAGATTTTTTTCAAATATATTCGTACAAGGTCAACATTTAATACAAAATCGAAACCAAATGAAACTGAGGTCTTAAGGTAATGACGCTAGGAATAACTTTGTAGTACGGTCGACTATCTAGGAGGGTGTCAGTAATTTCTTTCTGAGCATCGAGCCATTGACATTTCTTTAGTAAACAAGTCTGCAGCCAACACGTGGCATATAGTAACAAGCACAATTAGATGGTTTTATGATTTATACATTCAATTTAGCCAGCCAAGCAGGGTTGTACTAATTCAATTACATTGTAATTCAATTACGCAATTGAATTACATTGTATTCCATTTATATAGTAATTCAATTACGTCTTAATTACATAATTCAAACCTTTCAATTAATTCAATTACTAAATATTTTAATCAGATGTGTAATTGAAATACAATATAATTAAAATACAGCTCTCCAAATTATAGCCCAGAACTTTGAAGAAATGCGATATACATATTTTTATGTTTTTCTTTCATACACTTGTTTGCTGTCTGTGCGGCGTAATTTCTATTCCTCGTCCTCGTTCATAATACGTAACGCTATTTCATGTTTATGGTTGAAATTTAAAAAATGTGTAACGCAGAAGTTATTTCTCTGTTCAGATACATATTATAAATTTATAAATAATACATTCCTTCTGTTTGAAACCTTCACAAGGATTTTTTAACCTCTTTTTACCTATTACTTGATCATTCTTTAATTTTTAATTTTAATTTAATTACATCGTAATTCGTAATTAATGTCATTTAATTACGGAGTATTTTATCACTGTACTGTAATTGCAATTACGAATTATTTTAATTTGTATTTTATAATTGTATGCAATTGCAATTACAAATTACATCGTAATTTAATTGAATGAAGATCTGAATTATAAATTACAATGTAACTGAATTACAATGTAATTTAATTACTTCGTAATAATAATTCCTGGAGTAATTCATGTAATTCTGCACAACTCTGCAACCAAGCTCCCAGAAACAGTATTGTTTATAATTCTATCTCAAAATGGTTATAATTATTGTACCTCTGAAGATCGTAAGGGTTGGCATATTTTTCGACGGTCAGAAAAAGCTGACTTTCGTCCAGCTGGATTGGCCATCCGTCACACGGTGCGTGGGCGAAAGGCACGCCGGATGGAGGTGGAATGGGGGTTGGGTTTCGGGGGTTGGATTTGAAAGGCTGCGGATGTCGCGCGATCCAGCAACCTGGATGCGGGCCACGCGGCCCGGCTGTGAGCTCAGTCGATTGTTTTAACAAAAGGAAGAACGAGCCGAAAGAACGCGGCCCGGACCGCGTACCGATGCTCGATGCACCGTAGCCATCGACCGGACAAAATGTAGGGTAGTAGTATGTCTCGGGGAACGACAGGAATTGGTCCGTCGCCAAGTCGCGGGATAGTCAATGGAACGACTGGCAGCGAGAGCGGGGATGGGAACGTACCACGGTTTCGTAACCTAAATTCACGCGCATCCCTTTGAAGCGGACTGTACGCCTTCCGGTGGATCAATGATACTCGTGACGAACTGTACACGGTGTTGCACTGCGATACACCGCTCCCGATATACTCCCGATGTATACCTGGAAACATATCCCCGACCGTGCGAGCGGACGCCGCGAGATAATCGGGACAACGTCGTCCTGGAAATCTCTGTTTCCGGGATCAGAGTTTTTGTTACTTTAGCGCTTTGTCCATAGGCGGCTCCGCGCTTTTTGCCCCCTTTTCGCCGATCCTGCGACAATCACTTAATCGCCCGACTCCGGATCTTTATACAGCAACGAGTAAAAATCAATGTTTGCGAATTCCTTTTTCTATTCTTTTTTTTAAGCTGTTTTAACCCTTTGCGAACGAGAATTATGTCCAGTGCACTTTTCAATAAATCTAACGTACCTATTTCTCCTGTGCAACAAGATTACACAAAGAAAATCAATTGATTTATTACCATTTTCATAATTAGACTGTGGAACTTTATGCAAAATCAAAATATAGTGCACTGTATTGTAAAGATATTACAAAATATACACAATTGTATTTGAGATGGTTTGAGTAATAGTGTCTTGGAAAGTACAATTTGTACTGATTCAACTGCTGACTTGTTTCCGAAGATTGAGTCTCGTGATTACACACAAGAATTTCGCTCACACAACGTCAAATTGAACGAAACACAAGTCGGAAACAGTTCAAAAGAAAAGGGTTGAAGCGCAGGTGCAAGCAGAGCAGCCCTCGCGTGAATATTTATAGGAGCGAAATGAACTTGCAGGAAACAAGTATTGTAGAAGCAAGGACCCGCAAGGGGTTGCTCGTCGGCCCTATAGTACTCTCTGCGCCTTTCTTCAGGTGGTACGTACACGAACTTGTACTCGCCTTATATCTTCCTGTGTCTCTTTCTGACCCGGTTTCCCCCCGTTGCTCCATAATGTTATCATTATAGTCCAATCGGTGGAATTGCAGCTTAAGTACTGAGCAACGATGATTCACATCGCTGGTGTAAATTACAATTACTTGAACCTTGGACTGCTGCTTCTGGACATACTTCGAAATTAATTCGAAATTCTCTGAGATAATTCGATGTCTCAAAACGTCTATTGAACTACAAATCCATGAAGCAAATTATTTTCTTATTCGCGGTTTACGTTCTTGAAATTTTTAAAGCTTGATTACGCATTTCATAAATTAGCCACTTCATTCGCAGTAGTTTTATGTACAATTTCGTGGCCACTATACGTATAATCTTATAAACACGACACACTTAAACATAGTAGTTCAACCTTCCTCATTATGAAATGCACTTCTGCACATCATGAAAATCCCATTTAAAATGAAGTTGCATTTTCCATTATAACTTCGTTGTCTCTGCGAATTGTGGCACAAAATTTGTTTCTGCCCTAATCAAAGAACCAAATGCAAAGTTTTCTGATCTGAATATCACACATTTACTTGCTCATCACTAGAATAAATGAGTCCTTCAAAATATCTTTTAAAAGGGGTATTCTGGCTTTTTATTTGAAAAAAGATCGATTTTCTGTTTTTACATATTTTTGGAAGTATAAATGTTCAATAGTTGTCCTGAAAAAAATTCTGAAAAACTGATGAAAATATGGCTTCGAGAACCAAAATACCTCCTTCACAACGAAAGCGACTAAATAAAGTAAAATTTTTAATGATGTTTATATACAGTGGGTAACGAAAGTATTCGAACGCCCTTTAAAACAGAATAACTTCTTTATAATTGTACCAAACGACCTGATTTTTTATAATCAATTAGAAACATTGGTTTACGAAATGATATGCAAAAAAGAATTTCCAAAAAATTATGATTTACAAAGTTACATGCAAAGATAAAAAAGGCAATTTTTAAAACATTTTGTGTGTGGTTTTTTCCTGCGTCAACCGATATCGATGAAATTTCCAACATGTGTATAACTAACATAGATCTACGAAACATATATTTTAAATTTTCATTAAGGGCCCGAATAAAAATGTTTTAAAAAAATGCGTTTTTTATTTATGCATGTAATCTTGTAAATTATAATTTTTTGGAAAATCTTTTTTGCATATCATTTCATAAATCAATGTTTCTAATTGATTTATAAAAAATCAGGTCGTTTTGTACAATTATAAAAAAGTTATTTTGTTTTAAAGGACGTTCGAATACTTTTGTTACCCACTGTACATTCGTCGAGAATTTTCAGAAAGAGAAAATGTATTTTTATGGCCGATACCGTATGTACTCTTCGTTACATACTGCGTCGTCCAATTAAGTAGAATGGTCCAGTTTTGGTCAGACGAAATTTTGTCAAGCATTTGTCGAGAATCTTTCGAGCCTGGCGGTACAAGTTTGCCAACGGTACCTCGGAGGCATCGATCGTATTTTATTTTCAAGAGTGAACCTGATGCACTCGCGAAGAAAGTCCAAGAAGCAAAAGGACGAAGAAAGGATATGTTGGCCAAAGGAATATCCCGCATCCTTCGACCGCTTTTCACTGGGGCAAGCATATACAGTCACTGGCATTAATATCCGGACATTCGTAAAAAGACAATGTCCTTTTTAATACTGGACCGTACGGCTTGAATTTTTTTTAAGAACCTAGAACAATTAAAATAGTAAAAGTTATTCCTGACAACTTTTTTGTGTCGGCTTACATTAAAATTTTAAGATATACGTTATATAGATTTGTGTCAATTATATACATTCTGAATATTTCTGACTCCATCGAATTCTTGTTATTTTTGTAAAGCATTTTATGAATCTAAAAATCACAAATTATCAGCTAAAATTAATTGGAGCTCACTGTACGGCATCATAAATCTTTTTCACAAATTTCTTTTATTTCAAATCGCAAAATGACAAAATTATGCAATTTTGTTTAACTTCAGGTCCAGCGGAAACTGATCGCATGCTTGCAGCCAGCCTCAATACAAAGCGGCACGTGAAACGTAAAACATTTTTGTATTCGCTTTTAAAAAAAATGGATTAAGGGCAGCTCAAAAAAATGTTCGATTTGTTTGAAGCTGACAGGACATCACACGCCCTTAAATGTTTCCTTTGGCAGCGGGACACGCGATACACACCGGATATCGGCACAACGCCGGGTACGATTTCATCCTGTTCTCTGGCGGTGTTTTTAAATGCAGTATTTCGCAGTGTTGACTGGTTTTTGGATTTCCATAGACAGCATTTTCGAGAGATCGATACTGCCGCTCATTTCGGTAGAACTTTTTGCAGGGAATGGTGGAAATTCCGGGAAAACGGGTTTCCCGTTGTTTCTGGCTATTGAATTTTGACGCGATCCCCGGGCGCCGAGAGTTGACTAAAATTTGCGAAATCGTATTGAAATGACCACGCGATTTTTTAGGAACGCAAAGGAGCTCTCCAATTAACGAACCCATGCTTTTTTAAGCTTGTTTGGCAGCACTATCTGATTCGATTTTTGTTCTCATTTTCTTTATTTTGTGAGGCCCTTTGTCCTTGTGATTAAATCTAACGTAGTTGGCACCTTTAACTAGACCTTGCTCTCTGATTAGGATGTCAGTGGACAATCTTGCTCATTAATTTTATTGGATTCTTTGTTCCTGTTAATATTCACGATCTTTTCGTTGTGTTTCAATCATTTGATTGAATGCTAGTGTCTGACATTAGGTGCTGTCCTGCGTTAGGTGACTTGCTCCTACACGATTTGACAGAGCGATGCGATCGATATTCTTCGCATTAGGCAATATGAGGATCCGCCTTACACAGATGATTCTACTGTCAACGACACGATATAGCTGACTAGGGCGATCCGTCTAAATGATTGTCAATGGGGACTGATTATTAACTGACTATGCTGGACTGTATGCTGAAATCTATACAGAGTGCATGTTAATCGACAATGTACGATCACTGCCGCTCATGAATATGGATTGGGTACACAGACGGCTGAGTGATTCTGACTATTGTGCGTGTACTTGTCGGATCGTGTGAAAGAATCGACGTGGGAAGCGATTTTCAAATTGTTCCCTGTCAAATAAATTTCCCTTGTTTATTTCTCGACGATTACTTCGACCCTTTAGTTTACATACGATCACAAATAGATGGATGAGGTAGTTATATGGTGAAACGACAAAACATAAACACAGCAGCAGCTTTTACAAAAAAAAAATAAAATTATTGGTGTACTCCCTCTAGACACAAGTCGATTTCTTTAAATAATTCACATTTTTTGTTAACACCTCCATTTCTATTGAATAGTTTTATGTAAAATAATTTTCATACAGTTCAACACCATTCACTTGAGAACAGTATCTTTTAATAGACTAGACCGAAATTATGAAATTCGCGAACGAACTGCGATATCAATTTTAACTTTAATATTAGAATTAATGTCTCTCTAGCTAGCGTGCTTAATTTCATCTTGTTTTCTCGGCTGAAGGAATCGCTCCTTAAAAAATTCCTGAAGCTCTCCGCTCAGAAATCCCCGAGTGTCGGTTACAGAATCGTATCAGCGGATTCCATAACGATAAACGTGTTCATCACAGGTGTTAAACAGACGCTGGAATCGATCGCTACATCAAAGCCTTCAAAATAGGGCATAATAGCGTAGGCGAGCCTCTCACCCCTGACGCGTCCATGAATCCCATGCCCACCGGGAATAATTACAGTACATTTGCAGCGGATCGCGAGAATCGAGAGAAACAAATGCTACTGCGAACTGAAGGGGTCATTAAATCAACAATAACTTTTGGAACGATGTGGTTTCAGCGAACAAAGCGGATGTAACAGTCTTGAATGCCTACACACAGCCAAACAGCAGCGTACTATCGAAGAAAAGCAGGTACACTCGCCGAGAAATACACCTCCTGCTCGTGTTGTATTAATTACTATAATCCTGCTCGTTTCATGCCTCTTGTATCAGATATCCGAAAACTAAACTTGGTTGCGATAGTATTACAACCAGGAGATATTGTATCTCCTGGTATCGAGCATGGACTAAATAACTGAATACTTCTAAATGACTAAATTCTTCATATTGGACTTTGTGACTTGGATTTTTTTGAGAAATTAGAACAATTAGTTTACTACATGATGTGAAAAGAAATTTTAAGGAAAATTGCAATTGGTCAGAATTATAGAGAAAATAGTAAAAGTTGTAGTTTACAACATTTTTATGTGGACCTATATTGAAAGTTTAAACAATAAATTTTGTAGATCCGTATCAATTGTACATACTATCAAAATTTCATTATCGTCTATAAATAACGACGATGAAACTCCATAAATACTTCTAAGAAAATAATAATCTACAGTGTTCATCTCGAATGGTGGGGTGAAAACCTTTAGAAACAGAATCGAAGAAATTCAATTAAGGAACCATCTGTAGTTTCAATAGAATTTCATAAAGAACTTAATTGAAGTATTCTGCACAGTGTTCAATAAAAAATTCGAAACTTCCCATAAGAATAACATGAATAATTAACACATCGTCCTAGGCCGAGCAGAATTGTCAATTGCAAGTAGAAATAGCGATCGATGGTCAGACGCGTTTAGAAAACAGAAACCAACGCTATCTCAACCTTCTTCTGCACATTTGTTGCACTTGTAACTGTTTCGCATTACGTCGCGAATCATGGGGAGTAGCAAAAAAAATATCCAAACCGACAGAATTCCACTGTCTGTATAAATAAAAGACGTATTGGCAGTTGGAAGACCAGTGGATTTTCCGGCACCGTTTCACCGGTGTTCGCGTCGGGAAAATTTGGCCGTTCCGTCAAGGCAGATACGGGGTTCAACAACAATTTTCATTTCCCCACGGTTCGCAATCGTTTCGAATCCGTTTTCTTTCGGCGGCGAAAGTGCGCCGGTTGCCAGGGCCGTGAGTAAGCGTGCGCTCTCTCTCTCTCTCTCTCTTTCTCACTCTTTCTAGAGAAATATCCTTGGCAGCTCGTCGTAACGTTGCGCGAGAATGACAGTGTACCCGGAAACGACCCGACCGGACTGATGCGATAGCAAGACGAAAAGGTTCGGCGACTTTAGGCGAGCTCTGAACCGATGAAAGCAGCGTCGTCGTTCCCTGCTAGATGGAGTTTGAAGAGACTCGACGGTTCGCCACTTGCGCCTCGAGAGCTTTGCTTGTCTCTAGAACTCTTGAGCACACCGGTTAACAGACGGTAATTCTACGGGCAATACAATGCTTCCCAGGCGCCCGCGTTGCTCCGGACCTCGTAAAAAGGAAAAACAATCCGCCGAAAGGCATAAAAGTTGGAAAAGGCTACACCGTTTTAATCGGGGCCGGCACCGGGCCGGCTCGTTTCGCCGTTCACCGCCAGCAACAAACACTTTAAGCGAATCTGAAAGTCAAATCGAATATTACCGTCGACTTCTCGATTGAAAATTCATCTCATTCATTCTCGATAAATATTCCATGGTCCTTTTTCTCTTTACATCATTATACGCGGTCTAATGGTAAATAACAAGGATTTCTCCTAGAAACATGTTTTGCTCTTTTGTGAAATTCTTGGCAACATATTTGTGGCATTTTGCAGGTTAAAACGAGTTCCCGAGCACGATGCAATTGTGGTATGTAGTCAATGTACAGTCTTTTTAAACAATTCTTTATAAATTTACTGTGTGTGACCTTGAATGACCTTGAGGAATTACAGTCACTGAATTCGTAATGAAAGGGACTATCATTGTAGATGTCTAAAAAAGGGTGGTTCCATTTAAAAAAAATGAAGGCGACCTTGATATCTCTAAAAAAATGATATAAAAATAAAAATTTTTTTGGTGTCGTATGAGCCTCATTTTACCGTTCAACTTTGTCCCCGAGACATTTAATAATGTATCTTTGAAAACAACAAAGATATTTGAGGTGATAACGTTGGGTGACTCACCCTGTATACACAGTCCTTTTAAACAGTGTTTTGCCCGTGTTATACCGAGATTGAACGTATTCGAATTCTCTATTATCCAAATATGTGTTCTATGTCGGAACCAAATGTTCACAATGATACAGCGCGATCAAAAATAAAATTTGTTTGACTCTAGATAGAGAGGACAGAAATTTTGATCTAAATGGGATCAAGAAGGAGAAGAAGAAGATATGTATTACGTTTTTCGGACCGTGTGCATAATTATCTAGAGTACCTGAAGACAACATCCTTATCAAGACTCCTCCATCGGGATGTGATTCACAGGAACGTTTGCGTCGCCGCTTGTGGCTGACCGAAAAGGTTTAATATCTTTTATTAGACTTATGATCGCGAATTATGCAGATGGCGGGCGTGCGTCAAAGGGAAAGTTGGAATACGGCGAGGCGGTGCTCGGATTTCAGATGCGTCTGTGTATCGCCGGATCAGGTTTAACTTTCGTCCCGGATACGAAATCACTGGCAGCCCTCGGGCCAAGAGTCTGTCCCGAACTCTATTCAAGTGGCGTGGCTACTCCGTGTTCGGGTTTCGAAAAGGGAACATATCATAACACAGAATACGTTATTAGCTTCTTGCGTCGCCGTACTGCTGCGCGAACGTTCTGTTTTATGTACATTTATAAGACGCTGTCCGTAATTATTATTTGATTACTTGCTGCAATCTAATTGAAAGCTTTCTACGATCATTAGTCATGATCATAAAGATTAATCAACCTTCTCATTGCATCAATCACGAGACCACTTTACACTGAAATATTTTCCTGACATTCTGCGATTTTAATATTGATAAATAAATATTTTTAGGAACATCGGAAGTGCCCAAATGCTTAGAGAGGATGCTGCAGACAGACGGCAAACTTCTCGCGACAGAAACTTCGTTATCTTCAAGGGCTTCGTCCGAAAATCTATCTGGCCGACTTCGCTCACCAACTTTGTTGTCGGAGCAGCTTTTGCAGAATCGCGTTTAATGGAATTATTAATCCCTGAACAACTAAGTGACGCTTTTGGCCCTGAATTACGCGAACTATTATTCCGAAAAATATTTGCCGAAGCTAGTAATGTATTGTACGTATTAGCCCGGAGAGAGGAACGGGACAAGCTTAATCGCATTGGACACGCGTGTGTCCTAAGTGTGTTGCGCATTCGAATAAATATTGCGCCGTTGTCTATCCGTATTTCCGCGAAGTAGCGAGAAGATTCCTCCCGGAATCTGGGTCTTCGTGAAGCTCTGAAAGCTGTGCGAGCACACGCCACGTACAGCCTTGTCCCGATTACGATTTATTGGGTACGTCAGCCGACAATAACAGCGCGGATCGCGCCGAGCGATAACATAGTCAACTTTGCAACTGATCTCCCGTGCAAAATGAAGACACGGGCGAAATGAAAATATGAAAGAATTGCCGGAAAATCATCCTTCGATTTATTTTATTTACGAAAAAATAGGAGCCACCTCTGATTTCGGTGATTCTTCTGTCTGTCGTCAAGATTATCACCCTGAATAGTTCTCCGAAGATTTGAGCTATTTATTAAAAAGTTATAACGAAACATCCTATTTAATTTTGTTTATTCATTTATATTAGATCTATATAAATAATAGGCTATATTAGAATATTGTATTTCAAGATCGAAGATCTAGAGCAGATTTTCCTTCTGCTTACAACTGCAGACGATTCAATCTTAAACATCTTTTGCACGCATCCACGATGCGTAGACGTTTGTATAAACGCATCGCATCCTCTGAAATATTCAAACAAGTCCGTCAAACGAATGCAAACGAGAATACGAGCAATACGAGAATGAGCTAGGTGTAACAAGCCACACCGAAAGAAATCAGTGGGTGGAGGAGCAGAGGGTTGTAATAAACGTGACTGGTTTACTTCAGGTTTATCCAGCTGCGAGGAGATCTCCTTCCCTACTGGGATTCAGGTCGCAAACTTATTTATCTCTTTGCAGGAATCTAGCCGAATCTTCCCAAGAGGGAATCCAGCTAGGTGTGATAAAGCGAATCCGCGACTTGCTCGTGGGCGCGGCTCTTGTTGGATCGCTCGACTCCTTCGACAAACACGACTACATTATTCTCCGATACGTTTTCTCTCCAATAAGCATCATCACTTCAAGGGATTCGTATATGTTGACTTTTGGCGAAAGAGAATGCACGAAACCACATGAATTTTATGAAATTTCTGGGTTTAAACGATAAACTATATTACTGCGGGTGTTTTTATAAAATAATAATTGTCTGCACTCATTGCGAGATTGAAGCTGCATTT
The DNA here is from genome assembly GCF_051020765.1 of Lasioglossum baleicum. Classification (NCBI taxonomy): domain Eukaryota; kingdom Metazoa; phylum Arthropoda; class Insecta; order Hymenoptera; family Halictidae; genus Lasioglossum; species Lasioglossum baleicum. The sequence goes on from NC_134932.1 coordinate 20,232,932, forward strand.
TCAACTTTGTTATTTAGGCCTATATTGAAAATGTAGAAAGTACGTTTTGTCGATCTGTATCAATTAAACATATTCTGAAAATTTCGTCAAAATCGATCGATGTTGCAATGAGCTACAAACGGTTAAAGATGGTAAAAATTGCTGAGTTTCACGATTCTCGGCCTCTAACTGCAATAAATCTAAGGATTCTTAGACCTTTCAATGCCTGTCGTCTCTTCTCGAATCAACCGATTTCGATGAAACTTTCACAGTGCATATAATTGACACAGATCGACAAAACGTATTTTTGAAATTATCGATATGCAACTTTTAATATTTTTTCGACAATTCTGATCAATTGCGATTTTTGGAAACATTTATTTTCACATCCTGTAGTAAACTAATTGCTCTAGCTTCTCAAAATAGTTCAGATCGTACAGTACGACATTAAAATAGTTACCGTCTTTTTTAGAGTGTCCTTAAACTTTTGTCCATTACTGTATATACACATATAACTTATTGCTGAAAAATTGTCTTTTTGATTAAATTCTATATCAATTACAGAGGGAACGGAAGACTCCTTTATTGGGTATTTTCCATCGTTTTTCTATATCACTCTCTTCAGGAATTGTAGTGTACAATTTCCAAATTTTCTAGAAACCCAGGAGTCCAATCTAGTTTGCAGAATATAAGAAGCATCATGAAAACAACGCTAGGAAGATGGTCGTTACTGACACTTGCTTGAAATCTATAGCAAGTAGTAATAACCAATCATTGATCAGACATTCGAACACGCCAGAGAAGTTTACGATTTCAATGACGATTTTAGCATCTACTTGTACACCTAATATCAGATTAGATTAAGAAACTCCCTGTGGACCGCATATGATTTATTAGCGTGAAAAGAGTTAAAAGACTGAGTCTGAGAGTCTCGCTGCAAGAAACGGATAGCCCAATCGTGATTACCGCGGCTGCTCGAACGAGGCGGGTTTCGCGCCTTTCAGCGGACTCGGTGCGCGCTAAAAGCGCCATTGAATCCGAGGATTCTCTTCTTAATCGTCACCGAACACTTTTAATCATGGCCGAAAAGCGTGCAGCGATCGCGGCCAGCGTCAGAAGCCTTCTCGCCGGAGCACGCATCCGAATCTTTCGCGACACGAGTGAAACGAGCGAGAAAACGTCGTGGACGGCGTAGCAACGAAACCGTTGGGGGGGAAAAAAACAATCGGCCGTAATGGACTGGGACCATTACACGCTGTTACGTCGGATAGAGGTGTCATTAGAAGCTTATCGAACGGCGTCGCGACGCAGCGCGCCACGAGCTATCGGCGAAACTGATTAACACGTGGACAGGCGAGGGATAATTTCGCGAAACACGGTGCTATCGCGAATCGCCGATAATGCGGTCGGAACGATTAATGGCGGCACGAGGACCGATTTCCACAGCGACTCTCTCGAGTTTTCCCAGCCAACGAGTACGATCCCCCGCCGAACTCCGAGCCAAAAGAGAGGGAGAGAGTCTACTACCGCCTATTACCTCGGCGAAATTTCAAGAAAACTTCTCGCGAAAACGATGATGGCCGGGTCCCGCGGCAGAGGAGCAGAGCTACGCAATAAAAGGAGGACAAGCCGAATACATTTTTTCGCGCGTTTCTACGTCCACGCGTGCGAACCGCTTCCCTTATTCTCGGCACGAACTTTTCTAAAAGGCCGGCATGAATTTTTTATAAACCGTGGAATTCGTATGCCCCGCGCGGTAAGTCGCCGCGCGGCAAATTCTCTTGACGTCGTCGCGCCCAGAAAAGTGGGACCTTAAGTTTCGTTACACGTGTGGCCACCGGGAAACCGTTCCCACCTACCTGCCGACGTTAAAATTACGAAGTTTCGGGTGGATCGAGCTGCAATTCCTCGACCGAGGATGCTGCGCGGGCTGTAGACAGGACCGAGGTCACAGGTAACGTCTCGATTCTGGATTGCGATTGCGCGAACACTATTGCGTTTATGAAATGATTGTCGGTGATTGTCGATGAGTAGATACTGTCAATGAAATGGTCATCGCTGGGGTCAGGGCACCCAATAGGAAGCACAATATTTTTGTTTGAACGAAATGGTTGCGAAGATAACCATTGTGATAGTAAATGAAGAGACGTAGACAAGAGAAGTACAACAAGAAACGTCACACCTAAGAGGGTATCTTGTGATGATCCGAATGTTTGTGACCGATTGGAAGAGCCCTAAACGACTCTAACCCAAACTACGACGATACTGATCGACACTTTAACTGACTGAAATAGCTCTAAACGATTTCATCCGTAAACTACAAGTGGCTGACTGGGGAAGTCCTAAACGACTCTCCTCTAAACTCCAAGTATCCTGATTGCCCGAAAGAGTCCTAAACAACTTCGCTGAAAGCTGCAAACGTCCTCGACGACTCTGATCGTGAAAGAGGTCTTGATCGACAGCGATTGACCGAATTAATTGCAATTCAAATGCACAACCAAGCCTGAAAAAAGGTATTTACCGGAACCTCGAGCTCAAGAAGAAAAAGTACAGCATCGTAAAGCCAAGCCAACTTTGTCCTTACAATCAGAGTCGAGCGACTACCACCCTCGTGACCCGGCGATCGAAAGTTGACCGCTCGATCCAAACGACCCTGCTCGTCGCGATCGTTTACCCAAACGGCAAAACTTTTCAAGATGCTCGAATTTTCCGAGATAATTCCGCCAGGAGTTTATTGTCGCGCGTAACCGCGGGCAAGCTGGGTGACGAAACATGAATTTCATCGCAGTCGGAGTTTAGGCATAAAACCGAGCAAGTTATTCATGAGTGACGAGTCGGATGCCAGAGCTTCTCGGAGAGAGAATGCTCCGCTGACCCACATGCGGAGCTTCGGAAGTTTTGCGCATTGCGTTGTCCGTTTGATCGCTGTTATTATGGTCGCGGCCCGGCGACTCGTCGCTGTTAAAAGGACAGTTCGCGGGAAAAATCCTGTGCGGTAGAAATGAGTGGTACACTTTTGCGGTGCGCCGAGAGTTTAATCTGTTTCCTCTTCGTTAGCTACGACGTAATCTCATGACGTATTCTTATTTCCTGAAGGTCGAAAGATTGTTCATATTCTTCATATATTTTGGGAACGTACACATACGCCGCGCCGTAAAGGTTTGCTACTCAACAGTCAGAGCCGCGATGAAATATAGACACGCCATAACGTTAGAAATGGCTACCAAGTGGTGCTGAGGCTGCACCCGCAGGATTTAAAGCGATTGGCGTCCCATAAATTGATGCTGGACCCTTCCTCTCCTGTACACTTCTTCCCTCCTCCGTCGATCTTTTTTATCTCTTAATTCCATCCATTTCCGTCAAATTTGATTTCAAAGTACGAAAACCCGATAAATCGACGCAGCCGAACGCTCGCATAAAAATTACTCTTTCTTGCGACTCTCTCTTTCTCGATATTTTATTTCTTCCAGCAGGAAATCATCGTCCAACGAAAGACGTCATGAGAATCGAGCTTTCGGTATTTCTGCGTGAAACTCCGGCTGATCTCTTTGTAATCTGTACCCTTGATATACGAAAAAAAAACTGAATAAGAAATTATTGTATACGGTGTTAAAAACTAATAATTATCCAGGTTTTTCAGGGAAAGATGAAAACACCTTTACAGTCGGTCCGTGTAGATAAAGACAATCATGCCGACTACACTTGTAGGATACAACGTCCGATTAATATTTGTCCGAACCTCGTGTTGAACTCCGTTCCCCAACCTCGTAGCATCGAAAATAGTAGCGTCCAAGGGCTCGTTCTTACGTAACTCGCGGAAGATCTCTCTGAAATTACATCCCTGGCCGTCCTGAATTTTTCAACGTTTCCAGGAACGCTTCTCATCCTGGCCGATACAGTTTCCGTCTATTATTGACCTTTCACGCCCGTTATTCGACGCGCCTTCCCGTTCGCCGAGGTTTTTTCCGGCTCGATGAAATTTCTGCATCAGGAATCCGAAAGATGGGATCGCTCGATCGCGCACCGACGTTTTCTCAGCGGGAGCAGGTTGTCCGGGTGTCAAACCCGACTCCCGATCCGTTCCGCATTTTTCCCGACACGTCCCACGCGTTCCATTGATAATCTCGCTCTGTTCTTTTCCGTTTCTTCCCTCGGAATCCATTTTCGTGTCCTCGTTGTCCTACTCCCAAAGTCTTACTCCTATCCCACGTACCGCCGCGCCGTACCCTCGGAGACCCTGCTAAATTGAAGCAAGCTGCTCTTCTGCTTAGGACACTGAAATCGAGGTGATATTCGCGATTATCTTTTTAAGAAACTGAGGAGACTTCGCTAATCTGTGTCCTTATGGAGTTGCTTTCCTAACTTCCGCAAGCATTGCAGCGCTGGTATTTGTTTTATAGTGCTTCATTAACGCTTTGAAAACGTTCCTATTCCTTCCCTCGAAGTCCCCTTTCTTGTCAATGAGTATAGTATTCGGGAGCAATTTTTCTTAAAGTTTTTGCCGCAGCTTGCTCTGCATACGATGTTATAAATAATCAATATCGACGCCCATACTACCCCAGAAGGAAAGAAGACACACACACACATCTCCTGTACCCTGATTGTTCAACTCTCTCCGACAGGGCGTTACTTTGACGCGAAACGAGTTTGACGAAATTGAATTTCGGCCAGATTTGGCAAATACCCGGGACCGTTGGACGTCTCGCGGATCTCGACCAGCGCGACTGCTGCGAGCTCGAGGAACCGCCGGTCTTATCCGACAAGACGCATTCGAATCCTTTTCGACGTTGCACTCGTGTCGCCCATTCCCGAGTAGCTTTCGTGCAACGCTTCAAACTCCGGCGCGTTCGGGGTCGGCGAGATCTTTGAATGAAATCCTCGAGAGCCGGACTCGAGGCCCGCCTCGGCAAAGACCCGTCCTTCCCATCGATCCGCACTCCAGATTAGATAGAAGCATCTACCTGAAGAGGTTCGCGGCTCGGCAGAGCTGAAATACACCGTGCAGGTGTGGGCGGGATCGCGCAAAACGAGATGCTCCGGAACGGGAACGAGACTGGGGGATTGGGGCCTCGAAAAAGCGGTTAGAAGGCGGCTAAGAAGACCGGAAAATGCGGTGGACGTCGTTTTTTTTTTAAGTGCCCAACTATCGAGGAGATTGAAGGTGCCGAGACAATGCTGAGGTGTACTCTCGATCCTTTCACGCGAATGAAAGAGGAACTCAAAAATTCGCCCCCTTTGGATCTCTTGGTTCTGGAACATTTTATTACCACGCTTATATTAGCTTGCCGAGTTGTTGTTATTGTTGTTGTATGCGTCAAATCTTGTAATCGAATTTTAAACCACTTCCCGATGAGCTAGAGACTTGAAACTTTAAACATAGCTCAGAACTGGATGGCAATGTTACCTATATTAAAAAACAAATTAAAAAAAGAACTGTGCGTTCAGGAGAAAAAAAATTTTAATATTAACCGTCACAGCTCGTCGCGCGACGCTCGGAGTTCGTCATCGCGTTCAGCGATTCCCACTCCGCGCGCCAGCGCTCCCTACTCCACTACGCGGTCCCACCCCGACTCATCCCCACTCCACTGACCCATTTCGCACCGAAAGAGCTCAGTCAGTGTGGTGTTCCATTCATTCAGTTCCACTTCGGACAATTTCGGACTCCATCAAGAGACGTCTCTCGGAGTCATCCCCTCATTCTATCTCGCGTATTTCCATATCTTGCGCGTTTCTATATTTTACTATTTCATACCAGTATTACTGTATCTTGCGTTCCATTTAAAAAATGGAAAAGTAAAATTGTACATTTAAATACAAAATGGAGATAAAGCCTCGCCTATCAACGATCTACGTTAATCTGTATCATTCAGTAATTTAATTATTATATAAATAATGTTCTGTTCAATGTTCAGATAAACGATCGACACTTTTGACAACATGCAAATAATATAAAAAAACAAAATACCGTTCACCAACACTTTGTAGTATTTTCAAAGTTTCCTTGTACTCTTCGATGTTTTAAGAGAGATGATAAATGTCTTCTTCGCATACTGTGACATACGAAACTATGTTTACCTAGAAACAGTTATTTGATCGATGTTAGAGCAACAAGAGTCCATAAAATAAATGAAGACAAGCAGATTGTTTTGAACCACAGGCAAAACTCGCCGTGCAGGTTACGTAAGTAATGCAGATGTCAAGCCAAAACAGGTAATCGATGCTGAAAACTAGCCGAAGAGAAGAGGCGAACGCGAAAACCCGCGGATATTAGATCCTTATAATAAATATCACGAATACTTTCGCGTCCGTCTACCGCGAGAAAACATCGAGAACGTAATTTAAAGTTTCAATTATCTGCTGCTACTTATTCGACTGCTCTTTCGGAGCTATAAATCCGGCAGTTTCGCGAGTTTCCAAATAAAACGTGAGGAGAGTGTTCTGGAAGATCGTACCAACAGAATACAGCTTAAAGATGGGCCTTGGTTTTCTAAGGGTCTAGCGTTTTCTCGCGCTGGCATGTAAACCGAGCAGGCTGCTGGTTTTGACACTTGGCAGCGGCCCGACAATGCCACGCAGTATAGTTAATCGAGGATTGTTCGAAGGCGGGGAATATATACGCGCGAGCGAGCGAGCAAGCGACCGATTAACGGTGCCAAGTGGCCAGAGCCGTACATTGCGAAAAGTAAACCGCAAGACGCTGGATTCGACGTATAAGAACGCGTCGCGAAAACCGCATTGCCATTTTTTCTCGTTTCAGCTGACATGCGCCGGGGCTCCTTGTTGCGCACAGATTAAACCGAGGGAAATCCAGGAAGGGGGAGAGCACCCGGGAAGGAAGTTGGAATGAAAGGACTCTAGGTCGCCGCATTCTTTGTCCCAGCCAATCGCATTGTATGACGGATGTCGCAAGCATGTAATTTCCATCTTCCTGGCACACGACCAACTACTGGTAAGTGGGAAATGTTCGGGGCAAAACGAAAAAATAGGACCGGTGAGATATGCGCGATAATGATTCAGTTTCTGGAACAGCTCAGGTGCGAACATTTTCAATGACAAATGAGTAAATTCCCTTCGTTGTTGCGGCGATTTCAATTCGTGCTTTGGTTGAATATGCATTTCTACAATTTTTATGAACAATTTTTGACCCAAAATTTCTGTTCTCTGTTACTAACAAGTAACAAGTGCAATCACATTTTCAGAATCTAAATGTCTGAAATGTCTAAAGTCGAAGGAAAGTTTTAAATGATTAAAATATTATTAAATATAACCGGTGCAAGAACGTGCAATTATAGCGACTACTTTTATCGATATAAAAGTAGGTATTAAATTATATAAAGATATAAGATATAATATATATTAAGATTATATAAATCTTAAGATAAAAGAGTTAAAGATAATAAAAATAGAATAAATAGATTAAAGAATATAAAGACTAAAGAAATTACGATTTTTTAAATATTAATTTCACTTTGTAATATGTTTGAGTAAATCTTATTGTAGCATCTTGAAGAATAAGGAGATGCGTGACGAATGTTAACTTTCAATTCCGTTGGTATTAGCCGAACCACTTTTCTGAGATCTCTGGGAGTCTCTAGCCGAAATTGAATAATTAGATCACATGAAAAGCAGGTGCACTGGACACGCAGTGAACGAAACAGAGGGAAACAGTTAGATGGAAGGACTAGACGGATGTAGCAGCCTGAAGGGCTTAGGAGATCAGTGACGCGAGTCTTTAGGTGGATGCCTTCCGCCCGTATCAGCGCGATATAGCTGCACCCTGTTTCTCACGAATTTATGACCGAAGTATCTGCCAGATAGGAAAGCTCGTAGATCTACAGTTTCAGAATTTGTGGTTCGTTTTCTGATCATCATCCCACGCCCAACTACCGATACACGTATCGCATTCCGGTCACGTTGTCGATCAAATTATTCCAATAAAAGATAAAGTATACCATCCAGCGGCACCTGCAGTTTCAGCTGATATTAGAAATGTTTCAAACATAGCTTATTGGGCATTTCTTTTTATAACCTTTCTCGGTTTCTCTCCAGTCAGCTATACGTCCTGCCGCAGAGCCTATGTTATTTCTTTTATTTAGGAACAAAAACACTTTACCTCCTAATGAGACAGAACAAGTGAAATGTAATAGTTGTGTTTGGTATTGTATTTATTAGTTGGTCGTAATTTTTACGAAAGCTTGGTTGTCCAGAATTCAGGAAACATCCAATAAAACATCTAATAAAAGTTCCCCAGAAGTTCCCCATATTCAACCACACGTAAGCATGTGCTATAAAATGCTCTAAACGAGTAACTGCTTTCTGGTACTAAAACGCCGATGACCTCAATAACATTCGAATAAAATGGCCATAGAAAACAAATTCCTATTTACGACACGTCTGTTTTGAAAGCCCTCCAACTACGCTTGAAGCGTTTCTCGGATCATTAAGAATCAAATTTGATGGTATTTTGGGTCTGTACATTATCGTTAGCATTTCAAAGCCGAATACTGTACAGTCAACCAAAGAGTCTCCACGCATCCTTCAAAATGGATCAACTTTTTGAACAGCGGACCAAATGACTTGCGCTAGACCAAGAGTCCTCTCCTTCGCGGGAACTGTTTTTAATTTAACGTTGTGATTTCGGCGCGTCCCGTCGCATCCGCGCGACGCAAAAATTTTTAATATCCGTGCATTACAGCCCTTAGTTTCGAAACGAACTGTTTTCCTGTCGTTTTTGTTCCGTCGTTTTGGGACGTTTCCGCGTTCCCCGGCCATGTCTCCGCTTTCGCTTCCAGGGAACTGTAACGAAACAAGAACGCGAACGGCACAGAATTATTCCGCCTCGTGCTTTACTTGTTTTCAATCTGTCGAGCGAGCATCGTCGAGCGGGCCTCGAATCTCTCGGAATATTTTATATTCCGCACGCGACCGTTCCACCTTATATTCTCCCCCGCAATCAACGAATAATATTCACTTTAGCCCGAGGAATGCGAACTTAACGAGACCGCGATACCTCTCACATTCCGCCATGAATTTTCGACCAATTCCTCCTCAAACATCGTAAGGAGTATAACAGAGCATTTCCCCCGCCATTACGTTCTTACCGTTCCTTTTCTCTACCCGACAAGCATTTCATCTACCGTCACGATATTCTTCCGGCGTTCAGCTCTCAGTTCAGACATCGCGTTTCTTCGTCGCGCGACAATCTTACTTGCGAATTCTTCGCAAATCGAAGCCATTTATGTTGAAGCCCTCGTCGACTGGGTTTGCGGCGCGCACGTCATTCGCTGTCTTTGAGGGAGCTTTAGCTTTTTAGACAACTTTCATTCGTGACTTCCCTCCCGCCGGGAACGCTTCGTGCCTCTCGATAACTGACGTCGACGTTACCAATTTTTAAGTAACGAGGAACTACATCTTTTGCTTCGGAAATGTTTTTAAGAAGGCATCGAACTTAATCGTTTTCAAATTAAAAGTCGATGCGAAGAGTGAAAATCTTCTTGGAACGATTCGATAATTTTTGGATTTGGCGCGTAACTTCCAAACAACTTGTGATGGAATTTAGCAGTGGTGATTAGTAGATTGCGAATTTTATGCATTTAAGACAATAGATAGTAAGTAAGTACGAATAGAATCGAATCCCTACTTTGAGGGGTAATTTCAGCCTCTAAACTTGTTCTTCCACCGCTAAAAAAAAACCTCATTAAGTACTAAGTATTTCTCATTAGTGTGTCAAAAGTTATTTCCATCGAGACTCGTGTATCTTTAAAACATACAAAATTCCGAGCGAACCAAGCTAGCTAACTTTTTGACTGACCTTTCAAGTCAACCGCATTCAGCAACAATTCACGGGCCAGGTCTCCAGGATTCCGTGACTGTCAAGGATAATAGTCGTGGCTGACGTGCCAGAACGAACTGCGCCGGGAAAATCGAACGTCTTTTCGACCGGCTAGGAATTGCGAGAACAAAAGGAATGCACGAAAACAATCGAGCCTCCGGCGGTCGACGGGACTAGCGATAATTCTTACGTCTCGCTCTTGATTTGGATTGTGCGGACCAATTGTATCGAGTACTTTATCCGGTCGGCTTTTGTGCTCGCTACAAAGAACCCGGCCGACAATGGGGCTCCCGACTGTTCGAGTCAGTTTCACGCACTTACCTGAGGCAAGCAAAACTTCTCGATTCTCCGCGGACGTAATCACGCGACTTCTACGGGACTTCCCGTTCTCTGGACGATCGATTTGCGGTTTTACTTTTATAGACGAAACTGTCCCGACTCGACGGTTCCCGAATTTCCGGCGAAAATACCTGGTAACCGAAACAGAAAGTTCGACGAACGTTCCGGACTACTATTCTGTTTACGGGAAATTAAGCGAAAGTTGAAATGTCGAGCACGCCGACCAGCGTTTCGAGCATTCGATACTCCGGTCTGAGGTCATCGAGACATCGGATCGTCCCGTGAATAACACTAAAACCGCCTTCAGACGATACGATTTATCGTACTTCGCGTTGTACAAATTTCACAGACACATAAGTACACTATATCCAACGATAGAACAGTACCGTTGCGCGCAGCTTGGAAGATGGTGGGGGCGCAGCGAGCCTATCATCTCTCACTTCACTATCCCCTCCCCACTTTCTTGAACCAATTAGGGCGAAGATGCGCAGCGACAAACGAAAACTGGTCTTTACGCGGTACTGCTCTCTCGTTGGATAGAGTATAGTTCGATTACTCTTGGTGTCACTTGGACGAAGTTATTTTTTCACGATTTTAAAAATCCGCAATCTACCGGTGAACATAAGGAATTAAACATAAATTATTCATTCACCTAACGATGCTGTATACACGATCTCTCCTCCGTATTTCCTGAGCTATTCTTTATCATTGTGCGAATTGAAATTTACAGCTGGGAATCTGCCATCACATTGTTTCCAGCCGTGTTATTTTTCCCATTTACCAAACACCCGTCGTTATTTTTGCATGTCGATACACGAGGCATCTGTTTCGAAAAGGTTCGAAAAAAGAATGACCGATTTCGGTGCCGGGAGAACTCTCAGTGAAAATGATATTTCTCGGCGAAGTCCTGGTCCGTGTGCTCTCGACGATCCTGCGACCGTAAGGACTAACTGGTACATATACATATAGGTATCCCGGCAGCAAGCGCCGCCAGCCGAGAAAAGATTCACGGCGGCCATTATTCACAAACGATTTAGCGCCCGAATAATGAATACACCGATCCGTAGGGGTAGCAATGCAGACGGAAAGGGTTGACCCAAGGCGGGGTTGGACCCGGCGAAGTCGAAAGCAACCCTAGCTCAACTCTTTTCTAACTGTTCCCCGTAAACGTTTCAAAAGCCACCGAGAAGCCTTCTTCCTCTGCCATTAATATTCCCTGTGTCTAAGCGCTGCCACGTCTACGTCAATATTCGCTTAAAAAAGGTAATAACTCTTCTGTCTCCCGATAATCGAATCTCCAGTGAGCCTAACCTCTATCGATTCTTGTATCGATGAAGTAGTCTACTGCTGAGACTACAGTATGCTCACTAGACTATAAATTTTCATGCAAAATGTATGGATGTTCGTTAATTTTCGAAATGTTATTATATTTAAAAAATTATTTCGACGCTTCTTTTCCACTATTCAAAAGCCAATTAAGTAACCATTAACACTCGGAGCTATTTTAACTCCAAAGTCAAACATTTAACATTACATGTTTAGTAATTCATCGAATACAAATAAATTTAATAATGTAAACGATATTGTTAATAATGGTATACCAATTTTTAGTGGCGTCTTAGAGTCGCCATTCGAGTGCTAAAGATTAATTAATAAGTTAGTTAATTAGTAAATTGTTAATTTATTTATTCTCCTTTCGTATCTCTATAGATTTTCAATTTAAAGGAGTGGCAATGGGTTCGATCCTCAACAGCGGCGATCGAGCGACCGGATAAGCCGTAGTGATTCATAAAATGGCACCGAGCACAAACGGAATACGCGGATTTGTCCCGAGTCGGGCGCAAAGCATAAATCAAGCCACTGTTGTACGCGGAGTTCCAATGGCGAACTCGCTGCATGCCACGAGCAAACCAAATATTTTATCCCCGCGAATTAGCATAGATTTCAGGTATCGCCGAATAGGAAGACGTAATCGCCGGAAAAGGTTTATCTGCGAACTTGTACCCGCCCCCCTCCCTGCCCCGTGTTCATCCGAACCTCTCGGCCCGAAACCTGTGAGATTTTATGAACGAACGGAAACGTGAACCGGCAGATATCGCGTTGATATTACCGATACCGCGACCCTTTTTCGCGGTGCAGGGACCTAACCGTGCGAGGAAAATTAATTGGTGTCACGGGGCGAGCTTACATTTAACGTGGGACTCGACCGTTCCGGATTACATATTCATGAGCTCGTTTTATGAATAAACGTTACACAACGATATGTAAATTGGTGTTTATGTGTCATTACGCGGATCAATATTACCTTTACAAATCGATTTGCACTTTCCATCGGGAAGAATCAATTTCACCCATTACGTTTCCTAATTATTAACTAAGTAATATTCGACTACTTTATGCTAGGAGAAATATTCGAGCTTATTTCGTAGATGGCAACAGAAATTTTTACAATATTTCGAACTCGTTAGATGCCGTTAATTGATTTTTTAATAGCCGTCAGAGTAGGTGCCCCAGGTGTTGTGTGACGTGGTACTAATTTCCAGCGTACCGTAAGGGACATAAACTTTCATGGTCGTTCAGCTTTTCGTGGACGTAAGACATAATTATGTATGTGCTCCTAGCCAGCTCTATAATATTAACTTTAAGACAAATATTCAGTTATTTATAAGAACTCCAGCTGTGTAACTTAAATAAGAACTGCGACAGGCTTGCTGGAATATTTACACATGACTAATTTTAAGTTTAATGTTAATATGCCGTTCCCGATTCTCTCCTCAAACACAGATGAATTAAAACGCGGCCTGTATAAAAATTTCTTAAACGCGCTCCGAACAAACCAGCAAAATTGATATTTCTCATCTATCTGCATCGTATTTAGCCGCAGACGTTTCGATGAATATATTTTCGTTAAAAGCATTGCAAATAACAACAGCGCCGGAAGCTTAGCAGCACAGAGAGACGCAAAGTAACGGAAAAAGCGAATAATGGAATGTAAATTGCTAAATACGCACTGTCGATTTCTCTATCAATCATCGTTAACACAATTCAGCGCGTCTCGTCGCGCGTCAGAAAAACAATTCGAAAACGGACGATGCCGTAATTCATTACGTAATGTGTTCGCGTATCGTCGGCGAAAATTCGGCTTCGAATTAATTTTCTACTGCCACAATTTCATATCAATTATTATCGACATCCAAGCCGTAGACTTCCTAAAATATGCCATAACACCTTTTAAATCAAATCAACTTATTTCATTTATAAAAATGCAGCATATACAAACGTAAAAAATTCAGCGTAGAACGACAGCGGATTTTATACATTTACAACAAAAATGAACAGGTATAATTTAAAACAGTAAAAAGATTAGCAGATTACTTTCAACCTTTTAACCATTATTAAAAATGAAAATAAATTTCTATTTCACTCCAGTTTGTTGCAGTTCAGGCGTAAAATTTTTATTTTGCATAGAGATCCGTTGTCTACTAATAACCTATGATGTTGATGAAACCATATACATAATAGAAAAAATATACCTATAACAAAAACTTTTTAAAAACCACGCTTACATTAAAATGCACTAAAAAGGAGAAAATAATTTTTTCCTGATTCTCCATAAAATACCGAATCCAGTTAAATGTTTAATAATATTTTTTCCCAAAATTTTAAGCAATTAGTTCAAAATTTCTTCTGTTATAAAATTAGTGAAAATTGGTGACTATAAAAATAAAAGCGTGGCGCGCTAAACTATATTGACGTAATCTTCGTGGGCGCTTCACACTTTTATTTACAGTCACTAATGTCATGATTTAATTCAAATATTACATTTTTCTATCTATTCCGACACGATTTTCATAACAAAAGAAATTTTGAACTAATTGCTTAAAATTTTGGGGAAAAATATTATTAATCATTTAACTGGATCGGTATTTTATGGAGAACCAGGGAAAAAACTGTTTTCTTCTTTTTAGTGCATTTTAATATGAGCGTGGTTTTTAAAAAGTTTTTTCTATACAATATATTTTATTTTCTACTTTTATTGTTTTCGGAAGCAAGTGCGTATACAAAATTTCAGCAAGATTGGACTATGAGAAGAGGTTTAAAATTCGATTACAAGATTTGACGGGAGGTAAAAAAAATAAAAAGGAATAAAAAGTGTTTATTATGAACCTTTGTATTATGTTTACAAATTTTAGACTTCTTTGGTAGCCTGTCTTCGTAAAAGAAATTCCTGTCATTTGGAGGTTGCGGATGAATTTTGATGTTTGCAGCCCATTAGCCAGCTTGGTCGAAGGGGCGTGTTCGAAGCAACAGAAGAAATGGGAAGATATTTAAGGGGCCGGTAAGATGAAATCGATTTCCTGTCGGTGGTTGTGCGACTAGACGGTCAGACATCTTTCCGAGACGCTCTCTGGCCTCATAAATGAGTCAGCTTGCACTCCGGTCGTAAGTCAGAAATAAAAACGGCCTCGGTCATAAAGCATCGGCTATCCGACGCGTCTGAGAACCGTGCAACGTTATCGCTTACAATCTCTATCCGGAGATATCCAAGGCAAATTATGCCGTAGCCTGGAAAATCATTCCGGGATTATACGGATTTATTCGCCTCGCGGTGCTTCGAGGCCGCCTCGAGCGGAGACGAGAAGAGAGACGCGAAGTTCTAATAAGTAGACAAAACGCGGAAATGTGGTTCGCGTTCAGCCGGCGAAATTGAAATCAAAACTTCGTCCCATTGAATAATTTCGAGAAGTTATCAGATGTAACCGTGAGGCGATGAGAGGCCGTGAAACGCGAAAGCGGATGTCGTGAAACTTCAAGCGGAAGTTACGTTATCTTCGATCGAAAAACGGCAAGTAAATAGGAATAAAAGATTTTTGAAAATTTGTTGTGACAGCACATTTAAAGAACTGAGGTGCGCTACTATTCGAAAAAGATTGATCGCTCATCTCAAAGTCAAACAGCTTAGACATGATAAAATAATAGCGACTTCAACAATGTGGCGCACTATCGGAAATACTGTGAAATATCACAAAGATTCATGATTTTTCAGTATGTACTGTATTACAAGAAGATAAAAATGGTAACGAATACGCAAATTTTTCCTCGTACAGATTCGGTAATTAACGCAATGATAGCTCGAATTAATTGTGTCTTTATTTCGAGTAGTTTTATGCGATACAGCTGCATTTGTTAGTCAAACTACAAATAAAAGGCAGAGTCCCATGGACTCTATTTCCACGGTAAAGGCTTAAGCACCCAGCGATTTAAAAGTGTCCGCTCCTAATGGCTCCCAAGAACCATTAAGACGTTTAACACGTTACACAACTGTATTTAAAAGTCACATCACCGTCAAGTGCTTATTACCAACCGCTTTGAAACCAGAAATTACTATTGAGAATTCAATCTGCAACGAGACTTAGTTAGTTAAAGTTCACAAAGGCCGATAAAGGCCGGTAGACCCTGAAAAACATCGGCAGGCTTCAGTTTACCAAAGAATCTCTCGTGACGATTATATGTGACCATAATTATGAAAGTGGTCTAAGTCGAAATTTTGAAAAAGAATTAGTTTATCAGTTTTTCCGCATCACATTATTTTAAACTAAATTAATTCAATGTTTGTGTATAGTGCTTGTTATTTCAACATATATGACTTACAAATGGTTGTTTGTACTCGAACAGCTGTACCTAGAGAAAACAAGGAGTCTAAGTGAAAAGACAAATCAGTGGAACGAATTGTTTTCGTAAACAAGCAAGTTTCCGACCTCGAAACTCCGCGTTTGAGAACCTCGGATTCAGTAGCCGCGAGAAAAGCGATAAGATCAATTCTAATCAGTTTAAATACCCCATTCGAAAAGTCACGAACTCCGCACTGCAGTCGTTCTGGTGAAATTCTGCGAATCTGATACTCGTGCTCGCGCAACTCTCGGGAGTTGCCGAAGGAGCATTCGCGCATTTTTTCGCACACCCTGGAGACCTTTCTCTTCGACGTGCGATAAACCGGCGCTTCTATTCGGGCTCCTAACGCCGCAATGCGTACCGGAAACAGACCTCCGGAATCCTGATCGCGGTCGAATGTTCGGCGAGTGCGGTAGTGCTCACTTAGCTACATGTGTTACATTACCGTTTACGCGACGTATACCCTCTCTTCTCCT
This sequence comes from Lasioglossum baleicum, assembly GCF_051020765.1. Taxonomy (NCBI): domain Eukaryota; kingdom Metazoa; phylum Arthropoda; class Insecta; order Hymenoptera; family Halictidae; genus Lasioglossum; species Lasioglossum baleicum. The sequence goes on from NC_134932.1 coordinate 20,249,231, forward strand.
ACCGTTTGGTGCCTCGATCTTTGAAGCGATAGGATTTGAAATTTTGACTGCCAGACCCCAAAATTTGCAAATTCAAATAAGCACTGCCGCACTATTTTGAAAATAATTAAGGGCCAGGAATGACTGGCGTAAAAGGGACGAAATTAGTTCGCGGAAACCGGATAAGACGTCCAGAGATAAATTCATTAGCGGGCCCCGGAAAAAGTTTCGAGTCTAAGAAGCAGACATTCCGGTGAAACTGGAAAAAGAGAGAGAAAATCTCCCAGGGCCGGGGATGGTTGGATGCAACGCGGCTGCATTGTGACAGTGACGTATACGAACCGTGCCACGCCGGCTACAACCTAAATTGTTTCGAAGTAAATAGCGCGCGGGAGTCTCGTGGCTAGCAAATTGCATCCACGGCACTTTAGGGCGATATCCTCGCCGAGACGGCCACCACCGTTCTATGATCCGTTCGGTAACAGAGGATGCAAATGCGTTCGCGGAACGCGCTTTTGCAGGCGACACCGACAGAAGAATTCGCACGGCAACCCGTAGTATTTCTCGCTTCCGTAACATTACTTCGCTAAAAAATGTTACATACTTCCAGACAGTCCCTGTAGAGAAGTTCTGCGACTGTCGGACGAAAGGATAGCACGTGTGTGCTATCTTTACCACGTTGATCGTCCACTCAGTGACCACAAACATTGGGTTAGAATCAAAGCAATTTGTTTACTAAAACTGTGAAATTGAGAAGCTAAGATTTATGGTGTTAATTACAGTTTCAATCTTTTAGAGAGAATTCGTTGTGAGAACACCTTTATCATGGAAAATCATCACGGTAAACAGATTTTTGTAATAAGCGTTCTTGGTGGTTTTATGGTAAATCCTCATTTTTGTAGCGTATTTTATGAAAATTGTGATAAGAGGAAAATTTCTTTTGCTGAAAGGTTCTTTGTAAGAAAAAAACAAAGTTAAAACACTACTAGCTATACATACTTCTCCATGGTCTAAGAATTTAAACATGCCATAAATGAATAGTAATTCAGAAGGAATTTTTAAATTAATTTTATAGATGCATAGTCATGTTTGAAATAAGAACAGGTGGCAGGACGAAGTAAACTATTTTTAAATGATTGAGATCAATATTTACACGAGTTTTCGGATATCGTTTGTAAATAGAAGAAATTAAATTATAAATCTGCAACATATTTTTTTACTCGACTCGTATCTACAATGTAAAATCTGCAATAAGTGCATGCTTCGAAGCCATACATATTTTCAAATCATCCAATTCTCACCTGTTAATGACGCAACTAAAAGAACGATATTTATCCAAAACGCTATATTAAATTTCATGAAAATAGAATCTTGCATTTCAGTTTTCATTTTTCCACGAACTATAAATACACGAAGATCCCCAATCTGATAATCAATGAATCATTTATAACTTTCTGTAAAATGTATTTACTTTCTTACTTGTGTTCATCGCCGTAATTTAAGACATTTCCATTCATGAAAATTAATATTCATTTATAAAGTTCACTATTTATTGCCAGCTCGAATTTCCGGAAAGTGAAGTTAAAGTAATTTCACGTTTTTGTTTGTTTTTGGACAAGATCCGTGTCCGCTGGTAAAACACTTCCAGCAGATTTGATTCTGTTCTTCGCGTGAGTAATTTTGCAAATGCTTCTATTCATTAAGAGAGAAGGGATACTACTTCGGTAAAGTATTCTGGCCTTGAACCACGATCTGAATGGGTCCTGGCACAGAATGGGCCCGGCGTTCGTGTTCCGCTCGATAAATGGTCGAGCTGCATCGCTCGTTGCATCGCCGCTGGCAAAGTTTCGAATTTTCGTCGCTTATTCTTCCATATACATATATATCATTCCCATCGTTCTCTATTTCTCTGCGCGTTTAAGGCGCAACTGCGCTCTGCGTCCCGCTCGTAAATGAATAGGACGCTCTTTATTGCACTCAACGTTGACGCCTATGATTTACGCGTAATACGTCGGTACCATTTACATCCCTCGCGGAGAGTAATTTGTACAGAAAGCTGCAGCGATACAGCATTGCGGCGATAGTGCAGCTGCGAGGGATGCACGTTAACGTGGAATCAAATATGTATCCGGGACGAGGGGGAAGAACGGGGCAAGGGAAGGATGCGTATTAGCCGAGACTGGGGGTGTTACGTCTGATTAAACCTTAAACGCACCAAAATGCTACTAATTGAGGAAGGTTGCTGTTGATACAACGACCGTACATTAGACGGCTGTTTTAATTATGCGCTATCAGGACCCTGTTGTCTGCCATTCCCTCAGGGGAATCGTTACCGGTTCATCCTTGTGCCATAATTTCGCCAATTGTTCCGTCCAGACGGATTACCGCATCGAGTTGTTAATATTTCAAAATTTTGTCTCGTACATCGTGTACTTCTGGGAGAACACGCTAATTGCAGTCAAAGATGGTCAGTATTATTATTACAAAATGACACGTCTTACGAATAAACGAATAATTCAAGTTTATGAAACGTATCTTTAATCATTACAATTATTATTCAAGTGTATTTCTTCTCTAAATTCTTGGTTATTGGTAGCAAAATTGGGTGTATGCAAACATGTTAGCCTTCCTCAATCGTTCGTGAATGACGGCTCATCATTATAATTGGTTATGTATTTTAAACATTAGAAGAAATTGAGGACATTGTTAAAAAAGAAATACATTTTCATTTCAGTTCCTTGTAATTGACTTGGACTATTTTCATTTTGCATAAAGCTCCGCAGTCTAGTAATCACTGTGTGTGTTTATTCCGCAGCGAATTCGGATTTACGGGAAATCCGTGACTCGTGCAAAGTGCTCGGAACAAAAGCGGGCAGAAAGAAGCAGCGGGGAGGAAGGAAACTGGCACGGGAAAGATTAAACTCGGCGAAACTCTCCTAACGATTAATCTGATCCGGGCAGTGGCAATGCGGACGAAACTAACGCGGCTATAATTGCGGCGACACCGACGCACGTGAATTATGGAGAACGGAGAATGTCCTTGTCGCGAGTAAACCGTGGCATCGCGCGATGTATCTATCCTTCGCCTGTGTCTTCTCGAATTCTCCGGGAGCTCAAACTAAACAGGTGTATTGTCATCAAGAGCCACAGCGCAAAGCGAAAGGACCACCTACGGGGACAACGTGACATGGCAGGTGAGAGACACTGGAAATTATATTCGGCGAACTCCTACCGTAAATAGCCAACCCCCGCGAAAATTGCGACATTTGCCTGGTGACTCTGCTAAGCGATCCAAGAAGAACAGGGACGGCCGATATGTTCATTTGATAAAAAATGACTTGTCTCGGATCGGTATTTAATGCATCTACATTACTTTCTAAATAATATATAATACTTTCTAATAATAAAAAATTATAATTTTTAAAAATGAACCATTTGAGAATGTAATTTTCGATGGAAAAAATTACTAATTTTCTTTTGTGAACCCTGCCGAATCTATTGAATATTTCTAGAAAATTGTTTTTTAATGAAAAACATGGAATTTGACATGGAATATCTTTAATGTATTTGTTGTACGATCGAATCTCTATAATAATGTTTCAATGAACGGTATTACGTTTATTTGCATTTCTCACAGGAAATACCTTCTAAGCCAAAGATGAAGAAGGTGCGTGGGTGACAATAACGTGGAATCAGTTAATTGTCCATCAACACGGGGCAAATGTTTTGCAGACTCTGAACACTTAACTGCAATTACGCGAAAAGCAGATAAGACAGCGACGGCGGTTGTTATTTAATGACGGCGGACTGTTTAAGTCGCAGCATTGTAATAAAGTTGGAAACTTAGTCGCTAGGTATGACTGTCGTGATTTTGCCGCCGCGACGACTATAACGACGTAAGAAACTTTAACTGGCCTTCTTGAAGTTCCTCTGTCCGAGGTGGTTCCTGGTAATCTACGTCACTTTATAGCTAATACGCTCTATCATGCGTGCCTCTGACAGTGCATTCAACTACTCGTTGTACAAGAAATTATTTTCCACAGAATTTCCTTCAGGATCATTTTTCGACAACAAAACTTTTTTGGTGTCGTAAAAGCCCCATTTTACCATTCAACTTTGTCCTCAAGACATTTAATGTATCTTTGAAAACAACAAAGATATTTGAGGTGATGACGTTAGGTGACTCACCCTGTATACTTATATATACACATGTGGTGATAATTTCAATAATCGCGTACAAATAAAATTCAATAAATACGGGATGAACGCAGGAGAAGTAGAAGAAGACTTGGGAAGCATCTAGCCTCACACGAGACTGCATCGGTAAGAAAGTTTCAAGAGCACTCGGGGGAACAATTGAAGACGTGTCCCAATATCTCGAAAAGTTCTTTTTTATATAATAAAACATTAACGCTGTCTACTTCGTAACAAATCTGTATACCGAAAACCGTAATCCGAATGCGGTTCTTGGTTCTAGCCGGTTGGTAATCATGATTCCTGGTTAAACTATTCTCTGCAGGCCAGGGGCTGCATAGTTATCCCGGTCCCTCGACACGACTAAATAATTGTCTCATTAGTCCGTGTACACAACGACGGGGGATGGTTACGAGAGTCTTCCATCTCTCTCTTGTCATCAGTTAGCACGTCGGTTCCCGATGATCGTTCGTTCGCATCGTCTTCAACATCCTCGAGTCCCGAGCTAAGAACCGAAATATCGCGATTAATGATACTTCGATTCGAATCGGAGACATGGAGTTCGGCCAAACGAACGGAAACCATTTTTGGCAGAATTATTGGAGCCCATCCAAATTAACTATTTTACCATGCCGGTTGGCCCCGTCTCGAGACCCTACAACTGTTACGCGACTTTCGAAATTCGCGTCACCAAGTAGGATCGATCATTGCGTTCGCGACTTCGTAAACCGCAGTTTTTTGAATTTTTAAAAAGAAATTTAATTCGTAGGAATTAAATTGCAAGGCGAAGGGTTAAGCCAGAAATAAAAATAACGATCTTCGCAAAGAGTCAAACTAGGAAGACCCACGTGGCGTTCGCCGTAGAGTGGACACTCGTTAATTGCCAGAGCAGTTAGAACCTCGAGGGTGGAAGAATGTGCAGCCCGCCCCCGCGAAGAAGGAACGCGGTCTTGTTGACGACGCTCATAACAGACGGAGCGAATGAATATTCATGGAGACGGGACCCGTGCATCAAGGGTACACGAATTGCGGGTACAGTACAAGCGTTTCGCGTCTGCACGCGTGTATTTAAGTTAACGAGCCGGTGCACCCTGCAATTCCTGTGCCTCTGACTCTGGCCCTAGCAAATTAACTGCATCGAATCGGAGACAGGAGTTTGCGGTGCAACGTTTACCCCTTAAGAGTGTATATTCAGTTAGGAGGCCAAAAAACACTACCGTGCAGCAATGGTCACCCGGAATCGACTTTTTCGACTGGTCTGCAAGATCAGCCGCAACTTTGTGATTCATAAATATTTTTAACTAAAAAAATTATTCTCTCTAAAATAATCAATTTCAAAAACTGACAGGTAAAAAGAGCCCGGACGTTTCACTAAATATTAACTTAGTTTGATGAAGCGTGTGCCGACAGCTCCAAAGTTGTTGTAGTTCATCGCGAATTTAATGGAAGCAAGAAGAGAACCCAAGTGGCAAAAAATCTTGACGGACATATGGAGATCTACGAGCATACAGTTTCTATGGCACTCATCCGGTGTTATAACTGTTATATAGCCTCCGAGCTCTCCGAATGAAAGCCTTTGGAAGTGTATGCCGACGTTTCTCCGACATGTCAGAGAGCTTCATTAAGGATCTAATCAAGTGTATCACGAAACTGCACTCCTGTGGAATAGATTATACAGACGACATGGCTTTTGCTCGGAAATCTCAAAACAGTATTAACAACGAACGTAGTAAATGTTTCCTTCCGAGTCTGCTAGCAAACGATAATCCAGTCTGAAGTTCACTGACCATCATTGTCGAGGAGTGTATGTCTCGTAAAGTACTGAATACATTTGCAGTATCATCGCAAGCTAATTTTTCTTTATTTTATTCCAATTGATATAGCAATAAATTAATTTGTAGGCCTCATAATAAGCTGTACTTTGGAACACGAGATGCATTAAAGATTCGGCAATGTGCTGAAAGCAATGGAGCTAGTTTGAAGCTCACTGACCATCACTGTTCAGGAGTGTATCTCGTAAAGTGTCGAATACGTTCTGCAGTATCTTCGCAAGCTAATTTATCTTTATTTCTGACATCACGCATCCCGCAATTCCTTACCAACTGAGATAGCAACAAGTTAATTTGTAGGCCTCATAATAAGCTGTACTTTGAAACACGAGATGCATTAAAGATTCGGCAACGTGCTGAAAGCAATGGAGCTAGTTTGAAGCGCATTGACCATCACTGTTGAGGAGTGTACCCGGTAGAGGATCGAAGGTACAATTTCGAAAAAATAGGGACCTGGATGATCCCGATGTAACGGCATCGTTACCAACGAAGCTTCTATTCGCTAGGGAAGTGCAAAGCCGCAGAACTGCAGTCAAACTTAACAGCCCCATTTCTCATACGGCGTTATCGTTCGAATCGTTGCAGCAGATTACAAACACGAGCAACCGGTGTGTACATGTACGAGGAGATTGACGCGAGTGTGCGTCGACTGCAACGGCGTGGAGTGCGGCTTGACCGGTAACCAACGTCTCCATGACAGTTTTCTTGACTCGTAAAGCTCAGCCAAGGGGCAAACAACGCGAACGCTTCCAAGAATTACTCTTTTCGAACTTTACCGTCACTCGTATCTGCATGATACTCAACGGTGGCGCAACGTAAATTGTTTTTTCGGACCACCCCTGCGTCTTTGCGACGGGAATATTGTGTGCAGTCGCACGAACGGAATCTATACACATTGTTCGGTACGTAAAACCATAGTGCAATCGTAAAAATGTTTCGAATGTGCACGCAACGCGAGTAATTTTGTGACTACAGCGTGGAGAGAATGACGTACATCGTTTCAGATAGCTTTTTTCAAGGACGCACATAATGTTTCGTGACGAGCGTAGTATTTCTCCATTGCGTTCATATTTTGCAAAGGAGAAATTGTCTTGATGAAATATTTTTGAATGTGGCTTATATTGTTTTACCTTCTAATTATTGAATATTCTCTGCAGTGTCGGTCGAATTTTTTCCTGTCACGTTTCTTTGGAAACGATCTTTTATGCTTGCCTACCTGTGTGCTTTCGTGCAGGATGATATGCAACATCTGTGATGATTTCGATGTTGGTGTACCCCGGTAACTGGCCACACTCACCTGCAATCAAGAGGGAACGCGTTATTGTACTTCAAAATACAACATTCTGGTACAGTGTGACGATGTTTATCTGAACATAAAGAAATACACGTTCTTATCACTTCCTAAATTATATCTGTCAAGTATCTTTCTATTCGAACATATCTTTTCTAGTCGCTTTATTTAATTCAACTTGTTAAATGAAATAAAGTAGCTTGGTTGCGAATACTTGGTAGTAGAAATAAATTTTGAATTTTTATACGAATTTTCATCCTCGGAATATTGTTTTCATGCCTCCGCTATTTAATTTGAGGAGCGCAACGGAAGTTATATTTTCGCAGAATTCGGGATTAAAAAAAGGTGTGTAATCGGAATTTATTAGAAGAAGGCCATGAAAGTTTTATGTGGGAGCAGATTTTTACGAGGCGATGCACGGATAAGTAGCTAGCAAACGATCTTTCCGCGGAAGCGTAGGAAATTAAGATCGAATTTTGCGACGTAAGTTATTAAGACAGCAATATCGACACAAAGGAAGCAACGATCCTCTTACAGCGTGGAATAACTTTATCCCTGACCTATTTTCATCGTTTATGAGGTTGCACGAGGTGAATCCATCGAAGGAGGGCGTCAAAGGAGAACGACGTTATATCCGGGTGAGAGGTAATGAGATCTTTCTTCCCGATTGTTCCGGAAATGGACGACCGGGGTAGCAAAAGAGAGTAGGGGAGAGAGAGAGAGAGAGAGGATCACAGGCGGCTGCCTCGCTTTACCTTTGAATATACTTGGCTCGATTTGTTTGAAAAATCGCAGCTTCCCTTTGCCTTAAAATAAATAACAGCGCCTCCATTAGCAATGACGTTCCTCCCCAGTTCGCTCGAAATGAACTCGCAAAAAGTGGAAATCTTTCAGAAATCATTTCCCCTAGAACAAATATCAACTTTTTTTAAGCCGTAAAATATATTCGAGCGGAAGAGTTTACTGTACGGTCAACGATTGTGAACCCTTTAGGAATTCAGCTGGTCGATGTTGATGAGTTGACGAGCATCGTGAACATGGATGATACAAGAAAGTGTCGAGACGTAAAATCGTCCACAAGGGGTTCGAAAGTGATTCTGTTCGAGCGCCGAACAAAAAGCATCACTCTTGAACTGCATCGCACCATTATGGAACTATACAATACGAATTTATGGATCCACGATCTTACCGACACAGCGGAGGGCGAAGTAAGTAGGTCTCTGGTCTCACAATTTCCTCGAAAATAGAAGACAGCGTCGAAGCGGAAGGAAATCGACAGCGAAATGCCACAGGGAAGCCTGTCAAAAAGCTTTGCGTCTGCGGCACGAACATCGCCTCCATCAGGCTGATTGGTATTGTTCAAATCATTTACGCCGACAAAAACTTATCATTTACAGTCGGTCTGATTTTTGACAGTGTCATTAAACAAACATGACTTTAAACTAATCGTATTCACCAAAGCAAGCACCAACTACAAGTTTCTTGATTGCACTAGAAATTGAATGTTCGCCTCCATCATTTACAAGATTGTCATGTCAATTTTCGAGTATTTTGTACCATCGACAAATAGTAAACATCTCATAATAATGCTATCGTCAATATGTTTATTTTTCCACTGGTATAAAAAGCATACGTGACAAGCACATTAATATGAAAGGTATGTCGTTTTTATATTCAATAAAGTGGATGGATTTAGTGAAAAAGGGTATCCTCTCCCGATTCGAGGGCTCGCACGGAACACGTGTAGCATTCAGAATGGGAAACGCCGCGGGAAATACTTTTTCCCGAAGTTTACACTGAGGGATTCGGAAATTATTCCGGCGTACGGCCGCGTCGCGCATCGACATTTACAGAAAGATCACGTACAGAAACGATCAGAGAATTGGCCCGGATCGACCACCGTCGAAGAAAATCAAATAGATGTTGGCGAACTACAGAATTTATTCGTCCCCCGTGGAACGAGTGTTCATTAAACGATACTTTTTCACGCGTCGACAGGAATTTCTTGCTCCGCTTAGCATGTCATTAATTCCGACCTGCGCCGGACCGGAAAATATAAAATAACCCGGATAATATTCGCGGCAAGAATTCGCCCGAAATCCCATGGCTGGCACGCAGTTATCGCCGGAACGAATTTCAGTTCGCCAAACTCGATTCGCAGTCACCAGCAGTTCCACAACAAATTCCATTTAGGAGGAAGCAATAAATACCGCTGGTCGGGAAGAAGACGCCACATGCATAGTGTACCATCTTGTTAATCGTAAACCTACTCGCCAGGACAGAATTATTCTTTCTCTAATTCATTTGACCAGTGTACTAACATCCCTGCTGGCTATTGGCGATGGATGTTTATTGGATGGAAAGCTTTTGATTTCTCATTTTTATTCCGGTGCAGTGTGAAACGCTTTGTAAAAAGTGTAACTTAAAGAACCATAAAAATAGTCCGTTTACACTACTTGGTAGCAGTAAGCACTATGTAAAAGAAAAACTCTGCATTTGCCTGCATTTCCTCAGAATTGTAAGCTAAGCTCCATTTTCGAGAAATTTATGCTACAAGTTGAAATAGTAAAACTTTTTGCATACAGCGAAGGCATAACATATAAAAAACATATTCTCAAAGTTTTTTTATAGAATAATTTGCATACATAACGAAGGTACAGCTCTCACTTGTCCACGTACACCTCGAAATTTAGAAGCTACAGCACAAAATTTAGAAACTATACAAAGAACATTAACATTACGAATATAGGATTGTCATCTTCACATTTACATTGGATTGTCATGTTCGTTTGCCAAGAAATTCTCAAATAAAATTCAACATATATGTATTGGTTGTACATTTAATGGGAGGATAAATATAACCACGAACGATAGTACACTTATGTCTATAACAAGTAGAAACGTCAAGTAATGATCAGACACGCTCACCAAGATTCAATCTGTTCAATCCCAAATTTTCTACTGACAATTTCTGAGATTCTTTAGTCTGGCGAAGTTTTAAAGATGGAGTGCTCGAAGAGAGCAACAATAAATTTTGTTTCGACTTTCTTCTATCAGTGGTAGTACAAGGAACTTTAAATAGTAATCATGGTCGATTCATTCCGATCATTATCTTAGAACGACGCATATAAACGAAGGGTTTAACGTGCGCTGGTTAAACGCCCGTTCAAAGTGCAGGGGCGTAAGAGCGGTTTCCGTTACGCGTGCTGAGTGCCACAGCAACGACGTTTATTGCGCTATATTTTTATCGGATTTACGATGCTCATTGTAGGCATACTTAATGAGCTTTCCCCCGCCCTGAATCTTACTACGGTACACGTTATCGCTTAACAGATTGTTCTGTTTTTCCTTTCAGCGAAATGGACTCTCAAACACTTTTGCGGTCGTCTGCTTTGCAGAAATGCGAATCGCACTTTTTCTTCTCTTCCTTAAATCGGTTTCGCGTGGCCGGGAAACTGCTTCGTGATAATTCTATTACACATTCGTACACGGTATACTATTGATGTGACATTAAGAAGGATCTGTTGGACATTTTGCGTCCAACCAAATGCGTGTCCTACGAGAGTGGGTTGAAACAAGTAGAAACACGAAGCAATGATCAGACGCCCCAGTCTATTCTCCTTCAATGTCACAAGTAGACAGCGTAGCTTCATGCAAAATAAAAATTATCTACCTGATTGGCAACAAACTGGAGTGATATGGAAATTTATTTTCTTTCTTAATATGTTTAATAGGTTGAAAATAATATAACAGTCTTTTTAAATTCTTCTAACGTTTATACTGTTTTAAATTACACCTACTCATTTTTAAGAGATGACTACTGTCAACAAATTTTAGTCTAATCATACAAATATGTATAAAAACTGAAATTTTATTCTGGAATCTCCTTTCTCTAATTGCATCGCCAGTCACATTACTGTATTCGATCTAAATAGTTGTGCAATACAATTCGTTGTTCGAGTGAAAGCGATTTAGCTTTCTCAATTGCTCGAATCCTAGAATTTAATATCGCTTCAAAGCGCTTTGCTTCGATATAAGAATAATGACAAACCGAAGAAACTCAATAAACCTCGATGGAACGTCCAATTTTCAATCTACGTTTTCATTTCCGTGAAAGCACGAGCAAGACTCGAACGAAAACCGTACTCCACGTTTCATGTCGCAGTCTGTTACATAATGACATTATTTTTCTACGTGGTTTCGTAGCGGTCATCGCGAGCGTCCGAGTGCGTTGGAAATGTATGTTCAATTTTCGGAATACTTTTTTCGTAGAATACTTCTAACACACTTTATACACTTTATCCACTAACTAATTAACGTTCATTCATCAACGAACTCCAAATGGTTCCGCACTTGTATTACTCGAAGAGAAAAACGGATGACAGAACGCTATGTCCCCATGGATAATATTCCGTTCCCTCAGTTATGTTTTTCCCCGAGTTTCGCGAGACATTGTTCAAGACGTGTGACAGCCGAAAGAAGCATGGGCGCACCAAAGACGTTGCCATAAGCCGACGCGACGCGACGGCTTGCTTCAGGTTGGCGAGATTTACTCTATTTATAGATAAGACATGGTAGTAAAAAAAATCATTCTAAAAACTTTTTGAAGAAAGCAGTATCAGAAGCTCCATAATTAGATCACTATCGGATAGGTTACTGGATTCCTGCACGAAAGCACCAATTGCCAGTCGATGCTAAAGCCCCGAGTATCGCCGTTGCCAGCTTACACGACAATCGAGCAGTGTCTCGAATTTTTATTGCGCTTTTAAGGTTTTCGTTCGACTCGCTCTAGTAATTCCTCGGGTTCGCGTCGCCTCTTCGAAAAAAGGCGCTCGGCTCTGCCAGGGCAATCCAAACAATCCGAAGTTGCGTCTGTTTGTCGACGAGGAGGGCGAGGGGGTCGGCGGTGTAAACGAGCGGCTCGCGTCGCTCGTTCTCCGGCGACAAAAATTTAATTAGAGAGATGCGATTCACTTTAGAGCGGCACGACGCGCGCGGCTTTTCTTTTGCCGGATAATGAAGTAACGCCGGCAGCCAGCCACTTGTGGTTACCGTCTAAGAAGGACGTAAGGTTGGCCCTAGATAAACCCCCGCCCTAACATTTCTCTATACATATTTCCATTGCCTCTGAGCGACCGGCGCATTTGTCTCTTCCTTGTTCCTCTTCTTATTCTTTTGATCCCCGGCTCTTTTCACGCCTTAGTCTTTACGTAAGCACGAGATCATGAATCAAAGAGGCTGCTGAAATATTTCATATGAATCCTACGGATACAGCTTCGTCAATAATTAATACAATATGTACTCTACCCGCCTAACATTTCTCTATCTTCCCATCGCTTCTGAGCGACCGACGCTACGGATGCTTTTTCACGGTCCGCTGCATCGATCTGCCTCTTTCTTGTTCCTCTTCTTATTCTTTCGGTTCCCCAGCCCTTTTGGCTTCCTCTCTCGCCATCTTTTTGCATCCTCTCCCTCCGCCCGCCCTCCATTCTATCTCTTCGACCCCTAACCCAGAACCCCTCGCTCCCCACCCCCGCCTTAAATACATTTCCGCATGGAAAGCGCCACTTTCAAAGTTCGCGAGCCTTTTTTCCACGCATTTATCTTTCATCCTTGTAAATGCGGTCCGCTCGTCGCGGCTCTGCTTGTCTACGCTCGTGTACCAACCCGCGTCTTACATCGCTGCTCAGCCAGAATAGGAATGCAGTTTTTCTCCTTCGCAGGGGAGCGAAAGTTAACGTACCGACCGCCAGCAACCATAATGGAACTATTTTGAGTAACGACCAGCCGCCGCTTATCGCCTTCGCCGTGACGCGGTTCCTTTCGCTTCTCAGTTTGTTCCTTGACGCGCGATAAACGCCCGCCGACACGAGTAACCGCTTCCGAGATATCGCATACAAATTCATTGCATGGAAATGAATCGACGTGGCTCGCCGTGTACGTCATGCTTCGTCACACTGACAACTTCACCTGCCAGCGATTTTCTAGTTGTTGATTTATTTATGGAGGATACGATTAATACACAAAAGTAGTTATAATTACTCAACAAGATCTCCCGAATTTCGTTCAGCTTTTTCTCCGCCCCTAATGAGACGAGGTGGATGGTAATGGGGTCTCTGTATAGCATATATTTTACCGTTTTCAGTTAATACCATGGTTTGAACCGGTACTCATCGTGTATTCGTTATTCAAGCGTCTACATAAATTGAATGAAACGCTAGACATTGCTTCCATTTCATTATCATAAGTATATTATAATCATTGAAGCATCTTGCTGAAACGAATGTGCAAGAGTTTTTTGGAATTTCGTTTTGTTTGATCAACACCGTCCCAGCGAACGGAAAAGGAACATTTTATATTAATGATTACATTGCACGCCGCGATACGCAATCAAACATATTGAATTCAGCTCCACCGTAATTAAAATCGGTACTGCTCGCGGAAAAATTTCGAATTAAACGTTCCATCGGAATTGTCGGAGCATATTCACCCGAATATCCGACAATTACGATATGCAACCTTTCTTCTTTGTGTCGTCAGGTACAGACAATTCGTTGCTTTCTCAGCGGATATCTCCCTCGCCCTCTCTTTCTCTCTGTCCTTCGCTTTGCGTAATTGAATCCCGAATTTCGCCAGGACCCGTCTGAAACCCTGTATAACGAAGAAGCATTCTCGCCCAGGGAAAGTTGATCAGCGATTCCGAAGATTTAATTAAACTCAACACTTCGACTATTTACGGAGACGTAAGAAGCGTGCGTTAGAATGCTAATGAAGGAATTACTCCGGGCATGATCGCGTTTCGGAACGAGGCGCAAAGACTTCTGCGAGTATACGAAGGGAGGGGAATGAGAAGGTTCACGAAAGCACAATGAGCTAGCATTTTCTCAACGAACTGTAACAGCAGTGCGTTGGGAAAACTGTGTACTAAACAATTGTAGCATTCTATTATCTCCATGGTTACATCAATTGGTCGTGTTGTGATCATAAGTGATCAGGACACAATTCTATTACTGTTCCATTAACTAGTTTCCATCTTGGTCTCGATATACGTTCATTAGCGGTGAAATGAAGACATGATTCCATGACTGTTTCATTAGCTGGAATCTAGTTTTCAACTTGTTCTCCTTATACGTTCATTTGTGGTCAAGTGAAGACATGATTCCGTGACCATTTCATTGGCTGGAAACTAGTTTCCGTCTTCACCTGATACATACATTGGTGGTTAAGTAAAGCCACGATTCTGCGATTGTTTCATTGGCTGGAAAGTAGTTTTCGTCTTTTCCTTATACATTCATTGGTGGTTAAGTAAAAGCATGATGTTTCATTGGCTACTGATTAAGTAAAGACAGCTACCCATTGTCAAATGAAAAAACAACAACTGTTCTCTCTGTGCTCTCAACTAGGTTAATCTAGATACGCAATTAGTGCACGGAGAGCACCATGAAGAGTCTAAAGGTATCTTTCGAGTTGCGGCATTACTGTTTGACCACTACTAAATTCTTTGCGGGTGAATATTCCTTTTAAAAAAATGAACATTTGAATTTTGCATTATTTTGTAGATTTTTCCATCTCTTTTTAAACGTTGAATTAAAGATGCCCCCAAAACAAGGAAACAAGAACAGAGAGGAAGAAGAGCAAATGTTTATTGCAGCTATCAGGGAACGATTCGTAGCGAGGCGTGCGCGTGCACATCCTTCTGTCCGCTGCGCTGCGAGAGAAGAAACTTTCGAATTCATTTTGCCCGGCGGTGTACCGTGAATGTTTCCGTATTCTTCATTACAGGCTGAATTTGCGCCGTCAAAGCTCGCAAAACTTTTCCTTGTTCGCGAGGCTCTCCTTGTTTCACGTCTTCGCATCGGAGAATTTAATATCACCCCGGGGTTAACGGGCTAGGTATTAAAATATTTCTTTCCAATGGCGTGGACGCGTTCTCGCGGCAACCTGCTTTTTAGGCTACGCTTTGTTCCGTTTCCCGGTTTCGTCCGCGGAAGGTGAACGTTTAATTCTTCAACTGTTCGCGATGCTCCAGTTTTCACGATCGCTTTGCGCGAAATGATAAAGCAACCGATATTCGGGACCAGACGAGTTCTCGCTCGCCGGGAGGACTCGTTCGGAGTCGATCGGCACGCGCATCGGTAACATCAATCGCCGTTAAAAATTACAAAAAGATATGTCTTTCGTTAATAGCTTCATTTTCTCTTTAACCCATCGCTACTAAATATGTATCCACCTGGTTTTCAATTCTTACGATCGTCTTAGAACTTCTCAATTTTCCCACAAATGCACAGTCTATTGATCAGTAAAGATCTGACTGGATCTAACCATGTGTTCACGATTGAAACAAAAGCGAGTTCGAATTACTCGTTACTAGATGAACGAGTTCTCGTTAATTTGTAAAGGATTTAGTAGATGATTAGGATTACGTAACGCGCACGTGTTTTGTACGTTCACTTTAATAAAGAACTTTCACGTTACAAAAACTTGTTTCTCCTTCGAGAATCGTCACTTTACACAATTAAACGCGTAGTAATTTTATTGAACGCTCGTTTGAATTAAAGCTGTTCTATTCGCGCAGAGTTGTGAGTAGAATGTGATCTTCGCGTGACCGTTTGAATAAAGCCGAGTTCGGAAGGGGCGATTGCGAAACGAGACAATTGCGAAGAAGTACTTTTGCTAAGAGAGAGATGAGCGAGCATGCGGTTGCTCTACTTATTGACAGGATACAAAAACCGACTTCCTGTTTGAACGACTAGATCCTTCTAAAAGGATCTGGATGCTCTGTCAGCCAATAATTCGGCCGATTGACCGGATACTCTTTCCTCAGGCGTTCCGATCGGTGGTCGAACGTAATAACGAAGCAGCGCTCGCAAATGGATGCGCGCGGCGGCTAGTGTCTGACGTAGCTTGACGCGCGCATCTTGAACATCATGGCTACCATGAAATTGTCAAAAGCATCCCCTTGCGATGAAGTGCAATAAATGACAAATACTTCACAAATACTTCACATGTGCAAGAAACAAATGTTCAGCGGATTCTCTATATTTTCAGCGGATTTTTCCAAGTAAGTTCGCGCTTTCCGAATTCTGTCACTACTTTAGAGGCATCTTGTACATTTCTAGGTTCGAAGGGGCAGAAATGTGAACGATCACAGATACGGAACAACCTCCAACTAGTTTTCATAGAAAAGATACTCATCAACGGCGCGACTGAAACCGGAGAGTTTGCTGTTCACGGAGCAGCGGTCAGAGGAATTCGCGACGATATCAGTTATGCGAAATGTGGCGCAAGGTTAGCCGACCGGACGTTTGCCAACAATGTACGCTTGTATTAATCGTTTCAACGACAGAAATACAGGAGTGGGCTCGGTCAGGATTCACCGAGCAAGGAACTCGGACGAGCGTTTGTTCGCGACGCGACCAACAATGTCAGACAGATTTAAATTGGCCCCCCCTAATTTTCTGCTTTGGTGCCTGTCCGTGACACAATAATCGGTCGTATTGGGCGGGGACCGCCGCGGGCCAACAGGGAAGACAGTGACAAATGGAGGTTAAAAGAGGCGGACGGGAAAGAGAGAAAGAGAGAAAAGAGGGGAGAGACGCGGCGCGCGACCAGCGGGAACACCTTGCTACTCGAGTTTATTTCTGAACGCCCTGAGGACGACGTCACACGATCACCAGAATAGCAGGATCTACGTCACGTCTGGGTAACCCCGAGCGAATTTCGAAGACAAACGTCAGGAACAAGGAAGAGAAGCGAGAGAAGAGACGAGAGATAGAAACGCCCAGCCGTGGTAGCGCAAGCTGGCAAAGAGGGCGGCAGAACCAAACGAACAAGAAGAAGAAGAAGAAGAAGAACAGCACGGAACGAGGAAGAGTGAATGAGAGTAATTCGGATGAAACGCGTCAGCTGTTCAGGAACGCCGCCGTGGGTCTCGGTGACGGGCGGCCGATCTGCAAAGAGTCTAAAGTCGATCGACAGATTATTGGCAATCCATTCGTCAAACACCGTCTGGGATTTTCTGCTATGCTAATGCAACAGGCGCGAGAGCTGTCCCGAACTTTTAATGATGCCAATTTATTCGTAGAATTCTGTCTGGAATCTAGGATCGACACGGTCAAGTCGGCCAGGTGCGCCCGAGAAGTTTGCCACGCCAATTTTTATCGGCGGAATCTTCGGTTCTCGGGCTGTTCCGTTATGCTAATCCGTCTGTCGGGGGCTAAGTCTTACACGGTGCCAATTCGTTCTCCGGATACCGCTGAATATTTTAGATCAGCTTCGTCGATGCGTGTCTAGAATGTGACCACTGCCCGAGGATTTCACCGTCGAGATACTCCCTGGGTCCTACCCTAGCAATAATTTATTCTCGAAGTCCTTACGTAACTGTCTTTCAACTTGCTTCATTTTTGCTGACGGCGAAGATCTAACTCTGTTTCGCTGGAAGTATTTTCGTATCGGTTACGGGTATCTCGGACTATTCCCATCTAAATTTCTAATTACGCCAGGGTAATAGATCCCCTAAAATATTTGTTATGCTAATCGACTTATCAAATTCTCGAAGGGAATATATATGTACACATATGTATGTCCTCCCCTCATATGTGCGTGGCGGATCTTGCACGCGTTAATTTATTCATAGAACTCTGTGTCAAACCTTAGACTGCAGCCGCCGAATAAGCTGTTATTAGGATAATTTATCGCCTTGATTCACCTTGATTACCTATCGCCTTAATCCGATATCCGAGGGTTAAAGGCGAGGTAACGCGACACTGAATGACGCGATTAAGAGTATCCCGACACCAAGAGACTCGAATTTAACCATTCCAGGATTTGAAGATTAAGACGAAACCATTTAGGATTCGAAAGCTGAAAACAGATGAATTCAATATTGTCGGGGACTGAAGTAGACTAATTCGAAACTGAATGACTCGATATAGGTCAAGTGAGAACGGAGAGACTTGAACGAGACACCTGAATGAAATACACTCGAGATCTAAAACCCGAGAGAAGCAAACTGGGCCAACTCAAGATCAAGAGGCTGAGTAGAGTCAACTTGGAATCAAGAAATTCAAATCAGACATTAGCCAGGCTCGAAGAATTACAATTGAATCTACTTGAGATCAAGAGAACTGAATCGGATGATCTCACAATGCAAGATAGACTCAACCTATGACCGAGAAATCTGAATTACGTCGACTGTGATTCAACCTAGACCTTGCCTCGCTGAATGCAAGCTCAAGAATGAAGAAAATTTACTAATACTGAAACAAAAACGCAAGTTACAATTAAATTCCAGCGTCTTCTTTGATCGGTGCCGGTATTATTGAAATGTAAATGTTACGGGTTACGAAAGGCATTCCGCTGATTCGGTTATTTGCTAATTAATTATCTAATACGGCATTCGGAATTGCGACTCCAATCTGCAACGCATTCCGGAGAGCCTGATGCGATATTATAGCGAATCGTGTAAATCATGATTGAGCACAGAAATGGCAATAGAAATCGCATAACTACTTGCATTAATAGCGAACCAGTGAAACGCAATTTCGTATGCCCGAAACGCTCGTAAATTACGGATACGACACAATGGATACATTCTTCCTATGGACCATGGATTGACTTGTCAGTTTCTGGGCTATTGTGATCCGGAATCCTTATTAATTCAGATCGTACTAAAATTTCATCGATACTTCACAGTCGGTCCGTTACGAAATATTAAAGACTGATCACAATGTCTTCACAATACTTCACGAGACATTTGCTAAGCTTCTCAATGATAAAGATTGCGTTACCTGTTTCGTCCATTAACGTTGAATACACTACACTTTTCAAAGTAACTTTGCGTTGCACCAAATACACTAGAGCCCATAACAGGGAGATCACCGGAGCCCACATGATCAATTGCGAAATTGACACAGGCTACAAAGTAATCTATAAACGATCAACAGGCTTTCAACCAGTTTCTTGATTTCAAGTTTCAATGTATGGTGTACTACACTATGCAGACAGTTCCCCTTTAATTCCACGTTCGGAGTTCCCGAACATCAGTGCAGTTTAGAAGAGTCGAAACGCATCGGCGAAAGTGAAGAGATCATCGACCGCGGTAGACGCAAAGTGGGCTCGACGAGACTCGTCTGAAAAAAAATCGCGACGCTAGACAACCCAGATGTCGTCACACGTTCAGACAGGCTATAGACAGCGATCAGAAGCCGGAGATGGTGTCGTAACGCGTTCAATTCCGAGCAAACTCGATCAGAGAAGCTCGAACGGTCTCGAACTCGCGTAAGTATAAACTGTCCAGGAAACTTGTTCGTCGAGCCAGTAGTTAAATCAGCATTTTTCTGGAAAAGCCGGAAGCGAAATTCTTTGTTCGATCGCTGGTTTTCATCCTGTCGGATTCTCTCTTCCAGATGAGAGCGTGAACGATAAGCCATTCGGTCGAGTTCGGTTCCAGTGATTCGGATTCGAAATCGCGTGTCCTTCGCGATAGTGTATTATCTATCACGGGACGCGACACCGCTCAAATTTCGTAATGGCGTATTGGAAAGATGATTCGATAATTCCCGCCTCGATTATCCGGCTCGATTCGGGTATATATTTCCGATTTCAGCAGCGACAATGGCGCGCGCGCTGGCTGCTGGCCAACACGCTTACTATTTATTTGTATTGTGACGCCTGTGCACGTGGTCGCGCGGTTCGATGACACCAGACACGGAAAATTGTTCGCGAAACCACCGCGATTTTCGAGCTTCACCGAGGACACTTCCGTCGACGACACGACCCCTCGAGGAATCGCTTGTTTCACCCTCGCGATTCCTCGTTTTACTTCGCGGTACCACACTGAGAACACACACAAACCAGGCTGGAACCTGTCCCTCTCATGACCCTGAAGAAACCGATACGAAAACTTTCGACAGACGCACCCGCGACATGCGTGGGTTACCATTCGAGAATCGACTGCTCGAACCTACCCTAAATTTAGCATTCTCGGCTGCGTCCCACATTAGAAGAATCACCTATCTACCTTCTAGTCTGTTTATATATATATATATATGTGCACAGGGTGTTCACGAAGTTCTCAGTTAGCTTTCTCTGCAAGAAGTTCGACACGAAACAGAGAAGTGTACTATTGTTTTATGAACAACTTAATAACGTTTACAAACTTTTGGCGTTTTAACGAACGAAGCTAAACTTCATTTTTTTACTGAACGGCTGTGTACTTGTTGATACATAGAATTAGTTGTCGTTTAAGCTGAACAATTAAGATTTATGAACGCGATTAATACCAGTGGCACACTCAGGACTTAGTCTTGGGGGTAGGGGGGGTCGAGTTGAACAGATAAAATTTTGTGGCCTGGTGCAACAATTGCCATGTATGTAAGTACATATGTACATAATGTTGAGTTTTACATATAACATATCCAAAAATCATCGAAATCGGAGAGAAAGCAGCTGTTCTACAGTTTGATCAATTTTCCATTGTTCTATTTCGTGCACCACTGATTAATACAACATATACTAAACACAATAGTAAATATAGCTATAGAGCCTATCTTGATTCAAACCTTTAAAGGATACAAAAAAATGTATAACATTCCATATACACAACTGAATACCACTTTTGTTTCTCCAAAAAGAACCTCTGAACGCAGAAGAATTTACACATGCTAAATGTTGTTTGCAAAAAATAGTAGAACGTTCTCCTCGCTAATTATTTGGGTTCTGCATGTTTACCATTTAAGAGAAAAACGCTGGCTAGTAACTTCGCGAACACCCTGTACATGAGTATGAGCAGTTCCTGTGTGGGGGATTTTGTAAAACTGTGTGTCGCGTGTAAAGATACACGGGTCGCGTGCCCGTGTGTCCGTGTGTCCCACATACAGACAACATTTATAGACGTACGGCTTCGTTTAAGTGTAGAATGTGTATTATTTTTGTCTGTGTGCGCGTGACGTTTCGTGGTAAAACACCGAACCACCTGCACTGACATAGAAACGAGATTGTAATTACGAAAGTAAATAAAAGCTTTTATTATTTCTGCTTCTCTCTGCGCTCAATATTTTTTTCTATTTACATTTATATCAGCGTTTGCTCTTTTTTAATTGTTATTTTATCTATCGATCGTAATTGTCCTTTATTCATCACTTTACTCTGTTGACGCGAACTCTCTGCTGTGATTACAGTCAATTACTATAGGAGAAAATGGATATATGTATGTATTGTAGTGTATCGATTTACAGATGTATTAATTGAACAGATTTTGTGTTATAAACGATGTCGTAGAAATTGATTTGATAGAATTGATATTATATAAAACTATATTGATTGTATGGTGGTCTTAAACATCCATTTACAATTTAGTACTTTAGCACTTTCATATAAAAACTGATCGCTTCAATATAAACTAGTCCATTTATTCAAGTGGCTCTAATAATTTGATCATTTACGATTTCAGTACACTGCAATTACTTCGTAATTTTTATTTAGATAGCTGTCCACTACTTTGTATGTATAATACATAGATCAGTGTTTCTCAACCTTTTTCGGTCGACGCCACACTAAAAATATCTGGAATTATTTGCGGAACACCTGAATATGAAAAATGTAAAAGTTGTACCATACAAAAAAAAAACAAAACAAATTATTTATTTACAAAATTTATTCAATGCGAGGGCTGAGCCAGTTCTTTTTTGAACAAATTAAATGAAAACGAGGTTTCAAAGTTGAGGTAATTACAAATACTATTTCAAAGTTACAAAACCAATGCAATTCTAATTATTTGTCAAAAACCCTTGCAGCACATTTGACAATCTCCCGTGGCACACTGGTGCGAACACTGGTTGAGAAACACTGACATAGATAATTGAAATGTTGAATCTCTGTAAACATTTTATGAAGCAATAAAGTTCAACACCTTTAAAAAGATTTTTAAAATGTCTGGATTCGATGAAGTAGTCTCATTAATTTCTAATTAAGCGCAATTGCAGCTTTCCACCTCTACATTTTAAAATAAATAACGGAAATAGCGTGCTACAAATCCGAAAAAATAGCAATAATATCAATCCGCCCGCGTGTCGTGCAAAAGTGACACGAGCCGCTCAAACATGTCAGAATAAATACGCGAATTAATATTTGCCCTAGTGTAACTTGCGTAATAACGCATGAAAGGCAGCACATGCGCGTTTATCTTTTAATATTATTTCTATTAGCCAACACTCATAGTCTCAAAGTCTCAGTTTCAGTTTCAAAATATAAGCATTCCGACGTGCAATTGAGGCAGTGTTATTATTAAACTTTTAAAACGGGAATAATGAAACGCTCGGTGCACGATTCTTTATAAAATTCTCAAAAAATTCGTGTGCCTCTGCTGTTTCCGCGGAAATTCTGTTACGAACAAAATGAGAACGAAATGTTGCTACTATCGGGTAATAATAAATAGATGGATGAAAAATGTGGAATATTTCCGGAGATTTCGGAGGCAGGGGCTGCGAGAGAGAGAGAGAGAGAGAGAGAGAGAGAGAGAGAGAGAGGGAGGGAGAGGGAGAGAGAACGGGAAAGAATGCATGTCCCTCCGCGAGTGCAGACAGATTGCAGTCTAAAGACAGACGAGTGATTTCGACATGCGAATCGATACGCACGCCCAGTCTCGCTAGACACATCGATACTAATTGGCAGCGAATGCTCGTTAATGACAAATATACCAGTTTTATCGAGCTAATGGTTGGGCCTTTTATTCCTGGTGAATATTAGTTAAATGATCGTTAAACGAAGATAAAATGTGGATCAGGCTATGTTTCCCCATCACTGAATAATGTTTAGTGTAAATACGTCTATAACTTTTGTAATAGGGCATAAAAATTAATCAAACTATTTGTGGCATATCGTTGGCTGTTTAATACTAGAAAGATTAATGAAGTATCGTATCGACGGAACCATAATGCATATGTAATTGCACGGACCGGTTATTACAATATTAAGCGCAAACATGATCGCACGTTATAAATCCATTAATCCTTCCAATCGCAATTTGTTTCCAGCAGCACCGCATTTGTATTTTCGTACGAATTGAAAACGCAACAATGCTTTATTAGAGCACGTCGCTGCCAGAAATATCGTATCCATTAATATATCCGGTGTCTTATTTGAATGACGCTTTTCATTTTATTTCATCAATATTTATGAGTTCGCTGCGAGTTTATGTTGCAATCTTTTTTATTCTCCTGACTGTGAATCAGGAATTTCTTTTTAATCGCGGCTATGAACATTTACAATGAGTTAACGTTGAGAATTAAAATTAGAACATATTCATATTTGCAATCGAACGAATTTTACCCGTGAATTATTGCGAAGCTTTTTTCGGTCGAAGTGATGCGCGCGATATTCTCGCGAATATTTTGTAATTTAATTAAACGCGCTCGATAATGATCGTTTCCGATCGTGTCCGGCGATACTGACGTATCAGTTTACAACGTGCACAGTAGCCAGCGATCTGTACCAATTTTATTTTGCATCAGCGACCGATGTACAATGTCGGACTAACAGCCGCCGAACACACGGCCCAGTTTTGATCATGCTCCGAGGCTATGTTGCTCTCTGGACGCACCTATTTTCGAGCATACCTTGCCCATTACCGCGAAAATGGATACGCGTAATATCTGATTTGCTGTGTCAATGGTTTCCGACCTCTGCACTCGTCGGCTCGACTTATAACAGAAGATCAATCGAAATACCAAATCCTTCATCCGAATATTACCGCAACTACAAGTAGTATTATTACGTACGTTCGTACTACTTCGTACATCAACATGCTTAATTTAAAGAGAGCTGAACTTTTACAACGAATTATAATTTTATTGTAAACCGTAGAAATTACAGCGGACGTACGTATATTAAAGGTTTTATTAACTTAGAAGGATAAAGTTTACGCAACAGTTCCGCTGCAACTTATTAAAGCGCATATTTCACATTGTACGACACGTTTATATCCGTTCTTTCTTTGAACAGGTTTCTCTGCACATATTTCTAGCATAACTTTTAATCACTCTGCAAAGGAACGTCGAATTACTTTTGTATCGCGGTTGACCGAATACTCTTTCTGAATTGCACATTATTTCTTAATAAATTTAACATTTCTGATCAATAAACAAAGGCAACTCAAGAATTCCTATCTCTCTTTAATAATATTTGAATACATCGAAAACAATATTGCACTGCTGCAAATTACAGCTAATCATTTTTGTCAGAAGGGCATAATGTTCACAGTTTATTTATCCGGAAACTAAACACAAGGGAGAAAATGATTACAACTATGTATACACTACTTCGACAAAATAAATTAAATTCAAATATTACGATCACGTTATTAAAAAGAAATCCAAATTACGAGTATATGTTTGCCGGTCCAATACTGAATGAACATCTGCGCGCATTAAATATTGTATTACGTAATCATGTGCGAACACAGGGATGGTCAGTTTGATATAAGTTCGGCAAATGTAATCGTCGTGAATGACAATTATTATCAAAGTATTCTGATATTACTGTGAAATATGCGCTGCGCCGCTAATAGCTCGGCATAAACGAGATAGCTGGCATATTATGTATCTGCTGCTTGTCAATTTAAATGGATTTCGCGTATACAGGAATATTTGAAGGAAGTATCGGGCCTGTATCAAATTCGGTTCGATGATTCCGCCAGCACTAATGGTCAAGGGTATACGACGTCGAGGAAGGGATTCGCGCCGATTATTGTCGATTAATATCGAGGCGGAATTTCGGCAAGTTGATAGAATTATTCATGTAGTAGATATTACGCACAACGTGCTCTACTCGTAAACCTAATTGTGTCGGGGAATTGTCCAGGACCATGTGTACGCATATCTGCGTCGGTTTACAAGAGTAAATTTCAATAATTAACACTCGGATGGCCAAAGTATGCGGGATGACGTGAGTGTGCGAGCTGATCGTCTATAACGTCACATCAATTTCAAGATCATTCGACATTGGCATTTTCGACTTCCTGTTACAATTTCATAAAGCTGCAACAGTTTAGCAATTTCATATAGTTTAAAAAAATGTCCGGTTGTTCGTTGTAATTTGCAGATTTCGTCAAAAAATGTCAGCATCGTTCTATATTTCACCCCTAAAATTATAGATGAAAATCTGTCGATCATAAAATATTTTTATGACAGATAAAAACCGTGAAATTAATTAAAATTAATGGATGCAGATTACATATAAATTTTTGCCTTTTTAGTTCATCGAACGATGTGTGATAAGTGTACAAAACTGAACAGGATGTGAACTGTACGGATTGCATTTAACATTCCCGTTTACCTCCATTGTAAACATACAACAACTTTCAGGCAATTTTCGTGCTAGAAGTCGGTGATTCCGCTGCAAATAATGCTCCGTACAAATGATGAAATCTTAGTAAACCTGATGAGTTGGATCCCATTAAATTACTCTGAAATGCAAGACAGTAAAACTGAAATACAACGCGGCTGCGAGA
Organism: Lasioglossum baleicum; assembly: GCF_051020765.1. Classification (NCBI taxonomy): domain Eukaryota; kingdom Metazoa; phylum Arthropoda; class Insecta; order Hymenoptera; family Halictidae; genus Lasioglossum; species Lasioglossum baleicum. Next base: position 20,275,032 of record NC_134932.1, read on the forward strand.
CTGAATATCCATCGACAATATTATTCATAAATACGTTCTGTTTAGCGAGGTGCGTCGTCTACGAGAAACGGAAAAACAAGAGCGAGGAGAAAAGAAAAAGGAAGGAGGCTGATGGGACGGAAAGTTGCGCGGACAATATGCATACACGGTTCGAACTAACATTAACGATCTCGGTTAACCCCGCTGCAGAGGATTCACAGTTGAAACCAATACCATGAAATATCTGCAAACTCTACGCGAGCCGGAAACCACTGTGAATTGTTTCCCCGGAACTTCCCCGGACGGCGCGGCGCGGCGCGGCGTGCAGGTGCTGCTGCGAATAGGTATTCCTAAAGCTACCAGAATCCAATTTAATGTCCCCATACGTTCGAGTTCTCCTTTCGACGCGTTTTAATCCAGCATTGTCTATACACCTAAACGGACTCATTGTCGACGACTATCGATGTCTCGGTACCTGCCTCCGATCATCTTGCACCTGTTAATCAGATCTCTCCATTTTTTGCGAGACACTCCCTGAAGAATTATGAAAACTTTGTGTTCTTTCATTTTCATAATTTCATCTGGAAAGAAATTATGTATAAGTAGACTGTGGATTTTGTGCATTTATGGCAAAAATGAATAGGTATAATTCAACATAGCAGAAGGAATAAACGAATTGAAGACAATTCCTATTATCTCCTATTTTTTGTATAAATTAGATTCTTGAAAGTAAAAGAGTAAATGTCATTTAACACTCTAATATAATCTGTGGCAGAAAGAACTTATCGTTCTTCATAAATCTGTATTTTCGGACAGTGAAAATAAAAATCCAACCGGTTGGTTGTTTCGACAATATCGCGGAAACAATGATGAGTCGCTTGTCGTGCGAAGCTGTATAATGGCTGGCTCAACATGGAGGATACACGAGGTGTTTGTAACACTGAATTGAGTGCCGACTATGTTGAAGCTTTATTACGGGCGGCGTTGAATAATACAAGGTGGCAGGGCAAAATGGAAATACGGAAACCAGTGGAAAATTGAATTTAAGAGGAAAGAGAAAAAACGAGCGGATAAGGGAAGAACGGAATAAAAGTCGAATGTAAACGGTACGTAACAGGTATGAATACCGATGAAATTGAGGAACAAATATCCATAATTATCAGTAGACTATGCATCTTCATGCAAAATAACAATTTCCTATACAGGGTGAGTCTTGTAACGCGACGATCTCAAATAACTTGTAAGTTATTTGTTGTACAAAAAAAATGTTCAAACAAATGTTGCATGGTTCCTAGGGGGACATACAGTGCTGCAATCAGATTTTTGTTACTTCGATTTTTTATCAAGATATAGAGGTCATCTTCAGTTTATTAAATAGAATGCCTAATATTTTTGATCGAACTCGGATGAAGCACAAAATCCTGTGTAAAAATGTATCGACCTTCGTATATCATAAATCTAATAGTTAACGAGATATGATCGATATAATTTCCCATACGTATAATACCTATTACCTGGAAGATAGTAAGTGCTGGAACTGATACCCTCAATTTGAATAAGTACATATGGAAAATTATTTCGATAATATCTCGTTAACTATTAGATTTATGATATACGAAGGTCAATACTTTTTTACGCAGGATTTTGTGCTTCATCCGAGTTCGATCAAAAATATCGGGCATTCTATGTATTTAATAAACTGAAGATGACCTCCATATCTTGATAAAAAATCGAAGTAACAAAAATCATATTGCAGCACTGTATGTCCCCCTAGAAACCATACAGCATTTCTTTGAACATTTCTTTTGTACCACAAATAATTCACGAGTTATTTGAGATACTGCAATAATCTAACTGTAACTCCTGAGGTGACAATCGGTAGAAAGAAATTGGGGGTCGCGTTAGCCGATTCCTGGTTCTTGGATACAGTAACGAAGGGAAGAAAGTAGGGGACGGGCAAACAAAACATACAATACACCGTTTAGAACGTCAATAGTGGGTAGGGAGAGGGTACAGGTGGAGGAGGTGCAGGTAAACGCCTGGTTTCTGCGAAACGGCGAGCGCATCGCCGCGAGAAGACTAAGTACATAAGCCCTCGCCCCACTTCCCATTCATTGCTCTCATTATCAGCCACGCTGTCTCCCCTTTCGTCCTATATCGTCTCCGGTCCGCATACATCACGCCTACGTGCGCGCACACCGAGCTGTTACAAATTTACGTACCGAAACCCGACAACGCGTCGCAAATGAGGCGCTCCCGGTGCGCGGCGACACCCACCCCGACAGATAAATTAAAAATATGCACGCCGGTAAAACGTCCGAGAGCCGTGATCCCGAACGGCAAGAATCGATACGGACTCCACGGAAAAAATTCGCACGATCCGCGCCACGCTGCTTTATGAACTTACGCGCACAGCGACGCCGGAGCTCACCGTTAATCACCCGAATCGTTTTGATTTATTGCTCCTCCCCGTGAAATTCGGAACGTCCTTCGCGTTCATCGTCACTAGCAGCGTACCAGAAAAATTTACTTCTCCATTAATTGCTCTGTGATTCAGTCGCGTAGCTGTTATTGGAAAAAATGTGTTCGATGCTTCCACAAAACAGTTTGTAGCTTTTCATTAACACTAAACCTACCATCACCGGTCAAAACGACCGGTTCCAGATTTTTTATTTTACAATTATTGAAATAATAAAAATGATTTCATAAGAAATGATTGTATACATATCCACAGTAGAGCACGCATTACAATAGGACCCGAGCAAAGTGTAAATAATATCAATCTGGTCATTTTTATAAGGGAACATGTGTGTGTGTGTTCCACTTACTTTTAAGGCTCGCTAGGTTTGGTGTTAAAATCTTCTAACCCTCCGACACGAAGGTAAGATCCGGGTCTATTTGAACCCAAAGTTTAATTGTTCGATTTCTAATGATTAAATTAAATGAACAGTTGTATTACGAACACGCACATCATCATTATGATCTCCTTTCTTTATATAATATGTTCGAACTAGACTACTTGCGGCTTTATAAACACAACTGATAGTAAAAGGTATTTTTTCTGCCTGTGGTCCTATTTCTATCGTGCGGTATTCATACAGGCTGCAAGCATGCGTTACATATGCTAATGCCAGCTGGAACTTACCGGGATAGTCAGTCAATCGATTAGAAGTTAGCCCTGATCTAGAGACATAGTGTGTATAGTTTGATCGAACAAGTTTGAAACTATTCAACAGTGTCAGTTAGAGACCTTGGCTGCGAATGAAAGAAAGTCAAAGAAGAAACTGCGGCTAAAACCGTATTAAGGGGTTCACTGTTAGCTGTTAATTTTGAATACAGAATAATTGTACAAACAAGAAATTTGTAGATATGCCAAACTGGTATATCAGTTTCTCATAAAGTCTAATGGCACCTCTTCTCCTCTATGTAGTAGTTTTATTCTCTTTCCTTGTCTACTGAGACAAAGCTGTGCTGAGTTCGAGGCACAAGTGGTGGGGGAAGAGTGGGGATGAGTCGTGAAAACTTAAGTGTAACAGATTTAGCAAATTTAAGCGGGCACTGTGTGTTCAGCTCGGCGCCCTATGAATCCAAATGCGATGAGCATAAATATAAAGAAACTCGGTCGCGTTACATATAAAAACGCGCTGCGGAATATAAAATGTACATACATCGGCATGCATAAAAGCTTCACAGGCTGGCCGGATAAGCGAATCACCGACCCATAAACCATCCTTGACTCTCTCCTCGTCTTTGCCTACGAAGCGCCTGCACCGCAGAAATTGAAAACTATCGGCGTCGGTGCAGCCTCTCTTGCTCATATCGTCTTACGAGAGAGGTGCAAACTTTTTCCACGCCGGCCAAGGCGCTCAAAACTTGAACGTACCGGCGAGAGACCGTGTCGCGCCGGCAACGCAACGCAAACATTTCTAAATAACTCTGAAACGATGATAATTACGGGCGAATCTAACGGCAACCACCGCCCGCGAAATTATTATGAATATTCCTCGCACACGGAATTGCAAATTCCACGCTCTTCGCGGACTGTTAACATTTTTACGGAAATTCAGGACGATTGTGGTAAAACATGCCTTTAACAACATAAAATCACTCCAGAAAATGTGTCTGAAAAATTTGGAAATTATTTTCACCTTACGGTTAATTAGAAGCAAGTATTCCACAAATTTTAAGTTCGAATTTGACCAATTTCAAGCAAGAATAACTGCATGCTGCACGCATGAGAAATTACTCGAGTCTTTCGATAAAAATATATACAACAAATTTTTTCCTGGTTCTCCATGAAATACCTAATCCAGTTAAATGATTAATAATATTTTTCCATAAAATTTTAAGCAAATAGTTCAAAATTTCTTGTGTTATAAAATTAGTGTCGGAATAGATAGGAAAATTTAATATAAATTTAAATAAAATCATAAAAAAATATTTTCCCCTCATTAGTGCATTTTAATATAAGCGTGGTTTTTAAAAAGATTTTTTTATAAATTTTATTTTCTACTTTTATTGTCATCGGAAGCAAGTGTGCATACAAAATTTCAACAAGATTGGACTATGGGAAGAGGTTTAAAATTCGATTACAAGATTTGACGAATACAACACGGCAGAGTTAATACAAGCGTGGTAAAAAGGATTTCAGCGTCTGACCGAGTCTGGCTGGATTTACTGATGAAATAGTCAGACCAATGTAATGTAATGGAACAGAGGATCGAGCCGACTTGCACAATGGATTCGGAAATATTAAATGAAGCAGCCGAAGCATCGCGATAGGTCATCGCGAACAATGCTCAGCCCCTATCCCTTGCCAAAAGTTTTTTGGAGCGTTCTAGCTTTTTTCCCGCGTGCGATAGGCTCCAGTGTGGAATTGTACTTGCATTCCTATTCTTCCGTACTTCAGAGAGCATGCCAAAAGTTATCGTTCTTTTTTCGTTCATTCCGCAAATATTTGTTCTCCACACGGTAGGAAAAAAAGTACATACTGCTAAACGGGGAGAAATTATCGGTGTTTTATTAACGACAATCGTGGAACGCGTGCGCACGATATTACTTCAAAGTGCACAGATTTAATAAGGGTTCCATTAACGCGCAGAAATTCGTTTGCCAGAGGCGGAAAAAGGTTCTGAAATTCTTTCTGCCGATCGATACCGCGTGTTGGAAGGGACACGATGTTGGCTGGCACGTGGTACAGAAGAGTACTCGTTTTCTTCGTATTCCCACAAGAGGACAACGAGCATTTGGTACTATGAAAAGTCCCCTTTCACTCATCGGATTCGCTTCGCGCCTTTTTTACGTCGGGGAATAAACGAACACCGAACTAAACACTACAAAAATAGCTTGAACGTTCAGGAGCAATTCGTCGTCGTATTTTATTGCTGAACTACGGTGTACGATGTAGTACAATCGATAATAATTACGTTCGTGACATAATTATTACTGTATAATAAAATTGGTACGACGTTACGTCAGAGCACCACTATACACGCAAGCTAGGTCATAGTTATTAGCAGAGACTAGAGTTATTACTAGATCGTCTATTCAGTACTTTGATTACACAATTACACTTCTTGACACAGTATAATTAAATTTTCCTGCCAATTTAATTTAACGCAAGCAAGTGTACACAATGGTAGCGTGTTGAGCGTAGCGACGATCGGTGGCACAAAAACCAGCCCCTGCTGAATCGCGTCCACTTACTCGAAACACAAAGATTTTTAATCAAGAATATCATTCGCGATACCGGGGCCGCGACTTCGTCGAGTAATTAAAATGAAAATAAACTCGGATGGAAATTGAAATAAGCGCGAGGTCGCCGACAAACTGGGAAAAGGGACAGAAAAGATTCCGAGAGGAAATTTCGGGATCAGAAGCGGCCGAGCCCATGGCCGTGAGTCCCTCATCGCATAACCGTGGCAAAAGAGCCCCGGCAGAGCTGAAATTATTACGTTTTCTTGGCCCCCGTCCAAACACCGACAACTAACAGCCGTGTGTGATTATTGCAAAACAGTCTATAGTGGCCTACATCGATATGGGCGCAAGATCGTGCGTCCGATGCGTTCAATCAATACTCCCTTATGGGGGTATTCTACTCTAAAGCGCGGTAGTACAGAATAACTTAAACTTAAAGAATTCAATTATACTGTTGAAAATTATTAACCCTTTGAGGACGAGTGTCAGCATATTGACGACATCAGGGCTGTACATTTAATTCTTAACGTTGTAATCATATACTTCAATTATGTGCATAATAAAGGATAGGGTTACCAGATCTTCTATATTTGATATGAGTCTTCTATATTCGAACTTGATCTCCTATATCATATTTGAATAAAAAATCATCTTTGTTTGAACAAAAAAGTTTGAAATGTGCTGTGTACCTCTTTTACTTGAACTCCTATATTTTGAGCCTATCTCATATATGTATACATAATTGCAATTTTCACTGCTTCTTCTATATTTGGATAAAACATTTCTGGCAACCCTAATAAAGGACTACATAACGTTGATTTTCCACATTATTTAAGACTTCGATACAGAATCTAGTCCTCTAAGAAAAATATTGTCAATATTAAAAAAATTGTTGTCCGAAAAGGATTAAAAAAAGAAGTAAATGTCTACATAGCTACTGTGTCTTATGATTAGTCAGCGGATCTTTATGCAAACTAAATGGCAACAAACTGGAGTGAAATAGATTTATTGTCTTCCTTAATATTGGATTGGCAAATAAGTTCGTTCGGTTTTTGTGATTTATTCTACTGTAGAAAACCGAACGAACTTATTTGCCAACCCAATACATTTAATAGGTGAAAGATAATATAGAAATATTTTTAAATTCTTCCAATATTTTTACTGCTTTAAATTACATCTATTCAATTTTTTCATAAATGAATAAAATCCGCTGTCTACTCATAAGTAGAGATATTCATCATAATGAATATAAACAAATTTTTATTCTGCATAAAAATCCGCAGCCTAGCACACCCCTAGTTTTAAATCGCCCAGGCCCACCCCAAACCGAATCGAGTGCTGGAAGCGCGTAGGAACCGATTGCGTAAACGACAAACTCGATCGACTTTAATAATAACCTCGGCTTACGACGACAACGACGACGATGGGTCCTCGAGCGCTTTCGCAGAACAATTTGCGAACCGCAGACCAAGCAACATTGCACGTGGCCGACACTCCAACAAGTTACATCGGCCGCGTTACATCCCTCTGATAATCGCGCACGATTACGTCGCAGCCGGTAATCTTTCCGGCCCGTGGACACGAGACCCCTCTCGATTAACTATGTGATTCAAGGTCGTGCCTAGTGCGCAACTCGCTCCCGAACGAGAAAAACCAACAATAACAACCAGCTCGCGAATACTTTACGGCCGCGTCGAAAGCAGCTCTCGCGGACGGTTGTTACATCGTTACGCGAACAGTGACAGCACGTGGGGCTCGTACAAATCAGAATTGTCAAAATCGGAGGAGGGTGTGACGGAGGGGTGAGAAAAGAGATGACGATAGAAAAAGGGTGGGTGGGGATAAGAACGAGAGAGATAGACAGGGATAGAGAGAGAGAGAGATAGAGAGAGATATAGAGATAGAGGCATGCAACTGACAGCCAGATGACAGCTGACCGAGTGACCCGCAGCTGCCACCCCTCTCGCTCGGCAATTCTCGATTTTTCTCGGAATCGACGAGCACAGGGGGTGGCTTTTGTTTCGATAGAATAAGCAGAGCTTACCACCTTGCTTACGGACTGGCATCTTTCCTGGTGGCGAATATATCCCCGACGGAGCTGATGTGAACGTAGGCTCGGAGTCACAGAGTTGCGTGGGCAGGGGGCGGACGACAGGGGGCCACCGTGGACACACGGCACTTGACTTTTCGCGGAAGGGAGGAGAGAAACGCGAGAGACAGAGCAGCACAAAAGCAGCACACACGGCGTGTCACTTCGATACTACAGGGGGATCGCGCACGTTACACTATTGTCACGCGAATCGACGACCTGTTTCACGGGTGGCGTAGACGGACGCGTACACGGCTCGACACGTCACTCGCGAGACCTCCCGGTGGCCCGTCGAAACGTGGGCAAAACGAAACGGATATAAACACAGGCCGCCACCACTCGGCCACAGGCAATATGGCGTCGCGCTTACTCTTGCAGCCGGAAAACTGACTGGCCGCGAGAACGCCACCTCCGATTGGTCGATCGCACCATGCGTGACGTCAGGTCGCCAATGTGACGCGCTACCCCGTAATCGCAACCCCTCGCGTTAACACACCGGACAAACGCGTGTGCGAATCCCACTGTCGCCAAATCCACGCGCGATTATTGTATCAACTATTCAACAATAACAATCTCTCCTGTACGTTTAACCCAGGAAAAGTATTCTCGGGCTTGCACTTATTGTGAAACACATATTCGTTCGGTTCTGATAGATTCGCGTCGCAAAATATCGACGGTCTAATTGCGATTTATAATTCTATTTCGATGCGCTCCCAGTACGCGTCGCTAGCTATCGATACCCATGGCCGCGCCATCTTGCGGCATTGAATAGAAAGTGATTGTTTGCAGCAGCCAGTTTTGATACTTCGTATACGTATTTATATCATTTGTTTATTTCGGTTGTTAATAAACAGGTAACTTAACAGAAAATTAACAAGTCGATGAAAAACGGAAATGGAAAGACTATTATAAGAAGCCAGATTTAGAATGTAGCAATAAATAGTAGTAATAATAATGAACTGTGTTGCTTGAGACTTACGAAATGTATTTATTTACTTTATAATATTGTATTTTTATATTTTCTGAAAAATGTGGTCCAAGTTTTATCAATAAGCTGTATCTTTTTTGAAATATTTCGAAGTATTATCGTTTTAATAATGAAGTTAACATAAATAGAATATTTGCTGAAGCGGAATCGTTCACGTGTGTATTTTTATAGAGCGAGATTGATGCGAGATAAAGCGAGAAATTAATTAAGCTGTAAAATGGCATTAGTACCCATACGAGGCAACCATACATCATCGGACACCTCATTACATATAGTAGACCATGAAGCAGTCGCTAGTCAACGGAAATTATTAGATAAATGGAAACCGCAAAGTGAAGTGTATGTAACTTGTATTCATAGAACCTTTATTTATTGTTATAATACTTGGACTCTTCTTGCATTAGATGGTGGCTTAAATATGGCGAGAGGATTGTTTCAGGAATGTGTGCCATAAATGGTTTAGTAATTAATTCTATGATTAGACAGAAATTGAAACTGCGTAGCAGAGGTCGTACGATTTCATTTTTCTATGCATCAATTGGACCAGCTGTAATGGGAGGTTTCTTCTTTAGTACTGTATGTATGTTATTGCTTACTCATATTTCTACATAAGAGATAATAGCAATATATCTTTTCATTGAAGTTTGTTATTTCCAGTTTGTTACAAACGAAATACTACTATATAAGCACGGATGTCCAGTGTGTTATGAAATAAAAGGAGGTTTACTCACGAGTGCTACAGCTATATTATTTCCATTGCTATCAATGAAAGTACTTGGTCTTGGGGTAAGATTCTATCATGTTATTTCTCTAGTTGGAGTTTAGTTTGGAATATTGTATTGATTTTTGTTTTAATACAGTTAGCTGCAAGCGTCGGACTAAGAGTTCCCCATGTGTACGAAGTACGAGAACTTGCTAATTTTACCTGGAGCGTTCTAAAACCAGGACTTCCACATTTATCACTCTTATTTGCAACTAATACTCTGACAGCTAGCTATATAACATCCAAACAAATGTGGCAAGCAGATGCGATAGCAAATACATTATTAGAATTGGAAGAGTATTTACAAGAAAAGAAAAGTGAACAATTGTAATTGTTACTCTAGTAATGTCTTGTTTACTTAGTAGTGTATATATGATATATGTTTGTACATACATTTACTACATACGTATACAATATGTATGGGTAAGCAATAAAAATAAAGACTTTCACATACAAATCATTTATTTATTACGCATTAAATAACTAATTATTATTTTTAATTTTACATAAAACGTTATAATGAAATTTTCATTCGAAGAACTCGTGAATTACTGTATTATATTTCTCATTTATCATACATTAAATATTTTAATTAAATAATCGATTTTATTTGTTGTCGAAGCTGGAAGAATTACTTCTTATTTATACAAGGGCTTTTTAAAAATATTTCTCACTATAGTAGAAGCATGGTTTTGTTAAGTTTCAACAAAAAATAGTGAATTTCTAGTGTAATCAACATTCTTTTATTAATAATATTTATTAATATATTCTTTTCTCTATTAATACAAATATATTTGAGTCATAGTTATCAATATGTCCCATATTAAGTTTCATCATTTCTAAATAAACTGTAGACTGATATTAATGTCCGAAGTGATGTAATCTATTAAACTGTATTACACACCACAAACAATCCATTTGGTAAGTACTGGACTAATAGTAATACATATATGTCCAATAAAATTAAATGCACCCATTATTAATCTGATTGCTATTTTGAACTTAGTAAGTACATACATACAATACATAGATTTGAAAGATTCATTTGAAGAAACTGTTTACAATTTGAAAATTTATTATATATAGAATTAAATGTAACAATATTGAATTGTGCATGCTTCTAAAGAACCACGTTCAATTGTACCATTATATTTTGCTAATAGCCCTCGTGAAAACTTTTCAACTTCATTTTATATAATTTATTTTCTTTTGTATAATTATTATTAATAATTTATTTGCATGTAATAAATGTAACAGAATAGTATCTCACTATTCCCAAGGTATCACTATCTTTATTGAAAAATATATTGCCTTATAAAGGAGATGAATGTAAAATGTTGAGACTATAATAGGCACTGTCTTAAACAGTAAGAGGTTCTTAAATCGTTCAATTGCCTCTAATATCATTTTTATTTCTATATTCCAAGATTCAAGTTTCTGTATAGGAAGACAAAATCCACAATAGTGGTATGACAAAGTTCCCAAATATTCACACCAAAGAAATGGATATTTTTGCACGGACAATACAGCCTGGGAACTAACAAATACAGAAAGCAGTTGCATAAATGTGAATTCATTAAACTGTAGATCAAGTAATGCTTGTCGACTGGCCATTATGTTATTGTATTGCCTATTAATATATTGTAAACAGAAATTAATGATATTGATATTGAAATAACAAATCTTGCCAGGAATTTTATAATGAAGAGGCCCTGTGTAAGGGCCCCTTGGCAGTTGCTAGCATCTTCGTCCATGCCAGTGTGTCATGTACTCTTGATAACTGACTGTTACTTCTTCGCTCTGGTATCGTGTTAGCTTTACACTGCGTCTAATGTCTGGAGTGACTAACCCTTTGTAGCCACCCTTATGCAGTAAAGAATCTATTGTTTGTATCTGGTCCCATCCTGAACAGAAAAAATTTGTCTTTGCAAAATACTTGTAACTGCTATCATAAATTATGAATAGTATTAATTTTGGACGCGCATAATAAACTACAAGTCAGTTTTCCATTAACCCTTTGCACTCTGAATTTTGTTTCCAACAACTCCCTATTATTTGAAGTCTTTTATTAGAAATTTACTTCAAAGGGCAGTTCCTCAACTACTACTTATTTTGAACAGTCTTGTTTACTAATTATATTAAATATAGCTCTCAAACTTTGTTGTAATTAATATTATTTGTTTTAACTGTGAAAAATAAGACAATTGAATAGATAAAGGAAGAACCAGAGAGTTGGGCAAAATATGTAATTAGATACAAATTTAATTAGATACTTTTGTATCCGAAGCAGAAGGATCTGAAGCTACGGATACATTTGTAGGTAGTATCTATATCTACTTCAAAGATCCTTTCGGATAAACAAGTTTAGCAATTCACTTGTTAGCGGTTTCATGCAGAGATACCTGGCTGGCCGTGGAGTTGCCCGGCTGTGTTTATTGTACTACTATTGTGTTCTGGGCTTAGGCCTCAGGGTCGGAACGTGTTCATTCAGCCTCGAGTTGGTCAGAAGGATCTTGGAGGATCCGAAAGGATCTTTTTGCCCAGCTCTGGGAAGAACCAAATACATATAGGAACCTGTTTTATTTACATTTTTCTTTTTCTGATGTCGAGTCACACTCAACAAAGGAGTGCAAAGGGTTAACATGTGAAAAAAATTATTCTTAACACATTGTGTATGGTGCTCTGCTCACCGAATCCACTCTGAATAGATATAAAGATATACAAACCTTGCTCCATTGCTACGCTGGGTAAATAAGTAGCAGTCCGCTTATTGCCTTTCTCATTGTGGAATTCGATACGAATTCCATGAACACCTACTTCCCAATCTAAATAGTCTGCTCCATCTTCAAAATGTTGAAGTATAGAAACACTGACATGCAAACGTGGCAGTTCTTCCCTTGTTATCGGGTTAAATCGAGAGTCCTTAAAGGCGCTATGAGATACAAGACACTTAAAAATCTATTAAGTATTTTCGTCTTCAACCACATATTAAATAATACCTAGTGGTAGCATATTCCCGTAATCCTGCATGTAAATGCATTGCATTGAATGTACCAATGCAGCCTCGTAATCTCATATCTTTGCCAATAGTCCATGTTACAAATAACGGGCTTCAAAGTTCAATGTATATGTTAAATTAGCATATAAATAATATAACAATAACATTATATTAATTAATATACTCTACTTCTGGATGTGAATATAATAATTTCAAATTTGTATCAAATTAAAGGTACAAAAATAAATATAATACATGTTTTTACAAAAAGTGTGGCTATACATATTATAAGGTATCTGAAAAAATTGTGAAGAAGACGTGTGTGTGTGCATTTCATTTGTGTGTTTTTTTCATTTATTTTATCTGGAACGGAGATAAATATGTATATTCCAAGATACTTAAGATAATGTAATTGACCTAAAAATCTCAAGGTTTGTTTAGGACATATAGTCAGGTAATGAAAGAAGAGTTCAGTCATTTAAATTTACTAAGAAGCCTGGGCATAGGTGCATATAAACAGTATCACAAAATAATCCAACATTAGTTGCTAGTGTATTTACATACAGTACAAGAAAAGTCGTAACCCTCAGATAAAATAATAAACATGAAATGGAAGAACCTCTAACAAAGGATGATAAAGATGGAAGAGACACAAAGGCAATCTTGTTCATGTACCATATGAGACTACAAGTTTAGGGATACGAAAAAGAAGCTAAACTTGGCAGAAGAATGGAAGAAGAGTATGAAATGTAAGACGATCTCAGAGAACAGTAAATACTCACTACGGTTCATTGCTGAAGTTGGGCGGTTTCGGTGGATCGAGTTGGTGCAGTTGGCAGTATAGAACATCGAAACAATAAAAGCCCATTTCAGGCTGTGCTATCATGGAGTTCCGCTTACGAATACCATTCTGTAAACTCGCGGTACCGTTGCACGGAGCACTAGACGAGTTGTTTAACTTTTGCTTCTTCGCTCCACAACAGCCAGCTGCCATATTTTCTCAGTCAATCGTAGCAACAACCTAAGACCCGATCGGTTTCCAAACCATACATCTCACGCTTACCGTTGCTATTGCATACTAAATTGCGCGCGCGTTCCGCTAGATGTCTTGCTGACTGCAAAACAGCTGTTTCATAGCCCGCCATTTTTGTAATTGAATAATCTTTTCTTTTCAGAAAACGAATTGTTAGCCCGTACGTTTTCAAGTTCTAACAGTAAAAAAGCGAATATATTAACATAGAATTAAACACAACATTGCAATTAATCTGTGATTATATCGTTTAGTTACTTTATTATTACATAGACAAATGTATGCGCAGGAGACGGGATTGAAGCACGATTGCTTTGATAATATAAAATTTTTATTTATCCCAATTGTTATAAGCTATCGGCACTGTTTCTCATGCTCAGTTCATCGTGAGATTTTGATTTTTATCATCTCTACACAAGTATATATATTATATGTGCATTATTTAAAGTAAACTTGATACTAAGCACAATACACCTTTTTATTTGTAAAAACATATTTTAATTTTACGATGATATATTAAAATCTTCCTCGTAATCGTACTTATCATTGTATTCATTCATTGCCCAACTGTACTTATTATTTATAAGTTAAGTTTCATGTATTTGCTCATGAAGGTTTACTATTGTGCAAAAAAATAGTACTTACATATTTTAACATTTTTTTGTAACTGATAAACGATTATTGATTCGACATAAGTGTCAAAGTTGATGTATTTCATAATGATATTTGTAAAATATAATCACACCTAGCCTTGATTAAAAATGATTAATTACAACTATATACCCGAACTGTATGTGCATCTTTAACTCCTTTTTCTAATGCGATCACTATTTTTCTCAAATATTAATATCAAACATACTTATTATGTTAAATCGACAATGTATTTTAAATAAAAAAATTAATATAATCTATTGTCACAAATCGAGTACATACATAATTATTATGCAAGTACTGAATACTATATAGTTAAATATATAACTGGCAGTTAATTGGATACTATATGCATATAAAGATGTATCCACAATTAAATTCTAGAAATAAACAACTACACAATAAATGTTAGTGGCAATAAAATCAAAACAACTAATTCCAAGGAAATATAACATTTTCTTAGTATGTATAGTACCAATTATTTTTGCTAGAATAACGATAATGAATAAGTCGGCAGTGTATGAATAGCTAAATGAGCATAAACGCAGAAGAAAGAAAAAGAAAATATTATCGCACATGGAAGAATATATATTTTGGACTTTTTCGTTTTGTAAAATGTATTGATTTGTTTTAATGTGTCTTAATTATGCCTTACTTTAAATGAAAATAGAATAATTAGATAAGTATAGTGCACAAAGCAGCAGCAATTCTATTTATGACTTCAGAGTCAGGGAATAATTAGAATCACAATGAGATCGTCGTATTTTAACTTACAACTATATTATAACTATTATTCATACATTTTTGCCCATTCACAATGTAATCAAATAATTAGGAACAATGACTTCTACTTAGACAAAGTATAACAGGGACTAAAGCTGTTTACTCTATCAGAGAAAAAAGCGAAAATTTAAATGCACAGCCTTGCATAAATCTTTATGAAACTAAACTTCTGCATATGATGCCTCACCTGAATCTTTCTCATATTACACTGTGAATGGGTTAATAGTTATAATGCAGTCCATTGTTCAATTACAGGAGAGATCTTGTTTCGTAAATCTTTCTATCACACTAGCAACTCTGTTACCGAATACATATCATTTATAAATATATGCTAAAAATTTTGTTCTAAAATACTATAAAAACGAACTACTTGTTAAGGTATAAATTTTTAATAATTAAATTACAATTAAAAATTTATTGATTGTATTTTCTATATTTTCGGAACACTTTTCAAGGGTCATTATTTTCTATAGAAGTCATAGTGAACCAAAATTATTTTTGTACAGTCTCTTTTTATATCAATAGTACATTGGTTCTATATCAATTCTACTGATTTCAGAAACCACTTTGATCAAACTTAAGATCGACTTTTTGTTAGAGTCAATACAGAACCAATATAACTATCAGTCAGCACCTTTATATAATAGTTATTAACAATTATTTTCAGAATCATTTTAACTCCTGATTCACATATTGACTTCGTCATTAAGAAATATAATCCTTTGCTGTAATAAAACTCTGGACCATAATATAACTAATTTTTAAAAAACATTTCAATGTAACAATGGTATAAAAATAAGCAAAATAGAAGTATGATACGAAGACTTAAAATAGCTGAACACTCTGGACAACTTTAACGTGTGATAAAAATCGTTTATTTATACCATTAGTACAAAGAAACTTGAATCTGTTTAAAGTCGGAATATTCAGCACATAAATCATTCATTACATATAAAAAACAACAACAAGAAAGACTAAAAAGTTTTTGTATATATGATTATTTTGAAGGAATGAAGAATATTGTATTCATAAATTGCCTAATTCATAAGATTACAACTTTTTATGCAAATTAGTTGTTGCCTAACATAAAATATATAGTTATACATATGCAAATAAAGCTGCAACTAACAATTGCTCGTCGCATATAATTTAATAGAGCATTAACACAAGAAATGCTATTAATAGAAAATTCGTGTTGGTTCACCCTTCATTTAAATATTCATATGTGTAAATCTAAGAATGATATTCTATGTTCATTATAGTATAGGAATAATAGAAACACATTTTCTCATGAATTTGTACATTAAATCTTGCGAAGCAGGCAGTGAATTGCAGGCAGCATCACTGTGCTACGAAATTGTTTATGTCACTCGTATACTGCAGACATTAGTGTAAATGGACATATGGTAAGTATGATGGCAGAACTAGACCTGTACACTTTCTATTATAATTAGATCTGTTAACGGATTAGGGTAGATAATAGTAAACAATTGGTTCATTTCACATGAAATCGAACACTTTTCATACTGTTTCGGATTTTGTTCAAATTTAGGTGTATTGTTATAATTTAATGAAAAAGGGTTGTCTGTAAAATCCTTTGAGATACTTTCATGTCACTAAAGACTACAACATATCTAAATTTGAACTAAGTCCGAAACAGTACTCCAAAATGTATCACATTTCGCATGGAATAACCCAATTATACTTTAATACACATTTAAAATTTGAATTCTTGTTTCCAGAATCTCATAGTTATTTACATAAACTGTTATGTAAATAATTTCTTCATTTATATATTATGCAAAAAGTGTTGAAGGAATGAAACAGTGCCACCATACATAAAGTGTGTCTGCTCTTAAGGAGGACCTCGTGGTATCATAAAAGGAAAACTGTGTATGCAGAAACATACAAAGTACAATAGGCACCACTTTAAACAATGAAAAATTCCAAACAGTAGCCGCCTGCAATGTCATTTTCGTTTACGAACCGCACGGTCTGCAGGTTCCTGTGATGGAAAGCGATGAACACATGGAGGAGGATGATATACTTGTGGATTTAAGGGAGGATACGAAGGACCTGTTTGATCCCACCAAAATGATGAATAATCCCATACCGGTACCATAACTGGAGAAATAGGGGGCATTGGAAGAGGATGTATAAATGATGTAGGATGATTACGTTGTGTCATCATTAATCCAGCTTGTGGGCTGGCTACATAAGAACTGTTTTGAGTATTACTGCATGGTAAATTAGAAGAATGAGGACTGTCTGTGTTACAGTGAACTGCAATGGAATTCTGAAATAATTGGGGCCCTTGATTAGGACCCCAGGCCAGCTGCTAGCATCTTCGGCTATGCCAGTGTGTCATGTATTCTTGATAGCTTACTGTAACTTTTTCACTCTGATATCGTGTTAACTTCACACTGCGTCTAATATCTGGAGTAACCAATCCTTTATAACCACCTTTATGCAGCAACGAATCTATCGTCTGTATTTGGTCCCATCCTAAACATAATTTATTGTTCTTAATGTGGTTGTATACATTAATATTATGTATTAAATTTGTAATGACATATTTTCGTAATGGACCAAAACTGCACTAATCTAACAAAAATAAAATGTGCAAACCTTGTTCTGTTGCAACATCAGGTAAATAAGTAGCAGTCCGCTTATTACCCTTTTCGTTATGAAACTCTATACGAATTCCATGGACACCTACTTCCCAATCTAAATAATCAACACCATCCTCAAAGTGTCTCAAAATTGAGACACTTACGTGTAAGCGTGGAAGTTCTTCTCGTGTTATAGGATTAAAACGTGAATCTTTGAATGCACTTTGAAAAGTATCTAATGTCTTTAAAAATATATGGCAATTAAATTGTCTGAAATAAGTATAAACTACTCTCACCTGGTTGTTGCATATTCTCGGAGCCCAGCATGTAACTGCATAGCGTTGAATGTACCAATACATCCTCTTAACCTCATATCTTTTCCGATTGTCCATGTAACAAACAGTGGGCTAAAAAATATAAATGAAGGACAATGTAATTTACATTATATGTAGTTTACAAAATACTTTGTATATAGTATACATATATATAAAATTAATGCATTAAACAAAGTTCTTGTACAGTTTCTTTATGTACTTTTTCATTCTTTCGACATTTAAAAAAAGTTAATCATAAGTCATATAAGGGTTCATGAATATTTATAATAATTTCAAATATAATAATTGTTTGAGTGATTGTAAAAGATAAATATTAAACTCGATCTCGTAAAACAAAGACCAGATGCATCAAATAGTAATAAAGAAATTAAGGAGGGGTGAGTGTAAAACATTGGTATTGAGAGCAGCTGAAGGCGCAGCAGCAGCATACAAGGAAAAAGAGGGAGAGTGTATGTGTGTGAGAGAGAGAGAGAGAGAGAGAGAGAGAGAGAGAGAGAAGAGAGAGAAGAAAGGTGAAAATAGAAAAAGACGTGGCGACATCAATGAGAAAGAGAGAGGGAGAGAGTAACAATTCGCGTGACAGAAGGAACAGGAGAGGTCAAAAGTATACATATATGACAACGGTTAGCAAATAATACTCACAAAGCTTCATTGCTGAAGGTGGGCGGTTTTGGAGGGTCAAGTTGATGCAGTTGGCAATACAAAACATCAAAGCAGAAGAAGCCCATCTCGGGTTTCACGATCACCCCGTTCCTCAGATGTGTGCCATTCTGTACTATCGAACCGTTGCAAGGAACGCTCGATGAATTGTTGAGCTTCTGTTTTTTCGTCCCACAACAACCTGCAGCCATGTTTCCTTCGTCGACTCTCACGGCGGACGCGACTACTGTGGACTGTGGACACGAATGACACGATTGGTCCTCAACCCACTCGTCTCCCATTCTTCCTTGTCGTCGCGAGCTTAATTACGCGCGCGTTCCGGTAGATGTCCTCGTGTTCGCCGAAACAGCTGTTTCATTGTACGCCATTTGTTGGGCATCGCGGCGACAAACAATCGAACTTGAAAATTGGCGGCAGTATACTCGTGTGCTCCTGTTGCGAAAAATTCTTCGAATAAATCACATAAAAGAAGATACCCGATTCCAACATTCTACTTAACATATCACACTATCATAACTGCTATTGAAGAACAGAGAACGCAAGGATAAGTCTGACTATGTATAACTGACTTAAAAATAATTTTAAACGGTTTCTATTCAAGAAATATAATACGCAGATTACATGCCTGTCAACTGTATCTACAATTAACAGTATACGTGCTTCTTGAATTACCAAACAGTTTATCCAATTTGATACGACAGACAAGTGGATATTTGAGCATTGATATGCGTGTATGGAATTCTGCAACGTTTTGCTCGAGGAGTCGGAAGAAATCGGATATGTTTAACAAGCAGCGTCAAATACAATTTGCCGGCGAAGAAACTATGCCGAGGGCACCGTCTTTTCTAACCCCTTACCTGGCACCTGCTCATGATGCACCGGAGGAGCCCGAGGCGTGACAGCAGATTCAACCTGGCAACGTGCACTTGCTTGTAGCTGTCCGGTACATTGCCGAGTGGCTATATTTTTCTGACAGCTGACATCGTGTACCCGCGGTTTATGGCATAACGGTTGTACGCTTTCTGCCAAGTGTCCAGTGGAATAACAAAGTCTCCATTTTTCGTCGGAAGTTCGCGTTCCGGGAAAACGGAATGAGCCGGACACTTGCGACCTAATCGTTACCGTGACGGCATCGTGTGACAACAGATAGTGCTAACCGTGTGAAGATAAACATTGACTGTCCGTTCATTGAAAATAAGTGACAACGAACACCTGGTACACACTGACCGCTACCGAATCAAACAACTCGTCGTCCATCAATTACGATTGCCCCCGAAACCGGCGTGTTTTGATTTTGAATGATTTTCTAGAGAGTCTATAACAGCGCAAAAGACGGAACGCGAAGGATTGCTCGTCGTCCACGGCAGAAAACAGGTAAGGATTTTGCTTCTATATTTATGCCACGTTCATGCGCGCATGTGTGTACTTATGTGTGTATCGCATTATTCGAATCTCGTTTCGCGATGGTCATTTCCAATCTCGTCTCACATGCGCGCGCGTTCGCGTGTGCATCGCGCTCGTATTTGTTGCGTGCAATTTATACGAGCGCGAGAGCACGTTATATAAAATGTGTCATAATACTTCGAGCGCTCCGGTGTGTGAGTCACATTTACGCAATCTTACGCGGTGAGCTCGAATCAGATTATTTCGAATAGATACGGGCGCCTTGCAAGGATATTCAATCAATGGAAAATTCGAAAGCGTGAACCCCATTAGGCAATTCGTGGAAATTTTAATTGATATCACTCGGTTTTTCACAATTCCAAAGACCTATTGTAATTTTAGTTTTATGGTTTAGCAGGGGTTTAAATGATACTTTCTATTTCGATGCTGCTGTTTATCTCTATCGTAACAATAGTTTATGTTGTTTTATGATGAGCTTGTGTGCTCATGATTAACAATTAAAATGTGTGTGTTTTAAATATCTGTGTGTTATAAATGCAATGATTACTTCAACTATGACGATTAAAGCGAGACCAAGAGGACTCTGGGACTAAAGATTTTCATTCTATTTTATATATTTTATTCTTGTCTATTTCAATATGGCGACCGTTCCGAGAAGACTACCAAAGGAAGTACGCTTATAATTGTTGGAATTTTGAAGATTTTTACAAGCTATAAATGTTTATCAACGCATTGACTCTAGCTGGTAATTATCGCTGACTCTAACTCGCAATTATCACTGACTGTAGCTCGTAATTATCAGCGCTTCTTTTGCGTCAGTGTTTCAGTATGCCATCGAACGGCCTAAGTAACGTTAAGTAATTAAAATGGGAACGTGGCTGTTGACCGATTTGGTAGTGCAGTTAGTGCAACGTATGAATATGTATATGTATATGTAATGATCTACATAGGGAATGCATTGTTGGAATTACTTTAATTATTACTTCATGAACAAATAATGTCTGAATAACGATTTTCAAAGTTGTTCAAGACATTCACGGTTTAGAAACCAAATTCTAATTCTCTGTACGACCTATTTCACTCGGAGACACACAAAATGCATTTACTGGTCGAACGCGGTTGCTGTTAGTGTTGATAATGCACTCGTACGCACCTTACAGACGCGGTTCCACCATTTAGATTGCTAAACAAAGTGCCGAGTTTCAGGAACATCGAACAATTCATTGATACCGGAATTCCGTTAATAACAAATCAATAACATTGAAGAATCATTTCGAATCAATTAGTTTCGCAATATCTTCAACAATTAATATTACACGCTTTATTTTTTTCTGCGTGGCAAAACGTTAATTATAACAATAAACTTCCTCATAATTCTTATTTTCATCAATTCGTGCCAGGAAATACATAAATCTAGCAGAAAAATGATTGCTGGTTGGAAACTTAAGGCAGCGTGGTCGGCACTAAATGTGTGTAAATAAAATAAAGATAATGCTTCCGCAAAATTCCAATAATAAAACGCAGCTAAATTATAAGTTATGTCGCGTGGTTATTACAAAAAATCGAAGGTTACGACTGATGCAATTAGCGCGCAACGAGTCCTCTTACGTAGGAAAATTGCATTCCAGCACGCAACAGAAGCATCGAAAGAACCGAAGCGAATATGTGTGCATCTGTGTGCGAGTTCTCGTCACAGAACTTGAACAATACCCTTCCCGTGTCACAGTATCCTTTTTAATTTCGCCTCATTTCTTTTCTTCCCGGAGCCGACCGTATCTCGCAATAGGCTTCTTCCACGAAAGCGACAGTCCTCTTTTTTCATTACGCAACCGTGTCAAAAACACTTTTACTTATGACTTGACTGTGCACGTGCGACGTCCACGTCTCTTCTAATAGAGGATCGTGCGGTTTCGCCGTGAATCCGCAGAGATCCACCTTGACCTTCTTCGCGTGAGCAAGGACAGATCATGAAATCTAGTGAAACGTAATCTATCAGTTGTTCCAGACTCGTGCGGCAGTGGAAAACATCTCCGAGCTAGCCTATACATATCGTAGCCAGATTCTAATCGATGCAATGGATTACTGGACTGCGGATCTTTATTCAACATTAATATTGGATTTGGAATATGGAAAATAGACACGTTTTTTTCGTCTCTGAAAACGTTAGAAAATTCTTTTGTGACTAAATCTTTTGCATTGGCCCATCAGAATAACTTGATATTTAAATAATTTCTTGAATTTGATAGACGGTGTTATGGACGATTCGCCATAAACGACTCTAAGGAGTTATGCAAGGTCAGTGTTCATGCAACTCGGGGTTCTTTCTAGCGCATTTACTCGTCAGTCGGCGACTTCGTTTGTCTTTGGAATAATCGCGTGCCTATTGGGAAATCCCCGCCTTGACAAGTCACTGTCTGCGTTGTCGTTGAATGAATGTTCCCACACGTTCTCCGCCCTCCGACACTCTCGTTGAATGTATTTCGATGCGAAATTATATACATCGCCGAACGCTGTGCGGTCTTCATTCAATCGTTCACAGGCAATTACCATAGAGCGTATTTTATATCCTTCCGGCGTCTATTGTTATATGAGCGAAAACATCGAGCCCAGTCCTCTAAATTAAGGCACGCGCGAAATCTTCGGGATGTAGGTGTTCGTTAAACGCCACGTAGGCATGCACTTCATAAGAATTTACTTTAAACAAGGGTTACTATATTTTATATTCTTCATTCTTTCGTGTTATACGAGTACTATAAGAAACAAAGAACGGATATATTTATATCGAATCGAACAAGAACGATTCAGGTAGTGTTCGAAGTCGGAACAATCTGAAGTTCAGA
Source organism: Lasioglossum baleicum (assembly GCF_051020765.1). Classification (NCBI taxonomy): domain Eukaryota; kingdom Metazoa; phylum Arthropoda; class Insecta; order Hymenoptera; family Halictidae; genus Lasioglossum; species Lasioglossum baleicum. The sequence goes on from NC_134932.1 coordinate 20,297,861, forward strand.
AAATGTAATTAATCAACATAGAACTAGGAGAGCAAAATGGAAGTGATTGAGGACCACGAAATTTTCATTAGCAGGAGAAGCGATTAGATTATACATATAATGTAGGGTTGCAAGACTATATAAGACCTCGAATCAAGTCTACCTAGTTCTAGATTTGATTGATATCATTAGAGATTGGTTTGATTTAAGTTGCTTGGTTTTTAATCGACTGAATCTAGGTCTTTTGATTTGATTTGAATGACTTGGCTCTCTGATTCTTGATCTTTACTCGTGAAATTACGCGTCTCCCCGCTCATTTCTTTTCGCAAACTTCGTTTAATAAGATCGACCGCTATTTCGAGCGTTCCGCGGTAAACTTATTAAGTCTAGCGGAGCTAGGAGGCTCGCGGTTCAAGTTTTCATCATTAAAATTGTAAGATTACATAAAGTCGCGATTAGAGCGTTCATAATCTTCGATCTAATTAAATTTCCACGAAAAGCAGCCGCGGTTTATGTCGGAGAATCACTTTGCCGTGGCTCACGCGACGAAACACGCGCGTTCGCTTATGTACACCCGACCGTGCTGGTTGCATTTTCTCGCGCAGATTCGAAAATAATTAGATTTCCGATGCGAAAGATCAGCCGAAGGAGCACCTCTCATTAAATAGTTGTTCGAGCCGCATGCTCGAGCGATTCGCTTTACCGGCGAGGCCTGCATCGTACGCGTGCACACGCTATTTTGTGCAAATTAGCGCGCAGGTTGCTTGAACCGTGTTACTGTGTTTGAATTGTATAACACGTTCACCACGAGCCATCCAGAGTCTTCTGCTTAGAGATCCTGTTGCAGTCATGCATAAAGCGTGCGCCGTAATTGAAGCGTTCCGGATGTAAAGGAGGAGGCGTAAACCATTTTCATATTATCTCGAAAAATACTGGAGCATTTCGAGCGAAGTATTACGAACAGTGGAAAAATAAACCGCGGCGCCGCGCTCCAATTTTACGTCTGAACATTTTCATAAAATTGTTTAATCTATGCAAACTGGTTTCACGTGGGAGCTCCTGCTCTATGCATTTTCTACGTGCATCACACCCGTACTCGGATGATCGGTGGAATCCAATGAAGACCTCTTTATTGTTATCACGTAAACGCATTACAAAAGAACTGTTACATTATGACCTTGACACACACAGCAATGTTTCATCTCGGGATCTTTCATCTTAAGTAGTCGCGCGTTTACCGTTTACCTGCGTAGAAAATAATCACTGTACGCGTTAATGCATGTGTTAACAATTTATTTTACATGATTTAGTGCACCTAAGTATATCGACCAAGGTAATTTACCTCGGAGAGGGAACAGGGGCCTGTGTCTGCCTATCGCCGGCGAATTGAAGTTCTTCGACCGTAAAGAAGTCAGCACCGAGGAAAGGTCTTCATTATTTTTAGTACTCGTCGGAATTTATTTCGCGTTGATAAAGGCAATTCGTGTCCCGGCGTTTTCTGTCTCGCTCGGCCACTGCTCCGTTCAGAAATATCGCTCCAGATCGATAAATATTTGTCTATTTGGAACCAGAAGAGGTTCTTGAACCTTTAACTCGAACAGAAATAGTCGAACCGAATCGGCGATTTGTGAATCGGCTCCGTTCTCATTCCGTCTCTCTTAAATTCGGCGTTTTAATTACTGACGAAGTAATTACGCGGATCGTGGCCGAATTAGTTTCTTTTCAGGCGATACTTTTGCATTCGGGTTCACCTCGATCTCGCGAATGTTCGATGGATATCATGCTTCTTGATCTAATTAGAATGCTATAATAATCTGTACATACATGATTCTCTTACGATGAATGTTTACTGGAGACCCGGAGAATGAGAGCGATGCGAATCGGTTTGTCTAGTTTTGAGAACATCGTGTCTTACACACATGTAGAGTGTTACAACATTCATGTTCGAAGTATGAATAACTTTGCATCTCCTTTGACTCGCATCCTTCTCACGGTTAGGTGCTCTCACGGAATTAGACAAACTTCAATGAACAAAAAACGAAAAAAAAAGACACGTGCGAGTATAATTAACAATTCTGACTAGAGATTACATATATATTGTGATATAGTTAATGCTAATACTTTCGAAGAATGTCCAACAAAATTCGAATTCGTTAATTCTACATATACTTATTTCTTATCGATTGTCATGTGAATCTCCTATGAGTATTCCTCTTTTACTTATTCTGGTATAACGGTGAACGCATAAATCTATTATAGTTGTGCTTCTAAATAGATGGAAATCTATCCAGCTCTATAGACAAAATTGGCAGATATTACAGGAATATCGGGGAAGATTGCGTTTCGATTTAAAAACAGAACCAGTAGTGTCATAATCGTCTCTGACCATTAATCATCGCAAGAATCAACGGTTGATACTTTGCGCAGAAGAAAGCGCAAAAAAAGCAAGTGGTAATAGGTAGTACCAAGATTTGCTCAATGATGCGTTCGCCGATGAAGCGCATCTAGATTCTTTTTCTATTCTGTCTGAGCTGATCATTTCACTGCGATCACAACTATATTCTTCGTCACTTGGCAGCACGTCTTTCACTATGTCGAGGAACTGTTCAAACGGACAAACTTCCGCGCAACCAGGAATCATCTGAATGATCAGTTGCTCGGAAACGCCGGTCCACAATAGAACCTGTCGTCAGAACATAAATTGTCAAAGTGTGTAATTAGCCAAGCAGTTCAACCTTACATAATCGTCCTTAGTGCTTTTATTAAACAGTTCTACGAAATTAACGAAGCGACTGCAATTTTAATATAAATCTAAATTGAGCATTAAACCTTTTAGTTTGATATTTAATTTTTAAAATTGTCGAAAAGTCAGTCGAAGTTGAGGATGGTTTCCACCCTCTAGAATGGGCAGACGAAACGATTAATCAAGTAATACTCACGCGGACGTAGTAACTTCTTTTCTTGTCTCGCAGCGTCTCCAAAATAAGTGTAGATCCGTAGGCAGGTATGGCAGGCTCTTCCAAGCCTAACGCTTTTGCGACAGCAGCGACGTTCATCTCGTGAGCCGAAAAGAGGAACGCTTTCCTATCATAAGGCTCTAATCGTCCTGTCTTGTATAATTGAATGTCTTCGACCATTTTGCGCAACAGCATACCTGCAAAAAGCGATCAGAACGATTTCTTTATGACATTGGTAGGCGAGCGAGGTAAAAAATGAAGTCTGATGAAAAAAGTGTCCTTGTACCTCCGTTCAAACGCTTCAGCGTCTTTGTGTATGATCTGAGTTTGAAATCCAATGCGATAATTTCTTTCATCGGAGTTGGATAGACTTTCTTGGTCCATTCTGGGATGGTGAGGTTCTGGGCAATCTGGAATCGAAATGGTTCATTGAATTGTAACCGGCGATACGATGAATAAATAGGATAACGATGATGTCACCTGCTCCTTGAACAAGTTGTACAGATAAGTCACCGCGGATGTGGTGTTCACTTTTTTCCCGCTGTGAAGACTTAGATCCGAGAATACGTTTTTATATTTGCTGAGTATGTCCCGCGTGTTCTGCTGCTGCAGGAACTTGCTGTACTCCTCCTTGTACCTTGAACCATAAGAGAAAGAGCTGACCTTCGGGAACTAAGATGTTCGTCGATCAAGTTTCGTTTCTTTTTAGTCTTATGCGCCGAGTCGAAGGACACATTCATTCGAACTTATTTTTAGCTTGTTTATTAATGTCTCGACATTTTGGTTTCAGTTTAATTAATTTCACGAGTCCGTGCACGTCACTCGACGTTGCTCCGCGAATTCGTATTGCTTAAACTTTCATTATTGTTCTCGATTTTCGTTTCGAAATCTTCGATTTCACGTTCGATGTTATTGAATTTTAATTTGTTACTTCGAGTTGTGTTTTCAAGCAACTTCATCCTTGGATGTTTTATTATTCGACTATCGTTTTTTGGATTTAATGAAAAACATTTTTATTTTGCATAAATATCCGAAGTCTAATGATACCTTTAGAGTGAATATTGTGTTAACATTTCAGACAACTACTGGAAGGATAATCTTTGACATAGCAACATTGTCGTCACTTGCATTGCATAACGTTTTTATTTCCATTCGGTTGAATCTACATCCGCAGTAGATGAAGAAAATTTGATAACGACTGGTCTCAGTAATTTTATCATCGTTGTTGTGTATTTCGCCTGAAAATCGACGTTTTGGTTGGGGTTTTCTTCGTAATAAGAAATGATTTTTTAGGTAAAAACCTGCTTGATGGAAACGAATGTTCGCGACGGGGCTGAAAATCGTGGTTCCTTTGGTGGAACTCCGAATCAGCCTCTCAAGTTGCACGCGATTTGAATTCCCATTGTGTTTAATTACACGGCGGTATGTTCTGTCGTGTTCTACGCGAACATTTCGCATTGTTCCATTAATGAATGAAGTCACTAGAAGAATTACCTGGGACAGTGATGCGAGAATAGGAGATTGTCAGTTTCATAGGGCACGAAGAACGTGGACGTCGGAATCCAAGGTAGATGGGGATTCCAGATCTGCATCTCCGAGGGCGGGAATAATCCGGCGAGAACTAGCTGCAGAGACAATTGAGTCCTTGGTACATCCGTTGATCGCGCGTAGATCTTCTCCGGCCAATAATATGGCCCGAAATATCGATCGTAACGCTCACGGAGCATTGTGCCTATTCTGTACTCGCGCAGCTTACCTTGCTGCATGAAACAATCACCGTTCACGTTAGTCTATCGTAATAGCCTCGTAATTGCTTCGCGGCGATCAGCGAAACTCAATAATGTTTACGGCATTCTTTTATTATCGCCTGAAGCGCGAAAAACTGACGTCGGGAACTCGTAGCTCAGGATTTTTTCGAGAGTCTAAGCATTCAGGGAAAAAACGCAGAGAAACACCGAGTCGAAGAGTAATTTTTCGAAAAATTTTTTAATTATTCAATTTGTAATAAATATTGTCTACTGGATCAATTTGAAACCATTCGATTGTCAGTGTAAAAGATTAAATGAATTCTTACTGGATCCAATAGACACACTTGTGGATATTGCTTAATTATTAGGCTGGAAAGAAAGTTCTTGCGGTTTTTTATTATAAAATGAAAATAACAAAAATCGTAAGAACTTTCTTTCCGACCTAATATAGGTGCATGACCCTTAGTTGCTTGCTATTCGGGATTAAATTGATTAGCTTGATGAACGGGCTACACATTGTGATAATAATTAAAAATGGATATTGACAAGTACCGTTGTGATAAATAAGCTTTATGAAGGAACAACTAGCACAACCACTGTAAGAAACGCCACGACAAATAAATTGCATGATTTTCCTTTTCGGAATAAGAGACACATACATTATATAACAAAGCAGTTGAACTATTACCAGATCGATGGAAAAAATGATATTTAATAACACGATCTGGATTTCTAGAGAAACTCGTTAAAACTTTTACACTTTAAGACTGAAAGTCAACGAATGGTAACCTACATTGTCGAGACATGTTCATCAAGTATCTAAATAGGCTCTGCGTGGAATAATGCGGTATAAAATCGGATTAAATTGGAGCCGATAAGGAGCAGACGAATTCGAGACGCCAATTTCGATCGCGTTGGATGCCTATTAACGTAAACGTATGTACTTACGTTGGTTAGGTCTCCGTTGCCCATCGGGTAGTACGAATGGTCCTTGAAAGGATCACTGGGATAATTTTGAAACTCTCGGTGTGGCACTTTGTCACCATGTCGGAATACCTTCAACAAACACATTCGAGGATTAGAATTAGCTTCACCGTTAACTGAAATCGACGAATCGCACTGTTTACACGAGGATGATCCTAGTCGGAACGCAGAACTATTTCTCGCGAAGAATTCGAGAGTAATTTACCACGTGTAGCATTTGCAAATCCAGATCACAATTGACCAAATTAGCGAGCAACAGAACGGCGAGCAACACCGTGACCGGTCGTTTCGGTGACATTTTCTTGAGCACTGGTCGGACGAGGACGAGAGAGGAACAAGTACGTCCGGAATGCACAATTTCTCCCGACGATCTACGAAGAAGTATATATTCTTGCCGGTGCTTATCTAAAACAAGTGGCCGAGTGGGGGTGGATAAGGAACACCGTCGAACAGGTTTGCAGTTCTCTTGATTTTTATTGTCGGCTCGACGTTTTTGCTCGTTACGTTGATCCTTTTCCCGTTGCGGAGCTCGACGTGGTGCTGCTCGAAGGCCACGCACTCAAAGAATGGGAAATCCGGCGGTGCTCGTTGTCTCCCGGACTGGATGCTCCGGGACCGGCCTCATATACTCAAGAAATCCGTGTTTTATCGTTAAGCAAAGATCACCGTGGATCGCCTTGAAGCTACCCGTTCGCCGTACGTACACCAGACCCACGTGGATCGCCAGAATCTCTCGACTGATCTGTTGCGTGCTGCTTAATCCAAAGTCTCGAATCGTATCGACCAGGAGAAAGCGATCGACGAACTCGTATTCAAATGTCGTTACGTCGCTTATTATACCGACGATAAGAGTCTTCGTTTAATGTCATCATTGACGCAATTACTATGGTTTTGCTTCCTGTAAATTAGGTGTCATTGCGAGCAGAAAGGAAGTCTCTTGGAAGGATTACGGGATGGACACGCCCCGAGTCACACGGATTTTCGGCTCCAGCGAATTATTGGATAAGCGGTCACACATACTATGCAACGTATGCCGTCAAAGCCTAAACATTGGGGGCACGGAAGCATCGATATGTAGTGGGGACAGGCGTGTCGAGCAAGAGATTCCCCTTGTCCCTGTGCCGTCTCAGGAGACTTTTCAGCTCCCAATTATTATTCTAGATCTGTGCAGAAGTTTTAGTCTTTTCCTTAGACTGCGGGATACGAAATAAAATTTATATCATACAAATATATTCTTTGGATATGATCCGGTTATTCCTGTGTTTATATTAAGCATCTTACAGAGCAAACAATTCAATCAGGTTTTGATCTGGCTTGGAATACGGTACAATATTGTACACAATGCAGTAAGCTATATTTTCTTACATAAAGTAAATTTTGTGGCGAAATTGAATCTTGCCACATTTTTCGTTCAACGTTTCCATAGTGAACATAAAAACGACAAACTATGACTGCAAACATTACGTTATTATAACCAGCCACAGTCAATTAGGATATACGTAACCGAAGCGAGAATGCGGCGAACGCTGATTGATGGCATAATTGAAAAATAATCAACGGTCTGTAATCCGACTTCTATCTATGATACATGCACATGTGTAATAACACGTTTCGTGTGAGTCGTGATAACGTCTGACAAAATGTTCGTGAAAATGCAATAGTTAATTAGGTCTACTTAAGGAACGTGAGTTTGTAGAAACCTACGAATTACGTTTATCGTTAAATGAACTCCTTCTCGCAGAATCCTCACGGTTCTAAGAAGAGCTACTCCTGTTCAGAATATATTCCACTTCACGTGACGTCTTCTGCTTTATTTTCCCGAATGCTAAGCGACTGGATTAATGGGGAAAACCTGTCCGTTCAGTAAACTTCCGCTAGGTAACCGAAACGTTAATCCTGTGACATTTGTGCATCGTTGCTCTGCTCTCTTCCTTTCATTTTAACTTTAACATCGTGTCGATTGCACATGAACAGTTATTGCTACACTACTGAATAGGTACTGCATACAATTTTAATTGTGTGCTTCAACAAAGGAGTTCATTCGAAAATGTCTGATGAGAACGATTTTACAATTCCAGTAATTGTGATAGAAACAATTAGAAACCAGTCGTTTTGACTGGTTCGGCAGTTCTATTGTTCAAGAAAGAAATTTGATTCCTGTTTCTTTATTATATAAAATATTTATTTCACATAGAGATCCAGAGTCTAGTTATTAGCAGCGATTTATATTGTAAATGAACTGCAGATTTTTCTGGAAAATTTCATTTTCGTAGATACCTTTCTTGTCGATCTCTATCGTTTATAGGATAAAAGTTTCGATTTTTATTTGTCATCGAGGTTACCGGAACTTTTCAATTCAGCGTAATACCTCAAAAAGAAGCTTTCCACAAGTCACTGTCCAACAGCCAAAAAGTATTTCGATTCCCACGATGCGATTCTTATAGTGTGTTTCGAGCGGATTCCGAATCTGTCCTTAATTTTTCTCCTAGACGTACAGTTTTTGAGAAAATTGAGTTTTAAAAAATTACATATTTTTCAACTTTGAACAAATATTGTGATGTTATTATATAATAAAAGATATTGAATTGTTCTTTACAGCAAAAGATTCTGTAGACTTTCCCGAATACAGTGATGTCCAATATTAATACATTATGATTGTTTAAACATGTTCAAACGATCATTAAAGACGGAGAGACACCACTTTTGCACCAATTTTTGACGATATTTTTGAATTTATCTAAAAAAATAAGGGTCCAGCAGAAAATCGAACTATACCACGCGATAGAGCAGACTTTTATCTTGAGAAACCCCCCTTTGAAGTTTGAAACGTCGACGTTTTTACCGAACCAGAAAGCAAAGTATCTTCGCCCGACATGAGTTGCCGCCAGTGGCGCTTACCGCTAGAACAGGCGTTCCACGGGATACGGCGCGGCGATCGTTTAAACATGTTTAAACAATCATAATGTATTAATATTGGATATTACTGTATTCGGGAAAGTCTAGGGAATCTTTTGCTGTAAAGAACAATTCAATATCTTTTACAATAACATCACAATATTTGTTCAAAGTTGAAAAATATGTCTTTTCTTTAAACTTAATTTTCTCAAAAACTGTACATCTAGAAGAAAAATTAAGGACAGATTCGGAATCAGCGCGAAAAACACTATAAGAATCGTATAGTGGGAATCGAAATACAAAAATAAAGTTGAAATTTGTTGGACCGTGTTATTTATCAAAGTCAAGGCTTGCGAAGATTGTATTTTTGTTGGAGAGCTGCTCGTTAATTATCGCACACGGCGACGCAGGATTTTTCCTGAAACGTTTCCAGCGCCTTTGAAGTACCTTTTTGTTTCTTCCTCGACGATTCCCGCGAATTCGAGGCTCGGTCGATGGAATCTTGAGTTTCCGTTCGATTAAAACGGAGACAAACGATGGAGGAGATATTCTCAGGTGTACACGCGCGTTGCTCCAGTTTCGTAAGTTTTCATTGGTAAGCGCAGATATCCGCCGCGTTTATCAAGGATATGCTCTCCTGATTGTTATCACCAACCTTTATTCGATTGCGACATTACCGTTGCATTGGTGCATTGACCATTTCGCCTTGTAATATTTACACCGCGGTGTTCTACATGCTCGCGATTAGACGTACAAATTGTTCCGGGTGCTTGAATGTCACGCATTCCTTTTGCGGTTTCATTTTTGTCCCGCGCGCGGAAAAATCGTCAGAGACATTGAACTTCTATAGTAAACGCCATCAACGTTTTTGTCTGCTTCGGACTTTCCGAGAAAAACTGTTGACTAATATCGCTGGGAGGATACGCCGTGCGTATTACGTCGATCATTTCAGTCATTTCGTTAATCATGTCACACAGATATCATTAAGGATGTTAATCACTCTAGGCTATTCCGCTTCCAGTTAATTTCGTCCGTTTTCCGGATTAGCAATAGTTTTTCCCGTAATCTAGGATTTCAGGGAATCCCAGGATAATTCAGTAGCATAATGAATCGTCAGTGTCGTCACGCAATATCAAATTTAATGAGTTTATACTGATGAGAATTTTAATTTAAATGAGAATTCTGTGGAAAATTAAACTTATTTCATTACTTGATAAATAAATCGTAGATATTCGATCTGTGCATTAGAAAAAAGGTTCGACTGCCATTTACTGATCATGTGACTATAATAAATGGTTTCCATTCGCGAGATTTTACGATACGCTCGAGCAGGACTGTGTAATCATCCATAATATATGGTATAATACTGTGCAACGCGTTAATTACGTAGCTGATAGCAATTTCTTTCTGACCTATCAGAATTTCCAACGAAATGTGTGAACTCTCGACAAACATAAAATGCTTTCTAGGTTTTTCGATTATTGAACTATGACTAACTGACACGACTACTTCCATAGCTACTTCAAATAAAAAGTGGATGTAACAATGCGTCAATAAGTATTTGTCAAATGACTTCCCCGCTACAAAAATAGATTCTGATGTGACCAGTTGTGGGTATTAAGAACGCGTCAGAAGTGTCCTTCAACGTCTCAGAGTTTTCGGCTGTGATTTAAAATGCTAATCGCTGGTTCGATACAATATAAAAAAACTTGTTAAATGTTTCTTCCCATTCACTTGACACCTCGGTTCTGCGCAGCGCGAACTTGTGGAATATTATACATTCAAGCTGTGACGTAACTATTTATATAATATACTCTTGCGTAACATTTTATAGTTTTCCTTTTAATTATTCCCAATCCAGCGATGGAACCGCTACGCAACGCTAGTGTATCTTTTCATGGAATCCAAGTGAAACTGATATGTTAATTGTTTACACACTCGTGTGATGGAACTACCGATTTGTTCCCAAATAGCCTTCGATTAATGGGTTGTTTTGTTTAAGCGACGCAGCGGCGCGCGCTCATGGCAATAACGAAACCAATGCCATTATTCTAAGCGGGTCCCATCAATTTTCTCCGGATCGATTCGAAAATATCGCATCATGCATCTGCTATTTTGCGTGAAGTCGCATGGAATTTGTTGCGATATTAAGAACGCCGCAATTTTCAAGCCCAGTCGATATATCACATTACGTAACCAACCATGTGGATCGTACCGCAGATTGAATTCAATTATTTTATCATCAAACGATGAAAATAATATACATATGGTAGCAGTGGCTCGTTTTATTATACGCGGTTTAAGAATGAGAGAACAATTACTTGAATTTTCATAAGGCCATTAATAATATAATTTGAGTTTTTAGGCAGAGAATGTGTTTTTACAATTTCCTTCTTTATTTTGCAGCTGTTCCTAATTGATGATATCTACAAATATGATTATCATTAAGACGTTATATTTGTACTGTGGGTTTTGTGCATTTATAACAAAAAGGGACAGGTGAAATACAAAAGTATGAAGACGTTACACAGTACATTACAATATTCCTGACTTATTACCATAGTTAAAAGAACAAATACATCTTTTGATTTAGCATAAAAATCCGCAGTGCAGTATTAATATTTGAACAAAGGGTATAACAGTTTTATGGACATTTCGGATGTTAGAAAATTTCGACAGGTGATAAATTAAAAGAATATGAATGAAAAGAGTATTTCGTTTCCGCCGTTCTGAATCTCGAGTCTCATGGCAATGACGAATCGCTCTTGATATCCTGCAAAATCTATTTCTTGTTGTTGATGAGTAACGAATCACGTTCGAGGGGCTCGAGGCCCAGAAAGAGTCCAGTGCAGTCGAGCGTCACCAGTTGTGGGTGTGTCTTGAATAAGGCCCGATACACACCTCTGATTTATGCCGTGTCTCCACTCGAAACCAGTTCGCATCTGCAAAGTTACCGAGATCTAATTAACGAAACATCAGCGTGCTAATCAAGGCGCAACAGCTACAGCTATTGTCCCCGTTTTCAAAATGTCAGCGTGCTAAGCACGATACATACGTACCATCTTCGGCTAATTAGGCATTGTCTCCGTTAAAAGTGATCCTATTTCATCTTGTTATCCCCTTTTTTCGTATAGTCAATGGCTGCGGAAGAGTCCTGGAACCTTCTGGGAAAAGGGTCGGAGGCAATATATGTAGAGTTTTTGCTCCTGGTAGCAACACACCTGGCGCCCTTTTTAAGCTTTAATTGGCTGCACATGAATAACGTTAAATTGGAAATATTTTATCTTCATTTTTTAAGTTATACTCAGTGTTGGGCAAATTTCATTTTAAATAATAAATAAACGTGTGATTTTAATTGCAAATAATAACTAAACTTTTTATTTAAATGAAAGTAATTTAAATAATTCCAGAAGTGATCTATTTAGTAGTTCTTATTTGCAAATAAAAGACTATTTATTATTTGGATTGAGGTGGAAATCAAATAAATAGTTTTTGGTCTTCTCTTATTTCTTGTATTTTGTATAGTATACCCATGCGTGTTTTTTGTCTGCTATAGCAACCTTTTCAGATATGCCGCCAGGGTTCGGGCCCGTTCGGACGGCCTAGCTGCCTATAAAAAAATACAATTTAATTTATTATTTGTCAATACAAATAATAATTGAAATTGTATTTGTAAATAACAATTATCTTTATTATTTTTAAATAATTCTATTTAGACTTGCTCAAATAATAAATCATTATTTTTGCTTTTTATTTGAATATCCAAATAACAAATAACTTGTTATTTAAATAATTCTCTATTTAAATAAATTTATTTATTGCCCAACACTGGTTATACTATATGGCAATCGTTCCAATAGTCGGCTACTTAAAGCACATTTATCCTACATATTGTTTGTGTGTTCAAATTATACAATGATAACAGTTTATGAGAAGGTTCAGAAAATTGTAAATTACAACATATGATAGAACTTAATCCTTGATCGTTAGAGACTCTTTGGAATTCCTTATACCGATGTCCAATTATATTTATCATAAATAAAATGTTAACGAAGTTGTTCACTTCAAAATACCAGCTGAATAATGTGTAAAAGTAACTGAGATTGTGATACTGCAGGATCCATCTCGTAATTAAGAGTCAATGCACCTTCGTTTTACGTCCAGTTTAGCATCTCGACGAAGGAAAGAAAATTCCTCGGCCCGTGATTTAAAAAAATTTTACGGTAAGAGCGTAAATTTGCATCAACTCTTCCTCGGGTTGGTTCGCAGTTACTGGTTTTACTCGTTGGGCAAGCTTTGGACAGTACCTACATACGCCGAAGATGATAATACTCGTCCGCCTGACTCCGAGCATTCAAATGTTACGAGACCGGGACGATTGGAGCAGGGTAGACAGCAATTATGGCTGTCGCTGTACAATAGAAGGGATCATTAGAGGATAAGCGTTCGAAAAGCAGATCTCTGCTGTCCACAGTAGATTCCTCGTTCGAGAGCACCACTCGTGACCGGATACTCGGTGTTATAAGTGCACGATAAAGAGGAAGCAAGAAAAAAAGAGAACCGGTCGTAAGAGATCATAACCTCTACCAACCGTACCGCCTGTGTTCTTAATGAATTTTTAAAAAGACACTCTAGGCCCGCGAAGGGTAGCGACACTATCCGGGCTTTTTTGCTGGGCGAATCCTTACTCGGCGAAAGGTTTCATAAAATTGCCTATAAAAGGCCCATTGTTTACGGATACTTACGTTGTCGAAGTGCACTTGGATATGGAATGCACTTTCTTCTAACTTAATGTTTAGAAGCAGGTTTTAATGATAGGCTGATTGGTATTACTGGTTGTTTATTTGATATGAAGATCAGCGTGACGTGCTCGGTCGCACGTCTGGTCAGGTCTGTCTGATCTGAAAGTTCAAAATCGGTATACTCCCTTGAAACTCGAGGCTTGACGCTTCTTTCCGCGTGCGCGCTGTTTCGCGATTTACCGGGAGATTATTGCAAGATTTATGAAGCGTGCGCGAAAACGGCCGCGAATTTGAATACAAAGCTAATGGTGTTTGTTCCATAATACTTTTTATCTCGAGACGGGGCATTCGTGGAAGAATGGTGCACTTTCTTTGTGTAAATAAATAAATGCGCCGATAATTTCGGCGTTCGCGAGACAGAAGAAAGGCGTCGCGCGAATCTTCTCCCAGGCGATCGGGCAACGTGTACTCCTTCCCTGTGTAAATAAATTAACCGGCTCGATCGAAATAGCCGTTTGTCTGCAGAGAGATCAATCTGCCAGCTGCCAATTAATCCATCTGTGTTAACGATACATAATTCAAGCAGTTATCGATTCTCCACTCTGAACACGTTGCAGAATCTCGAGATAAGGACGGCGGCCGTGCGTCACCTTATGCAAATAATTCCGTTAAATCGCTGGTGTTCCCTCCCTTCCGCGATTTCTCCCGATCGTTCGTTTTCTCGTTTCGAGATTCGTTTCCGACGACCGGACTCTTATCCGCCGACACATCTCTCGATCGGTGTATCGACTGTTTGATTGGACTTTCAAGACCGCTATGACCTTGGATCGGATTTTCCTGAGCAAGTATCGCGACGACGATTCGCACGGTGAGGGGTCCGTGAGCGTTCTTTGCATCTCTCAGTCGCCTTCGGTGTATTTATATCAACGGCAAGTTCGCTCTGCTCGGTGATAACCCTTTACAAGCTAAGTAGGCTCAGAGCAGAGGTGGACATTATTTGGCGAAATAAATATTTCAAATACTATTTAATATGTTAGATTTTATTTTGCTTAAAGAAAATAGTATTTTACATAAGATATGCAATTTCGATAATAAAATGTTTTATTTTTACGGTAGTACGTATATTTTAAAATAAATAGGATTATTTACTATATACTATTTAAAATACTATTTTACCCAGCTCTGTGGTTCGGAGTTAGAGTGAGAAATCAGCTAGCGCTATCAGATTGCTGTACCTTCTATCTCAGTTTCTAAGATAGTCTTATAAATGGCTTTCAGACGGCGGTTTCACCCCTCAAACTTAAATTCTCCATCCACGTTTCGCCTATCTTTGGTTGCATTACAAATCTGTAAAGTTTCTTCAAAATCAGAAGAGAGGGCGGTCGAGTGATATTCCTTGACAATACGAGTGGTATGCGGAGACAATGTGAAGACAGTATAATGAATTAGTAATAAAAATGTGAGCGTTAAACGTGCTTCATTGACTACTCATGTAAATTTTGTTTCTTTGAATGAAACGTCTTTAGAGAGATATTTAGGCGTCGGATTTTAACGGTAAAGCCGCTGGGGTCAACAAAAAAAAAGGACGAGAGGTAGAATTTTGACGTCATGCGGTTTTAGGAATAAAGTAATTCTGATCAATGCAAACGAGATGGGAGGTAGGTAGAAGTTTGACGTCATAGGACCTTTCACTTCCCTCCTTTGAGCCATGCATCCTTTTTGTTGTGGAACCAGAAAAATCGACAGTCTTGCAAATTGAGGAAAATGCTTGGTAAATAGCTGCGTACTTGGCTACATTCTTGTAGAAGTGAACATAAGACAGAAGAAATAAAATACAAAAGTCTGGTTGCTAAAGACTGCGATTTCAAGACGTGTTGAAGAAACCGCTTTTAAAATTACAGTGTATAATACACAGTTCTTCTACAATACATTCAGCATAATACAAATTATGACAATCCGTATTATGACAAGTACTTTAATATTGTGAATCTTGTTGTGCCAAAGAATTTTCTCAAAGAGCAACGCAACAAAAATGATTGATAAAAAATTCTCCGCTTTGTGTTCAACAATCTGCCACGCTCAGACACGCTTTTCACGGTTCTTTAATCATGCGAAAGAACAATTCTGTCCAGACGGCAATCGCATTGTGCCATAGATCCTTAGTCTGTCAACCTTGTATCCTGGAGCGGATATAAAAGTGAGCGGAACAAAGAAAAATAACATAATGCCGGATCCAAAATGTATTAATGTCTTCTAAAGCATAAAATACTCGTATATCATCCGCGAAGCATAAAAGCTTCACGGTGCGATAAGTGTTTGCCGCCGCTTATCATCGGCAATAAATTAGAAAAAAGTTACGGTATAATCGATGGCATGTAACAAGTTGTGGAGCTGGGGAATTTTTAATTACCGAGTTAAAGCAAGCGGCTATGTTTAGAAGGTGTTTCTCATAAATTGTAACGTTGAGATATCTCTCTCTCTCTCCATTTTGGGCTTCTCGAAATCCTGCATGAAATTTTCCTAATTTATTAGCAAGATCATAATTAGTAAGTTTGTATACGGGCTGCGACACAACGCGCATGATTGTATAAACCGTCTGCCATGATCGTAAATCAAATTTTTGAGCGAGTTGAGTAACGTTGCATTAATTAATTCTCGCATTCATTGAAATCGCGATATTTAACGTTATCTGGGAGATAACTAGCCGGTAACCCAACTTGTTTCCAAGGATCCGTATGAATTTTAATCCGACTGCGAATTCAAGCTACCCGTCACTGCGAGATGCAGAGCGGCGGGGCTCCTATTATTACGTACGGAATTAATAATGGATGCTAGGCAACAACGTCAGAAATTAGACGAGCTTCTTATCGTGAGCACACAGCCGCGTTCGTGTCGCTTTTATTATCGCCGATCGCTTGTATGTATATTACAATCTTTAATGTGCGAAACAGCATTGAATGAGACATAAATTTGCCTTTATTAAGCGACCCGATCTAATTAAAATGCGGAGATATCCAGTTAATTATCGGAAACGCCGACTTATCACATTTTCCGAGAACAAGGATTGATCATTCGAATAATGTTCTTGTTGGTCGTAAAAAAGATGGGAGAAAAATTAGTGTGCTAATACTTTTCTTATTAAATCATTGAAGCTCAATTTAGCCTCGCAAAATAAAGAGAATAGAAACAATAAAACGAGCATAGACATTAGAAACAATAGAAACCAATTGAATCTAAATGATTCTATCAAATGCTGCTGTGTAAAGAGTATTGCATAGTCTAGAAAACGCACTGTTGTGTACAGTATTTGGAGAACACATGCATCTGTTGCGGATCAAATGCATTGAACAAGCTGCATAATTCATCGCGATGCCGGTTACGAGGTCACCGACCGATTTCGCAAACATTTTTGCCGGGCGCATTGTCTACCGAACGTCGAAATAGAGAAGCGAGGGAAAAGGGAACTGACGGACCCTTGATAGAACCGCATCGTTGCTAGCTACTGCAACTGCAGTTGCAGTTGTAGTCTGACTGCAGACCACCGAGAAGGGAAATCCAATACCATGGAATTGAATATCGTATCGACAGACGTCGTAGAGTGCGAAGGCACGTTCGGGAACAACTTCCTTCTGCGAGAACCACGGTTGATTTGCTCGAAATCGATAGAACTCATTCAGCCGTGAGGTGCCGAACTCGTCTTCATTTAATGCTTTGCATTTTAACGTTGTTCGGGATACGGAACGATTAACGTTCAATCGACCACCACAATGAAACCGCAATACAAACTAAAAATGTAGGTCATCGGAGGTCCTGGTAAATTATCCAGGGTACAAACGAGCTTATGTTCCAGGACACGAACGAAGTTAGACCTTGGACTAGTAACCCACATAATTCGCTCCGACGTAACGTGGCCGTCCTTCGAATATCAATAGTACACATGCATGAACTCCTATCCACTCACACCCTCTAAATTTTGTAAAACTTCCCGTTGCACCCGGGTTTCGTAACTTTCCTTGCATGTCCACCGACTTTTATTACTTGGTATTAAATACGTAACTTTTGGGAATGTGAATTGACGTCGACACAATCGGCGTGTGACATGTAAAAATCATTAGTTTTTCTACTGTCAAACTTAGGATTCAGAGGTTTCTGCCAGTTCAACAGACAATCAGACACATTTAATCAGTTCAATTCAGAGTTGAGAGATTCATAACTCAAGACTGTGGACCCAAGATTGGATATGTTTGGGTCCTAAACACCGACAATTTTATGGAAATCGGAATGTGCTAATACCTTTTAGAGCCACTGCATAAAAACAGCTATAATTTTGACCGTTCTGTCTGGTTCACGTGTTTCAGATACTCCCGGTCTCTGTTCCCTGCAGCTCTAACTGCAGCTGGTTCTAGTCCATGGTAAATCATACTGCATGGTGTCAACAACGTTGCTTTGCGCGGGGAAGGACAAAGACGCAGGTAATCTCATTTGTCTTCATTAGATCGAGCGCGAAGCAGACCGGCGTGATTTATCACCGTTATTTGTTTATTTATTTCTTACGCGAGAGGTCGTCATATACTTGTTTACTTTGTGTGTCAACCTTTTGTCCCGCCTACGCCGGACGTGTTTTTTCGTTCACGCTCCGATAAATCGAGAGCCCCGTAGTTATTTCTCAATCGTGTCCGAAGACCTGGTCGAGCGTGACGCACCCAGCAGGTTGAATTCCATTAACACTGGACCATCGGTTCCCGGCGCTGGATTAAATTGAGTTTATTCTGTAAGAAACGGGGCCATGTACACCAACACACGATCCTCAGTATGATTGCTTCCGGATCCGTACGTGTGTTTCAATCCGAAACGACTTCGGCTTCTATTTAGAGCGATCGATGGGACGGCTCTCGCGAAAAAGTTATGTTATTGGTCGCTGCCGAAATACGAGCTCATATGCACACATTTTGCGTTGCCGGTAATTTAAGCGTCCGACGTAATCCCGGTTTTACGGCCCATTAGGGGATCAAGTCACGGGAACTTCGCGAATGGCCGAAGTTCAATTATGTCTTCACAGCTTGGAGCAGGTCCATGGACATCTCGATCGAGATTCGCGTAATAACATGCTCTTTCCTGCATTTTTATCGAAGACAATAAACTTCGACGCCGTCTTCTCGTTAGAGGATAGAAGAAGAATGGAAGAGGACGATCTTCCTCTTGTTATCGATTCGATCATCCGTGGGAACATCGAGTTATCGGTTCCATTTATCTTCTTTCGGTTTCTATGGGTCTTCGTGTTAAACATATTACTCAGAAAGTTTCTATCCTCCTCGGAAGACGCAGCGAAGATTTCTTATTCGAGAAGTTCATGCAAAACTTCAGCCGGCGAAGTTCCCTCGGAATATGGATGAAATAGTTGATTAGCTTAAGTTCTTGCCGCGGCCGCGGGTTTGAACAATCTTGCGGACACGTGTATTTCACCGTCCATTTCTCAATTCGCTGCGTCTTCGTTTTACACCGCAAATAAATAGAGCATTCACGGATTAATTAAATACCGCGTTGAAATTTCCCGTAACAATGGAGCACGCCCGGGACATTTTAATACATCGCGACGAGTATTCTCGACGTGAATTAATTCGCTCAAAAGTTACAAATTATTTCGTCGTAATGCTTCCCCGCCACAGAGGAAGTTCAGAAGCGGTTTACAAAGCAATTAAATGCCGGCAATGAAACGAAACAGCCGAGTCGGGGCTGCAGCAAGGAAAATTAGCGTGGGCAAAAATAATAAAGAAATCCTTCCGACTCGATAATATTAATTTCGCTTTAATGATACGATAAAACCGATTGCGAAGTAATATTAATAGTTTTGCAGCTCGATGCATCGGTAAATGCAGTTTGTTTTCCAGTATTTGACCTCATACGGACTTGAAGGATTGTCGAGGATTTAGCAATATCAAGATAGACGTTGACTAAACCTTGATGACTTTAATCAATCATCTCGATCTTCCGTTTATCGCGTGGGAAATGTTTGTGTCTCAGAATGAACATTTAAATAATTGTATAACCGATTGTGCAATCTTTTGCTCTTTCAATGTCGCGGAATCTTTTACCTTGATTTCCGCTTAGTCCACCATTTTTCGCGTGAATCGATCTGCTGTCACTCGCCATTTTGTTGTTCCGCGTTGTACATTTTTTGCGTCGGACATTCGGTCGAACGGAGTTTCGTTTCAAACGAGAATTCTCCGCCCACGATCTGTCACGGTGTCTGTAGTTTTAAATAGTCGCCATCTTCGCGGACAAATATGACGTTCTCCGCACGAGAGTTCGCTCGTTTGATATGAAAATTGGATTATGCTTTTGGCGTATTTAAACCACTTCTCTGGCGCCCCGAAATAGATTGCTTTATAGTTTCATAGCGGCAAAGAGTGATTAGGTTGGATCTAGGATAGCCTAATTATCTGGACCATATACATAGGTATACCTATTTCCTTTTTTCCTGTTCAACTCGCTTGTAATTTCAGAACCTACCGTAAGTACGTGCCGACGATGATTTGTTAGAAATACGTAATCTAATAATTTTGTTCTTGAGAATTACGTAAAAGAAGATTTATAAACTTCCTTTTGGTAGAGCACAATAATTGGATATCCTCTTAACAGGCTTCCAGCAGATAAACTGTTAAAATTACGACGCCGTTAATGTTCATAAAATAATATCGAGGAATTTCGCAGACGGTTTAAGCGCGCACGTTCGAAGCGCTATTTTGATTCATTTCCGGTCGCGAAGTTGACATGAAAGGCGATCGTTCAAAAATTGATGAGTCCACGGTTTCCTGAACGACAGACAGTAAATTCAATGTTCACGAACGTGAGCAAGGAAACGCTTGATAATGGCAGCCTCGACGACTGTCGAAAGGAATCGATGTAGACATGTTCTCGAATGGCGAATGTTATCCTTTTCGAGAGATCACCATAAATTTGCTTCAGATGGTTAAACAGATCGTCATTGGAAAACAATCCTTTGAGGATCGGCTTTGACAAATCCCGGCAAAGTCGTGATAATTGTTGTCGCAACGAGCGAGGCAGTCATTTCGGAATGTAATTGTACACAGAGAGTGGCCGTTATTAAAGTATTAGCTGCATTTTCATTCACTGGCCCAGGAAACTATGTCGCGTTGCCAGCCGTTATACAGGGGGCTCGGACGAAAGTTGAGAAACTTACCGCGCGCAAATTGACCGAGAGCCGCATTAAAGCTGCTGCCTTAATTGAAATCCCTGAAATCAAAATTGCCGGTGAATGCCGCTTTTGACGATCTCCGCCGCAGTGGTTCCGTGTACATTGCGCGATCGAGTTCACCGAAACGGCCGGAGAAACTTTAATTATGGCTAGCGATTACCTGATAAAGTGGCTTTTTGTCTTCGCCGCAGCATTCAAAAACCGCGTTAAAAACCCTTTTCATATTCCACTTCAGCGACGCGACGTCTTCAACGGAGTCCTAATTTTCGTAACATTTAGCAGTAAGTAGCATTTAACATTAAAGAGGTAGTTTAAAAATCTACTTTTATACAATTGTTGTTGAAAACTGAAACGCATTGTGCAGGGAAGTTTTGAATGTTTTAACAAACTGTATCATCAATCCAATTATTTCTTCCAGGCTTTTTCTTTAAAGAAATTTTCAAGTTCCCTTTTGGTATAGACCAGTCGTCAAGAATGATACCGATAGGCTTCCGATAAGTAATGGTTTAATAAAGGCTTGTCCTGCTATGGTTATACGATATTAATTCCAGAAATAATTTGTCCAAAAAATGTTAATTTTTAATTACTTGTCACTAACGTCAATTCTCCTCGTACGGTCAAAGCCGGTAGCAGAAATCGGCGCGTTACGAGAAGATACGTCGTGCTAATGAGCCGGATTAAGACGTTTATACGGGGAGCGTCTAAATGGAAGTGCAGCCGTACAGCTCGGCGAGTTAATCTCCCTAAATTTGGGCACCTGACATTTTGCCGACCAGACGGCTGCCTCGCCTGACACCGCGAAAATATCGGTGCTCCTGGTCGAATGAAGGAAAAGCGGAAATTCAAATCATGCTCGCATAAACTCGAGTGCACACTGCACACTACTGGCTGCGTCCCTGCGCGAAGAACTGCCCCGCTGAAAATCAATTAAGAATATCGAAAATTCGCGCTCATTTCGCAGGAGCAACGGCGCGGAGCGTCGTTCCTGTTTAATCGGTGTTAAACGATCCTAATGAAAATAACGAGTTTATCAGAGACACGCTGGAGAATATCCGCCGGGCAGATGAAATCAATTTTCCGGTTATATGAAAAATGCAGCGACGTCCGTATAAAGTACGAGTCATTTTTTTGACGTCGCGTCGCGTCGTTAAAAGCTGCGCGAATATTTACCGGGAATTTGCATGTCCCTTCGATGAAAATTGACGAAAGCGTAAATGGAAAAGGCAGAGGCGAATGCTGATTTCACGACCGCTCGTCATCTGTAAAAGATTCTCTTTGTTAATTGTTTGTCAAGATTCGAAGGTTTGGTAGAAACTATGTTTGGTACAGTAAACAATAGGTTATAACAATATCCCACAGCTGTGCTTGGGTCTACGTTGTATGCATTTACTTTCGGCGATATACAGAGCGCGCCATTTCACTCTGCTAACATTTTGAGCACATGTTAAAACTATAAATCGCGCGATTAAACTGTTTATTTTGCAACTGCAATTAATTCTGCTCTAGACTTTCACCACATTTTACTATAACAACTCGCGAAGTTTGTTCCCAGGATTTTGCGATACGTAGTTAAATGTTCCTATGTCAACTTTATCATGACTGGACTGTGGATCTTTATGCAATTTCCCAATGCCATAGCTCATTTCCCAAAAGTTGAGAGAAACATCTCTTTGGCTGATGGAAGATCTATTATAGAAAGACTGAACCAAAATTGTATCTTGGAAGATTTTTACGGATAATAAAATAATTAAGCATGGCAGAGACAGGAAAAGACACTCTATAATTAATTAATAAATGAGTACAAGAAATAAGTGCGTGCGCATGCGCACGAGCGAGGGGTGTTCCTAATGCGTCCTTAAAGGGTGCGTACTTATCGAACGGCTGAAGACAACAGACTTGGAAAAAATTGAATTTATGTAACGATAAATGCGCATACATTTCTTCCACCGGCTGGGAATTCTAAGATTATTGATAGGCGTTCCAGAAATTGACGCCATACACGGAAACTCAATATATCTTTTGTCCAGTGACCTGGCAGTCTAGCTTGTATACCTCTCGGAGATATTCGAGATTAGCTCGAACTTGGTCCTCGAAGAATAAAACGTTGTTCCTCAAACTGCTCGAGAGATTTCGTGATTTTACAGAGGATCCTTGGATCCTTGAGACTTTCCACAGTCGTCTGTGCTGCGTATCTGACTTGGAGCCCGTATGCAAAAGGAATTGGTCTGCGATAGAATTTTGTGATTATTGTATAAAATTTATATTAGTTAATTCAAGTATGCATGTTTATTATATAATTTTTTTAGCATCTTTGAGCAATTATGAACATATTTGTAAAGCTGGTCATATGTGACCATTGAGTTTTTATATCAAAGCGAACCCAATGAAGTTAAAGAGCATTTTATTTCAAAGTTAACAGAGTAGTGCAAACTGCAAACTATGTAGCAGTAGCGACTTCGCAAACACAAGGCCACAATTCGAACACCCATGGAGCATATATTTAACATACATACACCCACCCATTTACAACTCGTATTTATCGCGTACATGAGTGTATGCCTCTTATGTGGTTATCCATCCATCCTTGCCCCGCTTCCACCGTCTCGAAGAGAGATTTCCAGGAGATTTACTGTTTCCGGAATTTATTTGAATGCCCCTCGCACCCGTCCTTATCCCCATTTCCTGGTGTCCTTCGAAGAATGTCCCTTTATCGTTTCACTTCGAAAAATCTTTCACGTTGAGATACTCGGTTGGACTTCGCTCGCCAGAATACGGTCTATGAATCGTCGCGAGCATGTGGCCGTGGCATATACGTCGGTATATGTACACACGTGCACTTTCGAAACAGTGCTTCGCATTCTTCCGCGCACGAGTCTACGACAACTAACATTTCGTGCGTCATCGCAATAAAAAAAATTCCCAGCTTCATATATTTCCA
The DNA here is from genome assembly GCF_051020765.1 of Lasioglossum baleicum. Classification (NCBI taxonomy): domain Eukaryota; kingdom Metazoa; phylum Arthropoda; class Insecta; order Hymenoptera; family Halictidae; genus Lasioglossum; species Lasioglossum baleicum. Next base: position 20,321,320 of record NC_134932.1, read on the forward strand.
CGCGTCCCTGTTCTATTGGTTCAGCACCTGATTTCCAAGCGGTGGGATTAAATTGATATATTTAAAGCGCTCACTATTTTGGTAGCTAAAAGTTAAAGGAGTCGCAAGAAAGAGCATACTTCTGTCTGCAACCAAATTAGAAAACGTTTTTCCATCGCCAAGAAAGAAAATCAAGAATTTGTTGAAAAAAGTCGGTTATCGAGACGAAACTCTCGCTTTAAAGAAGAAAAGTACGTAGATTTTCTGCAGTTTTCTTGAAACGGAAATTGTATCTACAGGCGGAACAGATTTATTTTCATGACCGTTCTATTGTTCCGCTGGTACGATACAGGTATCCATTTGAGAACGAGAGATCGGCGCACTCGAGGATATTTCAATTTAAGAATCCTATCTCATTAAGGTCACCTTTTCGAGCATAGATTTAATTAATCCTTGTCGGCCGCTCGCCGGGGCCTCAATGAAAAATTAAATTTCAGCCGGTTCCCGTGGAACGACCCTTTTCGCAGGACTAGCTCCGTCTCGGACTACGATTCCTGACGTAAATTGAATTTTCCGTAGTGAGAATCCTGTAAACGGTTGCTTAGAAAACAGTGAATTCCACGGGACGCGTTGTTCCCGGGGTGGAAACGTCTTGTCGTTTATCTTCCGCCGGTTATTTTCGACGGGGTATAATTTTTAAGTGTTGCGAGAATATCATCGGTTATCTACTTAAGGTCCGCCATTTCACGTTGACCTCCTTCGTGCATGGGGAGGCGCACCCGAACATTCTTTTCTTCGGCTTTTTCCATTTCCAAGATCACCCATTATCGCTGGAAACCCGCTGGCGTAAGCGTTACTTCCTTTATTGTCTGGTCACAGATTGAGTAGCACTACTGGCATCAAGTAGAGTCATCTGTCCGTGATCAGACCGGGCCGCGTCGGGTGTGGGTGATTTGTCCCGATTCTTGTTCTTTTTAACGCCGCACTTATCGTTCGTTTTATCGTTCGGATATCGAACGCCAAATTACTTTTCGTTATGGCTGCTCGCGCTTTTTTTTAAAATAATTCATCCCTACGTTGAAACGGCGAACTTCGCTAATCCCTGCATTCTATTACAATTCACATGCAAGTATTAGGTTGTTGCACATGCTTTATTTTTAACCCTTTGCGCTCGGAGCTTTCTTAACTTGAAAATTAAACATTTCTTCTGACCTAAAATAATGCCATTCTTTATGAGATTTTAAATTTGGTGGATATGAAATTGATAATTATACCTTATGAAATACTTAAATTTTCAGTAATTATTTAGATACCTACACATCTAATAATGTAAACAATATTTTCAATAATGGTACAGCAATTTTTAATGGTGCCTCAGAGTCGCCACTCGAGTGCTAAGGGTTAAACACTAACGTTAAACAAAGACAGTTATTTTCTAAATAAAACTTGTTGGTTAAATCAACCACTATGTGTGGTCATCATATTTTCTCAACCAATTACAAATTTCTCGATTGTATGTGTTAGTAACGATGGAATAGTGATAAATAATGAGTCTCCCGACGCCTCGTTATAGCAGATTTGCAAAGTTCGTTAGAAAGTTCGATTAATAAGATTTATTTGAAATTGGAGTTTTGCCCGAACGAATACTTCAAGCATAATGACGGGATTTATGCTCCAAGTTTCGTGTTTTCAACAAGTTTCGTTATACCTGTTAAATACCTTATGTAGATCATTATTTCCATAGTTTGCACGAGATGTTCGAAGTTTCGACGCATTGACGTCGAAGTCCGAACTATCTCTTAATACATATTTCAGGCTGGTCGTTGAGTACTTAAAACGATCATGGGAGACCCAGGCTTTCCGTATCGGGCAATACGTATATGGTTCTTCTCGGTAATCGATTAACCGTCGATGCACTCGAAGGAATTCGTTGTCACAGTCAAGTTCGTGTATTCTGTTTCGTTTTGAGTTATCGGGTCAGAAAATCTTGCATACTGTGTAGAGGACATGTAATGTGTCCGCGCAGTCGTGTTGGACATTTTAAATTTTCTCCACTTGTTAGAATAATGTATAATGTATAATATAAATGTTTATCAAGAAAATGAAGGTGCGTTTCCCTAAGCATCTGAGAAAATGTTTTGTTTACTACCTAATGATCCTTCCCGAGTTAAACAACTTTTGTTTCAAGTTGCTCGACAGGTAAATTCAGTTCGAAAGTAATACCGATTCATTCGATGGATTTTGCACATATGGGCGTGTTCAGTATCTATGGTAAAGGCGACGACACAATCCACTAGATTGCCTAAGAGAAGCCATCTTAATAACTTTTTGAGATAGAAACAATAATGAAGACAAGACTAGTATGGCCATTTAAGGATGTACAAATTTTCGGAAAACGAGAAAATGTATGTTGAACATACATTTGCGGCTACTTGCAAATACAAAATCCCTCCTGTTAAAATATGTCTAAACTGCAGAATAAAATGTTTGCGTGTGTCTGAATGATGAGCAGACACGCTGGCCACTTTCTATTCAATTGCACGCGTGTTCGCCGAATTTCGAAGCTTCGTCCGCAAATACTTCATTCTACACTTTCGATTCGCATTCTCACAAGTAGTCACCTGGTTGCACAATGACTGTCGGGACATCCTGAACGGAAGAAACCTTTATTTCCAATTCAGCGAGAAAATGACGAGCTCGCGTGGAAATAGAATGTAAGTTCCTTCCTTTAGAGTCATGAGAAACCTCTCGTTTTCAAAGGGGTTTCAGCACTTGGTAGACGCTTAAGATGAATTCCCAGGATTTCGGGATAACCCGATAGAAGAGTAACTATCCCCTTCCCAAAGAAAAATCAGTTTTCGGATTACGCTTGGCCGAGCGGCGGCATCCGTTTAAATCCGAAATTTTCTGCCGGGAAATTGGTTCGAGTGTTTTGCATCGATTATCTCTAACGAACACAAATATCCTCCAGAGGTCGGCGCGGATTCCCGGCTCGTTCGTTAGCGGAGAACGCCGACTGTTATCCCATTCTCGGCTTTGAAGGAACCACGGCCCAACGAAGCCGCGGAGAAACGAATAAAAGGCCGCATAATGCGAAAGTAGAAGAAGGGTCCTCCCGTTATTCACTCGTTTTTTCGTCCCCTCTGCTAAAGTCTTTCCAGAAAATCGTGCATTTTATCGCCGGGACGTTTCGCTTTTTCGGATAAGAATGTCTTCCTTTCGGGTCTCGTTTGTTCGAAAAAAAGAAAACTTCCCTCTCGCTCTCTCTCTCTCTCTCTCTCTCTCTCTCTCTCGGTACCCTCCACCCTCCGCCCATTGTTGCGAAAGTTGACTACTCTTTAAGAAAAGGATCGCCGGACGCTTGAAAGTTTTTTAATATGGGGAGCGTAATAAAGCGGAACAGGAACGTTGTACATTATCAGAGATCACTTTGTGGTCGCCCACGATCGAGCCCACTATCGCGAAAATCTTGCGAGTAACCATAACAATTCGATGATACAAATCATCGAACGCCGTCTATCGCGCGCAATGGGACGCAAGTTCCTCGTAAAGTCGAGGAGATTCGAAACTGCGTTGCGACGAGGACGCGGACGAAAGATCAACACCAAACGCGATCAATAAGGGGGTCGGAGGAGCCATAAAATCGTTGAGAAAGCAATCGCGGGCTAAACTGCGATCGTAAAAGCGCTTTTAGTCCTCTTGGCCCGTCGCTGTTTTCTTAAACAACGAGAAACCGTGATCAACGTGCTCGATAACATGGGGTTTTCTTCATTACGGCCTGCATTTGCACCTGGATGTACAAAATGGTCAGATAACGTAAGATCACAAGTGGAAGTTTATAAATAAAGCTAAGCTAGGTGATGGGAATGATTAAAACAGTCATGTATTAGGGTACGTCCAGAACAAACCAAACTCGAGCTGGTGTCAACTGAACCGAGAAAGCCATATAGAGGGCGACAGAGTTACAGAGTTAGGCCTACTTTTTCCCATATTTTCCCAAAGAATATCCAACAACACCTTTTGGAATATGTCAATGGGTCTAAAACAAAGCTGGGCGAGAGAAAAGGTTAAAGTGTCAGGCAGGGACGTTGGAACAATCCTGCACGAGGGTACGTCCAGAACAAACCAAACTCAACTTCGTGTCCACTGACCCGAGAAAGTCATGTGAAGGGTGTCAGAGCTACCATAAGGGTCTCGACACACGCAACACTATATCTCAAGCCTAATCATGTCTGTCCTAACGCATAGAATGCAACGAAGTAGTCAAACCAATTTTTTCCCTACATGTTTCTAAACAGAAAGAGCGGTCTCCACCGGAGGACATCAATGGAACTAAAAACAAAGTTAAAAATAAAAAAAAATAAGCAGCGCCGTTGAGACAACCCACCATTGGGGTACTTGCAGAGCAAACCGAACAGAATGCCATGTCGCAATCATGAAATTCATATTACATGAGACGAATCCGCCAAAAGGGTCCAGACAGGATACTATACTAAATCTCGAATCCGGGAGTAGAAACTCCAACAGTGAGAGGGAGGGAGAGAGAGGGAGAGAGAGACCGGGGGTAGGGTAGTTAGGATAACTTCTCAGCACTGTTCCATGTTAAGAGAAAAGAAAAATAATCCGTTGTAGGAGCCCTTGGGACCAAAAACAAGAGCCGACGCAGGTGAGAGAAAGGGTTAAAGTAGCAAGACAACGATGTTAGAACTACCCAGCAGACGTCGACGGTCTGTGTGCTCCGGCCGCGGAGGCTGCGCGGAAAAATCGATAGGCAACGGGAACCGACGGCGTCGTCGTCGTCGGCGGTAACGTTGGTGGCGGCGGCGTCGGCGGCGTCGGCAGCGTCGGTGGTGGTGGTAGTGGTGGTGGTGGTGCTATCGGTGGTGGTAGCGAGTAGCGCGATAGAGTCCGATGGTGCAGTCAACGCTGGGACCGGCAGCCCAAAAGACACACGCGGATCTCGCACGTTCTCCACGTCCCTCCCCCTTTTCTCGAGCACAGCCCCCTGTATCAGCCACCATTCAACACATTCGCACGGCCCTGACAGACAGAGTGAGAGAGTGAGAGAAAGAGAGCGTGAGAGAGAGAGAGCGAGAGAGAGAGAGAGAGAGAGATCGAAACAGGAGTGTGCAACGTGTCGCGTCCCGGAGCCGGAGCTTCTCTCCTCGCGGAGCACGACTACTCGGGCCGGCTCGGGCCGAAAGCGGCTGAAAGAAGAGAGACCAGACCGCGGCTGGTTTATCGGCCGGTACGCTCCTTCGGCGCTCGTTTACGTGCAGTGGGTGTGTGGTGATGGAATTGATGGAATCGCGACGCTCGTGACGCGACTTAACACGTTGTGTGACAAGGACTCGATTCGATATCCAACGCAGCATGACGACGACAAGAGTTTCACTCTCTCGTTGCACCTGCACGCACGGCGTCTCGCTGCGTAACCATCGCGTGTGAGCCCCACCGAGAAATGCAATGTTGTGACGCGTGACACCGCCGGGCCCGACCCACCGGGTTCCAACGGTCTCGGATACTCGTTTTCCACCGGCTTCTTCTCGCGATCACTGTCCGGAGGAGAACGGGAGTTCTCTCTACCGGCGCTGCCTCCCCCGGCCATGGATGACAAATGTTTCGTGTGAACGGTAAATGTCAGCCTGGGCAGCCGAATCCGCTACACCATGCGCGCACACGTACACAAGTGGACCCCGTGCGTGACACCGTCGTTCCGGACGATCTCGCGAGGAAAAACGGCCGCGAGCCTCGCTGCTGTCTGCCGGGATTTCGAGCTTTTGTCGGTTCACGAGTCCTCCTCTCTCCCTGAATGTATCGCGCTACGCGCCTTTTCGAGGACAATGACCCCGCCGCGCACCTTGCTTCCTTCTGGGTCGCACTTTTGTCGCTGGATTAACCTTTTCACGGCCTCCTCCTCTCGCCCGGCGAATGGGCGCTCGTTCCTTTTTTTTTTATGGTCTCCTCACGAGAAGTCGGGACCGAGTGCTCCATTCGCGGTTTCGTCATTCTTTCTTTTCAGCGAAATTTTTACGCCGATCCGGAATTGCGCTTCGTGCAGCCTGGCCAACGCGGTGGACAGGCTGCTCGACGCTTTCAATTATGTTATGACGTTTACAACGGGACCGTTGCGCGATACTTTCGACGAAACCGCACAATATACCGTGCTCGGGGCCGTTAGTACCATTAGAACCGGGTCGAATGCGGTTTTTGCGGTACTTCAATTTCGGTGGCTGCGTTCGTACAGCGTTATTTATAGTTGGCAATTTATCGAAGCATCGTTTGTCCCCCTCCCCATCTCCCTCTTATCGTTCAAACTAAATCTGCAATGATTCGTGCTCGCCGGCGTTAAGATTGATTTAGGACACAGTTCTTTTTGATCTGAATCACGCGAAGTCACTGTTTGCTCGACTATTTAACGGGATTTATCGCGATGGAACGAATAATAATCTGTCAAAGTGTTAGGCTGTTTGCTTAGTCGGTTGCGGGGCTTCGCCTCTCGAAAATATTGCGACAACGGGTTTGTCCTGTTAATTTGAATGCTCGAGAGACTCGAAGATACACATTGCTCCAGTGTCCTTTTCGTTATTTCATTGTTGGGTTTCCGTGCTATAGCTATAAACAATACGGTGATACTTGGTTGAAGGTAGACGGATTGTAACGTACAGGGTGAGGCACCTTAAAGGGTCTAGTCTAGTCTGCTTTAGGCTAACTTTGGGGGTTTTTCATTGTAAGACACGAGTCTGTTTATCATCGTACTTTTTTTGAGATTTTTGGTTATGATCAAAATATTTTCACAAATTTTTGGACGAGGAATTTTCACTGTTCCGAGTTCGATATATTCAGCATTTTTCATAAATGCATACAATCCATGGTCTAATGATTAGCATTACAGACATGAGATTTTTCAAGTAGCATAAAAATATGAAGATAACATTATATTTCACAAAAATAATTCCAGGTAATAGTTATTCCGCGTGCGAGGCAACGAAATCAATTGTTCGGCCGGCCCGTCGATGATTATCTATTTCGTAATTCGTAAAAGGGACTTTCAACTTCATCTTCACCACGCCTTTACCGTGTTCTTCTGCTCTCAGTCGCCATTGTCACCATAGAGGAGCATTATTAATCAGTGCTGCGGCTCGCGACAACGCATTCCTACATGCATAACAGAGGAATACTCTCTTCCATGTTCTCCCCTTCTTCCGCCATTCTTTTACTTCGTGTCACTTCTCTGCCTCGAGAGCAATCCTCTACTCTCGTCAAGCCTACTCCAATGTGTCCCTGTATACGGTCTAACGTAAGAATGAATGGTTAAAGACATTACGACGCGTAACTCCCGTTGTGATTGTTATTTTCTCCCTCACCGCCCTTGTCCGTCAGCCTCGGGCTACCCAAAACACGATTCATCTGCGCAACTTTCGTCGTCTTTGAGTATACGCGATTCTAGCCGCTCGAAACTTGTCATCGATGATTCCAGACCCTTCAAACTGTTCTCTTTCCACGTCTCTTTTAACAGTCACTCGTCGGTTCGCGTTCCCGTTCCCATTCAAGTAGGCAGCTCTCTAAAATTTTCTGAAGCGTCTACGAGGAACAGAAACAAAATTTCTTCCCTTAACAATTTCAACAAGTTCAAACTGATATGAGTCTCTCCACATTTTTCTGTCTCATGTTCCGTCATTTTCGTCATGAAACCACACAGTCTACAATTTATCCACTACATTATGCAAGCTTATGTATTCATAGAGTCGCTTCCGGTTCCCTACAAGGAGACAGCTTTCTAAAATTTTCTGAAGCGTCCGCAAGGAATAGAAACGAAATTTCTTCTCTTAACAATTTCGAATTAATACGAATCTTTCTAGATTCTTTTGTCTCATATTTCATCAGTTTTGTCATGAAGCGATACGGTCTACAATTTATCCACAAGATGATGCAACTTTGTGTATTTATAGTGTCCAGTAGCCTTCAGAACTCGATAATGTAAAGATTCTAATGAAGTACAGGGATTGGAACTCTGTCCAATTTTTTCTCCAGATATCAATGCCTGAGATAGTGTATTTGCATAAACCTTCGCAGCGTATTCGTTACAGCTAATAAATTATTCCGGAGATACTACAGAGATATTTATCCTTGTATAATTGCGTCACTAAATTACTCGCTTTGAGCCGCGAAAAGTCGACATTCGGCAATCGGAGACACACGAGGCAATTACTTTGATCGCATAATTGACTCGGTAGACGGCGGTAATTAGCAGGCGGGTCTTAATTTGCTTCTTGGTAGTGATTTGCTCGCTGGTGGTATCCAAACGCTCACGATCTACGATTCCTCGTCGACCTTTTACACCAGCGAAACACGAGAATCATTTATAAACTTCACGGAATCGTTGTTTATTTGTGTGACTGAAATTAAACGAAATTCTCGACGCTTTGATTTTAATTTTTCTTCATAGATTTTAATATTTCCAGCTGTCCTGGCTTTTGATTGAAACATTTCAAAGCTTAAATAGGACAATCATTTTTCTAAATTCTATAGAATCGTTGTGAATTCGCGCGATTAAAATTAAAATAATTTCTGAACGCTCTGGCATTCACCTTTGTTAGTGAATTTTAATATTTTTCGCAGCCCAGGTGGTTCAATCTCATTTTCCCCTGTAGCTATCCTCGTTAGCCCGTGCTCGCCACGTTTTCATCTTGCCGAAGGTTTTGCGTATTTTCATATTTTTCGAAGGCGGCCGCTTCCGACCGCGTTGCGCCCAGGTAAATTGTATTACTCTACCGAACTCGCGATATATTCCTATCCTTTGTGCTCCATCCCAGCGATTGGTTAGGATGTTTCGAATAGTTGGCGGCTGCACCGAGCTGCAATGGTTCCCGCCCGGTATACCGATCGCCTCGCAAAATATAATCACGTTGATACGCCCGTGCGCGAGGCAGAATTTTTGAAGTGCCCCGGCAGAATGAATTCCGCTGCGGAAACGATCCAGCATCAGCTGTTGTTCATCCGACGAGCAGACATTTTCTCGGGAAATTATTTCATCGCTCGGACGGCTTCTCTCGAAACCCTTCCTTGTATTTCTTGGCAAACCCGATATGACTTTTATTAATTCCTCCTTCCCGAGAACTCCATTCGGGTCCATTCTCTTACTGCGTATAATCCTTCTGGAAAGAAACATAAGCGTTTTCCTGCAAAAGGCAGCCACCGTTTACTGAAAAAAATCTACTCAGGTTTTTTGCCTTGGATCGATTCGGCGGTCTGAAATTAGTGGAATTAAGAAAGTGCTTCGAATAGATCTTATTAAGTTTCGCAAAATATTATTAGTAGACTTCACGCATTTATGGCGAAAATGTGTAGGTGGAACTTGAAACAGTGGTTGAAGGAATTTTTATCAATTTACCAAAATTATTAACCTTTTGCACTAAAATCTAGTAAATTAATCATTAATGTACTGTGGATTTTATGCATTTATTATTTGGGGCACTAAGCATTAACATTTTGTTTCCAGTTTGAGTATGCACCCATTAAATTTCCTTTCGACATTCTTCTTTCGGTATCTCGAATTGTAAAGTAACATTCAATAAGACCGCGGCGTTTCCATATTTCCGCCGAGATAGCCCAGATTCAATGTTCGAAGTCGGAGGAAATCCATAACCTTGCTGAAAGATTGGCATCCTTATGCTGGCTCGGTTGCCGAAACAAAGTGTCCATGCGTCGACTAGCAGAACGGCGATATTGAAAAACAAAGATCGCCGGCAACGGTACAGGAAGGAACGGTTTTTCGTGAGCTCGCCCAGGGTCGATATCTTGTTATCGGAAAGCACTAGTCATCCTGATAAAACGATACCGCGGATACCGAGGATAAATTACGAAACAACGCCGCCATCGCGGCCGCTATGATTTTCGCAGGAATATACGGCACCCGGCTCCCTTTTGCCGCAACAACGACACAGAAATCCACGCGAGGTCTACAGAGCCATGTTGAAATACACGACATTTCGGGTTTACGTGCTCCCTATCGCACAACTATTTTTTCCCCGCAGGTTTTTCTTTGTGTTCGTACGTCGTTTCAATCGATGAATTCGTTCACATTCACGTTCTCTTCGCACGGAGATTTCAATCCCTTTCGATCAAGACTCTTCAAACTGAATTAATACAGGATTTATTAATGCTAGTATTGTATTGTTATTATACAGGGTGTCTCAGCTTGAAGGAGGCCACCTAAATATCCCCTTTATTTTTAATGGCACAAAAAATATTTATTTTTTTATCGGGAAAACTTATCTTTTTTTATTCCATCTTATTGCGGCTGAAAAAATACATTTGAATATGCTTAAGTCATTAACAAGATGGAATAAGAAAAAAATAAGTTTTCCCGATAAAAAATAACGATGATCTGGAAAAAACTATGAGAAAATAACCGGATAAAAAAAATTGTTCTTCTATGATATTCTCTTTCGATACCATTTAAATTGTGCCATAAATATTTTTTTGTGCCATTAAAAATAAAGGAGATATTTTGGTGGCCTCCTTCAAGCTGAGACACCATGTATATAGTACGGTATAACTCGAAGTTAATCCTTTTGCAGGCCCTCTCTCTATTCACCTTTTCGCAAATCGAATTCACCCTTTTGAAATTTGAGGTCTCTACTTTCAGAATTCATCGACTCATGTTTTATTTTCACGTCGAGCACAAATTTTTGCGTTTTAACATTCACTCGTCGGTTTCTATAATTCTAATCAGTTTCTCTAACTTTAATTAGATCGTCGACTGCAAAATAAAACATCTGGGGAACGGCAGATACCGATTAGCGTGGCAGTGTTCAATCGTCGCTGTGTACACGGGGATTGTAAGAAAAATGTAAATCGAATCGGCGATTTAAGACGGGGTGGGAGGTGGTCGCGAAACGCAGAAGAAAAATGAGCTCGACGGGGCGGAAGACAACTGCCGGAAAATTCACTTTTCTTTTAACACGCTCATATATTCCCGGGGCCGCCTCCATCATCCCCACTCCTGTCCTCGTTTTATACTTGCGGAAAAGCGCCGGACTCGGTAAACCCGCTTAATGACCGAGCGTTCGCGATTCAATACTTCCTTCCATGTTTGAAGATCTCGTTTCCTTAAAACGTTCTCATCCGTGTGTACTCTCCGCGTGAATAGGTCCTTTCGGCTTCGAGAAGAGAAAGAGAGTGAGTGTGTGTGTGTGTGTGTGTGTGTGTGTGTGTGTGTGAGAGAGAGAGAGAGAGAGGGGGGGAGGGAGATAGGTGAAGAGGGAAAAAAAATCCGGGAAAACCAACTTTTCCGCGATTTGAATGTCCTTTCTGTGTGTTCTGCCGCGCGCCGAAAGTAGGACAATTTTTGTCGATAAAGTGGTACACGGCGAATCACACGAACAGGATAGAATCTGTTCGGCTGGGTACTTCAGAGGCGAGGTCAGGCGTGGCGGGGGTCCTCGGGAAAAGACGCCGATAGTGAAATCCGAAACGCAGCCGCGAAACAAGAATGCGACTCGGATCCGTGTAAAGTTTCATTCACATCAAAAGCGAGCTCGGGCTGCGCTTGTGCGTCGTCGCCCACCCTCGCGAAAAAATTCTTATAGGTCGTCCGGAAAGTTACCGCCGTTTTATACCGTCCGTTTCGGAAAAACGGCTCTGTCAAGCATTTTCATTTAGCTATTCGGCGGACGGGTCGTATTCAACGAGATCGTTGTTCTCCTGTTTAACTTCCTTCACTTTCTGAATCATCGCTTTAAAAGGCACACAAAATCGAAAGAATCTAACTCGTGAAACGGGAACAAAAAGTTGAATTTCAACATATTGCTCTTTCACTGGCTTTCAGAAATCTTGATTAAATCCGTTTTTGCTTAGTACATTCTTGCGAATCTTTGAAATTTCTGTGCACCAACGTATACCCATTCTTTTGTTAATTTTCTAATTGTAATAATAAACTGTGCATCTTTATGCCATGTAGAAATTGTTTAAGTCAATTGTGAACAACATTGGTTAAATAAGAATGAATTTCTTCTCTTAATAATTCGAATAGATCAAAAATAATGTAACATCATTCAGTTCGTCGAGAATGTCTTTGCAGTTTTATATTTGACCTGTCAATTTTTATCATAAATGCATAAACTCCTCATCTTTCTACCATACAACGCTGCTCGCACAAAAAGAAACTGATAACACCGTCTCAGAATGTTTAAATTAACTTGTTATCTAAACCAAAATTGGAAGGGAAACATCTACAACAGTGTTTACTCGATCGTACTCTACGAATCCTAGCGAAATTCGGTTTCCTCTAATCGACCGCAACACTGAAACCGAACAACTGTGTCACTGATACACGCGAGCGACTCGACAGTCGACTCGTCAAACATTTCTAAAAGCTTGCAGCTGAACCGTGCCGCGCCGCAGCGTTGGGCACTATAAAAATTTGGGTTCGTTTCGAGCATTGTGACATCGCGACGCGAGCTTGCCTCTAATGTGAACCGAGCTTAACAGGGGCGCTCGTGAACCCGCGCGAACGGCCGAGTCCCCCGCGGAACAATAAAGAGCGGCTTTTCATTTTGCGCTTTTTAGGCCGAGCCTGCAAAGCGGGTAAAGATCGTGCCGGACTGATCCGCGATTTCTGTTTCACGACGAAAGGGAGCAACAATGAAAGTACTGGCGACAACGTATTCGACGTTGGTCAGCAGACATAAAATCCCGAAACAATTTTATTAGTCATCAGATCGACCATCGATTCAGTGAAATACAAATTCCATAACAAAGAACTGAGAGAAAGAGAGAGAGAAGATGTCGTGTCGACGGAGCAATAAAAGTGAAACCGATTAACACAATTATCGCGCACGATGGACATTTTGTCGTGGAGGAAGAGCCTTCGCAAGAGAAGCATCACTTTCCTGAAGATGATGAGAAGAGGCGATCGCGCGATCGATTTCTGCGACCGGAAGTTTCTAGTGTCGTTCGCCGAGGAAAGAGTGAACGACGAGCCGGACGAGGCTCCGATCTTCTTCGGAGACAACAGGCAAACAGTTTTCGGGGATAATTCCGCGTTCGAGTTCGCCGGAGGAACCGTATTCGAGTCGCGAACAGGGAACAGGTGCGAGACCGTCCGAGGCGGAGTCCCGCTGTGAACGTTTTCGTCCGTTGCCACGATATTCGCGGAGGAAACAGTGACGAATGGAAGGTGCGAAACTACCCACGGTTTTTACTATTCGGCGAACATTGGTTTTCTTCTTAATGGAATCATACGGGATACCGGAAGGGTGAATTCCCGGGAACCGGACAATGCTGGAACACGGAATTTGCGAGTGCGCAATGAACGCTGAGCGTGTCAGGTGAGCTTCCTGAAACTGTTTACAGAATTACCTCCGGGTTTCTCTTTTTAATTAAACCGATCGCATTCGGTCCTTATCCTCGGGTAGCTCATGGTCGGAATGGAGATATACGTGTCGGATTATTTCGCTCGTGGTACGCTCCTGATGCGAGGAACAGATGCTTGAAAATCATTCGAGCAAAGCGTGTAACGAATAATTTTCCAGCTCTGAGAGGTAACCGGAAAAGCCACTGTTACGTCAATTTGTTATTATTTATGGTAATTTATAATATACTCGTAGATAAGTAGGTATAAAGTTTCGTTCTAACCCTTGTTAACTAAAATTTCAATCCTATGTTAAATGTGTCAATTAAGAACTTACTAGGTTATTATATTTTTGTTGTTAAGTAAGAATAGGTTAATTGCATTTGTGCTTCTAATTGGTGTGGTTATTTCCGCACAGGATTGCTTATTTGCGGTTAATGTGCTTCACTAAAACCTCGGCTTTACTGCAAGTCGGAAGTCGTTATAAATACATAAAGTCTGATTATTACAATATCTGCCGCTATAGCATCGCTCTTGAATTTATATTAAATTAATGCGTTATGCTAAAAGCAGTTTCATCGGTAGAAATTATTGATCGCGCTACGGATCAAAATGAGCTCCGAATTCTTGGTAAGAACTCGAACAATAACAGTTTACCTATATCAATTATTCTTAGTGTAAAAATACTTATACATAATAATATTTTTCCTATGATTTTTATACTATTTTTTAAAATTCTAACTTTGTTGAGAAAACTACATAACGGAGAGCACGTGACAATTATTCTTGTTCGGATGCACGCTGTTTGGAGGGAACTACGCGCGGTTAAAACTTTATTTGAGAGAACGACATTTCGTGGGCACTGAGCTAATATTTAAACTTGTATCGCACAATCAGAAAGAGCAACGTTTACCGTTTTGTTTCCTCGCCCAAGCACCGTCTTATTACCGTGCTTGCGACTGTAGCAATACTGCAGGAAATGACTAGGCGAGGGATGCGGAACTTCAGGGTGAAGCTTCAGGGGTGTTTAACCCTTAACTGGCGTCGTGGATTCTGACGCACCCCGATCTTGTGCTGCATACAGGAAAATTTTCTTCTTCTTCTCCGGATCCAAATGTTCGTGACAATTTATAGTTAAACAACATAGCTAGACTAACCCCTTGCCGTATAACATCGAGTCAGACTCCTTTCTACTTTTAGGAAATTATTAAAGACAAAAAAGGGAATTTTATGATTGTTGGCCAGGGGGAAATCGTATGGGAAGGGGTTAAGAAAATTTCGCAAACACCATATTGCAGTCGGTCGTTTGCTTTTAAGATTGATTGGCGTCAAGACAAGAATTTGACCTCAAGAAAAATATTATTCTTTGCAAAAAGAGTCTTTCGATGATGAAATTTTGACGAAGTTCGTGGAGGATGTGATCATTAGGGAACGAAGAGATAGGTCGAGGGAGTAACGAGAATGACAATTTCCGATTGCGCGGCAAAAGTTTAAAGAACATTTATGTCGGCTTTCATTTACCTCTGCTGAAGCCGGACGATTCATTCTGGCTGGCCCAGTAAGACCGATGACGGAAATGAAGAGACATCAAAGGATCTTACCAAATGAGATTTCTGTGTGGGCGGAAAGCTCGAAAACACAATAAGCCATGGAGTTAGGTGATTCGAAAAGAGGGGGGGGGGGAAAGGGAGAAAACTTGTTTTGGCTCGGGGCAATTTTCTTCGAGTAAAAAACGAGCGACGAGCCGCCTTGACCTCGTTCCACTTTTTTTTTACAACACGTTGCACAGCTTGTTTGCTAGACAGAGCCACCTCGGAAGGACGGGACCCCACCTTTCGCCACTCCTTCACTCGTTCTTTGCCAAAAGCCTCGATGACCTCTCGAGGACGACGACCCAGTTATCTATTAACTAGCGGATTTCGTCGCGACTCCTATGCTCCCGTTGCAACGCCTACGTTTTAAACGCGCCGCGCCCCGCCGGAGAAGTTCACTTTTCTACAATACGAATAAATATTGGCTTTGAACCCCTCCTTCCCGTTAAATGGTCACACCGAACCCCGTGTTTTCACCGATCGATGAACCAATAAATCGACAAACACACCGGCGGCGATTGAAACTCGCCGCGTAGTCGCCAATAGATTGTTCCAACGCACCGTGGGCCATTTCTATAAAAATAGGTGGAATTAAACAAAAAATGTATTGTATGTATAACACACTAAGAATTTTTATAACATTCAATGTCTTCGACATCGTTTTACATCTAACATGTGAAACTAAAGGTTTGTAGATATGGCTTTAAAATTTTACGTTCCTTGGATAAAAACATTTTCGATGTAACTGGGAATTGCTGTATGTATCTAGATTTTCGCAACTCTCTGTATCGTCGGAAAATTCGATAAGTTGTTTCATTGAATGTGTGAGAAATTGTTCGAACGACTCTCGAGACTACATATCTTGCAACTCAGTGGCGCACCCAGGGGGGGGGGGAGCCAGGGGGCCAAGTCCCCCACCAAGAAAAAAATGTTTAGCTTCCAAAATTAAAATCGCGGAATAGCCCTGGGTACCGTTGATAGATATTTTGGCTAAAAAGAAGGTCATCACGCAAAACCTAGGGCTGGGTTCAACTCGCCCCCCTCCCCCAAGATTACATCCTGGGTGCGCCACTGTTGCAACTGCAACAAGCAGCACGAGTTGCAAAAGCAACCGCATCTCGAACAAGGATGATTTGAAACCTGAGAGTCATTAACTTCAAGATGTAGAATGATCCTTAGAAGTTTGCAACAATGTTCCGTGTAACATCGATTTTGGTCCCATGCAGTGCAAAACTAAAACATCATAATTTAGGTACAGGATTTATAAACAATAATCCGTCGTAGGGGGGTGAATCTACAACTCTGGATCACGGTGGACATTTATAAGATAAACTTGTCGCAAAATATGTATGATGACCTTGACAACATATTTCAAGATGATAATAATCTGAGGGGAGACCCCCTTTCTAAACAATTACCGAAAAATCTAAGTAAATTCAATTTTCTCATTTTTATAAGACAACGCAGACCATTTATCTTCAGTGCTCTGTGGATTCAACGTCAACGTCAACGTCACTCGCTTATAATTTCCTGGAGAAGTATTCCATAGAATCAATAAAGCCTCCGACGCTATAATTGCGCACGTGAAAAGATGTATCGGCCCTAATTGGTTCGCAAACCTTGGTTTCGCATTTCGCTTCCAAAATATCGCTATTAGCAACAGCTTCTTGTTGCAGTTGGTCACGAGGTCGCGCTTATTATCGCGCCGCTCGCTACTGTTCCGCCGTATAAGCGGTTGGACAACGGTAAAGGCTAATAAACTTAATGACCGCATGGCTGGCGGCAGTAACTATAAAGGAACAACAATTTAGGTGCCGGTAGATCGTGGATCGGAATAAACTCGCCGCGCGACGGCGGATTTATTGGACGGATTGTTTATTTGTCTTTCCTTTTCTCGTAGTCCTGCGGCGCGTCCAAAGCGTTTTTATCAGCCCCGCGACAAATTTTGCGAGCGCAAACGCTTACCTATTCACTTTCGGTCGTAATTGTTCGTAATTCCGTCGACGTAAAAATTCGTATTTTGCTCGGTAAATTTGTTCGCGTTCACGGTCGGTAAATCAACTGGACGATCAACCAAAAAAAAAATAGGACGAAAAAACGAATGTTCGAAAGTCGAAGAACGTTTTTGCGCCTGTTAATTGCTGGGAGTTTTTTAATAATTTGCTCGTCACTGATTAACGCGCATTAACGGTACGCTGGCTTCCGTTAAGGACGATCCACCGCTGGAAAAGCTGTTTGCAAGCGCTGCGAATCGATTAATACCACTGTTGCGCCACAATCATTGAACGAGAATGCTGCTATCATTAAATAAACGCAACTGGCAGTTTCGCACGGTAATAATTACTACGCATAATCATTATACCTAGTACTCCTTGTCCTTCCTATCGAAATGATCGCCGAATTATTCGCAGTCGGAGCCGGAATATTCGATGCTCGGCCCCGCGTTCATTAAAAATTTACCCGGTTACGTGCACGAAGTTCACCCGTTGCAACAACGAACGTACCGCACAGAAAAAATGTTGCGGAGCCTTTTGCAACGTTAATAACGTATATTAATGTTTTCAGCGCACTGGTTCGATCTGATGATACTACCTAAGCAATTTTGCAAATTACCACAAAATTTTCAACGTTTCGGTCAATATTCGGTCTTTTGCAGCGTTCTATTTTCTTTTAAACGTACGATGTTTCGTGGATCACTGTGATCGAAACTGCGATTGAAACAATAAACGTACCAAATAATAATAATAATAATAATAATAAGGCCGTACAGTTTGGAACCATTTGTAAACTTTGGATGAAATTCTCCATTGTCCATCATGAAAATATAAAACACAATCGTTTATAAGTTTGAGTTTATAAGTTGAGTACATTGACTTAACAAGAAAACCACAAGAAACTATATACATATACATAGAAATATTCAGTTAACTTTCGAGCAATTAATGAAGGAAAAAGTAGAAATGTAAACGTGGTAGGAATGAAACCATAAAAATATTTGGCTCGTTCGGGAAGGTAGAAATATTATTAGTTTTATATTTCCAGTTGCTTCGTTAACGTCCGTTAGTTAAACTTGTTCCAGCAAAATTTTGAGACACCGTACGAGATTCCAATTATTTATTACACTGAAAACTTCATAAAAATTCATTTAAAGTTCCGAAAAATGTAATTATTGGCGGCCGAATGATCGTGAACATGGTCGCTCTAAAATCGGCTAATTAGCACCTGGAAACCGCTTACGAGCGCTTTTGTTCCCCGTTAATTCCTCTTAGCGGCTCGAACAAACCGCAACTTTGTTCGATAAACCTGCATACTTCCATCGTAAGTTGCGTAGTTCTATAATGTGCACTCATTAAGCGCATTCTGTCTGCATGGCGTCTAAGTTTCGCCAAAAATTGCCAAGTTTCAACTAATTAAAGTATTGGGAATGAGTGGGTCGTGTGTTTTTGTTCACGCGCGCGTACGAAGGTGAACGCGCCGATGATCGTTGCGAAAATGGCGGAGGTAATGGTATGAGACGAACGAAACGCTGTAACTTGGTGCACTAACGAGGAAAGTACTCCACGTACTATACCGATATTAACATATGCATTGTCTGGATGTCTCAGCTAAAAGCTTAACTGAAAATCAATGTCTTCTAAGACCGATCGTAAACAGTCTAGCTTTAAGGATTTCGGCAATGGCTTTCGGGTAAATATACTCGTGATACCCGACACGCTAAAACATCTTATGAACAAAATAAATAAAAGTTTTATCACCTTTAATATAATTTTGAATCAACAGAATTTTTATTGTATATTTCCTATATATTTGACATCAGAGAATTTTACAAAAAATTGGTAAGTGTTTCCAAATTGTTGCTCAGCGCTGTGTTTATTATGATCGAAAGTTCATTTACTCCATGAAACACAGTGAACGCGAAGGTGCAGCAACAAAACTACCGTAACATTTGTTTATGTTTATAAACTTGTTAGCGTAATATTGATTTCGTTATTTAACCGTTCTGGTTCCTAACCAGTTGCGTACACGTTACGTGAAACTATGAATATCGTTATACCTGCTCAGGATAGTCTTCTGGGAACTGGTCTTATATTTTAGTAGAATTTACATAAGAGACTGACGTGGAGTCTCAGAGTACATGTTCCGGCTGTACAAGAGTAGATTAAACTAGTTAATTAGCTGGAAAGTCTTTATAACCGGATGAGTTGACAGACCCAAGCAAACTTCACTTCAGCCTCCACAGAATGAGGTAAATGTAAACTTGAACGCGAACGAAATTGAATCGAATGTAAATCCTTAAACATAATTGGTTGTTTGCAGTGCGAAAATGTGGCTCAATCGAAATTTAAAAACAGATGACTGATCAGTTTCTACTAACATCTTACAATTAGATATTTTTCAAAACCCTAACCAAGCTAAAATCCGATGCATAATGATAATCTTCTTCGAAATAAGTTCATTAATTACAATGCGGTCACAGGAACATACTATTTTATTTAAAGATAAATTAGAAACTTTTTTCTACGATACATAATATTCTTAAATATATTCGAGGCTCTATATATATATAATTTTAATTTAAAAAATGTGGCTGTATCTGTAAAAAGATTCTTATCCGGCGATGATAATCGTGTCTTATATTTCCGGGCTCAGTGTATTACAAATGATCAACATTTCGTGTCCCGTTGTTCGAGTATCGAGCTCTCTGAAAATCGATTCGCGGTAATTCATTCGGCCGTGGGTGAAACACCACCGGCACGAATTAGCATGCGAGAATTCGTTAGTGCAACGAGCATAAAGGTATTTTTGCGACGTCAGTTGTGCTAATAATGCGTTTCGGGCAGCGATTGGCTGCGCGGTAGTAAGAATCGTGCGCAGAAACGTCATCCACGTCACGTGTGTAAACGTACACACATCTACGGGCAATCTCATTAAAGGAACCAATTGTTCCCAACTCATATTCAAAGTTGCATTCAACCGTGGCGGCTAGAGTGCGCGCCATAGTTTTCCGTTTCACCCGTCAATTCCGTCCATTTTCCACGAAAATGAATGGAACTACGTCGACGACAACGTGAAAACAAAATTATCGTTGCTGGACGTTGCTTTCCCGAGAAACGGGAAACGTGTTTTTTTAGCCACCTTTCAATTTCACGTTTCAGACCCTCCGCATTTTTTTCTGCTTCAGGGAACACAATTTTATATTCAGAGTTGCAATTATTCCCTTGAAATTGCAAACTTTATTGTCGAGCGCCGGACGGAGCTGGAAAAAGGCTGTCTTAGAAAGCTCTGAAACTGTGTGTACCATTTTTGGTATGTAATAACCATTTTCAATGCAAGCTATGTACATCATTTCTATCAATTGTTCCTAACAGAAACATAAGAAATTTCCGGGCGCAAGGAAGGACACGCGGGCCTTTGAACTGTGCCGGCGATGGCGACTGTCCGCGTCTCTTTCTTTTCCATACGCTGTCCTTCCTTGCGCCCGAAACTTTCATCGTCGATTGAACCACTAAATACAGTTGAAATTATATCGTGTATGGTGTTATTTTAATCAGACAAATGCCAGAAATAAGTTGGTGGAAGTCCGATGACACATATCGCGACTTTACTGTATTGTGTTCACATATTTTTCTTGTCTTTAACAAATTAACTGATTACAAACTTTCATAAAATTTAGTGCATGTTCAATGAATCAGTTTCCGTGGAATAATGTCTGCAAAAAATTCCCGGGCGATTGTGCAACATTTGAAAGGCGAAGAGGGACTAAATTTTTCCGCGTTCGCGATTTTCTTACGTACAGTTTCTTTCAATTAAAATGGTGGTCCGGGTCGGCGCGTTTTCATCGAAATCGCTTTGTTTCGGAACAAACGTGAATCTTTGATGGATCGAACGATCCCCATTCACCGCGCCACTATACCTCCTTAATGGAATTCATTGATGCGGCCAGTTAGAATGCTTCCCATCAAAGAAAAATGAATAAATGCTCGGCAACGTCGTTGCGAACGCATCTGTCATTTATGAACCCACTGTATTCCAATCGATTCTGAGCGATGTCACGCCATTTATTACGCTCATCATTTTTACGAACAATACCGGATTGTTTTATATTCATGGACGTGGTTCGAGATCGCGTTGAACCGCCGCGGAATTTATAATTAACAAATTCGTCCTATTTAAACTGGTCGCGTTCGATAAAGACATTTATCGAATTAATGGAAAGTTTCGGCCGTCACTTGTGCTGTGCGCACGAAATTATAGGGAAATTAATTTTCCCCCGAATATGTATGCCTTTCACGGTCGTTAAATAACGCGCGCAACCTAGTTCGTAGTAATTATTAATACAGCAAGCTTGTGTGCCGGTACTTTTTGCGAAACAGTCTTTATAAAAGCAATATTGGTTCGCTATAGAGGACAAGAAAAATCAAATTAACAGCGAATTCCAGGTCACCGAAACGTGAATTCATTTTCGCAGTTTTTCATAATAAACTGTATCATGAGTCGGAAATGACCCAGCTAAACCTTTCATCCCGTGAGCTGTCGGAAAGTTTTGAACTTCTCCAAAACTTCTGAATAACGCTGCTACTCGCAAAATGACAGATTTCTCTAAAAATATTTTAACACGGCCAATGTATGTACATATGTGTCAAGGAACAATAAAACAATTATCTGGAGAGTATATCGTTTCTCCGTATTTATATGTATATAAGAGAAATTCTGGAACAAAAATTTTAGAATAAAGTAAGCCGATATACATTTATATTATTTGTAAGAAGAGACAATGGAGACTCTCTGAATCAACGAAATTATAAAAATGCTCTTTTGTGGAGTATAATATAAATTTCTCAAAATCAGAATAAGTGAAGCTCTGTAATGTTTATAAAGTTTAGTAATTTTAGAGTTAATATACATATAATAATATATAATATATTCAGCAGAGAGTCTCGTTTCAGTAAATCTAAACACTCAAAACAAAGCTACAACCTGTTCCCAAATCCAATATGTATCGGACTCGATGTTTAACGGTCGGTTTTCCCAAAATAACTGCGATGGCTTCATGTTAATAGTCTCAAAGGTTCGTTAATTATATTTAGAAACGTTTGAGGGACCCATCCTTTGGCGTAGTCTTGTCCAGATCCAATCAATTTCAATTACAGCTTGCTAATTTTCTTCGCCGTGAGACTCGAATTACTGCGCGGCGTGCAAACCTGTGGACAAAGCTCGCAACACGGGATCGTCGGACGACGACATGTTGTTCGTCGAAGACGTATTGTGACGACGCAGAGTTATGAAACTTACGCTCCACGCTCCAGACATCGCCGGTATTATTCATTCCGAGCACAATGACCGAACCAAATATTGGAATTCCCGTCAGAACCTTTTTCCTTTTCGTTTCTCATCCATCGGCGGCCATGCGGGGCTTAACACCGCGTATTTCGTTTAGATTTTACGATTCCTCGTTCATTTCACGGGATCGTTAAACTTTATGCGCCCCGATGCAGTACTTTGACATGTATATCTTTGAAACATTTACGGTCTGTGCTGGAAACTTTATGGAAAACTCCTTGCAGCTTCCATCTTCGAACAGCGTAGGGCGAAGCACAAAATAGAAGAAACGGATGGATTTCAAGTTATATACTGGTACACACATTATGTACAGTGTATTAAAATTATTAATCCTTAGCACTCGAGTGGTGATTCAGAGTCAAGTGAACAGTCAAGTGAACATTTGTTATCCTCGTGAAAACATTATTTCGCCAAGACTCATTTTGAAGGTTACATAAAGGACATAAAATTACATTTCTTGAAAAAATGTTTCAGACAAAAGTTTCTTGTTTTTTCCGCATAGAATCCGAATCCGTAATAAAAAATACCATGTTCCATTTGAAGAATGTAACTTCCGGTCTCAATCACCTATTTCCGGCCGGAACCGGAAGTTAAAAATATCACCATTTGATAGAGCGCATCTGATTTATAAAAGAAACACTTTGAATTTCTGAAAATGACCTATTTTCTAGATTATAAATGGGTGGCACGGGTGGTCCGAGACACCCTGTATGTATATTGAAAATGATATTTTGACATTCTTCGATCCTTTGAATCGGTTGACTGTTTTAAATTGCACCTACACATTTGTGCCATAAATTCATAAAATCAGCAGTCTAGTTATATGCCTAATACAACCCTATTTATCCGTCCTACTGCTCGCATTAAAGATCACCCGTTCAAACATTTTAATATTTTCTCAGAAACAACCGTTTATCCATATGTAGAAATACACGGTACGGAATCGTGTGAACGGCTGACGTAAATAAAGATTATATCGGATTACGATTCTCGGCGTTCGCATAACACCGCGCGTATTAAGACGGGAACAGTTTTCGTCCGCGATTGCTTGCAATAATTTCAGCGCTCATTATCCTCGCCGCGGGCGCACGTTGAATATTGCAACGATATTTAATGTTAAACAACCGTACACAATACCGGCCAGAATTCACCTGCACACACAGACGTTCATGGAATATTAAAGGGTTAGTCGTGCATTAAATATTCGTCAGTCGGCTCGAATTCAGCCGGCGATTTCTGCTTGAGCGTAACTATTAGCCAAAATACTAGGTTATCCGAGGAGCAATGCGGTTTTTGTCGGATCAGTCGATAGAAGAGAATCAATCACAGTTTGTCGGTAACCCATCACTTTGTATATTTTCAATTTCCGTCGTTGTGAAAATTTAAGTTCGAAGCTCCTTGAGCTGTTGCAAATTCGACATTCCGTTTAACGATTGCCGCCGTTGTGTTTGTCAAATACGCTTTTTCGTTATGTTCCGCGAAGTTTTCGCGATGACCAGATTGCACGCGTTTTTCGCAATTATAGATCCCAATGGACTGTGCGCAAAGCAAAATGGAGCGGAAGTTCGTTTGCAGTGTCAAAGGTTTTTGTTTTATCTGACACGGGACACTACAACAATTCGTTTTAACCTATTTCGTTTCAACAAACAAATGTATAACATGCATGGTCCAGTCACAAACACAATATTAACACATTACCGACCGGTGATTATTGCATAATTTTGAAAAATCTATATATGGTACATGGCTAAACACTTTTTAATGGAACCTTCAATAGCAACAGCAATTTTCGTTGTGAACTAACAAGTCACCCTCAATAACGTCATCTAATACTTTCATTAAAGATTGCAATGTAAAAGAACATTTCTATGCTTTCTTTGGGTACAGCACAATTATTGAAAATCCCATTACATAGGCTTCCGGTAGGTAAAGTGTTAATCATATTATTCGTTCGTCTTACAGTAAATAAATGACTGAATTGAAATAATCCATGAACATTGACGAAATTGTAGTTTACTAGAAAATATGAAGAAATGCAAGTATGCAATTTTCAATGTGTTACTGTCGTCCACTGGGGCAAAAATTGGAAAGATAAACAGCGGTCTCTCATTTCCGCTAGCTCGCCGGCCATTGGATTTTTCAACGAGCCTTTAAAGAATCATATGCATAACCTGTCGGCTGACCAGAATGTATCCTCAAAGTAGACTGTGTCGCTCAATCTCCTTGAACGCCACAGGGATAAATTGAGAGGCGATGCGCAGCGGAAACTTGTTTTCGCTGGATGACACGGACTCCTTCTATTAATTCCTTTTAGAAAGCCGTAAAGGAGCTGCCAATTTCTAGTTTAACGAAGCTAAACTCACGACAGGATCGCGACAACGAACGGAAGGGAAGAGAAATGTACGACGCGACGAAGAAAATTGATTTACGATATCCCGGGTTGCGCCGCTGGGGTCCCATATCGGATATTGCGTGACACGATTTTCGCGGGTAAAAAGCCCTGTTGCTGACCCGAGCGACGAACATTAGACACCGAAAATGCGTACGACTACTCCCCGGGTCGATCTAATTTTTCACCGGGACCGCGTCGCCATTTGTTACCCGGCAAATTTCATCTCCCGTCGTCCTCTCCGTGCCTGCCGATTTGGAAATTTAATATCTGAAACTTCCATTTTGCTTCTTTGATGCTTCGCGAATTGGAATTTTCGCTTCGAATCGTTTTAAACGCTGCCTTTTTTCATTCACGTCCTATTTCCCTCTACTCCGACAGCTACCAAAACAATGAAAACTGTGAAGATGTTGCGTTAACGCAGATGCTCCTTCTACTTTGAGGTAAATAAAATTCTACAGCAAAAAGACTCGTGTTCGAGACATCTACACTGAATGAAAATGTTTCAGTTCTTAATGAATGAGTTAAATGGAGGAAAATTGATGCGTCTATATCGTGAAATACTTTCATAAAAACGATGTACCATGTGACAGACACCATCATGTTGTCACTTTTTACGTTTACGTTGGTCCATGCTGGAATATTTGTACAAATATTCTTTTCAAGAATTTTTCATGTCATCAATCTATTGAATGACTGACTTTCTGTCATATCATTCGTAATTTCTGATAAATAAAGAATCTAATTGTCCGTCGTTTGAGTAAAACATTAACAATTCTTATTGAACACAACCGTATAAATCGATATTACTATGCAATTATCGACTCGCAATCAACGATACAATAACGCGAAACATCCCCCGCAATTTCGTTAAGCGACAGCCACTGCCAAAACAATTCTGCGCAAACAGAATGGGTTCTGGACAGACGGATTTCCGACACGGCTCTGCATCATGCTCGAGCCTAAGCAGATTGCGTCGAAGTTTGCCGTTCGTTCCGAAAAATGCATTCGTTTTGCCGTTGAGAAAATTTCATATTTCTGCGAGTTTTTCTGCGACTTCGACTCGCCGAAAAATTTAAATTCCTTTGAGAACAAAAGCGCTGTCGACGCTCACATGACATCGGTCGAGGGGATCGTGGAAGAGTGAGGAGAGACATCCACTATCTCGGGTGTGCAACGACGCGGATACAGCGGTTCGTTCGACTGCAACGGAGAGATGCGCGAACGTAGAAACTTTCGACACGAATTTACAGTATTCCGTTCGCGGCCGTTGTGTCGACGACGCAGCGGGGTTGTTCTGCCTGAACTGCTTCTGTCAACAATTCGATGACGTAACAAGGCTTCCCCCGCGTCTCATTCGAAGCGAACGCAGTCATTGCAAAACGGGAAAACCGAAACGGTTTGCTGTGCTCCCAAAATGTCATACGGCGTCGCCCATATGCATCGAATGCATCGGGGCTAGTGGATTTGCATCATTATTTAGTTTCCACAAGAGATGATTAAAAATGAACTGTTTCTGATGATAAAACATAAACAAACAAACGTAGACAAATTTAATCTTGCGTTATTTATATGTATAACATTTGTTTTCATCTGGATTTGATTTAGACTGCACCTTTTTTATGCATTTGTGACAAAAATGAATGGGTGCAATACAAAACTTCGAAAATATTAGAAGATTAAAATTATTGCATAATTACAAGGGGAGGACCCCAATAATTTTTTGTGTTACTCAATAGTTTTAAATACTATTGTATTTATGTAATATGTATTAAAGATATAAACAATTAAAGTTTCATACCTTGTGTAAGCAGGTTGCGTGATTCGCAGGTATGAAACTTTAATTGTTTATATCTTTAAAACTATTGAGTAACTACACCTAATATTTTGTACACATAATTAGGGATCTATATACCATCATCTCACAAAAAATTATCAAAGTCGAAGTCGGACACTTGGGGTCCTTCCCTTGTTAGAGAGACTTATAGCTATTTATAAACTATCATATTATAACTAGAATGAGATCGAAGCAAAAAGGATATTTTGTTGAATAGGCTCAATTAGATGATCTCATTTATCTCGCATTTTATAGTGAAGGTATAAATATTATATTATACGAGAAAATAGCTGCAGAAAAATAGCTGTAGTCTATTTTTCGAAACAAAAGACGCCTGAGTTATATCAACGATCATAATAGAGCACAGCTATAATGATCACTGATGCAACCCAACCGATTTTTTTTTGTAAAAAGAAAATAAGCCACCGTGGAAACTTTAAAATGAGAAAGTGAGAAAAATTATGGAAAGCAGTTAAATGAAGTAGAATTGCGAGCGGGGAAGAAAAATTCGAAATTTTCGCTTTTTCGAAGCGTTGTCAGGAATATGTAAATTGCAGAGAAATTATTACCCATATATATATAGTGTGCTCAACTAAATTTACATGACCGATATTCAGGAGAAACACGTTACCCGAAGTAGAATCCCTTGAAACATTTGAATTTAATGAATAATGTTGGTCGAAATCAGTTTTATTCGAGTACGCTGTTCATTACTATGTGAACTAGTTTAAAATTGACTGAAACACATTCATTTGCTGTCAAAAGTTTAGGGGAGTGATCATTCTATTACAGAAGCTCTGGGAAACATATAGAAACTGCATCAGATACTAACCGCAACCGTGATCTTCTTTTAATCCTAATGGCAAATACTCTAATAAAAAAGGTAAAAGTAATAATTTGCATTTTCCACTCTGAATTTCTAACTTTTAAAAACATTTTAAAAATCATTAAATTTTGCTTGTGTCTACCTGTACGCAGTGCTCTCACTGAACGAGCATTTTCATTACTGAACAATATGCATGTGGACCAGTGAAAAAGCAAGCATTTATATCGAAGTAATTTCATTAAAAGTATCAAAATTAAATTGTGTTTAAACATGAAACAATCCTCGATTTGTCCTTTATTTTCTCAAAGAAAATATGTTCACCGTAACGATGGTGTGTATGCGTGATGTTCGATGGAGTACGATTGTTGCCCGTGCGATTTCGGACGGGTTCGAATAATTCCCAGGAATGAATGAGTGGTAACTAGTCCCGACCGTGAGGGAAACAGTTTGCCGGTAACCTGCGGCCCGTATATCTTGCCGGTAAGACCGCGTAAGTCTCCTATAAAGTCTCGGCGTGAGATATCAGTTTCCCGCAGGTGTCGACGATGCCTCGAGGAACTAAATCGACTCGAGCGCAAAGTTCACGGTTAGATATCATTGACTAAAACAACCGCGTGCATACGAGCAGTCCATTCGGGCTTGCCCATTTCCATCCCAGCCGGCTCGTGTTCCTCCGGCAAATGGTTTTCGTATCGACCGATACGTCAGGATAGCTTCACGCTGCCCTCGACTTACGTCGTCGAGCCCATATCTCTCGGTAATCCATATTTGATCAGTTGCACAGTTTCTTAAATTATACTTGAACGACTCCCTTAAACATGTCAAAACACGCAAGTGAATTTATTATGCGCGAGCCACGCCGCGCCGCACCACGCGGCACCGCAAGATACCATACCTACCTGCATTCGCACGATTTATCACGCAAAGAACCGTATCCCATCGTGGGAAATTTATCTCGTCTCGTTCGTAATTCCGCGAAAGAATTTCACGGGTACACGCGAATAGATCAACGCCAGATTTCTCGGCGAAACGAACGCGGAATCCCTGCTCGGCGCTTCTAACCCCTTGCCGTATGACTTTCTTTACGGTTACGGTGATTAGAATGTCTTTATCCTAGATCGTTTCACGGAAGGGTAAAGAAAACGTATATTTATTGTATGCCTGCTGTTACTATAGTCGCCTTTAGTAGGCGTGAATCTAATATTAACGCTAAACCCACCGAGCAGTAAAAGTAACTGGTACACACACACATGTTCCCTTATAAAAATGACAAGATTGGTTTTATGTAGACTTTGTGCGGCTCCTATTGTAATACGTGCTCTCTACTAAAGATATACATTGTGTATATATACAATTGTTATCGATATATCAATAATATATTTGTTTAGAATTTTGTCGGGCAAGCTCCGTTCTCGGTATAAATGTCAATATAGACTAATGTTTTAGCTTTCATTTCTGTTTATAAACATGAATAGCATTGGCATTTCTATCTGCACCATTAGTCATTAGTGGACTGCGAATCTTCATACATTTATGGCTTACGAAAATTTAAAAAAAAAAGCTAGAATATAAAACTCGATAGATTCTTGTACGATTTATATTTGTTTTCGATCCACAAATGCTGCTACCATTAAAAATAGGATTTCATTTTATTCCACTTTCTTAAAATTTGTCTACAAACATTGGAAAATGCATAAACATTCGCAGTCTAGTCATTAGTAATGAAAAAAGTACTACCTAATAGTCATTAAAAAAATAAAAAAAAAGTGACAACAGCACGTGGTGTTCCCAAGCGGTCACCCATCCAAGTACTGACCACGCTCAGCACTGTTTAACTTCGATGATCGGACGAGAATCGGTTTTTTCCAATGCGATATGGCCGTTGCCGCTAGAATTAATTCAGCAATGAATAATATACAATTTATTTGTCACGCAATCTAGTATATCTAGTATGTCGAAAAAAAACTCGCGAATTAATTAGACCACTTTCATAAGTATGGGCACATATACGAATTAATTCGCGAGTTTTTTTCGACGATCGCATTAATTTCACTAATATTTTATTTTTCGTGTGCGAATGTCAAATTAACGTGCATCATGTGCCTTTTGATATGCCTTTTAGGTAACATATGGTGCCATTTATAAAAGTCAAGGTGACCTTTACTTTTTTACGTGAAAAGCATTTTTTCAGGATTAAGGATATGCGTACATGTAGCTCAACAAGTACTGAGAAACTTTTGTCTAAAACATTTTTTTATTACACTACGGAAAATGTCTAAAAAATGGTGACATAACTTAACGGACACACCCTGTATACAATAATTTCTTACAAAATCAATTTTATTATTTCAGTAATTGTAAAATAAAATCTCGCTTCGATTTTATGGAAATTTTCACTGAAAAATTCGTTTTCGCACAAGAACCCCAGTTCGCGGTCGTTTAACCATGTTTAAACGACTCGAGATGCAATTGAACCTGCAGGGAGCGCAACTCCATTTTCTGTAATTGGACAGATTGGACATTAAAAAGAGCGTCATTATATTGTTAATATTTTCTTCGTAGCTCCGAACAAATAACGACGGGAAACTCGGTATCATTGAACCATCCGGCGTTCGTTTCCTCCCTCTTGGCTCGAACGCTTCAAGCACCTTTTCCAGGATAATTGAAAATCTACTCCTGCGGTTTTCCTGTCGTTGTCGAAGTGCTTTCCTTCCTCTGCTCTCCCCTCTCTCTCTCTCTCTCTCTCTCTCTCTCTCTCTCTCTCTCTCCGTCTCTCTGGGTGTTCCTCCCCCGACACTCGAAAACGCGAATTATGCATGCGCCCCATCTTCAACGGTGGCCCTCGACGCGCACTGGAAAGACCCATACTATCCACATGCGACGATATAATGGCTCATGGAGTTCCTCATTGAACCTTCACCCGTAATATATCAAGGTATTCCATTACAGGATACTACCGCTTCGTGGACGCACAAATTCGCCGGTAGAATACGCTCCGGTAGATCATTAAGTCACCGAGAGGTTCTACGTGACATTCTAATGAGCCCGTCGTGTTCCGCGAAGTTGACTGTTGTGACCTAAAATTAGAATTGTGACACAGGGTCCACGAGATCGTCGCATTCTTAGGTACAACAAATTAACCTGAGGGCCGGTGGCATAAATTCTTGTGTGCGAATAACTAATTAAATTTCAGAATTTTCATATAAACAGTACACATTGGCTGCGATTGGCTAGAAACTTGAGTATAGAGAATTGATCTAGATCTAAATCATGAAGACCTGATACAGCATTCTTCTTTAGGTATTATATTATATATTCTTGGAAATTAAGAAATTCTTATTAAGGATACTGAAATAAGAAATACATTTTAATTTAGCCCCTGTTTCTCACAATTGATGTAGATCATGTTTATTTTTCATAAAGCTCCGCAGGCTTGCTATTAGACTGCAAAATCTATGCAAACGTACATTTCTATTAGTACGAATTTTATTTCAGCTTGCATTTGCGAATCGAAAATAAAATTAAAATTAAAATTTGCATTGAATGAATTTTTGAAAATTCTTATATAAAAATCTACAATTCAATTAGTAAACTACCGCTTTCTAGAATGTATTTAAGGATAGTCCAAGAAAATGTTGTATGTTAGTACCTATCGCGATGGTAAATTTTTGGTAATTAAAAATAAATTTCTGTTGCCGAGTTGGACGAAGTTTCGAAGTTGTGGATGAGTCGATGGTTTCGCTTTATTCCCGGAAACGTTGGAAAAATGAGATCTCATCGGTCGGCACGATACTACGCCATTATATTCGCAGATGTCGATCGAAAAGGCCGATATGCGATTCTTCAGGACGACGTGATTGAAAAAGACTGGCCGATACTAGGTATTTGTCGGACTGAGAGCTGCCCGTTATTATGCCCGATACAAAGTTTTATGGTTTGCCGTGCGTTCCATGGGGAAATCATCCGCGAAATTGCATAACGGAAATTCACCCTAACTTCGGAGCATCTATCAGCGGGATCTCGCATAGAGGATTTGTTCAGTTCCGTGATTAATTAATCTCTTAGACGGCAGAAGAAGGATTACCAAGATTGATCATTAAGGGCATTGAAATCCAGTCGCATGTGCATCTGTCAAACGCAGCTACTCGCTCGGAAAGATCGATGCAATACATTGTAAACCGTATTAGATTCTCTAGAATCAATTGCCCATTACTAAACTATCATTGTCTTTCTCACTTCAACCTGAGATGTTTCGGTACGCTACAAAAATTTGAACCGATTTCGGAAGGCGTAATCTACATTTTGCAGCACATTTTTACTTGCTGATGAAATAGACTTTATGCATTCATGTATAACAAAAATGAGTAGATTAAATTCAAAACAGTCATAATGTTCCAAGAATGTAAAAATATGGTAATTATATAGAAAAGGGATGTAGAAATTCATCGATTTTGATGCAACTCAAATATGTTGTAGAATTCATAATTCTCAGCAGCTTTTTCCTGTTACGTATTAACACTTAGAATTATAAATTCTACAACATATTTGAGTTTCATCAAAATGGGTGAGGTGTCCCCTTTTCTATATAATTATCAAAAATATTGTTGTAGTAAAAAAATTATACACATTGTACATCACAGGAGGAGCCAATCTCGAATATGTATTATACACCTCAAATATCTTTGTTGTTTTCAAAGATACATTAAATGTCTTGAGGACAAAGTTGAATGGTAAAATAATGGGGCTCATACGATACCAAAAAAATTTTGTTTTTACGTTATTTTTTTAGAGATATCAAGATTACCTTCACGTTTTAAAATGGAACCACCCTTTTTTAAACATCTACAATGATAGTCCCTTTCATTACGAATTCAGTGACTATAATTACTAAAGGTCGTAAACATGCTAAGGTCCTTCAATGCTATGGAGTGTTTTCAAACATCCTCTAGCCGATTACGCTGCGATTTATTTACTAACGGTGTGTTTCCAAACGCGATTCTGCTATGTCTTACTCAATGATTGAAAGGTGTGACATGATAACGGTTTACTGTGAATGTAGACAAAATGCATTGCAGGCCCGATGTCTTTATGAAGAAAGGTACCCTGAGCGAAACACTCTTTCTAGGCTGACTTTTACTAATATCTACAAGTTATTTAGAAATACTGGAAGTGTAGATTTAAGAAAGCGTAAACGAAAGAATCCCATGACTACTGAAGACAATAAATTAATATTTTAGCAGCTATAGTTGTCAATTCACATGTAAGTACGAGAGAAATTTCCCGAGAAGCAAGCATGAGTCAAAGTAGCGTAATAGGAGTTCTGGCCCGTCATTTTCACCTGTTTCACATATCACTACATCAGGCTTTTTCTGTCCGTGACCTTGAATGAGCTTGAGTAATTATAGTCACTGAATTCGTAATGAAAGGGACTATCATTGTAGGCATTTAAAAAAGGGTTGTTGCATTTAAAAAAATGAAGGTGACCTTGCTATCTGTAAACAAACTGACATAACAACAAAAATTTTTTGGTGTCGTATGAAGCCCCATTTTACGATTCAACATTGTGCTCAAGACATTTAATATATCTTTGAAACCAACAAAGATATTTCATGTGGTAACGTTAGGTGACTCACCCTGTATATTCCTTGTTTCACATGTGATCTAAATAAACCACTATTGATGTTTCTTACTCTGTAATAAAGTGAAAAAACAGCTGAAGGAGGATCGCGGAGAGGACGTTCCAGAAAATTTCCATAGAGGCAAGGAGAACGCGACACAATGGCGTGACCCTCGAAAATCACGCGTAATTCGATGATGGCCGATGCTTTGAGAGCTTTCCGAGCGGACCGTTACTGTCTTTACGGGCGTTTTCCTCTCGGCGAGGTCCAGATAACCGCGCCGTGTTGACTTAACGCCGCCGTCCTCATTGTATTTATCTGACTGCGAACACGAAAGCCACCGGATAATGCCGACATTGTGTGTTCACGTGGAATATTGCGCGCGTTTCTGTGCAGCCGCTATATTCGTGTGCGCGCGCGCTCGCGCGTATGCAAACAGGGGAAATGCGCGGCTCTCTTGGTACGCGGCAAGTCTTGAAAGCTCTACTTTGCACTTGCTGAGACGACGTTCTTCGAGCGAACACGCGGAGAGAATTATTCAAGCCCGAGAAATTTGCTGGGAAAAATAGGAATCGGTAGCTTCGGCGAAAACGGTCCAGTTAAAACTTTTTGCTTGTTTCAGCACGACCGACCCATTTTGACCGCGAGAGTACAGTAGACGAAATTGCTATAAGAACACTATGACTTACGAAGAAATATTAATGTGAAGCTTTATTAGTTGTACACCTGGACTATTTATCATAATTCATGTCTGTGATTCATAGGACCGAGTCGACAACATACCGTATGTCTGTGCCACGTATTACTCTCGAGGATCACAGTGAAATTAGCCCTTCTCGATCAATAATACTAAACGCACGTAACAATTATAATAAAGGCTTTGTTATTCAACCGCCAACAAAGCCTGCTGAAACCGATTCCGCTCTTGTCGGTGACGTTAGCTGAATGGCGAGACGATTTAATAATTATAGAGGCTTGTCGTGCACAAAAACCTCCCTCGTTGAATGAGTACGCAGGGGATGCTGGTAGTATCATTGACTCAGGTAGGAGGTGACATTAAACACGTTCAGGCTCCCCCCGGTTTCGTTATAAAACCACGTGTCGAACCCTGGAGTTCTCTTTTATTCAATCCCTCTCTTCAGCCACTAGCGTCGTGTATATTATAGTAGGGTTGTGTACGAGAATAACATCAAAGATTCTCTCTCTCTCTCTCTCCATCGGATTTCGTGGAGAATTTTTTCACTGATCAACTATTGAATTTTTCATTCTCCACCAACACGTCACCAGCCGTCAACCAATACGTTACCAACCAATACGTTAACATATTGTTAAGACGAAACCGATTTCCTCGGGACTAGAGTCCAGGGTGGACCGCACAAAATTCAAATTTTAATTTTGTTATTTTTATAAGGCAACATGTGTACTGGCTACGTTTAAAGCTCGGTAGGTTCAGTGTTAATTGCCACAAATTGAGTACTTGAATGAGAATTTGGATGTTCCCGATCAAAATAGACTCGGGCACAGCCGTCGGAGGGTTAATCTAGGGACTCTGGTCCTCGATCATCATAAACTGAATAACCTCTGTACCAGTTTAAGCAAATCG
This sequence comes from Lasioglossum baleicum, assembly GCF_051020765.1. NCBI lineage: Eukaryota > Metazoa > Arthropoda > Insecta > Hymenoptera > Halictidae > Lasioglossum > Lasioglossum baleicum. Next base: position 20,355,862 of record NC_134932.1, read on the forward strand.
TTACTCTGTCTATACTTGGCTGTACTCCTATTGAGCGCTCGACAGAGCCATTACAGAAATGTTTAAAATTTTTAACGAGTCTCTCTCATTCGAACGTTGTCTATCGTTCGTGTTAATACTTGTTGAATGTGTAAGCCGTTGGTTTTCATATAAAACTGATAAGCCTTCGCCCTCACCCCGTCCCTCCCAGGAAGTACGATGACGGATACAGAAACGTGACCGGAATGCTTCATTTCTCATTGTTCCATCCCATTTCGCATTCCCATGTTCTATTAGTACGTGCACGGAAAACAACGGATATAGATAGCAGTTTCGTTGTTATCGAGACCAATGTCGCGGTTAATTGTTCGACAAAAAGGGGACCGAGCAAGAGGGAGAGAGCCTGTCTGACGTGTAACAAATCGATCCGCAACAGTCAGGCGGCGCGGTACGCATCGAAAAACCCGTGGCATCGAGTACCGGAACCTTTGATACGTGAAAAACAATTGTATTTTGTTGTTGTGCACCGAGACTAGCATTTTATTAAATAATTGAAACGTAACGAAAAGATTTAACGCACTGAAAAGCACGAGAAACATTTAATGAGGGTAAAGAGAACAATTAAATTAATGAGTCTTATAAAACGAGAGAAATGAAAACAATAGAATCTGCAACAATTGTATTTTCTTCCGCAGTATAATATTTTTGCGTTCATTCATGTCCCCCAATTTTCTGCATCTGTTTCCTTGATAAATTTTGGTACCTCAGTCCTGATTTAGTCTGACAATGAGTAGAGTTTTTAGTCTTGGGTTAAACTCATTCGAATATTTGGGTCCTTGGTTTAAACTTATTTCTGGTTCTCGATCGAAATAGTTAAACTATTTTGATACTAAGTGGACGTAATTCAGAGATATCAGTACATACTAACATAACGTTAGTCGCGGATATTCGTTCAACTGAAATTCCTAGTCCGTTTAATAGGCTCGATTCCGAGTCGTTTAAGCTCAAATTGATTTAATTTAGGTCTATGAACAATGGTCGGTTCTGTTTGTTTTCGAGCTTACCTTGATCCGATTTGGGTATCTCGGTTTCGTATCGGGTTGTTTCGGGATTGTTGATTCTTTTCATCGTTTAGATTCGGGTCTGCCGATACTGAATTGGATTTATTCGAGTTTCTCGGTTACAGAGAGAAATTCTATTGGTCCTGAATTGCTCCGATTTAGATGTCTCGGTATTGGGTAAACCCAATACCGGTTTTTCAGTCCCAGATGGATCCTATTTTGCCTCTCGACCCCAAGGTTTCTCTGAATCACATTTTTCAATCCTTCGTGTCCTCGGTTTGCATTTGTACATTCTGAAATATTTTGAATGGAATTTTCCGACATACATTGAAAATCTGCTACGTATTATTTGGTTTCAGTTGATTTTAATGTATCTATAATACAATATAATATTAGCTCGTGTATTGAAATTCTCAAAGCACTGATAACGGAAGGACCCCAAGTGTCCGACTTCGATTTTGATAATTTTTTGTGAGATGATGGTGATGGATCCCTAATTATGTATGCAAAATATTAGGTGTAGTTACTCAATAGTTTTAAAGATATAAACAATTAAAGTTTCATACCTGTGAATCACGCAACCTGCTTACATTTATTGTTTATATCTTTAAAACTATTGAGTAACTACACCTAATATGTTGCATACATAATTAGAGATCCATATACCATTATCTCACAAAAAATTATCAAAATCGAAGTCGGACACTTGTGGTCTTTCCCTTGTGAGAAGTGTATTTTCACTACGTCAATCTAATTGTAAGGGTGACCCCATTCCTTCGTCCATTTTGCTGTAGTCTACATTAAGGTAATCTTTTAGTTTGGTCTAGAGTCTACAGCGTCATTCTGTAGGCCTCGTTTGAAAATTTTTGTAAAGAAATCTGACGACTCTTTTGTATTAAGGTTGTGCACACATATTCTCTATTGCTAGGACTGCATAATATAATTTTTTGAAGTTAAAATACTTAAAATTGTAGGAGTTATAGCTCCTTTTTTGAAGAGGGGCATATAAAAGTGAAACGATTCCAGCCGTTCTATTGATCTAAATTGATTCCATTGATTTAAATTATATTCAATTATATTTTCAATTATATTCAAATAATGTCACACTTATACGATACGTAAGAATAACTGTAATGTTTCTTAACTTTTGAATTATACTATTTTTTTGTATCTGTGTGTGTGTGTGTGTGTGTGAAGTAAAAGAAAGGGATCGCAAATAGGAACATTCTCCAGGATCGATCGATCATGTTTTATCTTTCCATAACCGTGATTACAATACCGCCGCGATCGTAAAGCCGCTTCGCCTCAAACTATCCATAAATACGTAGGATAATCGTCGTTAAGCGGAATCATCGTCGAAGGAAATTAGTTCCGTTCTAACCACGATTTTAACGGCGCATACCATCCGCCGCGCGCCGGTTCCATTGAATCCCGCGTTAGCATAGTTCGCGGAACACATTGCATCCTTGGACGAGTGAAATCAATCTCCTTGATTAATTGGAGTCTGTACGCCGATCGTTTGTGCATTTCAAACACTCCGCGTGTTTCCGTGGTCCGACGGCGTTCTAATGTTGAATTGCTCGTTAGATTTTTGAATTTATGCTAAACCGCGTAAATCAGCAACAAAAATATAAAAATACACGTCTGAAATTTCCTCGTCGGTATCGGTAACGTATCGGATATTCCATGGCGGAACATCGAGGAATCGATCGGGACCAGACAGGATTGTCAGGACGATCTGTGGCCGTTCCTTTCGTCCGTTCTTCCTTTTTTTTTCTTAACCGAACAACATAAATCCCGATCCCGCCGAGCGAAGTACCGGCTTGGTCCGCGTAGTTTTCGTTTTGAAAGTCGGCAATGCACGCCACTCGTAAATCCCAATCAGAATTTGCAATTTATGGAGTGGCTTAGCCAAACACGAGCACCGAGGAGTACAGGAAAACCCGCTCGTTTTTACCGTGGCATTGACCACACTGTCTGCTTCCACGTTTGCTACTTGTTCACTGGATTGGCGCATTTTCACAGGCAACCGAATTCACCTTCTCGATTCGTAATTTTTTCGTCGTTCCAGAAGAAATTGCGTTAGTGTTAGTCTAGCCCTGGTTACCATGAAATTGTCAAAGCCTTGCTAGGATTAGTGTTATAATTTTCATAATCTTTGATCGAATAAGAATTTGGTAGTACCTACAAAAGATAATAATTTTTCTTCGTTGGAAGAGAGATTGTCATGCAATCATCAGAAGCATTTTCGCCCTGCGAGGGTTGTTTTATCCTACTTTTAACAACGCTCGACGATAGAGTGAAATAAAGATTTGATTGTACGAGGATTGAAAGATAATAAATTTCCTACATTGAAATTCGCGCACGTCACCGGGTAGGCAGCGTTGACGTCAAAGACGATTTCCAATGATACTGATCGCATAATAATGCAAATACGGTAAGATGGAAAAGGGGAACGTTTGATTACTCGGGCCGGCGCTCCTGTTTGTTCCGTTCTATCCCTGATATGTCAATATTGAAAATTCAACGCGGTAGCAAGCGTTCCACGGGAGAAATTCAAAAGCGGATGCCGGAGGACGATCTTTTCAAAAGTGGAATTACGGAAGAGTCGTAAGCCCGTTGATTCCATCCCCGATTCCGATTCGATGCGCCGCGCGCCGCGCCGTGCCGTTGCGACATTTATTTCGCAGGCCGATGCGCGAAGTAGATTTCGCTCGTTACGTCGACGAGTAACACATTTTTCTGCGCGTAGAATATATGAATATTTATCGTCCAAGCTGGCAGACTTCAAAAATTGATGTCGCGTTAAAGCATCGAACACTGTCCGCGGAACATTTCATCATGTTAATACAAATGTTGCGCACTGTCGTTCGCTGCTCGCGCAGAAAATGCATGTAAATAATGGTAAAACGAATTTCATGTTTGAACAGGCCACGAAAGGTACACGGTGTTGTTCCGCGCCGTGCAAACGTTAAATATTTTACCCCGGTTAAATGTAATGTTCAATATTCATCGAACATACGAATTGTTCGGACATGATGTTTATCAGTTTCGTGCAATGATTAGCATGGGGACCTCTTTTGCGTTCGTAATTCACGAAGTGTTTCAACAGCAGAATTTAATTGCAAAGTGCAATTTTTAATTCAGTTTGACTCGTCGAAATTGTTACGGAATGAGATCACGTTCTTGTTTGCAGAGGATATGCAGAATAATTGGCAAAAGCTGCGGCTGATAAAGTATAGTTTGCGCCTAATGGATCGATAGGAATTTAATGCTATATGAAATACTTTCTTAATGTTCCCGTCGGTTTCACGTTAATATCCGTTGATTGAAATTCCTCTGAAAAATAGTTGCGAACTTATATTAAATTTTTCTCGGTGTACATCATTTCGTGCGTAAACTGTTTACTCAGATGGTCGGGGCTGCAAACTTTCGTCGATATCTGACATTATAATGGAGGACACACTATAGCCAAGCACACCGAGCTAATACCCACATTAATTGAGGGAGCAGTGTGTGCACTGTTTTATCCCCATAATTTCACCAACAACCGCTAAAGACAGGTTTATCGTACACACGGCCGCCTGGTGGGTAAATTAATATTCAATCATCAACAATTAACGGGATTTCTCGACGACTCATTCTCCCCATCTCATTGTTATAGTATCTTTACAATTATTGCTTTAGAATTCATCCCCTTTCGTCAAATTCTGTCGAATTTGTATTATATGAAACAGTATTGTTACGATGATAATGCAGTTATTCATAAAGCAACATCAAATATTTTAAATATACATGAAATAAATTTTTTAAAAACACATTCACTTTACGTATGCGGCTGATGAAATACGCATGTGACCTTTTCTTTATTTTCGTCGACGATGTTAAATTTTGTCCAACTCTGTATTGTGTTCATTCAAATTGAAAGTATGTATGTTGTATTTTTCGTTTATTTCGGGGAAATTGTTTGTCGCATATATACGACTGTGTTTACGCGCAGCATTGTTCGATATAAATGAAATTAAGTGTTCATTCCAGGTATCGTATGATAATTTCGCATACTGCACAACCGTTTCATATTTTTCGAATTATTCTTATCATGTCGGAAGGTTAGTTAGATATCGAGAGCTTCCATTGCAACCAAATATTTGTGGACACTTCAAGCTCTATATTGATGGAGCTGCTGAGCATTTCCCGGCGTTTCTCGTTCGACGAATCCGCAAACACTTTAGCAGCGAGACAGACAATATTCGAGGCTTCATCGCGCGATGGAAATTGCCTCGTTTGAAGGGAGATAAAGGGAGGTGTTCGTACAGTCGGCACAATGCCGAAACAATGCCACAAGTTATTAACACGAGACGAGAAAAAAGTATCCGCGTTTGAGGCAGTCGTTGCCAAGACTTTGCCCGCAATTCTCACTCCGGGGAAGAGAGGATAAAAGCACGGCGGTGCCGGAGTGTCAGTGGCGAATTCTTTTCGCGATCCGACACGATCCTCGGGAGGAAAATTCGCGTGCCCATAATAGCGATCGAATATCGTCGGAAACGTATTTTGCGAACATTACTCGCGGAAAGGCTTTAACGCGGCTCTATCTCGAACGTTGTCGAATTTCGATTCGCCGTACAGCACTGTCGTATTCGCACTGATTAAAATATCTCATTAACGGGAAATACAAAATCGCCGATAATTAAGTTCCCCGTCGACGGAGGATAAGCAACGTCGAAAGCGCACCGATCTAATTACACGCGAGCAAAAGTTCGGAAGTTGGTCAACGCGCGGCCGTGTGTTCCAATAAAGAAAAATATAATAAGCTTGAAGGATATCGAGGATATATATTAAACGATCGGAAATTAACGCGCCCGTAAACGTCATAAAGAAACGGCGGTCGCCATTCCTGTCTCCTCCTCCTCCTCTGTCGTCGGTGACCCGGTTTCGTTATTACTGGGAAGAAAAATCGCAGATATTTGGCAGTGGTATCTATCCGGCTGCGAGTGTATTAAAGCGGATTAATGTACTCGCTCGATGTTTTAATTGTTTTCTTTCTACGCCCGCCCGCCCGATGTTTCAGTCCTCTTATTTTCCCCGATAAATATCCGCCGCGACGGAATTTTGTCGACGCCGCAATTTTTCAGCGGCGGACATATTGTTTTCATGCCGCTGCTCTGTTACCATTGCAGGATGCAGGGACGACACGGTTCCACTTGCACCGGTTAAAATGAATCGCAGGGAGGACCCGCTGTTGCGACAGCATCGCAACCGCTTGCTGCAATTAGCCGAGGCGACGAACATCAAGCCCGGCCGTGGAAGCGGGAAAAGACGCGGCCAGAGGCAGTCCCACGGCTTTGGACCCAGGTCAGTGTGCCCAATTATCTATGGGGGTATGTACCTACGCGAAATCTATAATAAAAGCCCTTTGAATTTTGGGTGAAAAATCTGCATCGCTATTCGCGAAAAATAGTTTTTCTATTTATTTCTTCAAGTTCATTTTTCCTTATTAAAATACGAAAGTACACTCGTGTGCGTGGACGTCGAAATAAGCCATAAAAATGTGCAGAACAATTTACCCGTAGGTTTTCTCCATTCTTGAGAATTTGCCAAGCATTCCAGCAATGGAATATGACTCCGGGAACGTGTCTGTTCATTACTTACTGTTTCCACCTGCACGAGCAAGTAATAACTAGACGACGCACTGTGGTCTAAAAGTCGGTTCTAGCACGAATAAATTAAAAATACCAACTACCCCGTAAATCTGTTAAAATTTATACTTGTATGATAGTTTGATATGTATACTACAATAACAAAAGCAAAATTAGTAAATCACATCACCGTATTATTGTTGGCAAGACTGTAAACATTCCAGTAACCACATTTTTGTTTTTCTGCGTTAGTCAATTGCTACAAATTATAACCTCAAAATATCGAGTTCTTTCTTGAAGTGTGCATAAATTGTGTTAGTATCTTGTTATATATGATATTATCAGTATGACTGTAACTGGAAATGGTAGGTTTACGTTTCCTTCACACACTTTATGATATATTTTATAGACTGATACTTTTTAAGAAAAATTATTACAATGACGTAAGTTTTACAAAATGTGCACGCATTTGCACGCGTTGCGAAGTATTTAATTTGCAAGCTTACTTCATCTCCATAAACGGCAAAGAGAAAACGCGATCCCCCGCAATCCCATTATTATTTTATTTTAATATTTTAGTAAGCGTATCTACGATCACTCGCTTAGAGTTGTTCGAAGAATGATTCAAATTGAAGAATTTGAAACGAAAGGATTGCGTTAGTGGATTACTAGAGGGTATTTTTACCGGAAGGAATGTGAGCGGACACAATACTGAAGGAATTTTAGAGAACTTCATCAAAAATATTGAGATACGTTGGAAAATAGGCAATAATTATAAAGATAGATTTCTGTCAAAAAATAAGACTTTGTTAGAATCGATCATAGTATTCCTCTTTAATGAGATTGAAATTCACGAACTTGAACCCGCAAGAGTTGGAAGGCCATTAAAAAATTTTAACGAATGTATCATAGTATTAGATTAATAATTATTATATTAATAAACAAGTAGTCAGTATTGTAAATTATATTTTATTTACTTTACTCAAATATGTAAAAGTAATTTATACACGAAATGTCAATTTTTTCCTCGCACAATAATTAATTCGCACTAGAACTGACTTCTAGACCACTGTGCAACGTGACGAGGCGGATCTTTGTGCAATGGCAGCATACAAAAAAACATTTATCAAATACAAATTATACATCATCGACATCGAGATAAGTAACATTTTCCCGAACATTCGTGCCTTCAAAGGTTTCAATAAAAATGTAAATTTGCATCGAGTTCCGCAGTCTCTTAATAACTCGCCAGTGCCGGTCTTTGCTTTTAAGTGGAAACGGTAAGTAACGGTCGGACGCGTCTGCCAAACTTTAAAAGCTGAGTATCCCGGCGGCTATTAATCACGCGGAAACTTATTGTTCCACGCTTTCACGTATTCCGATACGAAAGCGTTTTATCTTAGCGTGGGTATTTTTAATTTATCGGCGATCACGCGCACAAAAGCGGCCGCTTTCGCCCGCACGTGCGATTTCCATTTGATTTTCATAAAATTGATTTCGAGCTAAATGAAAAGCACCGCGGCGCGGCGGTAGCACAGCTTGCGCGTGACCGAGAACTTTTACCCTTCGTTTTCTCCACTTTATTCTCTTCCATCGAGCCCATAAATGTTATTTACGTGTTACCCGGCGATCGAGAATATTACAAAAAATAGCCGAGCACACATACAGAGGGGCGAAGCGAAAAACATCTCCGCGTACCACGTTTCTGCTTTGTCGCTCGCACGTATTCGTCTTCGTTACTGTCCCGGATGGGATAGATCCCAGGGCGGTCTGTTGTCGACATTTTTATTACCGGCCGACCGTTTCTTTTTTTTTTTAATCGCCTTTGACGAATCGCGGCCTAAAGGAAGAGAGAATCTCGGGTGAAAACCACCGGGAGACAGTAAGCTGTCCCGTGGCTTTCACCGGGCTTGCATAATTAACCCTTTTAAACTGACATTACGCATGTCAGCGTGAGCTACGGTGCATTCGCCACGCGTTTTCCCAATCCACCTCCTCCGCCCTTCTTTGTCCCTCCCTGTCTATTGTTTCTGCGACATTTTCTCTCCGCTTTTCCACCTTCTATACTTTCGAGCGTCCTCTGACGACAATTCTGTTCACGTGAGGGATTCTCGATGATTAATTTTTTATTTTTGCTCGTCCATTTTTCGGACCATCGTGCTATTAGGTTAATTTAAATAATTTTTGATTATAATTTTGATTATATACAGGGTGCATCTCGGTTGTTATTGAAGACAGAAAGAAATTGTACAGTAGTAGATACATCGAGTATATAAAAAAATATTTCTTCAAACCTGAACAATAATGAAAAGCGATACGAATGAAACTGTTCAATTTTAAGCGTTATGTGTTTCGAAACGATCGGCCGGAAACCGCGGGAACTTTCGGGATGACCCAATAGTTGCAAATAGAGGGTGGAACAGGGATATCGTATCGACGCGGCGTATTGGCTGAAAAAGAAATTGCTGGTTGGACTGTTTCAGTAATGGAGGACCGAGCGCCGGGGGCCGCGTGACCCTGCAGGATATCGTCCGAAGCGATCCTGGATACACGCCAAACATCGAGCATTTAGTTTTTCCGGAGCGCAAGAGCAGCAATCCAAATTTGGCGAAAACAGCCGACGAATCTCCATCGAACAAATCCAAACCGAACGCGACCAGCTCGGGAAGGTCCAGGCTCGCCGAGGTCTTCTCCAGACATTACTCCAGAGGGTCCTCGCAGGACTCCACGGTCACGTCCAGGAAAAATCATTTGAATGTAAGTAATTGCTTTGAGACAACCATGGACAAAGAGCAAGAAGCACAAATATCAGATAGCCATTTTATTAGATTGTTGCATATGAGATTGTTTCCTATTGTTTCGTAAAATGCCGTTACTCGATTTTAGTCACGTAGGCACTCCATCCCTCCACTTCGAATTTTCCCCGAATTGTCAAAAATCGCAAACCTCTATAACAAATAAGATTTTCGCAAACCCCACTACAGATCAACTCCCACCATTTGTACAGTTTTCTTTAAGCGTTGCAGAGAAAAAATAAACCAGGTATGTTCTGAGCACCCGAGGTGTGCAATCAATTTCCTTATTGGCATATCTCGCAAGGATCCGAGATCCCTGCTATTTGAGTCGACCCCAAGTCTCGAAAATTTATAGACCGAGCCACACCACAGTAAACATGTCGATGTGCCACCTCAATGAGCTTTAGATATGTTGTCAATTAGTCGAGTATAGTTTATTCTGCAAGTTTTAATACAGGATAATCAAAAATAAAATATTAATATCTTGAGTCAATTGTTTATTGGATACAGTCTGTTCTTTACTTTAAAAAATACATAGATACGTTTATGGAAAGTATAGAGTCTTTTAAATAAAACTTCCGCAATATAATGAATATAACAGAGTTGTGCAGAATTACAATTTAATTACTCCAGGAATTATAATTACAAAGTAATGGAATTACATTGTAATTCAGTTATATTGTAATTTATAATTCAGATCTTCATTCAATTAAATTACAATGTAATTCGTAATTGCAATGGAGTACAATTATAAAATACATTGTGTAATTAAATTACAATGTAAGTAATTCGTAATTGCAATTGTAGTACAATTATAAAATACTTTGTAATAAATTTACATTAATTACGAATTACGATGTAATCAAATTAGAATTAAAAGTTAAATAATAATAAAGTAATAGCTAAGAAGAGGTTGAAAAATCCATGTGAAAGTTTTAAGCAGAAGGAATTTATTATTTATAAATTTATAATATCTGAACAGAAATAACTTCTGCGTTACAGATCTGCGTCCCTACCTTACCTAGTTTACGATATGTATATTAAAGGAAAAAATAACGACAATCATCTAATGAGACTCATTAAACAAACATTAATATTATATGTAAGTAAAATGAAATACATTACCTAATAACAAAAAACTGAAAGAAGGAACGTTTTTATCATAGCTTACCACTAACCAATAATAGGATCACTTTGACTGATTATAGGTTCATTTTAATTATCAGTCAGCTTTAAATTAGTTTTTATGAATACTCTTTTTCAAAGTTCTGGGCTATAATTAGGAGAGCTGTATTTTAATTATATTGTATTTCAACTACATTGTATTTCAATTATATTATATTTCAATTAGACATCTGATTAAAATACTTAGTAATTGAATTAATTGAAAGGTTTGAATTACGTAATTCAGTTACGACGTAGTTGAATTACTATATAATTGAAATACAATGTAATTAAATTGCGTAATTGAATTAGAATGTAATTGAATTAGCACAACTCTGGAGTATAATGGTATTCTCGAGTACCAAAACGTGGAAGATTGGCACGCATTTCTCTCCGCAATCTCTCTATGTTTTGCGTATGGACATGAGTATTCAGATCGCAAAATTTTGTGTATGGTTAACTGTGTAATGCGTGTTACTGTACTTCTTATCAATGGCGCCAGTCGCATCTGTCCCGGGGCTCGGCAATTACTCCTTGTATCCGATCGGCGCTTCAAAGTGACAAAAGGTGCGGCTCTCGATCCTCGATCCACGGTTCGCGACAGATAGCTACGGCGACTGGTTCTTCACCGTGCCGCGACCAAAATAAAAATACTTTCATCGAAGGAGTTGCGTAGCCAGTCTCTCGCGCCTCATCCGTATTTGGAAGTAGAAACAGCCGCTGCCTGCCAGCCTCTTGCCCGCGAGTTTAGTTTGTCCCGTGTCACGCTCGACGCGACTCTTTCAAGAATACCTTTATGCAATCGACTCGGCCTTTCCGAACGACCCGGCCTGTCGCATAAACAATACAGAAGTTAGAGGAAGTCGCCTGCACCTAGGAATGTTCGATGCTAATCGCGTGCATACAGTCGGACGCACAAGCGCCCGTGCACTCTTTGATACATCGACTGTCAGACGAGTTTTATGCATTTCGACACGAGTCGTTAATAACAATTGTTAGTTACTCGACAATGCAATCCTCACCTTACAGTATAATCTAGATAATTTCAATATTAATGGATTGTTTTGGTAGGTTAACCTATACTTTTGGTAGACCTTAGACTATATACTACGTCGACAATTCACGGTCGAAGCCTCGCTTGTGTTTTTCTCATGGAATCTTTTTTAATAAGCGTTCTCCAAAAGGCGTTACTATGGGACAGATATTATACAACCTCTGTAATAAAAGTTACGTGTAAACAACTTATTTCAGAACTTTTTGATATGTTCTCCATAAAAGTTCTTGAGGAATAGATATACATATTCTGAAACAAACCGTGAAAGTTCGAACAGAGACGTTCATTTCGCTTTTTGTTTGCAACAGCATCTTGCTTCTTATAATTCCAACTAGATTTTTATTAAATGTCTTATGTGCTGCGAACGGACAAGTTCATAAAAGTGTTCTGACAGTGCACTGTCTAAGTATTGGATATCTTGATTGTCTTGGTCGCAGAATACGCAAGAAAATCGTCGTTTCGAGAACGAGCGTTGTCACGTACACAATACAGCTCAGGATAAACGGTTTTCCTCTTAAAAGCCGCCGTCGATGGCGAAACGCGCCATGTTCGGTCTGCTGAGTCAGATAAATGTCACCGGCTGACACCGGGCGCAATTAATTAAGGTAAAAAAGGCTAATCAACCCAGTCCTCTCGATTTTCGCCAAGCCCGAAGACATCCCGCCGCTGAGGATAATTCTCGAATCACGGAGTCTCTTGTGGAAGAATGCGATTCACTTCCTCGTCGATGGCCGCACAGGAGAGAAATAGGACAGAAGAACATGAAAAAAAATGGGAAATAGGAAATGGAATGGAAAAACGAGACCGATGGGGAACCGCAAAGCATCCGTCCATGTTGAATCGATTAACTGGCTCGTCAAAGAAATCATTGAAAATGCATAAGAAGAAATGCCAAGTGCATCTGCATCGGTTTTAACCGCAGCGAGACTATCGCGTTAAGGGGCTATCGATTACAGGATCCCATTGTGAACGAATCGCTCGAGTTATCCAAGGGAAAACATCATTAGAATATCCTTGACAGCGATGGACAGCAAAGCAGTTTATTCTTCTATACTAGCTAAAAATTTATTAATCCTGTAAATAATTGTTGTTTCGACACGTGCTGGGTATGCAAAGATAGTTTGTAGAGTTGTGAAATCATTTAGTTAGAATAGCTCCGTTGTTTCTAGAAAACCAAAGGCCAGAAGGTTGAAATGAGGAATATTTGAAAAGTTCAGGGGGTGACTAACCCAACGTTCTCCTCGACGTTTCACGCCCTTTCCAAGTATCGGTGTACCCTAAACACTCAGCGTGTTGTTCAAAGGGTCCCCTAGACGGCCAATTCTCTCGAGAAAATAGTCTATGCAGTTTAACGCTGCAAAATTGTACTGAACCAAGCACTTACCAGTTTCCTCACCTCGAATTATCACCTGTGTAATTTTTATCGATTTTCGCAATTTGAAAAGTTTGAACCTTTGTACCATTCTAAATGGATATTGATTCGCCGCTTGTTCTCGTGCAGATTCGCTAGAATATATCCACTTACTCGATCAAGATTATATCGAACTACTAACTGAACCTTTATCATAATCCCTGTTAAGCTGCAGTTAGGTCTTGTAGCTGCAGATATCCCCGAAGGTTAAGTGCAGCAATTATTAATCAACTTGTCTTCATTGTAACGCAGGAAGCTTAAAACTCGATCCGTTTAATTTACTCCTTAATCGATGTGCACCGTTCTGCTCAATTTAACCAGAAAACAATTTTTTCTCTTTAGCGAACATTTTCTTTTACAAGTACATAAATTAACTGAACAGTTTACGATAGTTGTTTGCTAAGTCGGTTTGCTAAATTGTATGCCAACTTGGTCGGAAATATTAATGCTCGCACTACCCGGACAATGCACAAAGATTAATCACTCCTTTACAGGAGGAAACTATACTTACTAGGATACATCGTTTTGATATAGTCAAAGAACGAGCACAGGTGACAGTTCTAATGCACATATCCATTGCAAAGGTAGAAGAACAGATCTCTCGACTATCCTCTTCATCTATAAGCCCCTCTACCACTGTTCACCAAAAGTCTCTCACGATACAGGGTGTCTCAGCTGAAGGAGGCCACCTAAATATCTCCTTTATTTTTAATGATACAAAAAATATTTGTGGCATAATGTAACTGGTATCGAAGGAGGAATATTATAGAAGAATAATTTCTTTCGTCCGGCTATTTTTTCAGTTTTTTCAAGGTCATCGTTATCTTTTTTATCGGGAAAACTTATTTCTTTTTATTCCATCTTATAGTTAAGTCATTAACAAGATGGTATAAAAAAAAGTTTTCCCGATAAAAAATAACGACGACCTTGAAAAAACTATGAAAAAATAACCGAACAAAAAAATTGTTCTTCTATGATATTCCTCCTACGATACCATTTAAATTATGCCAAAAATATTTTTTTTGTGCCATTAACAATAAAGGAGATATTTAAGTGGCCTCCTTCAGCTGAGATAGTATACTATCTGTATACTATCATCCGTATTTAGTTAGAGTTCGAGTATACCGTGTCCCAGGTAACTTCTAAGGCCAAGAGATTAGAAAGTGCTAGGGGTTTCATCTCGATAACAATATGAGCCAGCGCTATCATGATGGACGTATCAAACGCAAAGCAGCTAACTACTTATCCTTATACATACATAAACTTGTGCAATTTTCTAGATTAGATACAAGTTTCTGCAGATCAAGATTCTTTAAAAGTGATACATACCTAAAAGTGAAAGAACTTATACGTACCCTTTAAAAACATTTTCAAAGTCGTTGAATTTTGCTCGTGTCTACCTGGATCTAAACATGTTGTTTAGGCGAGAGTTTGCCGGATTTCGGCAGAGTGCATGGTCGAGTCAGTGAGTGGGGCACCGAATGATGCGAGATTCTGATTACAGAGCACGTCGTTGGACAGCGGAGGCGCCAGGCCCCATCAGACAGGAGGATCCGGAGGTAGCAATGTGGCGACGAGAAGCGGTGGGCGCCGTTGGCTGTCCCAGAGTTCGCAATCCTCGAGCAGGCAACATTCGGCCGACGACGGGGTCCGTGGAGGCAACGTGGGCGTCATAGGGCCCGTTTCGTCCTCGTCCTCGAGCCAGGCCCCTGCTCCCGCTCTGCCGCCTCGTAGAGTCAGTCCAGCCGCGGATTCAACCGACATCTCGAACACGGCCACCGGCTCCCGCGGCGACAGGTAACGCGCGCGCGATTCTGTTCCGCTTTTTCCCCATCTCAGCAGGACAGGGAATCGCTGTACAGTGGTCTACTAGCTATATAGTGCACCGTGTCCTGCGGCATCCACCGTCAGGAAAACCACCCGAGAATTTCCGACCATATTTCCCCGCCGCTCTCTTCTTCACCAGCGTCGGTCGCGTTTGTAACTCGGTTTTAACGAGTCCCTCTCGCTCGCGATTTGCATCCCGTGTTGAAGATTTTTAATTACGTGCGTGCGCGCGTATTGTTCCGTAGCCGTATGTGTCTGTGCTTCCGTCAGTTCTACACCCTTGGGAAAGTGTGCAAACCGCGCATTCTTACGAAGGAGCTCTGTCAACGGTGGTGACGGGGATGATCTTGGGTTTTGTGTGTGTTTGTGTGTACGGTGCTTATTCTCTATTTGAGGATTTTTCGGTCACGCGATTGCGGTGAACGGTGGTAGTTATCGACTACGATGGTAATGCGCTATCGCATGACAGCGCTAAGTTACGCTTGCACCCCACTCTACACGTGAGACGGTTACTTCTTTGATACTTGAAAACTTGATATTGGTATTGGTACAATTCGTCGACCGTGTTGGATGTTTTCTAAATCTGAGGAAAGAGAAAGAACACGTTTTCCGGATCTAATGAGCAACGGGAGGGTTACTTGTATTTTAATTAGAGCTCTTGGTGTTCGGATATTCCAAGCTTATTTCAAGAATAAGAATCCGAGGATGGATCGACGATGTCTACGCCGTTCTCTCGGGTCTTTTACGTGGGCATAGAGTTCACTGTTATTCAGTGGTAGGCTCTCGCCAAAAAAGGCCAGGACAGGCCTAGACAAATAGTAACAGCGAAATCGGCTCGATCGTGTTCCGTCGCGGCGACGAGAAACCATTCGTTCCGTGGGAGATCGACGTCGCAAAAACGATCCGGTTCGTCGCTCCCGGGATTAATACCGGGGACCCCGGCGCTGATATCGATCGGGTAAAAAGAGAATTAATTCGATCGTTGCGTGGTTTACGTCTGCTCTCTCTCGCTACCGGCGCGGCGCGGCGCGGCGTTTGCTTTTTGCCGTCTTCCGAGGACGGTTACACGCGATGTAACTTTCATGAAGCTGAATGAAAGGACGGAACCGCTTCCTGCACCGTGCAGGCGCTTCCCCGCGGAGCGTAACTTGTTTACACACGCGAATGCAAAATTCAACGGGGGGGAGGAGGACAGGCGAACGGGGTATAGTAAGCACCGATACCTCCTAGAACTCTTCCCGTGGCCGTATACGGTTAATTAGTTGCCTTAGATGATTTTTGCCGCTCTCACGGGATATCATGAAAAAGCAATCAGCTTGTTTTCTTCAAATATATTGGGTTGAGCAATAGGCGCTTCTCTAGGAAAAAGAGAAAAGCCGCGCTGCTTATGGATGCTAGGCGATCGGCAAGAAGAACTGCAGTAGTAGTAATCGTTTCTTGCCGCTGCGGTAGCTATCAGTGTTTTTGTCGTATGCTGCGAGGAAAAATAATTGTACCGGGTAGCCGAGGTTGGAGATCAATCACAAAGAAATTTTTGAGAAAATCCAATCATTTCATCGAGTCGCAGGCAATATAATCGTATTCTTGGAATCATCTTATAAAATCCGCTATCTAGTTATGAATATTATTGTACATACAAAGTTCTACATTTATGAAATCACTGTCAGAGAACAAATTCAGCGAACGTTCGACCGAAATTTCGGATTTGTTAACCGAGTGGGAGTCGCGCGAACCCGTGAGGTTTAATGCGGCCGCAGAATGACAGTGCATCGATCGCCGGTGGCGGCTTGATGTTCGAAGTGACACACGGTGTCTAATTTAACGCGCGAGAGTGATCCAACTGTGAAAACCGGGGGAGCCCCAGCCACCCTGCGAACGATGTCCGCTAAAAGGTAAATATAATTCATCGGGTACAGCCGTATCGGTGAACGCCGATCGGGACACTGCTGGAAATAGGGACACGTTCGTCGCGCGACAGCCGAACTGAAACAAATTATAGGATAATGTATTCGGGGACTATATCTCCGTCTACGTCTGGCTGCAAATAGCCTCTCGACACTGGCGGAAGAGAGTCTCTCGTCTCTCCATCTTCTTATTACGCTGGAAATAAAACAGCCCCGAGAAGCCGATATCGGATCTTAATATCGAATCGAGATCGATTAAAGTTAATTGAACCGCGGCCAGTCACTTCTACGTATACGCTATAATTTTGTCCCCTTTTTTAATCAAAATTCAATACCTTACTTGAACTGAATAAGCCGCGGCGAATGCGACCTCCTCGTTAGAATTTATTTCGTCCGAGGCGGCCGATTTTCGAGGGACGTTCTATCGAAACACACAGTGGCGGAACAACGGAAATTCTTTTTTATCGACGACACTATACGCTTCGCTGTAACGGGGTCACATATTTTAATCGCTGCCGTTAGAACCAGCGGACTTTCCGCGGACGTGCATTTTTATGGACCCATTTATCAAAATTGACGTCCCTCTTTCAGTTCCGCCGTAGTTAAAAGGAGATGAGCACTGTGTTGCAATTCTTCGGATATTTTATTTCAGAAGAACAAATTTTTCATTCCTGGGAAGAGCAAAAACCTATGAACCAGAACATTTGTACAATTACACTCGTAACACAATTCTTCCGCAGAAGTTCAAGCACCCCCCTGTAACATCGTACTACTTTTTCGAACGGAAACGTAACACTGGCAAGGAAATCTCATCGTCGACCTCGGTAGTCGACTTATTAAGTTCCCCTCGCGAGCGTCTAATCTCGAAATGAATCGAGTCATTTGTAAGATTGGAATTTCATTTGTTCGAATGTTTCAGCTGTTCGCCGATCCGAATCTTGCCAACAATT
The DNA here is from genome assembly GCF_051020765.1 of Lasioglossum baleicum. Lineage (NCBI taxonomy): Eukaryota > Metazoa > Arthropoda > Insecta > Hymenoptera > Halictidae > Lasioglossum > Lasioglossum baleicum. The sequence goes on from NC_134932.1 coordinate 20,373,643, forward strand.
CCATTTCCGCGGCTGCTCCTTCGTTTATGAATCATTGCTACGTCGCGTCGGGGATGTTATACTGTTCCCTTCTTTGCTCGCATCGCCGACTACATTTACCAAGATTCATTAATGATAAACGACAGAGGGACGTCCGTAAATTACCGAACCGTCGCCGTCAGGTTGACACGCCGTGAGATTCACTAGGCAGTCGCTGAAACAGATTTCATTTCGAAAAACCCTTTCCCCGACCCAGTTCGACGCTCGAAACGATCCAGAATTTATATTCCGTCCGCAAGCTTTGCGAAACGCGCGAAATGTATTTTATTCTCTTCGAACGAGATTAATGCTTTTATACTGGAACGGTTACACGGAACTTCTTACGTCGAGCGCTCTGTTGTAGTCTATTTTGCTTCTCGGGGAACGCTCGTTGTTAGTCTACGTTGATTAATGTAAATACCTTCAAAATTGTTATCAACATCTGTCTCGAGTGAAGGCTTTCCCACGGTGTTTTCTGCGTTAGCAGTACTTGACTGCTAAAAACGTCCAATTTATCTTTTTTATTTTTTGTGTTTATCTAGTCGAACTTATTGTTTTTGTAATATGTCAATTAAATTAAGAATTATTTTTATTCAGCACAGTTATTAAGAGCACAACGCTAAGAACATTCTGCAATGAAGAGTCATGGCTAGATATGCATGTTTATGCATTTATAGCAAAATTGAGTAGATGAAATTTAAAATTATAGGAAAATTAAAAAAATTCAAGATATCAATACAGAGGGTGTACAAAGTATTCGTACACCTTTTAAAAACTAATAACTTTTTTATAATTGTACCAAACGACCAGATTTTTTATAATCAATTAGAAGCATTGGTTTACGAAATGATATGCAAAAAAGATCTTCCAAAAGTTATAATTTACAAAGTTACATGCAAAAATAAAAAAGGGATTTTTTAAAACATTTTTATGTGGACCCTTAATGAAAATTTAAAATATATGTTTTGTAGATCTATGTTAGCTATACAAATGCTGAAAATTTCATCGAAATCGGTTGACGCAGGGAAAAACGACACGCATCGAAAGATGTACGATTCTGTGGATTTTAAGCAGAAACTGATCAAAAGTCGTGTAAAACTACGATTTTCACCACTTTGAACGGCTTGTAGCTCGTGTGTATGTTAATCTATTTCGATGAAATTTTCAGCATGCGTATAACTAACATAGATCTACAAAACATATATTTTAAATTTTCATTGAGGGCCCAAATAAAATAGTTATAAAAGAATCCCTTCTTTATTTTTGCATGTAACCTTGAAAATTATAACTTTTGGAAAATCTTTTTTGCATATCATTTCGTAAACCAATGCTTCTAATTGATTATAGAAAATCAGGTCGTTTGGTACAATTAAAAAAAAGTTATTCTATTTTAGGGAGCGTACGAATACTTTGTACACCTACTCTATATGATTTCTCATCTATTAAAATTATTGAGGGAAGAAATAACATTCTGTTTGGTTTCTATTCCTTGCAATCGATACAGACAATTTTTATTTTGCATAAAGATCCACAGTCTATTCATGACTAATTGTATTATCTATGCACTACTTTAATGACCAGAGTCTAAACATTTTTTGATTCTTTCACAACAAACTTTTGCTCAAATAACAATTTAACTCATTACAATTTTGATGTACAACTTTGGTGTCGTACGTTTTACTAATTCTTTTTGTTTAGAAAATACAAACTGAAATATCCAAAACTCGATTTTCTTTAAATCGCGGCGTCTCGACTAATGGCACAAGTGTTACTCACCCTTATCGTTTTCCATTTATCGCGCGAGCCAGCGGGGATAAGAAAATTCATTGGCCAGCGTTGGTGACGATTTACCAGAACGAAGCTGCGCGAGCATGTTTATTTCCGGGTGGAATTTATTTTGCGAAATCGTCGACGAGCCCGTATCGTCGTGATTCGTGTTTTACCAGCGTGCACCGCGTCGCATCGCGCTGCACCGAGATGCACCGCGGTTTCCGTGTCGCATGTCGGCGAGAGGAAGAGGTTTCCCGTCTCTATAAGCATTCCGCGGCAAGATGGATGCAACGTCCTCGTTTCCCAGCGCTCTTTCCCCCCTCGCGACATCTTTATTTGCTTCTCTTCTGTCTCGCGATATCTATATCGCCGGCCACGTAGACCCGATGAATATTTATACAGCGAAATAGTACCGCACCCAGGGAGGAAAGCGGTGCATCCAGTTTGCAACGGTGCAACAACCTTCTCAAATCGAGTACAACCAATACGAATCGCAGGCACGCGTACGTATTCCCACCCCCGCCGATCTGCGAAGCCAGTCAGGAAATATCGTGCAAATAAATCTTCATGTTATTGTTCAGGACGCCGAGTTGAGAATCGAAGTGTTAATTGATCCGTTCACAGAACCAATCGATTAACCACCTTTCCAGTTTCCCGATATTTTTCTGGCATAACAGTTCATTAACATTTGAATTAAAATTAACTTTTAAAAATGAGTGTACACTATTTCTGTATTTGGTGGAGTTAATTTTTCAAACGAGAGGCTCTATTATATTATTGGTTCGCTGATTCTGTGTGCACTCGATGTCTGCCGCCCTAATCCGTGCTGATACGACATCAAACAATTTTTCCAGGGGTGCCAACGTCTCGATACTGCATTTGCGCAGCACTTCCGATCCGTGGGAAGTGGGTTCCCAAGGATCCACGTACAGCGTCGGCAGCAATAAAAGCCAAAGCAGTGGCAGGGGAAAACCGAGCGGAAGCACGCGAGGCTCGTATACGCGTGGCACATCGATACCATCGTTAAAACGTCACGACACAACGGCATCGATATCGTCGACATCCAGCTTGAAACAGCACCGACAGGATAACCACGGGCAGGCAAGTTAAACAGTCCGAAAGGAAAAAACACGCGTTGAATTTTCCAAATGCTCGTTCACTCGGGAACGAGTTCCGGGACCTCAATTTTCCGCTCCTGTAACTAGAAAATCGTGCATCGAATTTGTTGACTGACTCCGCGTTTCTCTTGGACGCGAACAAGCGTCGGTGAAAGTTCCGTCGTCCCTTAACGAGCTAGATCTCTGACAAAGTATCAAAATTCGGTGGTCCTCGTTAGAAAGTTCCATAGCTCTTTCCGAGGTGATTCGGAGACTTACAGCACTTTACGATTAGGCTCGGAAGAGTGTCCAAATAAATTAGTGATTATGAAACTGTAGTCAGTGATAAAAATTTGGTCAGAAATTTCAGCGCGTTCAATTTAACCGAGCAGAGGGTTCATTTCGTGGCCGTAATTTTCCGAGTCATCCAAACTTTCGATCATCCGGTCTAGCACGAATTAGACCCTATTCCCATCGACGAATTTTCGGACAGGTGACGGGCTCTCGACGTCGAGAATCCTCGAATTCGTTCCTGTCCGGCAACAGCGGCACATCAGGGGAGCTCTTCATCAGCGGCGACTGCGGCCGCGAACTGTCGCCGGTGCGATGGTGCGACAGAGAGGTGGACGGCGTCTATCTGGGTCGATCGGGTTGGGTGCAGGTGCAGCAACGGTCGTTGGACGAGAATCGGCGGATAAGCTACGAGAGCAGCCTGGTCACGGCGACTACGGGCACTTTGCCGTTGCCGCGACGGGTCGCCGTCAAATTGGCCAACTACCATTGCAACAGCGAACCGGGAAAATGTCCGCAGGAGTTCTCCAGAGTGGACAGTCAACGTCCGGACTATCTGGCGCTGCCCAACCAGGACTTCGATTCGGTAGAGAGCAGTGCTTGCACGTCTCCCCACAGCATCCCGGAATCGTACTCCCCGCCGTCGATCACGCCGATCATATCGCCTCCTCCAGCGTTCCAGGACGCGGTCGGGAAAAAGCCCTCGGCGAGACACACGTCCGGTCGCGGTCACTATGGAAAGGCTCCGTTTTTGCCTCGGTCGAACGCCATCGTCGACAGCGACATCATCAGCCCGCCTCCGTCGCCTCCGCATCCGATCAACTGGAGCTCCTTGCCGCTTTCCTCGCGGAAGTCGTCCAGCACACCCTCCAGACCTCGAAGACAGAATACTAACAGTCAACAACAGCAGCAGCAGCAGCAGCAGCAACAACAACAACAACAACAACAGCAGCAGCAGCAACAACAACAGCAGCAACAGTACCGGATGGCGCAAGCTAAATCCTTAGAGGACCCTTCTTCCTCTAGAAGAACGCAGTTCATTCAACGCTACATGGAGTCCTCAAGTTCCTCGTCGTCTTCGCTAGGCTTCAGGAGTTTGGACAGCTGCGTGCAAAGGTCCACCATGCCCAGATTGTCGGAGAACACGGACTCCTCGGTTGAAGGGTACGACGACGGCGACGACGAGGATGATAATCCCAGCTCGTCGTTGAACCTGAGCCTGGTCTCGTCGTCGATCATAGCGCTGAACTCGTCGAACGAGTCGCTCCGAGCGAACGGGGAGAGGATCTCGCCGAACAGGCAGACCCGTCATCACAGAAGCCAGCAGGGGTTGAGGAGATCGCCCGGATCCACGGAATCCGGGAAACAGTTGTCGTTCAATTCGCCGTCGTCGTCGTCATCGTCATCGTCCTCGAGCAGCGCCGAACGACAGGCCAGATCACCGACGCCGAATCATTTTCGACGCGGAAACGCTGCCAGGCAACACCAGAGCGCCAGGACGACCCAAGTGTCCCCGGAATCCCATCAGTCCCGAGTAAGGAGATCCAGGAGTCTTCAATTACCCGAGAAGAGATCCCCTGGAGCGCAGGCACCGAGCAGGGATCACTCGAGAGAGACTAACGAGCCCCATAGAGTCGTTGTGAAAATCGCCAATGACCGGGGAGGCGATAGGAAACGTCACACGCTTCAGAACAGTATGTACTCCTTATGTTTATTAGCTGGTGGATAGTTCTGCAAAATCAATATTTTCTAGGTCGGCTGCACGTGACAATTTTAATTCTAACAATAGATTAATTTAAACAAAGAATAATTTTAACAAGTCGAAAGTAACATCGATATTCTAAAATTATTCTACTGTTTTACCCTGTAGCTACTAGTCTAAAAATTACAGTACCTTTCGAAAACATGACATAAGTCTCATTACATATGCAATTAAATTAAATTCAGGACTTTAAATTTTGATAGGTTGTTCAAATAAAGTTTGCCACTCGGGTAAAATGTGTCACTCGAATATATAAAAGCACAGTACAGTTTCGCCGTGTCACGGATTATTTTAGCCGTTGTGGTCGTAGGCGTGAAAAATAAATACCAGCAGGAGATGGAGATCGCCTCGATCGAGTCAGCCGCTCGTCTTCCCGGCGTATGAATCGATTTTAATACAAAACGGTTGATTCGTGGCCGCGTATGTTCCCAGGAAAAGCGCAGTCGACGGAGGACGCGTTGAGCGAGGAGCTTCTCCGCGAGCCGGAGATGGTAACCGAGTATCTTTACGGTACAAGAAGCCGCGTCGTGCCGAGGAATATGCTCCAAAGTCGTTTCGATCGCCGGGATGAGGGTCAGGAGCAAAGACGGGGGAATGCGGGCACCTACGATGTTTACATTATTTCGTCGAAACAGCAGCAACAATCCGCGAAATCCAGCAGCTCGTCGATGCAGCAATCTCAACAGCAATCGCAACAGTTGCAGCAATCCTCTCAGCAGCAGTCGCAACAGCAGCAACCCCAACAATCCCAACAACAACAGCAGTCTAGACGACCGAAGACGTTGCAAAGAGGAGCAACGACCCCAAATGCGAGCGCTTCATCGTCGAGCCACGATTTCTGCATCAGCCCGGACACAAAGCTGCGTTGCAACAGTAGCACTTGCGATTTCTGGCCGCACTGTTCGCAGAGGGACAGTCTATACTCGCCGAGCCAAGCACCGGTGTTCATGAAGCTGTCCCAGAGCTACCCGGCTCATCAGAGGATCCCCACGGACACCGGGAGCCACACGAGCAGAGGCAGTGCCAGCTCATCCCCGGCCTCGTTAGAGCGGATGGACGATCGAGAGTATCGAGATCGCGAGAACTCTCGAAAGAACCGGGCCAGTCGTGATCAAAACAACCCGAAGTACCAGGAGAGGCAGCCGAAGAGCGTGCTGAAGCAATCGAACCGCTGGTCGCCGCTCGAAGGCTCCAATGGGAATACCCCTTCCTCCGTGGAGAAGAGGGAGCATCATCGGTTCTACAGGAAGCCGGAGTTCGCCGGCAGCTTCGAAGGCTCCGACAACAAGGACCGGAAGGTGTCCCCGATCCAGGGAAAGGGGATTACCAACCGATCACCCAGCGGACCGGCTGCGTCCTCTTCGACCACCTCGTCGTCGTCCAGCAGTGACATTTGGGTCACCACGTCCGATCGAACGGTGACCAAGAGCCCTAGGAACGCGAAGAGTTCCGGTGCGTCTACTCCCATGGAAGACGCCGTGATCGGATCCCTGAAGACGCTGATGGAGCCGCCCAAGGACGGAATGCTGTCCAGGCCGGGTAGCGCGCCCACCAGAGGGGACGATTCATTGCCAGGGGAGATCTGCCTGGATCCTCATCAGCGATCCTTGTCCCTGCCGAAATCGTTTCTGACGCATAACACCGACGGGTGAGTCGTTTACTTTTCATACTAATTCGTTTGTGGACGTCCGTGTCTTCGACAGGTTGATTAACTTGTCTTTCGCTAATTGATGAAGGACATCACTTCTTTCACATCGAGTTGGAAGAAAATTGAAGCACCGAGTGTTGTTGATGTGTTTCTATGAACTTTTCGAACAGAGCAACACGCTGCATTAGGTGTTGGTCCTCGTTTTATCGGAAACCGCGCGAAGCAGTGAACACCGTCTGGCTATCTATAACTGACGGTACGTCGCGTCGGTACACGCGCAATCCAATTTTCTACAAGTTCAATTACTTCGTTCTCAGTTATACTAGTTACCTAGCTGCGAGTGATAGTCCGCAAATCCTGGCCCGGAGTTACTAATGGCGCAATCACATACACGTCACGTGCAGTAGACGCTGCGACCCCCTCCGGATAGAGATTCGGTCGCAGCACAGGTAAACACACGTGTGTTGGTTAATTCCCGTGCTCAACGTCCTCGGTATTTTAATCAACCTGTCGAATCCGTTTATGTGCGCTTTGTCATCCGCTCACGGCTAGATCGAATCGTTCTCCTGAACCGTCCGACCAAAACGCTTGCATCCGGAACGCCTGCCTTCGATGAAATATTTTAATTTCAACTCGAAACAGCTCTTGCATTGTTCCGAACTCCGTACTTACGTTCCGGCGGAATTATGTTTGTGTGAATGCCTCGGAGAATACAATAAGCCGGTTCGAAAACGCGTTCACCATACAACCGACGAAACTATTCAGGTCGAAAGTCATTGTTCCCGTCTATTCGAGTTTTTCTAGTCTCCTCAAGAGTATCTTCTCTCCCGGGTTCACGGAAATTATTAATGTATATATTGTGAAATATGTTCCCCCGAGATCTTCGTAAAAATCAACAATGTCTGCTACCACTCCGAATTTATTCGCGGAAATTGTTGGAAGTCTGTTTACGTGAATGGAGCACTTCAACTTCAGTGAAAGAATCTTTATCGAGACATAATATCCATATTAATAGGAACTACTTGATTGTGACAAAATTTTAGTTGTACCAATTGTATTTGTCTAAAATTGTCTACACACAAATGTTCACGATTGTTTGTTTTGATTGAAAAGCCAGTCACGTAGAAGGTTAAATGAAATACAAAATCGTGCTCGTCACACATGTAAATATTCAAAAACAGGTTAATTACAATTATGTCAAACAGTTGGACATTCACTCGACCTTCGACATTCGATCACCACTGTCCGACACAGTCGAGCCTAGAACAAACCGTTAGACATGAATATTCCAAAGATTCCAACTTATCAAATTTTTAAGGCGATCGAACAGTATAGCCATAGCCGCATTGCCATATCGGATGGTGCATACCCGCGGATTGTGTCGCATGGGCAGATGGTAAATGCTTGTAAGCGGCAATGTATATCAACGTTTCGAATGATTTATGGCTTCTCGAAGGGGGGGGGGGGCGTTTGTCGCGTGCGTTCTCGTAAAGGCCTCCTCCACCTCCTCCTCCACCTTGTTACTGGACGAGGTACGGAAACGTAAGCACAAGTGACGTCCCCGTGTGACGAGCGTGCAAAGTGTAATGCGACGTAATCGTACGTTCGTCGAACCGGTTGTGTCCGCGTGTAAAGTCGCCCACGCGCCGCCCACGCAGAATCCGTGGCCACGTCTGCCACCAGACAAAGGGACATTATACCGCTCATCACGCGCGATTCCAGTTTATACCGAGCACGACTCGACGGAATGGAAGTACGCTGAAATTGATGGCTGAAGTTTTTACTTCGGAGCAATTGACCAAACACTGCTCACCAAACTTGCCCCGTTCCGTGCCGAGCCATTTTTGCTCGACTCTTCATTCGGGCTATTCGACGTTTTAATTAAAGATTGATATATTACCTAAGCCATTTCCAGCATTAGCTTGCTCTTCATGTTGCTATTAATTATTTTAATAAAATATAGTACATAATAAAATATTAGAAAAAATATGGAGTAAAAAAATAAACTTCTTATAAAATGTTTTGAACTCGTGTACCATCGGTGGTACACGTGTTTAATTTCTGTATTTGCTTCTACTCTTGAAACTCTGGCCCGCGGATTTCGCGAGTATAAAACACAGGCACTGGTAATTTGACCAAAATGAGGTCCCAGCGAAGCCTGTGATAAAATAAAAACCGAACTCTAATGAAACGCTACAAAATATCGTGGAGCGTTCCACGCTCGATTTCACAGAGCAGGAATAATTCTCTATCAAGGTGCGACGGAACAGAGAGACGAATAAAAATTTAATACTGTAGCGTACAAAAAGAAGATCTTTACGCTGAAATAAAGCAGCTTTGAAGCGAGGTGGTCAAATCGTAAAACGAAAAGCGAGTTCTCGGCCAGATTCGTGTGACAAAGAAATTCGGGCGCGGTTAGGGGGAAAATGCGATTACTTCGAGCTTCCGAATCGATTGCACTCGGCAGAGTTTATTGTGCCTTTGGTCGTTTCTCGCATGCTTTCGGTATCCTTCAAACAAATTCGAATTATTCGAAATGCTAATGAATATTTATGGCCGGAAGTGCGCTGTGTGTAAATATTGTTCAAGCTACAGACATGGACATCGTTGTAAAAGAATTTACGACACACGCGTCAGGTAAGCCGCCTATTATTAAACCATAAAATGTCTTTGTAGCTTATAACGATAAGATAAAACGTCTTAAGAAGGCATATTTCTTTCGAAAATTCGAATGTGTGTTCCAGAAGGTTTTCCGCATGTTTATGATTCTCAGACTTCAAAGTTATGAATAGACTGCGGATTGTATGCGTATTTAGCAACAACGAATAGATAAAAAGAAAAAATACATTTCTATTTCATTCCTGTCTGTCACAAATTGACACAGACACATTTTATTTTTTATAAAGCTTTGCAGTCCAGTCATGATCTTCAGAGTTGTACGTTGTAATCATCAAGAATAGAACATAACCATGTACGCTGAACTGATAATGCGATGACCTTTGTGGTTATTCTTACGAAACCGTTTGTGTGCCAAGTGGAGTAGGAAGAACCAATAGTCAGACAGATGGGATAAAAATGGTCCACGGTCAGACTAGTGGAACGGAAAGAGCTTATAGGCAGAAAAGGAGAATAGGGACGATCAATAACCAGACAGGTGGAATAGGCAACGTTCAGACGAGTGGGATACAGGTGGTTTATGATCAGATAAGTAGAACGCAAGGGTGAACAACTGGGCAAGTAGAACGCGGTGTAGAACGTAATCAGACAAATGGAATGAACTGGTATGCTATGAGCTGGAGTGTAACCAGACAAGTAGAAAGTGATGGTTTGTAATCGGACAAATTGAGTGAGCCAGTATATAATGGGATAAGTAGATTTGGTCGGGTTGTAATCGGACAAGTACATTTGTAACTGGGTAAGTAAAATAGGCTGGTTTGCAGTCGGCCGAGTAGAATAGGCTGGTTTGTATCCAGCCGAGTAGAATAGGGTGAGTGCGACCAGGCGAGTAGAATAGTAATGCCGCGAGATGGATCAACCTAAGAAAATGGGAATGCTGTGTACAGTCGCAATAGATTACTTGCTTTTATTATACTTGCAAATAACGCAATACATTTTCTAAATATTTACGTATCATTTATTAGTGACAAGTACAACATTATAAAATTATGATTGTCCCTTATTGTGATTTTTAGCGATGCAAACTTGCGAACACAACTTTCAAACAGGAAAATATTTATTTACCGTTAGAGTATCTAAACGAGTAGAATACAATGATCTTTAATTAGTTCAATATTGTACATAGAATAACCGGACAAGTGGAACGGAACAGCGAATAAACAGACAACTGCAACAGAATACTGAGCGACGTATCTCTTTGATGACCGCCACTAAAAAGTTCTCGGAGCGCAAATGGTTAAATGACTCGCGCTTCGCGGAATCGCATTACTTATGGCTATCGAAGAAACGAAGCCGATAACAGAATTACTGCTACAGAGCGACAAAATTAGTTCGGTGGTGGTTTCGGAATGAAAGTGCGCGTGCTGCAGCGGAAACTTTCCAGCAGTCCCTGGCCGATAGTTAATCCCACGGAAGAAAGTTCGGCGAAGTCGCGCGAGCTGTTTAGTGTTTTCCCAGCGTTCTTTTAAACCGCGCAACTTTTCCGTAGCGATCCAACGGATCCCGTTCCAGCGCCGCGTGTTCGCATATTTTGCGGTTGATGTCGCATAAAAATGCTGCGCGAGACCAGCGAGGGGATCGTTCGACGGCACACACGACCAAGGAGATATCCGGATATAAATTCTGACCGTGATACCGAGGTAATTCCGCGAGTTACGTTACGGATATCTGATCGGGGAGCCATCTTGTTTTTAAAAGCGTATACATAAATCTCGATATCCTGGTTGAAATTGGGAACCTTCTACCGACTTACGCTCAAAATCCCGGAATTTAAAGGGCACTGATTCGAATACAGAATAGAACGTCGCCGACAGAGAACCGACGCGTATATTTCCTTATTTTTCCCTCCCCTCCCTTTTACATGACAATGCTTTGTTAGATTTGGTTTTTCGAGCGATTACACCAGCTTCCCCCCCTTTTTCGTGCACGTGTGAATAGAATGTTAATTTTTCCCTCATGAATTATTCACGCGTTCCCAAGTCGGGACCATGAAATCGTTTATTTACCTTTCTTTTCTCCCGCGGCCTCCTCGTTTCTCTGTCTCCATTTTCTTTTTTCGCTCTTCGTTCGAAAGACGACATACACCCACTCGCGCAAAAACCGAGCGCAACTCGTGTGGAATGATATCGAGGGATAAATCGTTCATCGATCCATTTGGTGGCGTTTAATTTTGCATTCTGTATGCGTGTGGTTTGTTATGTAACCATCGAACATTAATCTTTGGAGTGTCGTTCGGTGCGCCAGGAACGCGGACTCGCCCGGTTTGCTTTCGTTCTATTTTCTGGTTTTCGAGCGAAATAAATACGCGGGTATAAATATTCACTGTGAAATGAAAGCTGATCCATTCTTTACGACCGCGAGAAATATTTATTCAATGGTTTATGCCGGTTTTTTCGGACTGCTAAAATATAAGGAGATATCCGTACTCGTAAAACTGATATACGCGCTTTTGAAATTTCTGCGATACGTTATCGCGTCGCGCGGGCTTCCTTTCTTTCACTGACAAACGTTTTACCTTTTATGCTTTTTTGAAAATGTTTTTGAAATGAATGTCTGCCTCTTCACGTTGTTGAGGGTGCCGTTTTATAGCCTGTTAAATGATCGAATAATTCGCGTGTAAATGCCGAACGAAATTATAAACGAGAAATTAATATTGCAGCACCGATCTCACGAACAATTGTATACTATTTAGACAGGGGATCTTCATTCAAAATAAAAATTGTGTCCTCTTGAATTGCAACAAACTGGAGTGAACTAGAAATTTATTTTCCATCTCAGTAAGTTCAAAAGGTTGAAAATAATATGACAGTATTTAAAAATTTCTTATTTTTGTCATAAATGCATAAAATCCGCTGTCTTACAATATTATTCCTGTAATACGAAATTTACGCGACAGGTGGCCGTTCGATTCTGTAACCTATTGGAAATTCATAGAAATCTCGGAATTCCATGAATTCCAATTCGACACAGAAGTTGCAATCCACGCGGTTAATTCCTGATTGGATTTACAGACTAATTACTCGTTTCACACACGTTGTATTATGCCACACCAGTCTGCATTGATCTTCGAGTTTGAACATTTCCTGTTCGATTGTTCTTGTTCATTTATCATTTTTATAAGGCAACATTTACACGATGCTTTTAATACTTGGTAGTTTCACGGTTTGTCCCTTAACAATAAACTTACCGAGCCTTAAAAATAACTGGTACATATTTCCTTATAAAAATGACAAGATTAATTTTATTTAGACTTTGTGCGGCTCCTATTGTAATACATACGTGGTCTACTAAAAATATCTATACAATAATTTCGTAGTGGTTGTAGGTTTAGTGTTAAAATTGATTATAACGGAACAGAACATTTTTCAACTCCCAGAATCTACGAGTCATGGGAATGAATTTCATAGTAAAATTTGGTCCAATTAAAGAGAACGTAATCGGTTACGTGTGGGCCGGTTTCGCACGAGGAAGTGTCAAGCTTAGAAGTGCAGCCATCGATTGCACCGTGCGAATGCACTTTCGCCGACGCGCAGATTTCTTTGCAGTAAGCGCTACCTGGAGGTTCCATTAGGATCGACCTGCGCCGGCTACTTTATTCTGAAACTAACAGATGGCCTCGCATCCCGGTTTTCTCACCTGTCCGTAGCTACCTGTGCTCCTTCGCGGCGCGGCACGGCGCCTTTCGACGCCGCCGATGATGCCTCGCTGCTTATCACTTTTTTCGATCGCAAACGGTTTTTCGATTAACCCTCACGATTCGAGGTTGCTCACAAATGCAGTTCCACCGAAACGTGTTTACACAATTCTACATTTTATTTGTCATAGTTATTATTCTTTCGGTAATACCTAGAATGCGGATGTTTATGCAATTTAAATGTTTCCTTATGTCGATCGTAGATTGTTGCTAACAAGATTTTTTTAATGATTTCAGCGCACTGGTTCGATCAATTGTTATACATAACCTCTATTTGCAAATTTTCACAATATATTTATTTCAACGTTTCGATCTTATTATAGATCATTTTCAAGAAAATTTTCAAGAATTGCGTCTGTAAATTAATAATTAATACTATATTTCAAATTGTGTGAATTTAAACCAAGAAGAGCAACCGTTACTTACTTGCTTAGTGCAATAGAAAATGATTTTTCATAATATAAACTTTAACATAACACGTGTTGATGCTAAGACAGTATGTATGGTAATGAGGTAACGTGAAGATATATAGAAACGAAACAAAACAAACATTCTTATTATAACCTTCCCTTCACTGCTCTTATACCATATTGAATATGGTATTTCTAAATTAACATTCAAGTTTACTTTATTTTACACACAGTTGTGTGTATGTGGAAGTTGATGCAAATTACGAAGCTGTATAAGGAATTGTTTAGAAAAATTCATCATATATCATTACTGGTTCAGTAATGTTGCGTAATATTCATGTATCTTAGGTGTTTCGTACCTTAGATTTACGCTACGGTGTTTAATCATATGAATTGTTTCTAATAGTATCCTCTGATATCCCACCTTATGTTTATGCAATTTGCAATTTTTCGAGACGAGTTTTAAGAAGGGGGACCCAGATAAAATACCATTTTCAGTGGTAGTAGCCCCTTTGTAGATCTGAAATATATCAAAATTTCGCTAAATCCTGTCGGAAACTATATCCTGACATTTTTTGAAAATTTTCTGAAGCCATAAATGCATGAAGATCCGCAGTCTAGAAATTACTTAACCACAATGAATCTTCATTGTGGTGATTGAAAGACTTGATTTCGCTATGAAATTGCAATTGGTACCTGTGAGAGCCACGTATTACGCACACACAGTTGTCTGTTTTTTATAAAATTTTAATCAGAACCGCGCGAAATTATGCTTATTTAGACAATCCAGTTTGATCCAGAACTAATCAAATTTCACTAGCAAATTCGAGTTGCCATTAAATGCGAAACTTATTTGATTGTAGCCGCCATTAGGAACGAAAGAGTTAATCGAAAACCCAGATCGATTCGGTTTCTCGAAACGAGCGTCCCATCGATAGACATTAAATTAAACGGCAATCGAATGTAATTATATTTCGTTCGATTCTTCCGGGACCCTGATACACCGCATTTCCATAATATTGTAATTTCTGGCCAGTGTTTACCCACCTAAATCTCTTTCCGTTTAAACGATCCGCTTGTAGGTAGAAGTATTACGTACTCGATTGCTCGATAATCGCTTCAACTAATTAAACGCAATCATTCGGAATGCGAGTGTGTGGATGACTTTACCTCTTCCTATTCTATTTCTCTCTCTTTATGGGGATTTCTGGATGTTTTTTTCGGAACCGAGCTTTGTCTGAATCCGTCAAAATATTTGTCACCGTGGCGATAAATGTTTTAAAAAATGGCGATTCACTGCGAGCGAAATATTTACAATAACAAATCGATGTTTCAATCTCCTGTCTACAGCTTTCGAGACCTGCCACCGCTCTCTCGATATTGAAGCATATCAAAAAAATAGATGTAACCCATTTCCAATACTGCACCTCTGCGTAAAACGTTAAAAGAAATTGTCGATTGCCACTTCCGAGGCTGTGTCGCATTCGGAACGCTCTAATACCGCTCCTTCGACGCTAATATTTTTGGGGGACGTCGAAGTGGAATGTAATTGTTGACAAAATATCTCTCTTAATCTACAATATAGAATATGTGGGTCATCATTTTAAAATTTATTTCTCACACAAAAGAATTTACAGATCTTTCTTTAAGCATTCCCAAGTACTCTCACATTTTATTACCACGCTTATATTAACTTGCCGTGTTGTTGTAAGCGTCAAATCTTTTAATCGAATTTTAAACCTCTTTCCATAGTCCAATCTTGCTGAAATTTTGTACACACACTTGCTACCGATGACAATAAAAGTAGAAAATAAATTACATAAAAGAAAACTTTTTAAAAACCACGTTTATATTAAAATGCACTAAAAAGGAGAAAATAATTTTTTTCCTGGTTCTCCATAAAATGCCGAATCCAGTTAAATGATTAATAATATTTTTCCCCAAAATTTTAAGCGATCAGTTCAAAATTTCTTCTGTTATAAAATTAGTGTCGGAATAGATAGAAACATTTAATATAAATTTAAATAAAATCATGACAGATCTTATCAAATCATGATAAGATCGACAGTTTCGGTTCTAGCGTACTAATCCGAGTGTTCTCGAAACTTCGCGAGCGCGGGAACTGTCAGAACGGCCGATTTGCGAATACAATTAACAATCGGTTTCTTCCCAACAGCGAATCAGGTGAAACGAGGCCGCGCGATCCCGGGGTAATGACTCGCATTAATTACACGGTTAGTAATTAGTCCGACTCCCGGAGAAGAGAGAAAGAGAGAGAGAGAGAACTTCGATGGACAAGTTTAAACCGCTAAATTACCAGGCCGGCGTATGGTAATCATTGCTCTCGACGAATTTTCTGACGAAACAAAGCGCAGCCGCGACATTGACGCCCCGCGACTCTTCTTATTCCTTTGTTTCTTCGCTGACAAATGGTAATTAGAGCGCGCATCCTACGATACCGTGCGATCGATACCGGAACGGTTTGCCACAGCCCCTGTCAGTTACTTTTCGCTTTTCATTCGCCAGGAGTTTGATTAAACTATTATTTCGACAGGCGAGTGGCATCGATCTTTCACACGACGATCTTTGTCAGTTTTCAAAACGTATAATTCAATTTGGTGCAGCGATTTTTTTAGTTAATGCAAGTGGATCCACTAGTCGTCAATTTGTTCGATTAATTCTCCGAAAAATCATCGCGTCGCAATTTTCTTCAATTACAGAGACACGTAATTTAATTAATACTCATGATTCGTGCAGTTATAATCAAGATGTTAACAACTTTTCCCTTTAACGAGTCGCGAAGTTTAATCCAATTGAATTTGCACAATGCGAATTGTTCAATCCGATAAGACGAACGTTATGCATTTAATCCAATTATTTATGATTTGGTTAACTTCAGAATTTCTTTATGCAGAGCGCGCGAGGAAGAGCTCGCTGTGGAACAGGTAAAAGCAATTGAAGAAATTTTAATCATGACTCGGTTGTTGATTTGTTGCATCGACGCGACGTGCCGGTGAAATGTTGCGAGCTGTCGAATCACCGTATTTTTGTACTTGCGAATATTAACAATTTCACGTGTGTCAGGTGTGGCACTTTTGTGTTGGAAATTTATTGGCGTGTTAAATCGTAAAATTAAATTAAAGTGATTAATTTAAGATTCGCGTCTTTTGGAATCTTCATCTCTTTTACCGTTTCGAACATATGGTGGTTATTCAATATGATCGCGCGACCGTAAAATATTTCACACTGCGAAATTTTTATATAATATTGGCATTAATGACGACGCGTTAGGCGCGCGATTAAACTCGGCGAAATTCAACTGACAGAGACACGCACAGCACCTCTATATTCATAAAACATTCGATGAAAAACTCCTGACTGGGACGAGCAATTTCGAAGCTTTCGGGATTGTCATTCCTGATGCATGGAAATTTCAGAAAAAGTTAAACCGTTTCGTGTTTCAATTTATACCTTAAAATCACGATCCGTCGGGATCAATCAAATCAAACAGGGCCGCTATTAATTAAACCTAGGCTTAAATTATGCTAAAATCCTATAGCAGACAAATACAAAAAAGTTGATTTCTTCAAAGTTCTATCTACATATAGAGAGGGGTATAGTAAAATAAGAGTACAAGGAAATAGATTTCACCGAGCGTAAAGGGAATCGCTGACCAATAAAAATTAATTTGCATTCCGCCGATCAGCGATCGCTTGACAGAATTGCTCACGTAGGTGAGTTTTATCTTCGGCGAGGAGGGAAGCGTGGTACGTTGCACCTGCAACTTACACCCGTTGAGGTCGAATGATACGAAGCCGGCGATGAAATTACATGCTTTCACTGCCGACAATGCAGAAGGTCGACTAACGTTACGAGGAACGATCGCTCTGCTGAATTCGCGTTCCGATCCCGTTTTCAGAACGACAAATATTCGTCAAGCCGACAGCTCGCTCGGCCGGGTACTAATGAAAACCGTTGAAACGCAATTTTCTGCTTTCTGTCGAAATATTACCGGCATTCCTCGCCTCGAACCCTCTCCGCCCACGTTGCTACGTACAATACGGCTCATAATTGTTCGAACGATGAACAGTTTACACTCCGCGACGCCATAGAAAGCTAAGCATAAACGCTCCATATTATTGCCAGAGTAAATGGCGCTTTATTAAAATAACAGCCATTTCACCGTCGGTGCGTCGGGTGAAACTGCAATAAATTTCAGCTGTCGGTTTCTGTTTGATTAAAATTTTACGATTCACACATCAAAGAAGAACGCGATAAACTGACAGCGAATGTGTTAATAAAATCGGATAACAACATTTTTTTAAACGATCGGAACAGCGTGAGAATATCAAGCCGACTTTATATTTCATGCATTTTTTATTTTCCTGAATTAAACATTGTTTGGTTGATGTTTCAATTCTAGAGATTACTATGTATTTATGCTCATTCACGTCCAGAGTAGGGCAATAATCAACTAATATATTTAGAAATGACTAATAGTCTTTTTGAATGAAAGTCATAGCAAAATAGTCATTAGTCAAAACTTTTTGATAGGTTAATGATAATTAAATGGCACATAGTTAGTCACAGCTCTAAATAATCATTAGTTATTGCTTATTAGTGAATTAGTAGTTGATGATCAGTTATCAGTCTTTAGTCGTCAGTCACACAAAATTTTTTAGTATTGAGCCAATTTTTTACACTTTTAGCAGTGTGCTTAGAGTCTCGGTCTTGCATGAAAATTACATTTTTTTCTTCAAGAGGCATGTTTTCAACAGCATCTATGAGATGATCTTGTAAAATATCCTTGTACATGTACTGATTCATGATGCCATTAATTCGGTGGAGTGATCCAACACCAAATGCCTAACAAGGCAACTCCAGAACATTAGGGATCCGCCTCCACGTTTCAACGTTTGTTTCACATGTCGTGGTTTAAGTCTTTCATTTTTACGAATCCAGCATTAAGACATGCCATCTGAACAAATTCTGTTAATTTTTGTCTCGTCTGACCAAATAACCCGTTCCCAGTCAGTAGTTGTCCAGTTTTGATATTTTGTAGCAAATTCCAAACGACGTTTAATATTTTTTTCCGATAACATTGGCTTTTTTTCTTTCTTAATGCTTCTAAACTCAGCTCCTTTGAGGGTTGTTCGTGCTGTCCACTGACTTATTTGTATATTCGTATCTTCTTTTAATAATTTTGCAGCCATAATTGAACTTGAAGCTTCACCAGATGTGACAAACCGTATAATCCTTCGTTCACCCTGCGGTGATAATATTCTTGGTCTTCCTCCAACATTTAATAATATACTTTTACAGTATTTTTTTTTTATTCTCTGCACTGTCGATTGACTAACACTGCAAGTTTTCGCCGTCTTACGCGTTGACAAGCCGTCATTCAAAAGAGAAATGACTTTTTTTACACAATTTGGAACAATTGACTTCATATTTATTCTTACTTCACTTGCGTGCTTTTCCGTTCGGTTGATTGTAAACGTACCAAAGTGGTAGATGTAAACATGCTACTAGAACATTCCACGTAAATAATTCTTGTAGGGACCGGTGTAAAACCGAGTTAATCTATTTTTGTTGTCATTGCTAAACGAGGAGACATTAGTTATTGAAAAATATTTCTCAAGTTACTTCTAACTATGATAAAAATGATTATAATGTTGATTTTTTGTTATTCTTCTATATTCCTAGCAATAAATAATGATTTATACAAAACTTGTGGTTATTGGTTCAGTTTTGTTCCTTACTGTACACTGTACATAGACTCATAAACTCGCTTGTGCTGCTTGATAGCAATAAACATTGTATAAAGGAAAGCGTCTGTAAATTATTAAATTTCCTTAGAACCATTATTAAAGGAAGTATACTAAACTATATATAGTTTATAAACTGGTCACATTTGTCAATTGTAATTTACCGAACACTGTCGCAGTAATTATGAGTGACACTGTAGTTACGATTAATACGCAGCGGCAGTCATAATTTTAAACAGCGTATTTGATCGTATCAGTTTCAGAAACTTCGTTCCTCCTAAACCGTAACGCCGAAAGTGTAGTTTGGCCCGGCACTCCAGTACAAGCCACGTTTACGTCATTAATTATTACATGCAACGGATCCATTTCACTGAAACAGTGACATTAATCGGTTTAGAGTTGAAAATTCCATCCGTTCAAACGTTCCGATTTAATTATACGGATTGTATAGCAGCCAAGTGCCGCAATTTGTTCTGACACGCGATTATGCATTAAAATTAAGCTGACAAATATTCGACAGTCGAAACATAAATTCTTCGCAGTCGAAAGTGTTTCAAACACGGGGAATTATGTAGGTCAGCCGGGCAATTTTCCGAATGAACTTCTCGAGGCGGAAAAAGATTAACGTTATGAAAAAGCTTCGTAGGAAATAAAATGGTAACGATATTGCGAATCCGTCGAGTCTTGGGAGGCGTTCTCCATCCCCGAGGGCTGCCGAGTCAATCGAACATGAGATTACTCGAGAAACACGAGGCATTTCTGCCGACATGCATATTTGATTCCACGGTGGTCTTTACCGAATAATTTATCATCCGTCAAGTCTCTTCCAGTTGTACTATACGTATGCCAGTTTCGGTTGCTGTTGTTTCGGCGGAAGTTTTTCAAATTACTTTAATGTTCATGGATTCGTAATTCCTCCACTGTTAGGTCTTGAAATGTAGGGCAACAAGACTGACGATTTTATTCAGTCACGTGCAACCCTCGTCGTTAAAGAAAGTTTTATTCACAAGATCCATCCTATTGTACAGGGTGTTCCAAAAATGTTGTACTTCCATCAAAGGGATGCCTCAAATTAAAAAACTTGTATTTCTTTACAGGGTGTGTCCGTTAAGTTATGTCACCATTTTTTAGGCATTTCCAGTAGTGCAATTAAAAAATTGTTTAGACAAAAGTTTCTCAGTACTTGATGAGCTACATGTTCGCGTATTCTTAAATCTAAAAAAATTCCCTAACGCCCTAATTATGGCGACAACGAAAAGTCCAATAGAAAGAGCGGAGCTCTGTATCGTAGAAGATGGATCGCAGTTCGAACATCTGATGTAACTTGATTTATATTGTAAGAAATAATTTTTCATTAAAATTACGTATGCAGAAAATTTCCGAGTTTGAGGTCATTTCAAGGTCATACTGTAATACACTGTTAAATTCGTTTCGACGTCAGAAACAATCCCATGTTGTCCAAAGCAAGTGGTGCCATTTAAAAAAGTTAAGGTGATCTTTACTTTTTTACGTGAAAAGCATTTTTTCAGATTTAAGAATATGCGAACATGTAGCTCACCAAGTACTGAGAAACTTTCGTCTAAAACATTTTTTAATCACACTACCGGAAATGCCTAAAAAATGGTGACATAACTTAACGGACACACCCTGTATTACACAAATTCCATTCAGGAAACTTGAAATTTTTCTATTACAACTGGTGATGAACGAACATTTTTTGCAAAAGTTCCACGGTCGAATTTCGAAACGGAACCTGTTAAAAAGTGCTACAGCTATCCCGGTCTCCACAAATTTCCATTTACGCATAGCGCTCGCCTCAACTACTTCGTATTACCATGATCACACTGTCACGGAAGAAAATTGATTGGAATCACGATCTCGCTCCCACGTCTTCCGATCGTTAACCGAGCGCGCAGAATCTCGGGTAGCAAAAAGAAACCCGGTGTCAGCGTTGCGAAGTTATAGTCGGTCAGCTAAATGCATGGGGGCCCGCGTTATCAAATTACAGTTCAGAACAGGTCGAAGAAGATAGAGCTACAATTGGACGTAATTAGTTCCCCCGCGGGAGATCCTCGACCTCGGAGACGAGCGGACGCCGGGTCACTAACTTTTATCCCGTGTAACGTTGCTCCGTTTCTGTTCTGTTAATTATTCATTAGCGCGCAGCCGGTACGGTGTCTCCGTGAAACTTTTTAGGGCCGTCAGAAACTTCGGGAGGATTGTGCTAGCCGCGTGTCGACGGAACTTTTGTCTTCGCGCGAGAAAAAACCCCGCAACCGCATCCATCACCGAGCGTGACGTTCCGCGGAATATTCGCGGGGAAGTCGCCAGACGTTTGTCTCCCGGTTGTCTCCTCGCGTTGATAATGAATCATGATGCATTAGGCTTGGTAACGGCCCCGTTCATATTTCAGGAGTAATGCACTTTTAACGCTGCAGCCATCGAGCAGCCTCTTCCTCTTAAGTCTCGTACTTACATTTTATGCATTTATGACGGGAACGTATAGGTACGCCATTTTCGACTTGTGTATCTGGTTGATTAAACGAGGAGACATATTTTTATTCAAATTCCCTTTAGATGCACAAACTAATCTGGGGCTGTCACGGCTAATCCATTGTGACTTCGTGTAGAATCTAAATCGGATTTTATGCATTTTATGCATTTATGAGGGAAACGTATAGGCACATCATTTTCGACTTATCTGGATGATTAAACAAGGAAATACATTTTTATTCGACTTCTGTTTAAGTGCACAAATTAATCCAGGGCTGTCACGGTTAATCAATTGTGACTTCGTTTCGAATTCAAATAAGATCTTATGAATTTATGCATTTATGAGGGAAACGTATAAGCACATCATTTATCTGGATGATTAAACGAGGAAATACATTATCATTCAACTTCTGTTGATTTATTTTAAGGATATAACTTCTTGGAAGAGTATTTCCTCGGAACAGACATTTGGGATCGGTACAATAAAAGTCGCATGGAAATAAATCATTTTCGAACGTTCAGTACACTGTATCACCGTCTCGATCCTTGCCTACGAAACGAAGTGCAATGAAACTCGCAATCCGCATTCGCTGGAAGCCTACGGCGATCCGACGTACATTATCGTCGTCTCTTCTTCGAACGTTCATTCTATATCTCTCTTTTACCTACTTTCCGCCGTTCTCGGCTGGTATATATGTACATATACGGGAACTAAAAGCGCGACCTTAGTATTGTATTCCGATATGAAGTTATTAAGTTTTCTTCTCCGGTGAGCATCGATTCAATTTATCTCCAGGCTTAGAGGATATCCCAGTCTGGAAGTTTGAAGAACCTACTGTCTATTTTTTTCTCGAAAATGACATTTCATAAATGTATCGTTAACTTCTAAAAGTTGATAGAGTTACAGCAATGCAGGCTTCAATCACGTTGCTTTCGAAATTATGGATATCCAATTGGTTACCATGATATCTCAAGATCTATTCGATCAGCTGATTTCAATCTCGGCGTGCACTTGCAATACTATCATTGCGACTCTTATCAGAATTAGATCACTGTTCCTGTTTGAATTTTATAGCCTGCGGAAACTGAAAAATGTGCGAGAACCTCGATGCCTAATTTTGAAAATGGTCGTCATCCTTCCAATTTATCGTTTATTTTCCTGGTACCGAATACTGTGGCACACTAACTGTTTGGGTTGAGAATAACCCATCCCAACAAAAACATCCTGTAAACAGGAGCCAAGTTCCTTTTTACCGTAAAAAGTTGTGAGAACAAACAAAATACGGCCAAGTTCGTTAGTTTAGAAATACCTACCTCTTGCAATACTGAAGAAAGCGTTTGTAAAAATTAGTTTAAAAGAACGTTATTTAATTTTTAATGAATTACATGCAGTGCTAAATTATTTAAACGTGGCCGTTACTTTTTAAACCAATGGCCATAAAAGGTGTTAGGTAGCGGCCAAGTTTGAATAATTTAGCCCTCCATGTAACTCCTTAAAAATTAAATAGCGTTCTTTTAAACTAATTTTTACAAACGCTTTTTTCAATATTGCAAGAGGTATTTCTAAGCTAATGAACTTGGCCGTATTTTGTTTGATCTCACAACTTTTTACGGCCATAGGAACCTGGCTCCTGTTTACAGGAAGTTTTTGTTGGGATTTCATCAATTATCAAGCAGGTATCAAAGATTAACACTTCTCGGAACCTACTAATGTTGGAAGATTAATGTTTTGTCAATATTGAGACATGGTAGCATTTAACAAGTGTACGAAATTACATCTCTCCATCTGCCTCCAGTGCCGAGTTATAAGCCTCTAAAAAACGGCTAAGTTGTTTCCTGTAAAAGGAGGTAGTGCGAGGAACTTGGCTGGTGTACTACGGTGCACTTAGATCATTGCAATTAGAAAGAAACTTTAGGTTGATTTTCGCTTTGTTTAAAAATTTGTAGATTTTGTTAAAGCTTAAATGAAAATTAACATTGACAGAAAAATTCGCTAGTCAAAAAGGATCCGAAAACAGAGTAGGGCAATAATTAACTAATATTTGAAAATGACTAATAGTCTTTTTGAATGTTAGTCATAGCAAAATAGTCATTAGTCAAAATCTTTTTGATTAGTTAGTGATAAGTAAATGGCAAATAATTAGTCACAGCTCTAAGTAATCGTTAGCTATTGCTTATTAGTGAATTAGTACTTGATGATCAGTCATCAGTCACTACCATGCGATTAACATAAATTAATATTATTAATTAGTTATCACTAACTAATCAAAAAGTTTTGACTAATGACTATTTTTCTATGACTAACATTCAAAAAGACTATTAGTCATTTTTAAATATTAGTTGATTATTGCCCTACTCTGTCCGAAAGTCGACCTACAGTATCGGAATGTCCGTTCTGGAAGTTTCCCTGTCAAGCCTGCCCGCGTTCGCAACAATTAAGTCATTGTTATTAGACCGTGGTGCGTTTTATGGGACGAGTAATTGCTGCCTCGCATATTTTGTGAATCGGTAGCCTCGTCACCAGGAATTCCCGTTATTATTCCAGTTGATTATGCGACTGGCCAACGTAGGAGTATTATGGGACATGTTTATGGAATATGTAGACGACGGTGACGGTGACGATGTTGGTAGCAAATGAAACGAATTGAGCGTCGGGCCGAAGTTTGAACGAGTTAGGCGACACCAGGAACGTGTGAGAAATGTTTAAAAAGTATAACCATGTGTCTTTGTTGTTCTGCCGATTAATGGGTAGCTTCTAAATTCTGATCCGAGGAAAATACATTTCTCTTAGCAGATACATCAACCAACAAAGCTACAATTTTAATTATCGTTTTAAAGAGTAGAAAATAATTTGTCAAATAATCTTAAGAAATGTTAAAGAGAAGAGAGTTCTATCTCCTGGAAATGTCATGCCATTTGTAAAAGTGTATAGGTACCCGTTCGATAGGAAGAATGAAAGTAACAATGGGTGTGATAGAAAATTACGAGAATGACACCGTGAGCGAGACCATTATTGTCATTGTCCATTGAACCATAGTGGAATTTAAGAGGACTGCAGTGCACTTTGCTGCAATAGTAAATCTTCCGATCCGAAGAATGAGAATATAACAACCAGCCGGGAAAACTGAAGGAGAAAAACGAGCGAAGTGTATATGTAGACAGAAGTCATCCTCATACTAATGACTGCTTGTGTAAGACGCTATCCCATAAATAAATGCGGTGGCACGCACACGAAGATCAATAAACATTCCTCCGGACCTACAACGGCGAGCAAAGGCACTTCGTTATATTATTATTACTGTAACCGCTTGGCATTTCTTTGGTACAGTCGACCCGGAAAGTAACGTTTGGAAAATTTCGAATTTTTATTTGTAAAAGATATCAAAAATGATCTTACTCTCTATGAGTAGTTTATATAATCTTTGCAAATTTCAAAATATCATAGTAGACTGCGGATTTTTATGCATTTATCAAGAAATTAACTACGTGAATATAAAACAGTGAAAAATATAAGAAATCTAAGAATATTGTTATGTTGTT
This sequence comes from Lasioglossum baleicum, assembly GCF_051020765.1. Classification (NCBI taxonomy): domain Eukaryota; kingdom Metazoa; phylum Arthropoda; class Insecta; order Hymenoptera; family Halictidae; genus Lasioglossum; species Lasioglossum baleicum. Next base: position 20,398,810 of record NC_134932.1, read on the forward strand.
TCCAACGTAAAAAGACTATTAAGGGATGAAATGAATTTGTATTTGACTACTGCTTTCCACAATCGACGCAGAATATTTTTATTTTGCATAAAGATCCGCAATCTAATTATAAGATTCGGGTGCAGCAAAAAACAGTGGTGAAAAAGATATTAGCAAATCTTTCAATTCCTTTATTATATCTTCAACATGAAAAATAGTTAATTTAATAATATAAATGCACCGAAAGAAATTTGCGAATGAAATGAAAATAATTAGTAAAAATTACAGAAAAAAGTCGAACACATAATACATATTTCGGCGCAATATAAGATTTTCGTCGGAACTTCAGTAAAAATCCCATTAGCTTCAGCATCTTCTAGGCCGACCTACATCCGAAGGTGCCTCGGCCCTAATTGGCGAAGACACTGCATTCGGCCTGGCGTAACTTCAGCGTTTGCCCTTAATTCAAACGACGACGGGCGCCGCGACGTGTGCCTCAATTAATATCAAAGTCAAAGCGTTGTCCTATAACGTTTGTCGCGGGAATTATCTGTGTACAGACTTCCGGTTCTCGGTACGTGTTCGTCGGTATGTTTGCAGTGGTTCATGTTCACCGGGACGCATGCTAGTCTGATTGTGAGCATAAATTACGAGACACCGTCCGAACAGAACACGCTGGACCGTGATATTCGGATCAGTCGCGTGTAGCACGCCGCGCCGTCGAATCATGGAAAGCACCACCGGAGCCGTCTTTCTCTCTCGGACGTCCCTGTGAAATATCCGCGAAATTTCTCCGCGTGACATCGCGTCCTGATATTTGACAACCTCCAAACAGAATTCGCACGTCGCCCTCGGAAAATTGAAGATCCTGCTGCAAAAACCGGGCAAGTCCATTTTCTACGGAAATTCTACTTGTTGAAGAGGCACATACAATGAGTGTACAAAGTATTCGTACACTTTTTAAAAACTAATAACTTTTTTATAATTGTACCAAACGACCTGATTTTTTATAATGAATTAGAAGGATTGGTTTACGAAATGATATGCGAAAAAGATCTTCAAAAAATTATAATTTACGAGGTTACATGCGAAAATAAAAAAGGGATTTTTTAAAACTATTTTATTTGGATCCTTAATGAAAATTTAAGATATATGTTTTGTAGATCTATAGTAAGTAGTTACACACATGCTGAGCATTTCATCGAAATCGATTAACATATACACGAGCTACAAGCGATTCAAAATTGTGAAAATCGTAATTTCACACGACTTTTGATCTGCTTAACATCTACAGAATCGTACATCTTTCGATGTGTGAGATCTACAAAACATATATTTTAAATTTTCTTTAAGGGCCCAAATAAAAAAGTTTTAAAAGATGCCTTTTTTATTTTTGCATGTAACTTCGTAAATTATAATTCTTGGAAAATATATTTTCTATATCATTTCGTAAAACAATGCTTCTAATTGATTACAAAAAGTCAGGTCGTTTGGTACAATTATAAAAAAGTTATTAGTTTTTAAAAAGTGTACGAATACTTTGTACACCCACTGTATTTTTATATAATCCCGACTCTTTGGTGAAATTGCACAGTTTTCTCAAGCCTCAAATTATGCGACATCACGGATTCCCGCGTAAGGGGGTATTCTGGTTTTGCACTTTCAGAAGATCAATCTTTATTCCTTTTATTTAAATGTAAATGTTCCTGGACGTGTGCACAAAAGGATTTAATCGAGTTCGTAAAACTAATTTGGCGTCATGTTAAATTAATTTGGAAATTAAAGTTGCACAAAATCCTAATGAGAAAATTTAACAGCAGAGCAAAAGTTCAACAATTTTCCTGAGAAGAATTCCCGCAGAATGGTAAAAAATTACGTTTAAAAAGCCAGAATACCCCGTTAAAAAAAGAATCCAAATAAATAAACGTTTAATCGCAGAACCGTTGACAATCCCCGAGTAATGAAATCTCATCGGCCGCGGGATTCATTAAATATTCATTTCTCGTTGTTACTAACTCCGACCCGAAGTACTTACCCGACCGTGGGCGTTCTTCGTGCGGAAGTCGAGAACAGTGGGTCGAACGAGTGCTCGCGTACTCGGTTTCCTCGAAACAGAAAATCACAAAAACTCATCAAATTACAAATTCGTACGACCTACGCTGTTAAACAATACTCGGAGAGGCAATTAGCTTCGCTGTTCCGCTTCCTGGTGTAAAAGCGTCCTCGGGAAGAAACACTCTGGAATAATGAAATTTAAGATTCCGCCTTTTGACATGAGACCAGGTGAATTGTTGTTAACTTTATTCATCGTGCTGTTAATTACATGTTGACACATTTTGAACATGGCAGAAAATTCTGAGTATTGGTGTATGGATTAATGAACATCATAGGAAATTTTAGGTAATGGTATATAGCTTAATAAATATATTGTAGAAAATTTTGGGTATTGGTATACATCTTAATGGACATCGTAGAAAATCTTGGGTACTCGTACATGGTTTAATAAACATTGTAGAAAATTGTGCGTATTGATACATGGGTTAATGAACGTCGTAGAAAATTTTTGGTGTTGGTATATAGCTTAATAAACATTGTAGAAAAATTTGGATATTGGTATACAGCTTAATGAACATCATACAAAATCTTGGGTATTGGTGCATGGCTTAAGAAATATTGTAGAAAATTGTGGGTATCGATATACGAGTTAATTATCCTAGAAATTTATATATGGGTTAATGAACGTAAAATATTTGAGAATAAGAATCTTGTTAATATCTTTGAGCGATGTGACCGTTAAGAAAGAGCTCGGATGAATAGTTAAAAATGTTTCTTCGCGCAATAACAGGATGAGTATCAACAATGTTTCGTCCGAAGTTTGGTCGTTAGCGTAGAAAAATTTCTAGACGCTTAACGCGCGATTGATGGAACCGTAAGCGATGGGAAAGAGATTAGGACAACGTAGCGGGAGCAATTACTTGCGAATGCATCAGCGAAAGCGTTCCCGTGGCGATCATTTGGAGCGAGTCCGCCCTAAACGTTGGAGAGGAAAAACCGAACGCGTAATTGATTGGAGCATAAATAATGCGTCGCTGGAAAGTGAGCATGTCGAACGGACGTAAGTATCGTTATTATGATATACGCGGGTCGAGACGGAGATCGGCTCGGAGCGGTTTTGAATGCAAATTGCAAGTCGCGATGCATTCGGTAGCGCCCACACGTTCATACCTGGCGCAGACGTCTAATATTAACGGCCGAATATAATGATCGTTACGCGGCTTTGTTCTGGCTTGCTGGAACGCCGAGATCTCGCCGGGTTGCATTACGATACGCAGAAACTATGCGCTGATCGAATCTCGAGTTCAACAAGTCCTCGCACTTTAATTTCATTCTGCCGTCGAAATCCCCGCTGTTAATCATCGATCCGTTGTTCCGTCGATCGCCGGGTCGCGGCCGGATTGCATTGTACTCGTGACGAATTCTTCGCCAATTTTTTCTCCTTTCGCATTTTCCCGCGTGCCCCCCCCCCCTCTCTCTCTCTCCGTCTGCCCGGGTCAAAATGTCGATGCATATCGATACCTGTATGTAATTAGACTTGCAAAACGGAGCCTTTCTATTCGAACGTTTTCATCGTGTTTCGAACGCCGCGACTTCGAATTGGCCGCCTTCGTGGCACAGGAAATTGTTTCAACAATTCGTGAATGGCTCGCGATAAGAAACGTACGCGAAACGCGATCCCGAGCTCCGCGAATCGTGATTCATAAACCTGTCGGATTCTAGCGAACGCGGACGTGATTAATCAGCGGGAGTTGCGATAAAAATGTCTGCTGCTTGTCGAACGCACGTACGCAATTGTTATGAGCAGCTTTGCAATTTTCGCGTTTGCTCGCTGTTCGCTTCCCCCCTTGCTATTGCGTGCCTTTTTTGCTCGAGCGAAATGGCCGTCTCGAGTTTTACTGGGTTTCAATAAACTATGGGTGTGGAAGTGGTCTTTTCAACGATTTAGATGTAAAACACTGATGCACGTGAAATCCGAAAAAAATAGATTCTCTTAAGTGTATCAAATCTCATGCCAATAATGGTGATTTGACTGCTATTCACAAGACTTCTTCTTACTCTGATTTCCAAATTTATGACGTATTAGTACCTCGAAACTATCAAATATAACGCATGAATCTAAAAGTGATAAAATGTGGTTTTAAATGTAATAGACTCACTGGCTGCTCTACGCATGACAAGGATATTATCCGCGTAAATATAGAATACTAATGTATATTCTGCTTCACTCTGAGACACATAATAAACGAATCAAACTTGCAAGACTCAGACCAGACTAAACCAAGACTGACAAATGTAAATTAGGGCAATCCAGAAACGAGAATCCCGAATCAAACCTAGCCATCTGCCGGCTCAGACGAATCTAGGAATAAGAGACCCAAATGAAATCACGCCGGGGTCAAAAGATTCGAATTGGATCAATCCTGAACACCACCTAGAAACCCGCGTCAAACCACCGCTGAGGAACCTAAGTCAGATCAATGTTAAACTGGGTTAGTCTGATTCGGGTTTCTTTGTACTAGATTGATCTAACGTGAACTTCTCATTGTCAGTCTCGGATTGATGCGATTCTGATGTCTTTTATGGGCTCTTCGAACTTTTTTGCTTCTCTTCATACTGTGACGCTTCGCTTCCAATAGTCCTTTATCATCGTGTAAAATTATCATTGAGTACATTACAAAAATATTACAGCGGTCAGAGGAATCTGAATGTTGATATTTTTAGAACTATTTATTTTTTACTTGTTAGGTGTCTTCAAAGTTATTCAAAGGTCAACTTGCTTCTGTGATTTTCGGATTCTATTCGGAGTTTCAAATTAAAGACACTTTCACTCAGTCAGACCAGCTGGCAATACATGAATGAATTAACAAGTTACCTTAACGCCACTCTAATTGGGACAAATGGCCTAGATTTTGCGGATTTTTTGCCGGATTTTGGCCAAAGCGTCGTGTAGCGTGTCAGTCAACGTGTCAAGTTTTGATCGTGGCTGCAAGGGTTAACGAGGAGCGACTTAGGAGCTGCATTGTCCGGTGTCGAGCCCTCGGTGCAGCATCTTTCCCTGAAGAGAACAAGTGGTCGTGGACCCACCGGCCACCGGCCAGCGGAACCGGCTTAGCGATTCCTCAGCGGTTGCCACGGCGCATCGCGACGCGCCGGTGTATTGGCGTGGCGCGACGCGGCGCTGCGATCGAGACTCCAGTACACCGCGCGCCGTCGACTTGGCTGCATGTCGTGTTGTGTAACGTCCGTATATCGCTCCTGTCAACGTGTTCCTATCCGCCGTTCTCTGCGCATCCCTTCGCGCGCATTTTGTTTACCGGCATCACTATAAAAATTTTCGTTTCGGTACGTCACACTCTCCCACTCTCGTTCTCTCCGACACAGTCTAACACCTCCTATTTTCACTGAAAAATACCTGCGACGACTCTCCTGTCTGTCTCGACCAAGAAACCAATTTACGCTATCCTGTATCAGAGTTGCCTTTGACAACCTGTAGACAGTGATCGGACGACAGCGACGACGTTCACTATCAGTGAGTAAAACGAGTCGGGGGACGACGCAATCGCTCGCTTCTTCCCCGGATATCCCCGGGAAAACCAACACTCGCGAGAGCTCTGTAAAATTCCCAGCGACTTTTGTAACCAGCGGTACCTGTCGCGTATCGATTATACTCCCCCGGTTTATTGCGTGGGCTTTCGAGAACCTTTCATTAAAATTCCGAGTCTCTCCACTTTTGCTGCACCCCTGGATCACCCCGCGGTTCTTACTCAGACCTTTTCATTTCTTAACCTGGTACAGTTAATGCTCGAATCGATATCTTTCTGGGTTAAACGAGCAAACATCGTCGCCGAGAGAGTAGTCGTGTCGTTGACGTTTTTCTCCGTTGTTTCATTAAGGATATTGGCGAACGACCTGCGAGCTAGTCTGCGGATTAACATACTGCACCGCGAGACTAGTACTAACCTTTTCGTATTTTGATGGTGATCATTAGCGGAACGTTGCCAGGATCTACAATTCACAGTTTCATTAAAAAACATCAAATGTACCGTAAAGAGGTCCTAACTTGCTCAGCTCCTAAAAATTAAATAGCACAGGGGCGAGGGACCTAATCCCCTGCAGGGAGCCTCATCTACTGGATTGTTTTTAATAGTATAATTTATAGCACCGTCTACTAAATTTCTCTGCTGGAACCATGAACTTTGATAAATATTGATATATTTCTTTTTAATATGCCAAATGTGAAGAAAGAGGCGATTCAAAATGCCGCCATATTGTTAACCCTTCGTATTAGTATATACTGTCATTCAAACAATTACTAAAGTACTAAACATTAAAAACGTTCAAGCATGTATTTCCTGTGGACAAAATGAAAAAGGTCATGTGTAACGTGAAAATATTCTAGATGAATGTTTTCAAAAATCTAAATAGCTTTGCGTGCAAAGGATTAAAGAATGAGAGATCTTTAATTCATTTTTACTCATGCCACACAACTACATTTATACTAATTAAAATGCTACTTCATTCTTCGTTTCAGACCACTGGTATGACTGGAATCATGTCAGCCAATAGGCACTGTTTGATATGCCCCTCTTCAAGAAACTGTAACTGTAATAGAAAATATGTATGCAAAGCCTCAATAGGAAACAGTCGTCCGTTTACAAAAATCCCCAAACAAGGCCGACAAAATAACGTTCTGGACCAGAAGACTCCCTCAAGTCCTGAGGGAGTTTCGAGGGATGAATGTCTGTCGGGAGGAGTTTTGTCGGAGGGTAGTTTTCCGCGGCCGTCCTTGAACGGTCAAAAATACGTGTGCTGGTCCGGCGAGTGCAGTGGGTCGGACCTGCACTCGCGGGACCCGCCGCAAACCCGTTCACCTTCGTGTCCCGCTCGCAGATATCTTCTGCTCTCTCGTTCCTTCCGCTTAGGCGAGCGCCGAGGATTTGCGGAACGTGACTCGGCCCGCGCACAGAACCGAGCAAAAAGACGAAGATGAGCGCCAACAAAGGAAACGACCTTTCCTGTCTCTCTCGCTCGGAATTCCTGAATTTCATCATCGGCTCCGGAACGGAGCCACACCATCGAAGTCGCCATCTCGAATCATCTTTCCTCTCGAGAACTTTTCGCGCGAGCAAGCTGATGCGAGTTTGACGACTGGCTGATCGCCGGCTGGTCGATCTACCGGTTCATTAGAAGGAAACTTCGGGTTCTCCAATCGTTTCTCTCCTAATGAAGGCCGGGTTTGCTGCTCTCGTTCGCTCCTCTCGTTCGCTCTCGGCGACGGTTCACGGCATTCCTGAATATCGAAATTTTCCTGGACTGCCCCAGGTCCGGCCACTTCGTGTTCCGTCGAATTAACCGGAAACTCGACAATTTTCGATTACCTGGAGCTTCTAATCCGCGATCGATCCGCGGTTTGCCGACTCTCCTTGTCGGTTAGCGTCGAACTCGGCCTTTCGCGCAGTCTGTTCCATCAAACCGTGAACACCAGGAATGTCCCTTTGGCCCTGGCCAATTCCATTAGCTTCACAGAGAATATCCGATGAATCCCAGCGATCGGAAAGCAACGCGCAGGCTCCTGCCCATGTTAAAGCGTCTTTCGGCTTCCGGGCAGCGCGGCAACAATACCGATGAGAGCTCGTACACGAGTGGCTACATCCGACTTCGAAAACGTGCAGCCTTTTCTTCGGTATTTGGGGCTGATTTTACACGATGCTTGCGCGGAGGACGATATTGAAATAGTTGAACTCGTTCGAGTTGATTTTAGATGTTGGCACTTCTATTTTTCATCACCTTTTCGGAAGCTTGATGTTGCTTGTGCGGGGTGTTTTTAGGAATTCTATCCTCTGTAACAATATCGGTTTGTTTTATCGCTAAAACCCTAGCGCAGCATTTTATTGTTTCAATGGCTACTGGTGGAGGATTTCTTTATCACGATTTTATGAATTTGACCAACTCAATCGCGGTATAGAGTAATTGTTCTAATAGTAAGCTATCTTAAGCGTTATTATTAGACTGCGGATCTTTACGCAAAATAAAAAATGTTTGCATTGATTGCAAGACACAGGAGCCAAATAACAATTTCATTCTTCTTTTAATTATCTTATTAAGGTGAAACTAATACACTGGTGGCCTTAATCCCTTGCACCATGATTTATTTTAGGGCTGCAGTGATTAGAATTTCTTTGTCGTTCATAATTTCTTCGAAAAGGAAGAATATTTATACTTATTATTGTGTATATTTTGGGACGGCAACATATCGGCAACAACACAATAAAATTTGATTCAAAGGAAATTAATTCCATACATATTCAATATATCCTGTTTGAAATCTTCATCACGAGTCTGACTCGATGTTATAGTACAAGGGGTAAATCTTTTTAATACCTCCACTGTTTTAAATTGTACGTACCCATTTTTGTCGTAAATGCATAAAATCCGCAGTCTAGTTATTATGAACATACTATATTTTCTAAATGTTTTATATTTATTTCCAAACAAGACACGTTATGTTATGCTCAACGCGCTCCAAATCGTAAATTTTTACTTTTTGAATTCGGGTGAGCTTCTTGTATCGAAACATGCATGTAACCTACTCGCGGGAATTTCGCGTTATAGCATCGACACACCGTACTCAAGATATCGAGTTCCCTTCACAAACGTTCGACAAAAGCTTCTCTCTCGTATCGCCCGTAAGTTTTCGAGTAGCATCGATACCAGGAATGTATAACTTCGAAATATAAGTCGATAAGCTTCGACCGCCGTAAACCCGAGCGAGGCAGAAGTTCCGCGGGGCTTGCGGCCCAGATAAGAAACGAAAATTCACTAGCTCCAGCTCGAAGAATTTATTTTATTACCCCTCTCACATTTTTGCCAGAATCGGGTCAACTAGTCACGATGGTAAAATTATGTATTATGAACCCCACGGGATAAGTTGTTAATCTAATATTTATGTGGCACTGTGGATCGCATATTATATGGTCAATTTAATATTATATTGTCAGTATAATATTATATGATCCATCAAGTATTTTATGTGGTTAATCTAATATTATCTGACTAATCTAATATTATGAGATGTAGTGTACTATAAAATATTAGATTACTGCATTATTACCTCGGCATTAACATGTAATTTCACCTACTATTATTGCGAATGTATTTTCACACAGTCAGTGCAGAAAGTATTCGTACTCTCTTTGAAACGAATATCTTTTTTAAAAACTGAATTAAATGGCTTAGTAATGGTAATGGTAAATTAATCCTACTAACGTCTCAGGAACGTTTTGATGCAATTTTAGATATTCTGTACCCAATTTTATGAGAAGCGAAACAAATGGAATATTTCTTCCATGTAGTAAAAAGTGCCTGTTACTACAAATACGATAAAGATGTGATTAATTTTTATTGATATTCGTATGTAACCCTTGCGTTAATACACGGATACCGATTCTCAATCATTAAATATTTAATTTTTAGCTTCTACTTGGATAACAATAAATTGATTCACATTCAAGGCTTGAAAATATTGATGAACATAGTGAAAAATTGCGAGTGTTTTCCTAGTTCTGCGAGAGCTCGCAGGATGGCCAATAAATTCCTAGCAAACAGGCTTATTGATTAAAAAACCACTTGAACGTCTCGGACGATCGATAGCCAGGGAATCGCGAATCTCGGACTGGGCGAGATAGAAAACTTCCGGAAGCGGGACTTCCCGTGGGTGGTAGTAACGTCGTCGCTGTATCTGATCACTGAAATCGACGTTGCCTCGGTTCGAGTTTCGAGGTGTGTCGGTTTTTCTCGAGCGTTTTCTTTCTCCCGCAGAGACGTGGATCGTCCTCGACGCGGCAGCGTCGCGACGTTCTGAACAACTCGCTTCGATTGTGAGGCCGTGACGCGTCCCGTGATTGATAACGTCGCGATCAATAATTCGCGGGACGGAAAACTGAAGAAAAATAGAAGCAGAATCCCACGAACGTATCCGAAAATCGGTGGCCAGCAACGAAACAAAACGCGAACAGACTGTATTCCAGCTATTACACGCATGTGTGAGGCCTCCGTGAAAATGTAAACCCGGAAGTTGGAGCAGGTGAATCCGCGGAGCAGGAAAAGGAAACTCGACCTATTCTGTCGACAGCCAGCACCGTTCGGACTCCTCAGTACACGTTTGACAAGGATAAAACGCGAGCCGATGTGTGATCCTGTGTATAATCGTGTTTGATCGAGGCAAATCTGATCGTCGTCGACAGTGAAATGAGTGAGAAAGGTGTGGTGACGACGCTGAAGAACCGCGAAAGGGTGAGCGGAAGCATCTTCTGGAGACACAGCTGGCATTGCTCCGCCTATTTATCCAGGGAATTGCCCTTCAGCAAGCTCAACTGCCCCGTTCGTAGCTGGGACAACATGGCTCCGGCCAAGACCGACAAGTAAGAGTTCAAGCACCTTTTTCCTATGTTTGCTTCTCGCTTTTTTCCTGAGCCTCGCGCCTCGCCGAGAAGCACCCGCGGTTCACTGAAACGGGAATGGGACGACCGAGGTGCTGGGCGTTACTCAAAGTAATGTAGCTATCGATCCATCGAAATGTGTTTACATACTGGACACCTTTTATCAGAACTAGGTGTCATAAGAAAACGAGTTGAATATTTCTCGGCGGTCCCTTGGTGTTCCAGCATCGTAAACATTTGATCTTTGTGAATAGAATACAGAATGGTTAATTATAATTATTACTCATCATTCACTAATGGCCACCGGATCTTCATGCAACATTAGAATTTTCTACCTCGATTGCAACAAATTCGAATACCGGTATATTCCGGTACACCGTTTAAAAAAATACCGGATACCGGTATTGTATTTTTGGTCCGGTATTGCAAACCCTAATTGCAATAAATTCGATTGAAATAGAATGTATAAATAGAATACCCTGTCTATTGATTAATGTGGATGTTTATTGGGATTTTTATTTTTTTTAAGCAAAGCTTTCTATTTTCAGCACACATTTTTGTACTTGAAAATTGAAAATAAGTAATCGGGTTTCCACATAGGGCTTAAAAGGATGTTCTGGAGGTAGAATAGGCGACAAAAGTACAAGAAATACAAAATCCATCACTATATTGGCAATGAAAGCCATTCATGAGTATATTTTGCACTAAACTTTTGCGCACACTGTACCCTCTGTAGCTATATTCAGTGGTCTACACTTGTCGCGTTTCTATGCTAGTGAGAGACAACACGATAAATTTAATGTTTTGTAACAGTTTATAATTTTTTTGCTCTGTAACTGTTTAGTGAATCCTAATAAATTTCGAACATAATTAATTACATAATTTTCACTACATATAAAAAAACTGGAGTTTCTAGTTGCGTTTTTTCAAGGTTTAAATAGGGTTTGAAATGGAATTTTATGAATTCTCCATAAGAAGACGTGTTAAACTGTGCAAACTTTAAGTTACTATAATTCTTAAATGGTGCATGAACCCAAATTTTGATAATTGCATTAATTTAGTAAGAATTATATCTTGTCAAATTTTCAAAAATTTTGTTGCGTTTTTATATACCTCCAGAACATCCTTAACTGTTGTCATGTGTTTTTTAGAATTTATAAAGATGCATATTTTTAGTAGCGTAAGTATAAGCGCTGAACGAATTGACTTTGAGCTAGAGCGAACGGACACGAACTTGACGTCACATTAAGGATCGGTTTCGCTTCATAAGGAAATTGTATCTCGTACTTCTAAGATGGAAATACATCGAGTTGTGCATGAAATGCGATATCCACTGGGAATAGATTTTCTATATTTAAAAACTGGCTGCACAGTTAACAACAAATCGTACAGCGACAAAAATTAACAGCAAGCCGGTTAAATCGAAAATTTCAACAGTATTGCTTTCTAAAAATTGCAAGATTTGATTTATTCAAATGTCAAGCAATTTTTATTGCAATATGTGCGATAATGATATTTGCTCAATCGTTTCCCCATTTGCTAAAGCATTTTTATGGCTTGAATAATATTGTGAAATGGGAAATATAAAATTGTATTCTGAATCCTCAGTAAATGAACATCTCCTTAAGCAAGCATGAATTTTCTATTTCAATTGTATCGTAAATGTTCTATTGTAGGAAGTAACCCACAATCTTATCGGGTGCACCGATGTCAGGAGAAGAGATCGAAAAAGACAAATAATAAATTTCCCGCTTTATATTCGCGTTATTAAATTCCATATCGGTCGCGGTATCGCGGCGCGATATATTTTACGGTGGACGAGGATCGTTACGAGCGCGCTGTAAATTTCGTGTAAGGCTCGACGCGCACTGAACCAAATATCAATTCCAGCCAATAACCATTTTCAACGTGGATATTCTTGGAGTCGTAAAAGTTTAGTTTGATATAAATCTCGAATAATCAGTCGCCATCGGCTATCATGTAATTGTTTATCATGCGGAATTTGTCCGTAAAACGAGATCGTTGCCTATCTGCTGTATACTTTAATGGAAATAGTTGAAGGGATAAAAACATATCAATAGATTCAATCGCAATTACATCTTCAAACTGAAATATTATCCAAATTATACGTTTAAAATTATTACAATAGTTGTTCGATGAAAAGGTGTTGTTAGTGTACTTGAAAAAAAATTAGCATTTTCAGCAATGCAACATCCATACTGTTCTCAAAAATAAATTTAAGTGTTTTTGTATCGATAACAGATAAGTATCAAGACTGTCAAGTGTGTACGGGCATGACCGCCAATTTGTGCGATTCCGGTTGCAAACAAAAGTCGCCGAAAGCGGTGCCCGATTAATTTGTTCTTTCATTTGCTAGAATTGCCGTTTGACCCACTCTGCGTGGCGCATGGTCGTAATTGCGCGCACTATTTTCGCTCCGCCCGAAAACGAGGGAGCACGGTTTGTCGTTCGATAACCGCGATTCCTCGGTATTATTTCCGTCCGGATCGATGAACAACAACCGGGTATCGCCGTGAAACACGAAATCCGCGGTGGATGGGAACGGTTAAGAGCCTCTGTGCCGGCGAGAGCTTATACCCGAAATTAATCGAATCTTTCGTCGAACAAATGGCAGGAAACTTCGCTAGCCTCGAAGACCAAACGATTCGCGGCTGGTACGCGAATTTACGAGGCTTTTCGTTCGACCGTGACCATCGTGAGGCCTTCCGAGCTAATTCCACGGATCGTTAATCGTCGATGAAAACTTTGTACGCCACACGTGCGCATGAATGATCGATGTTTCGAGCAGGTTTGAAGCCGCCGAAAGCAGAGATTGCCCCGTGGGGCACTGGTGTGGCTCCATCGATATCAAGAGCAACGAAGCCACGCCTACTTGGGACTTATGCGAGTATGCATTGGCACAGATTGCCCTGTCGAACGCTGTTGTGGCTCCGCCGAGACTAAGGGCAATTAACACTAAACTTACCACGAGGGATCAACTGACCCATTTTAGATTTTTTATTCGACAATTATTGAAATTTTAAAGGTGTTTTTATGGGGATTTATTGAATATATTTTTTGACTCCAGTATATGTATATTATAGTAAAAATCGCACAAACGAGAAATTAATTTTTTTACACGAGAATTTAAAATAAAACTATGTATATACTATATCTTATTTAACAACGTAAATTTCTGTCCAAGTCCCATAACTTTACCTACTTTCTATAAAAATAAACATTTGCATAAACATCCGCTGTCTAGTTATAAATTATCAAGTAAAATGAAACTTGATGTTTTATTTAGATAAATCAAACACTATGGTCATATTCAAGAAAACAAGACACGTTTTCGAATCCCAGCATTTTAAGAGATCCCGAACAAATCCACGAAAATATTCGGGAATTCCCGTACCGTCTCGCACACCTCTATCAATTTCATATGCATAAAATGAAAGAAATGATATATGTAGAATGGAAACATTCTAGAATAGGAAAATGTTTCGTTTTTTAATTAAAATAGCTCCGAGTGCAAAGGGTTAAAGCGACAGTTCTCCAAGATAAAATGTATAAATGTGTATGTTACATACTTTGGCAAAGTTCTACACTAGAAAAGCTGTTATCATCCGAGTTATGCGATTCCAAAGATACGGTAGATGTTTTTTATGACACACGCGTACGTACTGGACACGAGCAGAATAATTATGCAAATCGCACCTACGTCCAGCAAATGTGTACGTGGTTTTGCTGGTACAGCTTTTTGTCTCTTTAAAGCAAATGTCATCTCCTGCTGCTGACATGTTGCATTTATGTACAGTGCGTACATTACTGTGTTCGATGAAACGATTTCGAATAATAATGACACCTAATAATGACATTATTTAAATAATCGAACATGCCAACAGTTTCATTAATTTCTTTGTTAAACCAGCGAAATTCAATAATAAAAATATGTAGTCATTCTATTTAAAAGAATCTAACTTTATCCAAACAGTACTGTATAACGTTAAGCTAAAATGAGAGCTAACTGGAGAGTCCATATGAAGCAGAAAATGATTTTCAGTATAAATAGGAATTCTCTACGAAATATTTTGTTACGTTGGAGCAGCACTACGATGCGGATAAAATATTTTCCCGATTCTCCTTGAGCAATAACGTACACGCGTCCAGTTAGAGTTTCCATGGGAACATGAGGGGCCGCTTATAAAACTTCGTTGCCGGTGATTGAGAGCGAGTTATTTTGGAACTCGATTACCGGAACAGGCCGGCGTATTTTAGTAATTCGCGTTGTTTCCCCGAATTTTATTAGCCGACCGCGGAACCACCTGGATTTAAACACCGCGGTCGCGAAACCAGTCGGGAACAGTTTGCCTGCAGATTTTCCATCGCACGTTATTAGACGTAATCTGCGTTGAGTTTTATAGCGTTACCGATCGACGCTTTGAGAGGAAAACTCAATTAATGCGGGGAATTTAGCGATGAACGGACGAGACCCAACAACGGAGAGAGAGAGATAGAGCTCGAGGCAGACAGTATGCGTTGTTTAATCCGGTTTAATTGGAGAATCTGTGCGATAACACCAAGTCTCGGGGATCGTCGATCCTTCCTCCATATTGGAAAATGGTATTCGTCGCCGAGGGTGGAGTGAGAGTGGATGACTCGGCATTAATTAACTCCATCCGCGTCAGCGGCTCGAAGCAAAAATGTCCTCGAAACGATGACATCGTCGTCGAGCAAGAAACCTCCGTTTCTCTGTCGCAGAAACACCGAATCACACTTCCAACAAAATCGATAAAAAATCTGATCCGTTTCTTTTTTTAACGCTAAAATTAAAATGACAACCAACTTTTTATTTCGTGATTATTTGGATCGTACAAACGCATGGAGGGTTTATTCAATTTTGTTTCTTTTGGACAGATACCATAATAAAAATCTGAATAAATTCATCTTTGCTATTTTTATAATGTAATAAATAATATAATGTAATGTCATATCCATAAAATGAAAATCATCATATACAAAGGAATTTTTCTAGGTCGGAAGAAATGTTTAATTTTCAAGTTAAAATAGCTTCGACTGAAAAGGATTAAATTCTAAGTCATCAAAGTTTAATAAATTTAATTTTAGAGGAATTTTGCGGGATTTTAAAGTTTAAATTTAGTTTTCATTATGGACGTTACTCGAAATACTTGAAGAAATATAATTATTTAAGAAGTCGATAAAATTTCATTTGAGAAACTTTTTATTCTTGTACGCGAGCAGTTTGGTGAATGAATATAAATGAGTTATTATATTTCACGGACGATTATTTCGAACAATTCGATATACGTGTTTTATTGTTTCCGGGAAAAAAGAGGTATTTATTTATCTGGCTGGGCGCTGATTGCCATAATTAAAATTCCATTCCAGTTATGGAGACCAGCAGCGTTGAAGAGATTTATTGCGTGTTAAGGACGACGCGACGCGACGGCTCGCCAGAGGGTTGAGCTTGAGCGGTAAACCGAAGTGTTGTTCGAGGTAAAATTTTATGGCTCGAAGAAATTGTTTCTTCTCGCTCGCTCGAGTTCATCGACCGAATCTTCCGATAGAAAGGACCGCGAGTATAACACCGACTTATGAATTCCGAGAAGCCCCGTGCACCGTCGGCCAACAATGGTTAAATACGTGCAAATTGAACGTGTCGTTGAACGGACGTCGGACAATGCTATTGGAGAAAAGGCGGTTTAATCATTCATTAGTTTCCACGATATTCAGTGTCTGGAGAGGCTTCTCCAAACAGCGCCATTAATTCAATCAATGAATTGTTCGTGCTATAATGGTCTCCGTACAAAGAGGACTTCGAAACAGATGCCGCGATAAAAGAATTCCCGGTCCATTTTTCCCGGAGGTTTCTCTCTCTCTCTCTCTCTTTCACCCTGCTCGTTGAATAATTCCCCGTGTCGGCAAAGCAGAAGCAGGGGAAAAAAGTTAAGAGGTGACGGTGAAACGACAAAAAAACACAAGAGTTTGTATGTGTTTACTGCAAATCGGAATGCCTCCCTCGCGATATTCGAGTTCCAGAGACCTCGGTTTTTCGTCGGAACCTCGCGGAGACGCTAAAGCGAATGGTAAACGATGAAAAGGAGCGGAAAAGGAAGTTCTGACGGGAAAATGATTAGTGGTCGAGGACCGAAGACAGCGGAGAATGAATTATTAATTCGACGGGGAACAAAGATTATTCGGCTTCCGGTTCGATGGGTACCAAGCTTTCCTTTGCTTCTGTCGTATTGGTGAAATCGTTCGGAAACGATCGAATCGACCAGGAAACAAAGAGATTCTTTGTTGTCTTCCCGTTACGGAGAAACAGAGAAGGAAACAGTAATCATTTTGGCTCTGTGGCACATGTGAAATTGTTCTGTAATTCATTCTAGTACCGAACATTTAATTTAATTCAAACGGAATTATTGCAAATATATGTTGATCATTAAACTGCGGATTTCACGGATAACAAAATTGAATTCATGAAAAAATGAAATGGAAGAATGATGGAAGATTAAAATCAAGAATGTCTATACATTATTATCAATCTATTCAAATTGTTAAAGAAGAAATGAAGAGAGGAACTATATTTTCTTCGCCCGTAGAGCGTATGCACCGATGACAAATCTCCGAAACACATTACCCAACTTTGCACTCTGAATAACATTTGCCGAATATACTGGGTCCGATTATGACACCGAGCGTGTCCGGCGCGTATGACGGCCCGGTTGCGGAAAAAGCGAGACGATCCGGTCGATGTAATGGTAATGGAACGGCGAGAGTCGGATAAAGCGCGCGGTCACAATTTGCGCGTAATAAGCCGTGGAGCAAGGTGGTCCGAATGGAATATTCAAGAGAGCGCGATCGCGAGAGAGGGCTGCGAACAGATGCAACGTGGTAGACGCCGAATGAAAGCCCCCAGCAGAAGGCGGCTCGAGTTCCTCGAGTTTCCTCGAGGCTCCGTTTGTGAATAATTTCGCGATACGATACAGAGAGGCTAGAAAGGGTTCGAGAGAAAGAGAGGGAGTAAGCGAGAGCGAGAAAGGGAAAGGGCGAGAGAGAGCGCAAGGTAGACAGAGAAGGATGCAAAAATTGGAGAGGATGGAGAAAGGGAGGAGGAGCAGAGGGTTGGTTGGCTATCAGAATGTGATTTAGGTCGGGAATTCACGATGCAATATCAATGAAATACGAGCCCCCCGAGGCTGGCTCGTTCGCATCGTGCATTGTCTGCTTCAGCAGAAACTGCTTCATGAAGAGCCGGTCGGCGTGCCGCATTAAAGAAAAACTGGTCTTGGAAGAACCTGCCTTCTAACCGGCGCAAACCAGGGGAATATCCCCCCCCCCTCCCTTGTGCTGCCTATGTCCACGACGAACCTTTCGCGCTGCGAGGCAGCGATATAAACATCCGTAAAGAGACGTCGCGCGTACGTAAAATCTTCGTCGGCTAGGCTGTTACGCGAAATAAAACTGCGCGCGACTGAGGTCGAGCATCGCCAGGAGCACTTCCGTATTTTCCGTACGAGGAGTCACGGGACCTGGCCCACGGCCGCTTTATGCTTGAACCACCCCCCGATGAAACTTTTCGCTCGGCCTGCAATCTCGCTGTTTCGCGAATCTCGACACCTAATTTTAAACCAGCCGTCGAAATAAACAGTTACACTCCGCGTCAATACAACAAGGTCTACGAGACCCCAGTGACAAAAATTTCGAAATACACATATTGACGTTTATTTATTCTCCTTGTATACACTTTAAAAAATGAACTGTATTCGAAAGATTCGGCCTCACGAATTTTATTTTTGGTGATTATTCTTTCAATCCTTTCTAGACAAAATTTCGGCCACTGAATACATCAGCATAAAAATTCATTGTTCAAATATGCATAAATTCATTTTTAAGTATGTGTAAATTCATTTTTGAATATGCGTAAATTCATTTTTGAATATGCGTAAATTCATTTTTAAATATGCGTAAATTCATCTTTGAATATGCGTAAATCCATTTTTAAATGTGCCTAAATAATTCCGTCATCCTTGTATGGATACCAGCCGACGCGTTAATCGAAAGCATCCTCGAGCACATAATTTACGAGAAGCCGTGAGAAGAAAGGCAACACTCCCACGCCGTGATAACTAGAATATTTATAGAAAAAGTCTTCTTCTCTCGAATGTTCCCGGACTGATTTGCAAACACGATGTTTCTTTTCTACTCGACTTACTCGGACAAGAATGTCATAGACAGGCCGAGGCAGACATAAGCGTGTTATTATTAAACCATCAAAAGTGAATTATACAGGGTGGCGCGTTCCACTTCATCGGAACGCTTCCTTTACTGTCGGCGTATCAATAGAATTTTCCATAAAGGAGGATCACTTTGACATCTTGATCCTGGAAATATTACGCGTCTATTTTCATACAAACTTCCCAGAGTTCGAATAGTCAGGAGCTATGGATTAGTAGATCATCTTCTAAAAGCAATTTTACACGACGTGAAGAAAATCTTTAAATTTCTAGATGCTCTAAATTATTTGGAAACTGGAGAATTGAGTAGTTGTGCGGAGCCTAGGAAAAATATTAAGCATCAAAATAAAAATAGCTATACAATAAATATTCATTTTCTTTTCTCTTTTGTGAAATTATTGAGGAGTTCTAATCAGTATTGTAAATGTGTAGAAAATCGTACAAGCAAGGGTGTTGTAGGTGCATACGTAGGTGCAGAAAATGGATGAATTTTCGCCTTAGGAGCGTACGAAAATTAATTATAGGCCATCGTCTGTTCCAAATTATCCTCTTGATCAGACCCTCAGTTCTGACACACGGCGAGAATGAAAGATGGCTGTTCCGAGAAGTATTAAAATTGATCGCGTTTCCGTTGGAAGTAACTCGACGCTGAATAATAACAGTTCATCGTCGAAAAGGTAGCATATCTCTGCACCCCCGATGCATGCGTCCGCACCGGTGCGACGCTTCACCTTCGCAGGAAACACGAAACTGGTGAGGTTAACCGCATCCTTTCCGCAGTAGCTGTCCTAGGCTGTCATTCGGCCTACGGTCCTACGTCACGCATAAAATACGCGTGCCGATCTGCCGCTGCACCACGGTGCACCGCGGAAAGTGCATCGCGCCGGCATTCTGACTGGCTTTTCATTGCGCCAGGCGTTGTCATTGCGCAAGCCGGCTCGTAACTCTGGAAAATCCTCGGCAAATCCCTGGTAGACGGCCGCCGCCGCCGTTGCTGTAGGCCGTAGGCCGTTCGAATTCAGAGATAAGGCAGCTTACGAAAGTAAATTTCGCTGCGGAAGCTTTTGTCACCGGGCCCCCTGGAGAAAAAAGAATTTTCCACCGCGTTATCTGGGAAAATAATTCAAACAAATACACTGGCTCCAAAACCTAACAATACCTTGTCGGTATTCGAACTGTCATCATTTTGTACAAAGTCAGTAAACTTGGACTCGTGTTAAATCTATCGTTCATTTTGTTTCGAGATACTTTTGCATGTTATCAAAGGTGCGAGACTAGAGACAAATGTTAAAACATTGGAAATTTTTTTTCGAGGCACAATCTACAATACAAATTAGATGTGATTATCGATCGTAATTTTGGTAATCAACTTGTGATGATCTCGGCGCACAGATTCGATCAGTGATGAAACACAGCAATTTTGCAAATTAATTAGAAACTCTACGTTTCGATCCTGATGTGGATCTTTTTCAAGAGATAACTTTTGCGTTTGCTATAACAGAGAAAAATTACATTTGAAAATTGTTAAAGTGTACTGTTTCCGTGTCGGTAGACATTCAACTGAGACCTCAGGATCGAAACGTAGAGTTTGTGCGCCGAGATCATCACAACTTGATTACAATCTACAATAGATTGATACTTAGAAATTACAAAATTCATAATTTCATTGATGATGATCATAATTTCTGTGATGTCAATGTATCAGAGAATCCCAGAACAGTTTTTGCCGATCTTTGTTACTCGTAATTCTTCGAACTTTTATGATGAAAATGGTAGGAATTGTAAGAGATCGAAAAAAAGTAGATAGAAAGTCTCTATTACAATTTGAACGTCGGCTACCGTTTTATTCAAGAGCCAGAAGCCTCTGCAAACTAAAACAATGGAGGTTGCGAAACAGCAATTTACCGAATATCAGCCAAGCCTCGGGAATTATATCGGCAGCCTTGAAACTATAAATCGCGAGCAATTTCGCGTGGGAGCGGTACACGCTTGATTCGCGCTGTTTCCTCGAAAAACTTCAGGGTTCCGAAATAATCGCGCGGAAAGTCTAAAAACGGGAACGGGCGTCGCGCGAGTGTTCTCCAGTGTCCTAAAAAAACTAGTGCTCTAATTGCGAGAGCACTGGAGCCTAAGTGTGTGTCAATTGAAGCTTCAACATCACACCTACAACTATTCCGGTAGATTTCCAAAGAGAGCTCCGTAGCTACGAGACTGAATGATCTCGGCCATGCTGCTATGCGCGTTTCGAACGAATTCGCAAAACGAATGAACGAATTGTTGAAAATGATTGCTGTATGATAGAAGTTGTTTGTGCCGGTCATTCTCGCGACGTCTTATAATCTTATCCGCTAGTGCGCTCGGCGAAAGGAAAATCCGCGGGTGTCCAATTAATTCCGGCAAGTTTTATGATGGATTTCCACTTCGCCGGAATACGATACCTCTCGGTGTATTGCTTTCTCGTTGACAATGCAACGACGGCTGTTGGATTCGCGCAGATACGCACACATTCGCGTCGCACACGCACACACGGCACACTGAGACCACACACCTGACCCAGTTCGCCTCGACCACATCTCCGAGCACGAAGGCCGAGGTGAGGATTCTTTGTCACCTAGGACACGGTAATAATTTCGTCTCGTCTTCGCTGGCGTGGTTATTATGCACGGTTTTCTCCCCCGCCCTGCCAGCGCCGTTGCCAAGATATTTTTCCCTGGTCTCGTGTTCGCATGCGAGCCCGACAATGCGAGCAACCCACCCACGAAACTTTGCGCAACGCTCGCTCCGCGCCGCGCCATCGTATTTTTCTTTTGGAACAACCGCCGCGCCGCCCAGCCGACTCGTCGGAAGACGCTTCTTCTGCCGGAAGGACCCGTTCATTCGAGAATGCTTCTTGTTACCATTTCCATCGCGGCAAGGTAGATGACCCCTTTACCGGTCGCAGAAGAATGCGATTGTTTTATAATGAGGGTTGCACCTGGTCGTTCACTCGGATAAGCGTGATTCCTCGGGAACTTTCTGTGATCGAACGGCTCAACGCAAATTTCGCAAATTGTTCTTGCGTTTAGGTGATACAAAGGCTTTGTATGACCAAACTTTTTCCTAATTTTTGCTCCACAAAATCGATATCTAAATCTTCTATATTTGGCAAACGTTCCAACTTGTAGCATTTACTAGAAAAACGTCCGTCAATGAAATATGCTTAATTAAATGGATCTAAGGATCTATGTCAGGTTTTTCAAATTTTATGGTAGCACAATTTTGAACTCAAACGTGAACTGGGTAACTCGGTAACTATACAGAAAAGAGTACACCTCATCGATTTTGATGAAACTCAAATATGTTGTAGCCCAGACCATTCTAATAGCAGCAACAGTTTTTTGACAATATCTCGGAAACTATCATATATAAAAAAATTTTATAAAAAGAAATTAAACCGACTTCAACAAAAATTCACTAAAAAGATGCACTAAAGAGTATGAAATAAATTCCATTTAATTACACACGAACTTAAATACAATACAACCTTTTCGGAGGCGGCGCAAAACTGAAAATTTTCGACACTGGAAATTACGAAAATCCTTAAATTCTTCTACATGCTTTCACATATTAATGTATCTTCTCTTCCCACCTACTGATTTCCAAGTCCACCATATTCCAATGAAATCATAATTAGTCCAGTCAATGCTCATAAGAGGGGTGTAGAGGGAAATGGAAGGAACACAATTTTTAACTTTGGGACTTTGTTTGGACTAGTTAGGAGGTAAACATACTAAAAGTCCCTACTCCTAGAAGGTGAGCGGAGTGCTGGGAGGCACGTAGAAGGTCCCCTTTTTCGGTTTTCCGCTTATATCTCAGAAACTATGTGTCCTAGCGATAAGATCAATCTATATAAAATTAAAGCTGACAAAATGTGCCACAAAAGTTATTAGATTCAGTTTTTCGCTGTCTCACATAGTTTCCGAGATATCCGCGCTCAAAGTTCACTAATTGTGAAAAAGAACAGCCTTATTTGACTATGTAGCTAACTCTTCAGCACAATTAGTGAAGTTTGAGCGCGGATATCTCGGAAACTATGCGTAATAGCGAAATATTGAATGCAATCAATCTTATGGCACATTTTGTCAGCTTTAATTTTGTATAGAATGGTCTTATCGCGAGAACACATAGTTTCCGAGATATAAGCGGGAAACCGAAAAAGGGGACCTTCTACGTGCCCCCCTGCACCTCGCTAACCTCCTAGGAGTGGGGACTTTTAGTATGTTTACCTCCTAACTAGTCCAAACAAAGATCCAAAGTTAAAAATTGTGTTCCATCCATTTCCCTCTACAACTTTTCGTTGATTGGACTAAATCAGCAACATCTGTCATTTGGACAATTTTCAATTTTGCGCCGCCTCCGAAAAGACTGTATTGTATTGAAGTTCGTGTATATTCACATAAATTAAATGGCAATTATTTCATACTTTCTAGTGAAAAAATTGTTTTCTATATAGTTCCAATAATAAAAACACTTTTTTACGATTTGTTTTATTAAATGTTGAAGCAAAATAAGTTCCGAATTGCACGTTCTTCCAGACACCCATTCGATTGCTTTGTCAAAACTAATCTTTGGTGCATGGATGGACTTCAACATGGTTTTCAGTGGTCTTCTATGTGACTGCATTGGATTAGTTGGTGTCTGAAGAAAGTTTCAAAGATGTCACGTTTACACAGATGTAAGAGTGATCGGTGTTAATTGACTCTCGGATTTTCGGTCGTGGAATTTATACGCTCCTGTCGCTTTCTATTTGCAAAATGCTTTTGTCATGTAAATTTACCTACACTTTTTGCCCCCCTTTTCTCAGACATTGCACAATGCTCCAAAAGACGAGAAGTGTTGAAACTCTTTCATGCTTTCGAAAAGATGTCGAAGCATTTACTATAAGTTCAACGAATTAATTAATCAGTGAGTATCGATGAATTTGATTCCTGAACATGGATTTTAATGACCGTGTTTATGCAGCGACCGTATCTTCGTTTTTGCTTTTAGTTATTGCTCTCGGTAATTTGTGACGGAAACCTTTTAATACATGCATTTCAGATTCATATATTCATTAGTCGCGAAATAGCTGATTAATTCTACGCTTTAATGACGATCATATCTGCTGAATTGTTAATTAGCATGATAATATGTACATGCGATGTTTTCCACTTATTTCATTGATCTTAACAACCGTGCAGCTTTAAAACATGAAAGAAACTGTGCAGGAGGAAGATGGTTTTATTTACACACAATACGGTTACGGTTTCGAATCGAATAAAAGCCGGATATGTGCGGAAGTATATTTCGCGAAATATCACTGTTAAAATATCAGTAAAAAGATACGACTATTCCCACCTGCAAACCGAAATTATTCTCGGAGTTTTCGAACCATTCTCGTAAAAGCTTTTCACAACTCAAACCCAAAACTGATACTTTTATCAATCTAGTTTTACAGTGATTGACTTTAACTGCATCAAACGTGCCAGAACATTGATGCGAATAATCGATACCGTCACGCTTCAGGTGAAAATTCTCCAATTTTCTTTTTCAGATATCACAAATGTTTGTATTCCCATACGACTGTGTTACATATTTTTTTGGATGTACATATTCGTTTGACGTGGGAGATTGCGAATGGAACATAATTCTCTAATGGACCATTTTATATACGTTCGAATTAAATTGTCAAACGAATGTGCAAAACCGTACCTATCTCTGAAATAATGAAATTTTGTCAGAAGAAAAATATTTGCAATATGCAAACATCGATTATGATGTAAAAAAATAATAAGAATTTAGCATAAATGGACTGTCATTTAAAAATTGATTCCCATTGACTCCGGATTTTGTGCATTTATGACAAAAATGAGTAGGTGCAATTTGAAACAGTGAAAAGATTAGACGACTTTAAGGGTATTAATATATTATTTTCACTAAATTAAAATTATTAGAGAAAAATATAAATTTATATTTAGCTCCTGTGTCTTGCAATAGATGCTTAAACGTTTTATTTTGCATAAAGATCCGGAGTCCACTCATAATATAACCAGCGCGAATTTGGCAATTTCCCTCCGTAATTAGCAGATCGCTATCAGGGCAAAACGTGGTAGACACTCAAAAACAATTGATTGCGGAAGGTGAGGAAGAATTCAGTCGGATATCGTTCTAAGTGAAAAGTATCTTTAAGCGTAATCGCTCTCTAATACCCTTAAGATGTTTGCCAACGGGCGGAACAATTAACTTGCCAGAGATTTCCGGCTGAAGAGAGCCAGCAGGCTGACAGCACAGATAGCAATGACGTAATGGAGTATCCGTGAAGAGACGGGCGGCGTTCCTGAAGACTTCTCGAGGACCCTTCAACACGGGTGGTCTTCGTCGAGTTTCACAGATCGACGGATTGTCAAGGAACTTGCTTCACGCTTCCTGTACACAGGAACCTCTGCACACGGATACATTCAACTCGCAGTTTCGTTTGTAGCGAATTGCAAAACGCCGGAATCCAACGGTACACAAGCCGGCTACATAAAGAAAGACGATTTCATCTAAAGATCATGCCTCAGGAAACTCCTCTTGCGTTCAGACTACAATAAAATTACGTATCAAATGGCCGTTTCCGTTCGGCCGAGTCTTCTTAAGGTAATCATCTGAAGTTCGGCTCACGTCAAGCGAACCGTGCGTCTTGTACCTTTTCCCCTTCGTTATCAAAATAAATAACAGCAGCAATAACAAGAAAGAATGATTGTGTACATACCATCGAAAGCTTTACATTTGCGGAATCATTTTTAATGTAAACCTTCGATAAAGAAGACATTCTGCATAATTCTTAGATTGATCAGCTGTGTATTTATGAGAAGCGTATGGAAATTATTCTTGTGAAGGAGGCTTCATAGAAAATGCCTATTTTACCACGCTTATATAAGCTTGCCGAGTTGTTGTTGTATGCGTCAAATCTTGTAATCGAATTTTAAACCACTTCCCGATGAGCTAGAGGCTTGAAACTTTAAACATAGCTCAGAACTGGATGACAAATTTGGAAAAAAACTGTGCGTCTAGGAGAAAGAAAAATTTTTATATTAATTAACGTCATCGCGTTCAGCGATCCCCACTCCGCGCGCCAGCGCTCCCTACTCCACTACCTGTTCCCACTCCGACTCATCCCCACTCCACTGGCCCCTTCATACCTGTATTACTATACCTTGCGTTCCATTTAAAAAAGACTAAAAAGTAGAAAATAAAAAAATATATAGAAAAAAACTTTTTAAGAACCACGCTTATATTAAAATGCACTAAAAAGGAGAAAATAATTTTTTTAGACATCAGTGACTATAAATATAAGCGTGGAGCGCCCACGAAGATTACAATGATATACATACATTGACCGTCTTGATGATAGGAATTGACTCGAATCGAGGGGAGAAAGTTACCCCTTCTCTGCCAGTACCGGATTAGTCACGTGACGTTGTGACACATGCACGGCAGAGACAAAACGCATCACGTGACCGGGCGGAAGTGGGGGGAAATAGCGTCGTAGAAGGGGGAGATAGAAGAGACAACTGCGTTCGGATCTAAGCAACTACTTACTTGAAGGATTATTGAGTATACCCAGGACTCTGTTATGCTAATCATTTGCTGTATAGCATCGAGTCATGATGAATATTTCGTTTGTTTAGCAAAGGCAGCCCGTTAATTCTACGTTATTTCAAACAAGATTGATTTAGTGAGCATGCGCGGCCTAATCACTTGCATTCAGTAATCTGTCCCATATACATATGCAAATGGTTTTTTAGATCGGAATAAGCGGTGGTCGGCACTGCGAAACGTCAGTCGCAACATAGCCGGTGAAATATTTCTTTATAATCGTCGGCATATCTGGCCGCAGCAGGCTGGTACGGTTAAAAACATCTCATTCCACCGACTCTTTACGCGTGTCTCTGGATGCAATCTGGCGTCCGTCCAATTTATTTCCCTAGCGGAGGCCGTCGCGCAATTCCGCGATGCGTTTCTCCGTGGGCACCGCCGTGCATCTCGTTCGTGAAACGTCTACCGTGAAATAATACGGGCCCATTAATTAATCCAATTAATTCGTACGCGAGCTCGTCTATACCATGGGCTCGACGCAGCATTCGTACAGCATATCCCATCTGAACTCGAATATCTCTGAAATTATTAACAATATCGAAAACTGCTTTAAGCAAAAGTTGTATGGTTTCGTGGAGGACATACATAATTCTAAGTGAATGGTTTTATTATGGGCGGAGGAGTAGAGGTCACACGAAGGTGACCGTCAATTTTTTAACGGGACCGTGTATTTTTTAATAATCGTGTAGGTAATTTCTCCTCGTTAAAAATTATTAACCTTCTTATGTCGGAAAGCCAGTAGTTTAGCAGATATTTCAATTCATGTTCTAGATTACACTTGTACCGGGGGAAACGTGATTCTATGAACAATGTATGAATAAAAAAATGCAAAGTAATATTTTTACGTGTGCACTAGCTTATCAGAAAATTATTTGGCTGCTCTTTACTTTACAGGACTCAAAATGTGTGCCTTTCTCCTACGAATTGTGATGTATTTGGTACGTAATCCAGCAGATTTCTACCCGGCGCAGATGCAGATCGAAGTTTCGAACCTCTAGGATCAATAGTTGAGGAGTTATGGTCACTTAAAGTTGAGCATATTTCCAGTTTCTTGACAAGTAAGGACGCCGCATACCAAATAAATCATCATTCGTAGGAGAAAGGCACACATTTTGAGTCCGGTAAAGTAAAGTTTTCCCAATTATTTTGATCGTGTACCTGTTGCATAATATAAAAAATATTATTCATGAGTGCTACAATTTCTGATTGATAAAATAGGTTAGAAGCTTCTAGAACAGTAGAAGAACGGATATGTTCCAACAAGATGTAGGTTCCCTCGAAAAACAATCGTCCGCCATCACAATCTATCATCCTCATCCAAGCTCTTGTAATCAAGCGAGCACCTACTCCCTTTGCTTGTTGATTGCCAGAGACTCGTTTGGCAAAGCCGCGTTCAATGACGTTTTGCAAACTTATCGGAGACCGTTCCGTCCCGGGGAATTCGCAGGATTTTTGTTGACGAGGTCGACGCCCGGAATCGGGGACCCTGGTAAAAGGACTAATTGCGAAAGGAGGAACGCAATTTACACGCGGAGGCCGGCGATGCCTTCAGACCCATTTATTTAGTTTTCTTTTCCGCGAAATTTCAATCCGAGAGGGCAGGAGCTTAAATGGCCCCTGAAATTGCTCCGCTCGCTGCGAAATTGAATCGTCATTTTCGCTGAATCAGTCCGCTGATTCGATGAATGATTTGGAAAACTGATTACCCGGATGTGCTCTCGACAAGGAACGGAAACTTTTGATCGTAGTCGAGAGCCGATCTCTCTTTTTTGCTGGAACACGAAGCTGCTGGCTGAAAAATTAAATTTTCTCCTCGTGATTCTGCGAGCTCTGCAAAGTAGAATGTCCGTTCCCTTTCGAGATATGTGCTGATATAAATTAGAGGAAATATTGAAATCTCGCTGGAGCGATTTCCGTCAGAGTTAAAAATGACGAAAATTGTTCTTCATTTAACTACTTGAAATTACATAATAAATAAATTCGCTTCCTTCGTTTGTATGTAGTACTGTTTTCCGATGAAGCGACAACCTCGTTACATTTAATAAAAAAAGCAGTTGAAAGATTGCCTAATAGACATTCTGAGAAGGTTAAACGTACATTTTTATTTTCGGTGTGATGTTTAGTAAATCTTTGGCGTCATTTTCTCTTTGATTTGGTGATTCATTGCTCTAGGACACGTGATTACTTAAAATTAGAATAGAGAATTCTTTGTTTCAGAAATAGAACGAAACGAAGTCTTCTCGACAAGCGCGTTTCTCTTAAAGATCTGAAGTGTAATTACAAGTTTCCGAGCTGTTAACCGGTTTTCAACTCTTTATCCGAGTATTTCACTTTTCGTGGACACAAATCGTTGGTCGTTCGGCGAGTTGAAAACTGGTAAAGTTTCAATAGAGATGAGTCACTTTTCAGTACTCTGTACTGCCGAACCGAAGACGTGTTCACTGAGACAGTCGCACGTGTCAGAAAGTTGCGATTGGATCGACCACGTCCCATAAGATACTGGTTCTCGTGGCGGTGTTATTCGAGTCGCAAATCGAACTGGGAACGCTGCCAACCACCTGCTACCGTTCCGATTAAACGATCCACAACAGATCGATCGTTTTGTTCCGCCGTGCTGAACCGTCCACTGCCATAAATTTCTTATTCGGCGAAACCACGGTCCGACTACTCCCAATATTCGATCATGAAGTTCGCCGGTGAAGTTTATGCCTCGAAAATCGTGTTGCCCCCGAGTGTGGAAGATTAGGGATGATTAACGAGCCGTTTTCGCCGGGAACGGTGCTCTGTACGTGTCAGACAGCAAATAGAGATTATTCTCGCCTGGTAAATATAGATTCTAAAGTCCTGTTTTAACTGTTGTGCTCCGCTAATGATGAACGATCGCTTCGGAAACTTTAAGATGGCGCCAACGCAAGCACAACTGTGTGGTATAGCTCGCAAAGATCGAGAGCTAGGAATAGATAACGCGCAAACAGAACGTTATTCGTTAATTTGTCTCATTTCGCGTGCCAAGATCGACGTGGAGCAGAACAAATATGCACTGGACGACTGGAATTTTACTGTGCTCGATCGTTTATGTTCTTTTCTGTGTAATCAAACTGGTAGCATACTTAGTAAACGGAAGATATGTGAAAGTCAGCGGTTTTTCGACTTTTTGGACCATTTTCTACATTTCTACCGTAAATTATTAATCCATTTCACACACCTGCCACATTCGTTTGCTCTTTTTCAAATTGGAAAACGCTTTTCTGGTATTCAGTCGTCAATAAGACTTGCAAATGCTACCAGTTATTTTATGGATCAAATTTCTGGTTTAAAGTATTGAAGATATTACAGAAGTCATTTCTCAGCGACTGTTTTGTCCTTGTTTCTCAGTTTCACTCCTGGTCGTATGACTGTCAATCAACATTCTACCTTGATTAGGATTTATCCTTCTTTGTCCTCCATCAATTCGAAAAACGAGAATTTACATTTCCTGTGCGTGTATGTATGGCTACATTTACTTTAATGATTAAGTGTAGATAACAGAATTATTTGAAATTTTCATCACCAGTGAGATTAAACACTGTGGTCAATTGGCTTGGCAGAAAAACTGAGGTCGTTTGGTCCATTCATAAAAGAGTCATTCTTTTTACTGGACTGTATGTCGTCGGAGACAAATTCATTGAACAACTGATAAGTGCAATTTCACAATGTCAATATAATTTCAAATTAAAAAATTTGGAATTCCTCGCATTGACTCGTCCCGTAGTTCTATCGTCATCGCGTCCGGATCGCCACTGCACTGACAGACTCCACAAACCAGATTCCAGGTGTCAGCGGATCCTGTACTACGTAATTCGTCCTTAGAGAGTGCAAGTTGGGTTATAGGTGATACTGATGGCTGTGTGCATGCGTCGTTCTTGTTACGCAGCCTCGTAATTGTGTGGGGACGCGTACGTAGATGCGGATAGACGTGCTATTCCGTAATTAGACCGCATAATTGCGAGCGTTTCACGCTTGCGCCGGACTTCATGTCTCTCCGGTTGCGACGGGGGAAGGGCGTGTCGCTGTGAGCGCGCCGCTCATTTTTCCACGCACTGACGAAAGGAAAAGTTGGTCGTGTTTTGACAGTGTTTCCGGCACCGCGCGCTGGGACCATTTTCTAATTATTTATTTAACTAGAGCCGCCATGGCGCCGGCCACTTGCCCCTGCAAGGAAGCGACCCACAGTGGAGTGTTCAGCCCGAACAGCCAGCAAAAAGTATTACAGCGTCATTTGTGGGCTCAAGGTCCTAATACATCGTTGTATTTTTTCCAGGATTGCAAGGGTGCGGGATTCGCGTTCTCATTTCTTGATAATACAAAAATAGGGGTTTTCAGTAAACCAAAAACGCTAGATAAAAGATCGATCTAGGGCGTTTTTTATTAATTATAATTTTTATTAATTTATAATTTAGTATTAGAATGATCAATATCTGATAAATCTTCAGATCACTGTGATTATCGTGATAAATTTTGTTTTCAACATTACCATTAAATATGTAATCAACTTGTTTATTTTTATAAGTGAATAAGTATGACTATTATCGTGATTTTATTATTGAAAATATGAGTATTAACCTGCTTTTGTTATCCACTGTAGATGCGCGCGACAGTCGTGTATGAAGTGACAGATATCAACATGCTTACCTTGACAGTCATTTGAGGCCGCGGTGGAAATATTTAGCCTCAAACTTCTGCACTGTCCCGATAAAAGGCTCCCAGTAAAGAATGTGCTGCTGTTGCTGGGTTTGAAGTTTGAAACATGTTTGCTGTCGAATGACAGCGACATTTTGGGTCCTCGTTTTTTGGGGTATAATAAAATCCTGTGTTACGCAGAGAAATGTGAACAGCTTCTGTATAATGCCTTGTGTCACATACAACCGACGCGATAATTGAGAGACCTGTTGATTACGTTTTTAGTATCTTGTTAAAAGTGCACACGCTGCCGCTGAAAAATGACTGTTCGCTTATTCGCTGTACAATGATCCCCGCTTTTTCAATGGGTGGATGTTTCAGCTTTTATCCAGCTGAAGTTATCACATATCATTGAATTGGTAAAACAATCGTACGATGATATTCATGAATATACTTTTTTATTAATATTGTCGTCCTGTGGAGCTAACAAGCAATGCTATTTTATATTTACAATAAAATACTGGTTGGTATCAGGTTTTCATTCGCAGTTTGAAAAAAAAGTATAATTTTTCCTTTTGCTTTCTCTTAAAGTATAGAATTTGTGCACGAAATTACAGTCCTTTAAAATTTGAATACAGTCCTTTGCAAATACTTCAAGCTGAATGCTATTATATTCTGCATAAGATCTGCTCAATAGATTATCTTGAAAATTGCTGTGCTTCTTCGGTACACCTGTCGCTACAGCCGTTGGCATAATTGTATCATAGCAACTCTTTGTTCCAGTCTTATAGCTCCCAAAAATTATTAACAAGCGGAAATGATGATAATCTTCTAAAGGAAGCTTTCCAACATAAACAAAAGACGTTCAGAAAAATCTGATAACGAAAGCTTCTATAATTCTGTAGGAAAAAGAGAATACTCTGTTAACAAATAGGCAGTTGAAAAGACTGGATGCAGTCTTGTGGCGTAAAATGCAAAATGAAGTATCTGGACGAGCCCAGGTCGACGAAGAGGCAGTAGAAAAGACTGGCTGCAGTTTGATAATATGATACGAATACCTCGATCAAGGTGTTTTGCAACGATCCCACACGTTTGTTTAACCACCGGCACGTGGGCCCTCGATACAAAGCCCTTGTGGGCGTCAGCGAATTCCTGCGAAGCCTCATCGGCGTCCCATCTTTATTTTTATCCCCCTTCCCAATCGTTTCATGCACGCCCCTTTTTTTGCCTCGCATTTAACCTTTTATCTTCGACCGGGTACACGAGCCCGGAACGAATTCCCCACAATTCGGTCCGATGAAGTTTTCTGATTTATTATTCGGTCATTACATCGATCCTCGATCGATACGTTTCCCCGACCTCGTTGCAGTCGAATCGACGCGACGAAGCCACGAATTAATTCCAAATTAAATCTTCTGCCAATATTTCTGTGCTTCAATTGGGCTGGTCTCGTAATATATCGCCCCTTGCGGATTAACATCCGCATTGATAATTACAAACGTGCCATCGTTATGTTACGTACGTAATATTGTAATATTTATCGTGTTTAATGTTTGTCCAATTTTTGTGTTGCATCGCGGAGCTTTAAGGATGTTCTGGAGGTACTATGGGAGACAAAAGTACAAGAAATTCGAAATCCATCAATACATGGCAATGAAAGCCATTCATGAGTATATTTTGCATTAAACTTTTGCGAATACTGTACCCTCTGTAGCTATATTCAGTGGTCTACACTTGTCACGTTTCCATGCTAGTGAGAGACAACACGATAAATTTGACGTTCTGTAACAGTTTATAAAGTTTTTGCTCTGTAACTGTTTAGTGAATCCTAATAAATTTTCAACATAATTAATTACATAATTTTTACTATATATAAAGAAAAAACTGGAGTTTCTAGTTGCGTTTTTTCAAGGTTTAAATAGGGTTTGAAGTGGAATTTTATGA
Source organism: Lasioglossum baleicum (assembly GCF_051020765.1). Taxonomy (NCBI): domain Eukaryota; kingdom Metazoa; phylum Arthropoda; class Insecta; order Hymenoptera; family Halictidae; genus Lasioglossum; species Lasioglossum baleicum. Next base: position 20,431,805 of record NC_134932.1, read on the forward strand.
ATTCTCCATAAGAAGACGTGTTAAAATGTGCAAACTTTAAGTTGCTATAATTCTTCAACGGTGCAGTGAATCGAACCCAAACTTTGGTAATTGCATTAATTTAGTAAGAATTATATCTTGTATGTAATTATATATACCTCCAGAACATCCTTAAAGGCGGAAGAGTCGCAATAGTTCAAGGTCACCTCAAGGTCACAATATGGTAGATCATTGAATTTATCTACAAGACTATCCGATCAGATACAGTGTGCCATTTAAAAAAAGTGAAATTCAAATTCCTAATGACGCAATTTGAAAGCTTATCAACTTTGATATTTTTTGTCAGACAATCTCGAAAGTGTGTCTTAAAAATTGACCACCCTGTGTGTCTCAAAAATTAAGCACCCTGTGTCGTTGTCGATCTATAAAAAATTCGATTATTTAAATATGAGTTGTGTTTCTTAAACGATTTTTATTCTCTGGTTGAGAGGATATGACCTGTCGTTATTCCACATCCGAAACGAACCCATGGATAAGTCGAATAAATTCAGCCGAACAGGTTTCTAATACGCACATGCATGTCCGATCAAGAACGCTGAACGTTTCGAAGCCGGAAAGCTCTCCATTTAATCAACCGGGCGTGTCAACGACAGGGAAGGGTTAAAATATTTACAGGTCTCGAAACGATGGTCGCGCGAGACGCGTGTAAATTATTAACGCGACGGTACGTGTGGACTCTAACGACGACCGTCACGTCCAAGTGTCTCTCATTCCTCTCGCCGAAAGGAAATTATAAATCAGAGGATGCTACTGAAAAAACAAAATCATCGGCGACGGGTTAATTGTTCAGAAAGGGATCTTCTCCCTTCTGTGACTGATTAAATCTTCGGGGACTTCCTTCGAAAACGAGCGCCGCTGGAAAATTCTTAATAGCTCCAACCAGCAACAAAATTACTTTACAAAAAGTTAATTTCAATGTTGGACTTTATTTTAACCTAGTAAGATTTTTTGCACGCTAGATACTAATCAATAAATTTTTCATCGTTCATTAAAATACATATTATGATAGATTTTCCATTTTACATCAACCACATATGTACAGATATCCACAGTCCAATAATAATATTATACAGTGGGTAACGAAAGTATTCGAACGCCCTTTAAAACAGAATAACTTTTTTATAATTGTACCAAACGCGCGACCTGACTTTTTTATAATCAATTAGAAGCATTGGTTTACGAAATAACATGCAATAAAATATTTTCCAAAAATTACAATTGATCAGGTTACATGCAAAAATAAAAAAAGCATTTTTTTAAACTTTTTTGTTTGGGTCCTTAATGAAAATTTAAAATATATGTTTTGTAGATCTATGTTAGTTATACACATGCTGAAAATTTCATCGAAATCGGTTGACGCAGGAAAAAACGACACGCATCGAAAGATGTACGATTCTGTAGATTTTAAGCAAAAACTGATCAAAAGTCGTGTAAAACTACGATTTCCACCATTTTTAACCGCTTGTAGCTCGTGTATATGTTAATTGATTTCGATGAAATGCTCAGCATGTGTGTAACTACAAACTATAGATCTACAAAACATATACTTAAAATTTTTTTCATTAAGGACCCAAATAAAAAAGTTTTAAAAAATGCCTTTTTTATATTTGCATGTAACCTTGTAAATTATTATATAATTTTTGGAAAATCTTTTTTTCATATCATTTCATAAACCAATTCTAATGAACAAGATTTTTTTTTAATGATTTCAGCGCACTGGTTCGATCAATTGTTATATATAACCAGTATTTGCAAATATTATGTTAAAGTATATATTATGAAAAATTGTTTTCTATTGCACTAAGCAAGTAAGTAACGGTTGTTCTTCTTGCTTTAAGTTCACACAATTTGAAATATAGTGTTAATTATTAATTTACAGACGCAATTCTTAAAAATTTTCTTGAGAATGATCTAAAATAAGATCGAAACGTTGAAATAAAGATATTGTGAAAATTTGCAAATAGTGGTTATATATAACAATTGATCGAACCAGTGCGCTGAAATCATTAAAAAAAATCTTGTTAGCAACAATCTACGATCGACATAAGGAAACATTTACCAATTCTAATTGATTATAAAAAATCAGGTCGTTTGGTACAATTATTATATAAAAAAGTTATTTTGTTTTAAAAGGTGTTCGAACACTTTCGTTACCCACTGTTCTAATAAATAATCCTCTTTAAAAGAGCATTCCTTAAACACTTCAATACAACATTCAATTTCATCGTAGCTCCAAAATTATAGTAATTCGGTTCCGGAAGCTAAATGTCGCAACCAAACGGTTTCCAGAAAATGACCACATAATCGTGACATTATGAAAAAGTATTCGCAGACACGTTCCACGATAGACCGTGCACTTACGCGCTATCTTTTGAATCAGGGACACGCGAATTATAGCCCCGCGGATAATTCGTTCATATTTTCCGCTGTTCCGTGCTCTGAATTATTTAACCTCTTTACGTTTGAAAGAAGCTGTTTCGTAGGCTGCTCTCAATTTTTTAATATTCTTACTTTTGAAAGAATGTCCGTGACCTGGTCCTAACCCAGACCTTCGACCATTAAGGCTTCGTTAAAATCGCTCGAGTAGGATTCGAAAGGAGAGTTTACTTGTGTAGCACAGCAGCTGAAAGAAATGATTTTATACATATTTGAGCGTACGAAAACTCCCGGCAAACTGCAATTATTTCCCGTCTTTGAACGAAGGAAAATGTTAATGGTCTGCAATTTGGGATTATGTGCAGAAATTACTCTGGAAGAGATTTCTTTACCCGTCTAGCTTCTAAAACGTAATTTTGCTGACGAGATAAACTGGCTAGCAAAGGTGGACATTATATTTGGCGAAACAAATATTTCAAATACTGTTTAGTATTTTAGATTTTATTTTGATTAAAGAAAATAGTATTTCAAATAAGATATACAATTTCGAAGATAAAATATAACCACAAAATAAAATATTTCTATTTTAACAATCTTGTTAGATTATTGAATATATAACGGTTTATTGATAATGAACGATACATGAAGAATACATATTGCGACACGCGACAAGACACGAGGACCGCACGATGGCTTGCGTAGACCAATGCTCATGCGCACATCATACTCGCGCGCACTCTTGCAAACACTTCCGCGCACACTCGTCGGCGCACGCTCGCACGTTACAGGATGTGTGACAAACTTCCATCAATCCCCCACTTTTGGCACACATCTATGTCTCTTGCATACAACTTATTTCTCATACAATCGTAATTTTTCTACATGAACACTCATTACATTGTATGGTAATGCTTTGGTGAAAATATCCGCCACATTATCACCAGAAGACACATACCTCAGCTTTATCAAACCTTCCTCACATTTTTCTCGAGTAATATGGTACGCAATATCTATGTGTTTTGTCTTCGATCTCTCTACTCTATTCAATGTGAAGTCGATAGCTGATCTATTATCACACCTAATGATGTATGGCTCACGCGGTATATTAATATTAATCAGTAGCTGTAACTCTTTATACATCATGTTTATCCATATCGCCTCTTTCACAGCACATTCCAACGCTATATATTCCGCCTCCATGGTAGATGTGGATATGGATCTTTGTTTGTTTGACTTCCAAGAAATCGGATTTCCTCCTAAATAAGCTATCATTCCGCTGTACGAATGCCTATCGTCAATGTCGGCAGCCCAGTCCGCATCGCTAAATATTTCTATTTCACTGTCTCCTTGACTATATATCATACTTCTCTCTCTCGTAGTGAACAAATATCTTAACACCCTTTTCGCTTGCATCCAGTGCATTTTACCTGGATCCGATACAAACTGTGCTAATTTCGATACCGCATACATTATATCCGGTCGGGTCGCCAACGCTATGTACATTAGTGATCCTACCAGTCGTCTATATGGCACATTTTTCATCCCCTCTCTTTCCATTTTACTTGAAGGGCTATCCTGCTTCGATAATTTTATACCTGCCTCGATTGGCGTTTTTGTGGTTTTACACTCTATCATATTGTATTCATCTAATAGTTTCTGTATATACAACTCTTGTGACAGTTTCATAGTTTTATCAGTATATGTAATACTTATCCCTAATAAATAAGACGCTATTCCTAAATCTCTTATTTCATATTGTGACATTAATAATACTTTAACTCGTTTTACTTTATCTACATTTTTACTGAATAACACTATATCATCGACATAAATAGTTAGAATGAGATCGCGATCATATATGTAGACGCAGTTATTGCTCTTTAATCTTTGGAATCCGTTTTTAATTAGGAACATATCAATTGCATCATTCCAATTCCGACCTGACTGTTTTAACCCGTAAATCGGTCTTTTCAATTTTGCTACCTTTGTATCTGTTTCGCTATATCCCGGTGGTAACTTCATATATATTTTCTCAGTCAGTTCTCCATACAAATATGCACATTTAACATCTAAATGATGTGCCTGCCAACCTTCGCACATTGACATTGCCAATAACATCCTAATAGTCGACATGTTGGCAACTGGAGCATATGATTCAAAATAGTCTACATCTTTCTTTTGACCATACCCCTGCGCTACCAATCTCGCTTTATACCTAATAACCTTGCCGGTGGGATCCGTCTTGACCTTGTAGACCCATTTGCTACCGATACATGACATATTTTCGACTCTATTTACAACCTCCCACGTATTTCTGCTTTCTAAGCTCTGTAATTCCTCATCCATTGCCATTTTCCATTGTTCGGATTGAGGTAATGACATCGCTTGCTCGAACGTTGTAGGTTCGATTATCTCTGCTAGGTTAATTTCAATATTTTTAGGTTTACCTTTACAACCCCAAGGATTTCTAATAACCTTTCCGCGTTTTCGTTTATTTATAACAATATCTGATTTTCGCGTCTCTCGTAAACTGCTAACATCACTATTTATATTTGTTTCTACTTTATCGTTTTCTAATTTCAGCATTTCTTCTATTGGTACACTACTTGTTGCTTCATCTAGTTTTACTTCTTCCTTGTTAATTTCTATCTCATTTGTTACATCATTGGCTCTATTTTCGTCGTAAAATGGTATTTCATATGTTTCTTTCCCATGAATATATTCAAATCCACATACTTCTTCCACGAATTCTACATGTTTACTATGGATAATATCGTCTTTCGAAGGGTCATATAGCCGATATCCCTTCGTTTGTGTCGAATACCCTACAAATATACATTCTTTCGCCCTTGGATTGAGCTTATGCTTACCGTGTCCCGAGAGATGTACATACGCCAAACATCCATACGTTTTTAAATGCCTCACGCTTGGTCTGTTTCCAGTCCACATACCTTCCGGGACATTATCGCCGATTGCTGAATGCATGACTCTGTTTTTGGTATAGCATGCAGTAAGCAACGCTTCTGCCCAAAATCTTTCGGGTAATTTTGCTGTCTTTAACATCGCACGCACAAGATTCATTAAGGTTCTGTTAACCCTTTCGGCTACACCGTTCATTTGTGGTGTATACGCATTTGTGCGTTCATGTCTTATACCTAATTTATCAAATAACGTTTCTAATTCCTTGTTACAAAATTCTAATCCGTTATCAGTTCTTATTCTCTTTATTTTTCTATTCAGTTCCCTTTCTACTCTAGCTATATATTTTTGTATGAAACCAGATACTTCGTCTTTACTTTTTAAACAATATATTGTTGTTTTCCTAGAATAGTCATCAGTAAGAGTGAGAAAATATTTTGAACCCCCCATTGATTTTACTGGTAATGGTCCACATAAATCTGAATGAATTAAATCCAATACAGCTTTCGTTTGTCTACCTCCCATGCTCTTACATGGAGCTTTCACAGATTTGCCTACGCTACATCCATTACAATGAACATCCTTTATATTTAAATTTTCCAAGCCTCTAACTAAGCTCTTATTTGATATTTCGCGAATATTTCTTGTGCTTATATGGCAAAATCGTTGATGCCATTTCTCACTATCATCTAATTTATCATTCTTGACAATATGTGTTTCCACTTGATTTGGCCTGCTTTTAGTTACATTAGCTCTAACGATATATAATCCATTTTTACAGAATGCTTCCCCCACTATCGTCTTAGTCTTCTTATTTAAAATGCTTAATCTATGATTATCTATTATTAGTCGTTTCTGCTTACTCTCTATTTGTGATACTGACAATAAGTTTCTTCTTACATTAGGAACATGGTACACATTGTGCAAAGTTATATCAAAACTGTCATTATTTACATAAGTCTCTATGTTAATATCACCGATTCCTATTGCCTTTAAGTTATCCTGCGCATTGTTGTCAGCTGAGTAAATTGTTTCATTCGCTATTGACTTATAATTAACAAACCAATCTCTATGTTTACAAATGTGGTGAGTCGCACCACTATCTATTAACCAAGAGTCATCTAATTGAACATTATTTAATTCTAATAAGAACATATCTTTCCGCTTATACTGCTTATCATTAGACGTACCCTGTTTCCACTTTGTCGTTGTGCTTTGTGTCCTTGTTTTACAATAATGTGCAAGGTGTCCCTGTTTACCGCACTTGAAGCATTTCCTTTCATCCTTTCTATATTCCTTCGGTTGATTATACGCTTCTCTGTTTTGATGAGGCGTCTCTCTGGTTTGATGGTGCGCTTCTTTTCTTTCTTCAGGGCTGCTGCTCTCCTTCGCTGCTCTCCTGTCGTACTCGTTCAGCAATATTCCTTTTATTTCTGACGACTTAAACTTTTCGTCATCGAGGTTCGCTAATGCCATGATAATTCCTTCGTATGTATCCGGTAATCCACATAGCATTGCATACGCTAAATCGTCATCTCTGATTTCATGACCTGCTTCTTTAAGACTGTCGCTACATGTCTTTATTTTTCCTAAATACGACATCATTGTTTCATCATGCTCAAGCTTTATCGAAACCATTTGTTTCTTGAGTTGTAATATTCTAGGCCTCGACTTTGGTTCAAATACCTTTGTTAGCGCATCCCAGGCTTCAGATGCTTTTGTACAGTCCATGATGTGTATTTGGTGTTCCGGCTCAATACTTAATGCAATCGTGGCTAGTGCTTTGTCTTCTTTACGTCTAAAGATTGTCCTTGCTTCGTTCTCGGTTGGTTCAACAGCTTCGCCGTTCACGTGTTGCCATAATTCACGTTGTACTAAAGCCATTTTCACGTTAAACTTCCATGATCGGTAATTGTTCCCATTTAATTTATCTATCCGATCAGTTTGTATTAGAGTAGCCATTTTTCCTTTATTTATTTATTAATCGTACCTCTTTATAATTTTCGGAACACGTGGTTATTCTCACATAACCTCACTTTTAAATATAACTTTCTTTCTATTTATGCGTGTCTTTTATCTCCACTTCCGTTCGCGTGATGGAACCGTTCCTGGGCCCATAACCTTGTTAGATTATTGAATATATAACGGTTTATTGATAATGAACGATACATGAAGAATACATATTGCGACACGCGACAAGACACGAGGACCGCACGATGGCTTGCGTAGACCAATGCTCATGCGCACATCATACTCGCGCGCACTCTTGCAAACACTTCCGCGCACACTCGTCGGCGCACGCTCGCACGTTACAGGATGTGTGACAAACTTCCATCAAATCTAAAGCACATAAATAAAATATCTCTATTTCAACAATCTGAAACACGAAATAAAACATTGTACTTTTACGTCGTTATAATACTCTGAGAAACCGCATAAACATACACTGTGTCTGAAATGAAAACTTCTTCTTACCTAGAATTATTTTGACAGAATTCTTAACACATGTTATTAGACAAATGATGTAAAAGTGCTCTCGGCGCAACGGTTCGATCTTATAATTACAATTTGTTTAACAATCATACGATCGATAATAGGAAGAATATTTACATGTTATTAGACTGCGGATATTTATGTAAATTTATATTTTTAGATATTATGCTTTTTTATTAAATTGTTAAGAGATTCCGATAGCATCTGTAACAATACAAACAATAAAACGAGACTGAGACTACAGCGTCGTCTCTGAAGAGTTCATCATTTCCGTAGAAGATAATGAGATTATTACGTTTACAATAATTCGATTCGAACGGTTAAGATTTTTGTGAGCTGCAAGCACGTCAAGATTAATTGCCGTCAAACACAGTCGCGTTATGTAAGAGATCCAGTAACTGCGCCGATTACTCTTACGATCAATTGACTACTTTTTGCTATTGGCAACGCAAAAACGATCGAAATGGGGCTTTTATAGTCGGCCCGTATCCCCGATAGGCGCCATTAACCTCTATTTGTATCGTCCCACACTTTCTCCGTCTCCGATATCAGAAAGGGAGCGAAGGATCGTACACTTTCGACGTCCGTTGTCACGAGGGTAATTGCGTTACGCAAGGCTTCGGCACACAAACGATGTCCTCCCGTTCTCCAGCCGGAACGTATGAAAAAAATCAGTCCCGGAAAAAATGGTCGCCGATTCGAAAAAGGATGGGAAGGGAGCAGTCGTCTTATTGGATGACACACAGTTAATATTTCGTAATGCGTCGGTTGGCTAACGAACGCCATTCACTCGAAACCCGACAAACGCATCCTGGCTCGGCGAACGCAGTTGCCGTGTGTCGGCTCGTTTCATAGTGATCGGTGCATGTGCATTGTGCGATCCGCGGTGGCACTCGGTACACCGTGAATGGCGGCACGTGTGCCAAGTGCCGCGTTAGAATTAATATGCTGGCGTCCCGTTCGGAACGGGGAAATAAAAGGGGAAATAAATTCCGAGCGTCGGCCGCCTTTTCTCTCGTTTCTTCGCGGGCCATTCTCGGAAACTTTTCTTCATTATGCATGGAGAGCCGAACGCGAGGCGCGTCGACGGGAATCCAAACGACTGCATAAATAACACAAGTAATTCCTTCAATAACCATCTACGGAGCCGAGCTGATCCGAGGGAACGCGGACTGTAAATTACGACGTAATCAACGGACAGTCATTTTACTTTTGTTGGAAAAATCACCTCGGAGATCATTTCGTTGGATTAGGAATTAACTCTGGGAAGACTAATAGTCAAGAGTTTCTGGAGTCTATCAGGTTGGAGATACTAAACATTTGGTATTTTTTTGTGTAAGCGGCACTATTTGCCCTCGGAAGCAATGCTTCAGGGCCAATAATGTTAGAAAAAGAGATGACTAGCATAGGAAACTGTCTACCTATGTCGAACTATACAGCAACTTGGTACTTTTAATGGAGCCACTACTGTTCCCCATAGAAAACATAGGGTAACCTGCGATCATACTCCAAAGTATTAAAACAAGTACCTTGTACCTAGTGATTTTGTCCTCTTAGATTTAACCCTTTAGCTACTGGTATATATTCACAAACGTGTCTGTTTAATCGCAAAACAAAAAAACAGACAAGTTGTACAAATGCTGATACAATTATTTCTCATCTATATGTAACGATTTAGGTACACAATAATGGCAAAATTAGAGGCGGTAAACGGGGTAATTACCTCCCCCTTTAATATAATAACACTTAAAGTAATAGGAGGTTCCGGAGATCATTTGAAGGGACATTTTCTTTCGCAAAAATGACGTCCGCGGCTTTCTTTAGGAGTAATTAACGAAAAACACGGACCAATCAGAGCACGGCTACAGCGGATTGATTCTGGCTCGGCCAACAGCGACGCCACGCTAAACGGGACCTGTCGCAGAGTCGGACTCCGTTCGCTGTTGCCGCACTCTGGTTGGTTCGTGCTTTTCGTTAATAACTCTTAAACAAACCCGCGGACGTCATTTTTGCAAAGGAAAATGTCGCTTCAAATAATCTCAGGGACCTCCCACATCCGGATGTTGAAGGAATTTTGAGACACCGTGTATGTTATATAAAAAATATGTTCGCTAAGAAAATTAGTCCCTCTAAACTTGTTGTCTTATTTATAAAATAAATAAAAGTCAATAAGCGACCCTCGTTCCCGGCATAATTCTTCAAATCGCTTATTGGCGACGGCCGTATCTCACGAAAGTTTCGTACCGTCGTCTATTGACGACAGCCGTAGTTAAAGGGTTAGTAAGAGAATGAATCCAGACTGCGGATCTTAATGCAAAATAAAAATGTTCCGCCTCATCCGCAGAAAACAGGTGTTAAATAGAAAATGATGTATTCCGTTATACAATTATGATAACCTGAAAATTGTGATCTTTTATTCTTCTGATGTCTAGCAGCGATACCGTTTCAGACGGATTAAACACTTCTAAACTGGACTAGTATTATTCCCTTCGTGTACGTTGAGGCTGAAAGTTATAATTTCTTCAAGTGATCCTGGCTCCACACACCGTAACACGCCTATCTGCATACAAATTCGTGCCAGTGCCACTTTGCCGATACAATCTGCTCGGAACAAGGCCCAATCTCTCTGCAACCGTGACGACGTAATCCGCCGGGAACACAAACTGATCTCAAGTCGTTACCATGAGTGTCAGTCAACAAACGCTTGATGTTGCAATAGTAACGCTTTCCTCATTAAAGGGACAACCTGGCATAGACTGCTGAAAATTAAAATGACTAAAAATGGTTTTTGTCGAACAGAGCTATAGTTACCTGTTTATACACAAATAGAAAAAGAGGTTCTGTCAACAGGCGGCTACATCTAAAGCTACAGCAACAAGAGCGTTATGTCAGACTTCGTGGAAGAAACATTATTGTATGAAGTTGTTTGCTAAGAAACCAGATGTTGTAGGATGTTTGCATAATTCATTGGATCCTGGCATTCTCTATCTAGAAGAGGCATCAGATGTAGTTCAATGTGAAGACACCGTTGCTACTGGATCAAACTGTTTTTCACTTATTACTCAACACACTTTATTGAGATCAACATTGGAACAGCATTTAGACACTTCTTTTATGATCAACTAGAATGTTATACTTTTGTCTAAAGTCTAAAATCTAGCCGATTTCTACAATAATTGCACTGATTATTGAGTTATAACCTGGAATTGGATCCCTGGCATGCTCTGTCTAGAACAGAGAACCGGAAAGAGAGGGAGACCCAGAAGAGCGTCGTAAAAGGAAAGTAAGAGGCACGAAGAATGATCAAGGCCAGTAACAGAAGTGAAAATTTCGCTTTTTAGATCAAAGTGAGCATCGGTCGAGCGTGTATACACACACGGTCGCATGGCAATTGGTGTCGGTCGCGTCAAAGACACGCGTATGTTATTCGTATTCTATTCGGGCTTAATGTCTCGTGCGTAATTGCTGCCGACGAATCTTTTGTGCGTGTACGGCCAAAGGCCTGAGAACCCCTCAAGCCTCGTACGCACAAAACTGGTGCTCGTGGTAATGAAGCCCTCCCGTACATCGTATAATGAATGGTGCCACGTAAAATCCACTTATTTCCCGTACGCGCTGCGATAATAGCTCCTGCATTTTCCACGTCCTGCGTGAAACTCATTCTCTCTTCTAGGCGATCCGTTATTGCGTCGTTGGCACCGTGCAGCTTCGTGTAAAGGATAATTAAAAACTGGTCGCGGGTTGCATAGGGATTTCAGAAATGACAGTCTTCTACACCTTTTAATCTTCTTGACAAAGAGTTGACTCTATCCAATCTTTTTATGACTTCTGTGTGTCGATCCGAGGATAAAGATTATGGTAGGTTTAAGTAATTGGCGATTCTACTTAACCTCTCGCCCTACAACATCGTGTCAGACTCGTGATGAAGATTCTGAACAGAGTCTAATCAATAAACAGTGGGTGTAACTTTTTTATAATTGCTTGGTACAGGTCTAGCGACGAATGTCCCTTTAAATTTCGTTTGTCGAGGCACGCACACGATCATGTTCTGTCTCATCGACACGGACGTGTGGACTGTAGTACATATGTAGTAGGCTTTTGTCTATACGTATAATTCCACACAATCAAATTTTGCAAAAACTTTAACAGCTAATATATCAATAACTATTTGTTTGCGACATGTGGCTCCTTTCAAACATTTTCTCTTTTCGATGAGTAGAAGGCGTTGATGTAAAAAAAAACTTGAACAACAATTTTCTTTGTTATAAACAATTTTACGGCAAGTTTCTCTTACAAATGTCCACCGATCCAGAGGTGTAGATTCACCCCTAGGACGGATGACCATTACTTTTTATACACCCTGTACAGTTATTGGAGGACAGCAATATTTGGGATCATTAAATACTGCACAAATTGTAATGTCTCTTGATTTAAGTGAGTAATATGAGAAAAGTGATTATCCTGTTATCCAAAAATTCCGTTATCTTTACCTCCTCGTAAATCGTTTGCAGAAGTACGGAACGTGAAGGACCCCGAAGATCCGTCCCCCGTGGCGGTGTACTTATCAGAACCGCCTAAAATCGCGCGATTTGCATTTCGTGATTGCGTCAGGTGTATCTGGTCCGTGTGTGTGCCGCTAATGCAACGGCCGGAAAGTAATTACCTTAATTACTGCCGGTGCTTAATAACCTGTGTTCCTGGCCGCGGTGCAGCGGTTAATAAGTTTGCCAACGGACCCGATGCGCGCGCGCTGGCCGCCTTGAGAAATCGGATATCTGGTATTCGAGGCACTCGGCTTTTGCATGACCAGCTCAAAGAACGTTTCGAGCGTTGACTTCAAACGAGAAATGAGGCAGGCTTCCTTCACGTTGAAGTTTCTCCATCGCGGCGCGGCGCGGCGACTTCCACCATCGCTGGTCCAATAAAGGTCGGCGATTAACTCTTGCCGCGCTCGCAATTAGACGCCGGTCGTTTATTATTGTTCCGTTCGGCCGTGGTCGGCTAAGTGAAATCGATATTTATTTCTTCGTACGTGGACAAACGTGGCGGCGGGTTCTTTTAACTATCCGAGTGAAACTCTATGATTGAGCTAATATCCGCGAAATGACTCTTTACTCGCTTATTACTGAATGTACAACTCGATCCAACCGGGACTTTTTCTTTTGCATTCCCAGCGCATTCCCATTGCCAACGTACCTCGCGTAAAAGTCGATAATCTGAATTAAGTTATCTGGCCACTGCACCGGACAAGCCTCGCGTGCCGATCGCTTCATAATAAAATCTTGTGCCATTTCCTCGAGCGTATTATCACGATTGCAACACGAAAATCCTCTTTACACCGGTGTAAATTATTCGACACGAACCGGCAATTACACTCATCATCGCGGATTTTGTCGCAAAGAATTCACACGGTCCTCCACGCTCAATACAAATTTGCAAACCCCTTTTTCCTATTCTAAGATATTTAATTTTTGACAGTAAATTGTCGACTTTGAGAATATTTTTTGTTTTCTCGGACGGTGTTTACGTTTGCATAGTTTATTTACATAATTAAAAATCGAAGCAGAATCTTAACACTACCCAATAGACTGCATAATTTTTCTTCAAAAATCGTCGATAAAAATTGAAACGCGGTGTTTCTTTAAATGTTGAACTTCTAGTTTTCTCTTCGAAATTAATTAAACTTCGCAAAAAACTGAGGGTAGTGAAGAACGTAATCGGCACAGGAAGTTCTATAGAATTCATGTGATAACCCTAGAAAGTAAAATTTATAGAATGCTTATCATACGAAAAAGAAGCCCAACGTACTTGAACTAGTATGCTTTAAAACGACTGATAACGGCAGCGGTTGATAACAGGAATGAACCCGTTTAAAATGTTGCGAGCGCAGCAATGCACTTATGAAAAAAAAGGAACAATAAACGGTGGAATGCAGATCTTGTCGCGCCCCTCGATTAATTATTCCGTGCACCATTTTCTTCTCTATCTGCAACCATGAAGTGATACAATTTATTCCTGTTGCGTGATTCGCTTATATTATATTATAAGATAACTCGCAAGACTGTTTAATACATTGATTATGAGATACGTACTTCGCCGCGCAATGCAATTCGATTATTATGTAATCGTCGTTCCTACGTAGCTCAGTCTTCTTACGTAACTTTCTAATTATTCCGGCTAGCTTATGAATTTAAACCCTTATCGGCGGCGTAGCTTGTAACCTAAAGCATGCTAATTGCGACGGCTGGTTTTAATCATTGTGAACTCCGGCGCACGTAACGCCCATTATTCACAGCAGTGTAGTTTAATACAATCGATACAAAAAATGCAAATAAATCGTTTCGAAAATCTCTTACGTATAGCTATCACAATCATGCCAGAATATATATTTTTCTCTCATTTTTGTAGCCTCTGAAAAGCGAAGAAATCAAAACTTTAAAATGAATAGAAAATATTGAGAAATAGAGTATAAAGAAATTATTCTCTGTAATTTTTATTGATACAAAAAATTGATTTTTTTTAACCGGTTACAGAAGAATCTCCCTTGAAAGGAGACTGCGATGGAGGAATTTAAATCTCGAACTCGTTCAAGGGCTGCTCGGCGAGGTAGATAAACAAAAATCGACAAGGTAGAATATTCGCTTGGCAATGATGCACGGAGTCAGTGGCTCGAGAGAAAATGCTCTGTCCAAAGCCATTAATTATTCCCTCGGCCGATGTTAAGTGGCAATTAAATGCGTCGACGTTTAAACCAAAGAACAGCGATTTTTCAAAGCTTTGAATTACGAACCTGATAATTTAATTGCGCCAAATTAACGATCTTGTCGAATCCCGGCACGTAATGCTGCCTAATCACTGTTTGCATTGCGGAATTGCATGGTAGACATAGTAGAACGTTTTTTGGCGTGCATCGATCGACCTGGAAACGAAACTTGGATGGAAATTCAAATTGGAAAGTAGTGATTTTCTTGAATCTGGTTAAAAGTTTATTTTCTATTATTGAAATCTTATTGAATCTTATTGAATGAATAAATAATGATTTATACAAAACTTGCGGTTATTGGTTCAGTTTTGCTCCTTACTGTATTTAATGCTGTAAACAACATTTTGACTAATGGTACAGTAATTTTGTAGTGTATAGCTTGCTCTGGCTTTGTCGAAATTAGGAGCAATGGAACCACGTTCCAATCGCTCTGCTGGTATAATCAATAAAAATTCGACAGATGTCTTCAGGAGAAATCGAGAGTCTCGCTCTTGAGTTCAGTCCTTGTCCATGTATAATGGATCCGTGACTACGACAGGAAAGATCAATTTTATTCATGCATCCAAAAAGTAACTTCTTGCCACGTTGTCTCCCTGAATAGATAATTTTGGCTGAAGGCAACGCTGTCTTCGCATTTCTTACAATCGATATCGACGGCAGAGGGCTTCTTAATCAACCGCGACGTGTAATGTCATTAGACGTCGCAATCAATAGGTTGATAACATAATTGCACCGAGAGCCGAATGAACCGGTGCGAATGCACGTACCGTCGCATCGACAGGATAATGGTATCACCCTGGGCAATGTCGAAGCAACCAACATTACAACAACCCATAATTTCCTGTGCGTGCGTAGACGGATGGACGCAGGCTGATGCGCACCGGAATACCTAGTGTGTACCTAGGCAATCGTTAAATAACAGCCTTTCGGGAAACACAAATTTACAACGACTGGCGCAACTGATCGCCGCTGGCACCGGTTCAACCTATGTCAACGAATGGATCCGATGAAACGCCGATACCAGGAAGAAACTGTAGCATGATCGTTAGACTGCGAACCTTCGTGCATAAATGTCCTCGGAAACTCGTATTGCAGAATACGTACACAGTTCGTCCATTTTGTAACTAATTCAGTCAGAATTTTATGGAATTTTTACTAAATATAGTTAAGGACTGCTTTTTTATACCGTGTCGTAATGCCGCCTATTAGAAAACTCCGGATCTTTATGCAAAATAATGGCTGCTCTTTACTTTACCGGACTCAAAATTTTTGCCTTTCTCCTACAGATTATGATGTACTTGGTATGTAATCCAGTAGATTTGTACCCGGGGCGGCTGCACAGATCGAAGTTTCGATCCTGTAGGATCAATGGTTCAGGAGTTATGCTTGTTTACAGTTGTGCATTTCTCAGTATTTTTGACAGGTAAGGGCGCCACCATATTGGTTTGTAGCGTCGCGCGCCGCTTACCGAGCAGAGCCGCTACGTGGTACAGTAAATGCTCGTTCGTTGCGAAACTGCCTGGGGTTTGAGTTCGCAACGAGCGAATAGGGAAGCCTTTTTTGATTTATGACTGCGTCTAGATACACGCCGACCGCGCCGAGTGAGACTTCAATAGAGAGCCGAACATAGAGAAGGACAGAGCGAAATACGGATCGCGTGACCGAAACGTGTCGCCGTCGCCGGCACAATTTAAAGGCCCACGAGTTCTTACAATGTGTGTAATGGCAGTGATGGAATTGTTCATTTTCCATTAGGCTTTTATGGGACTTTCACTAACTCATTTCTGGCATTTTTCTGTTTAAAATGATACCAAACACGATATAATTTGGCCAATATTTAGTGGTTTAATCGACGATGAAAGTTTCGAACGCAACGAAGAAGAGCGTATAGGAAAGAAAGAGACGCGCGGACAGTCGTCGCCGCCGTGCGGAGCGACTCGGCCGACTCGGCATTGACAGGCAGTGGAGTGGGTAGGCACGTCGCAACGAGCGCATAGTAGATTCTTCGCAACGAACAAACATTTACTGTAGTTGGTTGGTGATTAGGTCGGTGGGACTCTTAAGCCAAAAATACTGCAGATTGCTCAACTTTAAACAAGCATAACTCCTGAACGATTGATCCTACAGGATGGAAACTTCGATCTGCAGCCGTCCCGGGTACAAATCTACTGCATCACATACCAGATACAGAATAATTTATAGGAGAAAGGCACAAAATTTTGAGTCCGGTAAAGTAAAGTTTACCCAAAATAATTTATATTTTCTACTAACAATTCTAATATAGTGAAAATATGTCAACACTCTTAAAATCTTTTAAGCTTTTCGCTGTTTTAAATTGCACCTACTCATTCTTGTCATAAATGCACAAAACTCTTACAGTCTACTTATTTGCTACTATTCTTAAAGGTACATCTGCAGACAAAAACGATTTGCATCGGTTTCAACAAACAGAAACCAAATAGGTTTCATCTTTCCTTTTATAAGTTTAATAAGTTGAATCTAAACGTTCTTGAATTTTTTAATCTATCTACTACATCAAATATATCTGCTCATTTTGTTATATATAAATGCATCAAATCCGCAGTCTATTCATAAAAATAATCAGAATTCAATGGAGCTGGACCTCTTAATTTTTTGTGCTTTCTTAATGCAAGTGGCTCTAATATAATTCGATGGTCCGCTGTACCTCACAAATTTGAATATCTCGCAAAAGCATAAAGACCCAACGTAGTCCAATAAGAAGATCCAGCTGCAAATAAGAAGAAAAAGATCACAAGCCGGCGGAGATAGTTACGGTAAACAAGGATAGTCTGCGAGTATCTGGTCCGCGAAACCCTCGGAGGCATCGCGTAACAGGAAAAAAGTCCAGATGAAACAGCCAGGGGGATGGAACGGGGTTCGGGGGTGGTGAATAAAGTGCACGAAACGTGGAGGCTCTGAATTACCCTCCGGCGTGTAGACAATAACGCTCGAAACAGTCGTTCTCCGCTTCTGATATTAAACTATCCCGGAAATTCGCGCGACCGAATTAATAGGAATGAAAATGCGAGGGAGACCCAGCGAAACTCGAGCGAGTCGATGGCGGGATAGCCGTGTATGTATCCTCTTTTCTCCGGGCGCCGCTTTCAACTTGCTTCCCCCGACCGGAAAATCCGTTTCCAAATGGCTCGCTAGTGTTTATACTGTTTATACTGTCCGTCCCGGCGCGGAACGGTTCCGTTCAGTATAATAATACTTCTTTTGTTTAGTTCCCGATACGTGTATGTGCTGACGCGATCGGACAGTATGAACATCTGCATACAGGATGTGCCAAAAATGTAGTTCATTGAATGGGGTGATTCTTGAGCTCATTTTAAGCAGCTTTTTCCTTTGCGAAAATTTTCTCCGAGCCTCTGTTAAGGAGTTATTCCCGAAATACGCGAACCAATCATAGCGCGACTACAGCGCAGTGGGCGGAGTCCGGCTCAATGTAGCGTTAGCATTGGCCGAGCCAGAGTCCGTCCGCCGTAGCAGCGCGCTGATTGGTCCGCGTTATTCGTCAATAACTCCTTAACGAAGTAGCAGAGAAGACTTTCGCAAAGGAAAAAGTTATTGGGTATCTCACAATTTCCTCGACCTTCTAAAATATCCTTGAGATAAATGAGGATAGTGTAGGATAGGGGCTATCATATGTGTCTAAGAAGCACTGGTAAAAATGACCGGTTCCAGATTTTTCATTTTACGATTATTGATGTAACAAAAACAATTTCATATGAAATGATTGTATAGATGTCTTTAGTGGAACATACATTACAATAGGGGCTGCACAAAGTCTAAATAAAATCAATCTTGTCATTTTTATAAGGGAACATGCACCAGTTAATTTTAAGGCTCGGTAGGTTTAGTGTTAAAGAATGTTTGTTTAATCGATAACGCAATCTACAGAACTTCGATCGAAACAGGAGACTAACCGGCCAAGGACAGACCTTAATGGAAACGTTAACGTCGAACTTCTTCAACGCGGTTACCGAAGAACTTCTTCGGAAGAATGTCGCTGAAGTTCGAAACGCAAGTTCCTACCACGAAGAGAACTTCCTGCGAGACTGCGTTGCTCGTACCTTTTAATTGGAAACCGAGATGCAATGTTTTCCCGACATTCGAACCGCGTTCTTTATCTTGCCCGATTCAATTAAAAATTTAACTTGTCGGCCGCAGTTCTCCTTTTTGTTTCTCGGCGTGTTGCTACTAGCCTGCGGATCTGTATCACGCTTCCGTGAAATACAAGAAAAGTTCTATACAAACTTCTATACAAAGATAAATTGACACTACCTTTTCCTTTCGTTTTAGTCGCACAAACTTTTCTAATTTATTTTACTGATCATCCTGTAAAAATGGAGCGGTTTAACGAATACTAGCCTTTTTAGATTATTTTCGGAGATTGAAAACTGCTTTTGAAAAGTTAATTTTGAAAGAAAAAGATCGACTTTTTATTATAAAAATGTTTTGTGTTGCAGCTGCTATGATTATACAAATGTTTTTGTCAGAACATTTAATCCAGACCATTCTAGTAGCAGCAACAGTTTTTTGAGAATATATATATATATAGGAAAAATTTGTTCAGAAACCTTGAGAATATAATTACCAAAAGAGTTTAAGCAAGTCGTCTAGCGGAATGATAAAAGAAAAAAAGGAGCAGATGCATAGAAGTTTCATTTTCCATAAAGATCTGCAGTCTACCGATAACAATTGAGCCTGGATCTTCGTTTGTCTTGAAACAGGCGCGAATATTCGAAAGACAGTGAACGCGCGTCGCACAATTCAAAGACGAAACTCGGCGACGGGGACCGTCGAATCCGCACAGAACGTTTCATATGCTCAACTTCCTGATAACGGCGACAGTGCCATTTCCCTCTTACGACGAATTAGCCATGCAAATGCAATTCGAAGTGCGCCAGTCAACGTACTCGCTGCCTCCGAGTTATCGCAGCCGTCGTTATGGCAAACTCACGCGAATGTGCGTGGGCCGGCGCGGCGTTTTGTTGCGTCTGGGGGGGGCGGTCTCGCGAAACCCTTTACGACCGCGTGAAATGTTGATCGCAAAAACGCGTTGCCATTAACGAAAACTAAACGGTGCTTTCTAAACCGCCGTGAAAGCTGCACGATCATTTTCTGATTGTTTGATTGAAGGCTCCGTGCCGTTAACACGATAGTTCGGTACTGTTTAGGATTGTATAAATGCTCATTTTTATTCGAGAGAAACAACTTTTATACAGAGTTTCAATTTATTTATTCCAGACGATATGTACGTATCCATCTTTGTGAATAACATTTCAAAGGGCTGATTGACGATGAATGTCTGCTACCTATTGAATCTATTATACTTTGCTTATTAATAATACATATTATTAATTACACTGTCCAACAAATTTCAACTTTTTTTATGTTTCGAATATACTGTTGGGTGGATCTTATAGCGTTTCTCGCGCTGATTCCAAATCTGCTCTTAATTTTTCTTATACACGCACAGTTTTTGAGAAACATGACCTTGGAAAAAAACGCATTTTTCAACTTTAAACAAATATTCTGATGTTACTATAAAAGATATTGTGAATTGTTCTTTACAGCAAAAGATTCTACAGACTTTCCCGAATCCAGTGATACCCAATACTAATACATTATGATTGTTTAAACATGTTTAACAATGTTTAACATTGGACAGTATGTATTATTAAATATAAAGCAATAATCTATATTATTAATAATATTGATTATTGCTTTATAACAATGACACGATTGCTGTTATTTAGACTTGGTACAATTTTCAATGCAGAAGTCCATTCAGAAAATTCTTACGAAGTTATTTTAATGGTTTCAGTCATTGTAAATGAAGAATCAAGAACAAGTCATTTTGAGCCCTTCGATGGTTCTAGTATGTATATTGTAGTTTCTATTAAACATTAAATTTTTTAATAACCTGTGGTCTGTTGTTCCAAGAATACGTGAAGTGATAATTAGTAGCTGCCTGTTTCATTCCTATCCAAAAAGTATCTCTCGCTGATTTCCATCTGAAAGCTTGCACCTACGCAGTCGTTTATGGGCAAGGGCACCTCAAGGCTATTCGTAATCGATTTCCTTATCCTCTGCTATGTCACTGAACACGGAAAAGCCAAGCGCCACTTCACGCGAGAAATTAAAGCGACCTCGCGTCGTAAAAACTAGATTACTGTCAAATGCTTTGTGACGTCATATGTGTCATAAATTTCGGCCTTGGCATTTAAATATCGCGAAAACACGACAGTTTCGCGAACTGCGCACGTTTAATTGCACAACTGCGCTACCAAAGCGAACAAAAACTAAAAATAACGTATGAAGAAATACATATACTCAAAAGATGGATGAAAATAGAAGAACTTACTCGCCTTTTTAATGAAGAATATGGAGTTTCGGAGAATTTAAAGACCTCGACGTACTATCTCGGGCTATACACATGAACTCTCTGAAAGAAACAGCACCGTCTTTTCGACGTGCTACAGTGTTCCTGGCAAGTTAGTTATCGTCCAGAGATTGAAGGTAAATCCAGCGATTCGTTTAGGGAGCTTCGATAACGGTTATCCCCCGATCTCGGCGCGATAGTATCGATTCGGGTTATCTAACAAGGTCACTGAACCTCCTTGACCATTATGGAGGATGTTACGTATCGATTCCCGTTCCCCGTTCGCTTCTATAGAACGAACGTCAGTTATCGTGGTCCGAGGATCGATATCCCCCAGCGTGCTCTAAAAAATATTATTGGAATTGTTTAGATCAAGCTAAGTGTTCAAGCTAATAGAATTAAAAAAATACGAACAGATAGCTATTTCCATGCTTTCAAAGTAAAGCTCCGAATGTACATTTCTGAAAAGATCTGACATATTAAAGCTTCAAATTTATTCAGATAGTTTGGTTGTCCGCGCAAGAATTCGCAGCAGTAAGCTGCTGCAAGAGTGTTTTCGAAAGCCTACGGTGCGCGGCCGTAACGGGACAAATTGCATACGAGCAACAATTAAACGAAATTGCACGTTCTGAGCTAGGACGGCGGGGCTTTTATGCGCGAACGACATTCGAGAGCGCGGTGGACGGTGACGGAAGAATTAACGAAACGTGTGTTTAAAAAGAAGCGATGAAACTCGAGACGAAGCCGTTCCATCTGCATTCGTGGCGCTCAAAGAAGTTCGCGTAAATAGAAACAATATTCACAAATAATCACACGTTCACATTCATTCTGTAAGAGTGCCCGAGGGCAAACGTTATAATTTAACTTAGCATTGCAATTGCGCAATCTAGCCGATTTCTATAATTGCACTGTTCATCGAATTATAACCTGGAATAATTGCATGAGCTGCCCTGCATGTTAACACGTGGACGAATATACTTCAGTGTGTGGATATGTAACGCAAACGATGTTCACTCACATTTCGTTTATTTCGCTCAACCAAATCCACTCTCATTATGTTCCTTTCTCATTCTCGCCACATACATCCACACATTCAATTATAACTTTGATAACATCTACAAAATGTGCGAAGGCTATCAAAGATATTGAACGATTGACATTCCTTTCAACCCCGGTTCCCCTTGAAAGAAATAAAAGTTTGATTGATGATTATCGTCGCGTAGGCGGCAATAAAATTCGGAAAATTGTGGCATACATCTCTTGTGAAATATCGTTGGTCGTTTCGTTCCGAAACTTCAATTACCCGGTATTAATTACTCACGGCGTCATCAGACGGATTCGACCGCTCGGCACGCATGCGTCGGCCGTAGAACGTCGGTGTGCAGTTCGAATGAAAATCAGGCGACCAATTAAAATGATTCCGCGCAACGAATTGAAACCGTGCCCGAGCAACACCGATTGATTCGGGCGAGACGCGAGAGCCGGCGATTATGCGAGTGATACGGTGCGCCGAAAATGCGCATTTCGCCCAAGGCGAAATAAGCGAAAAACTCGCCACTTTTAACAGAACATGACGATTACAATTACGCTTACTTTAATTGACAAGCTTTATTTAGAGAATAATATATTTGTTTAATGTTACTGTTCTGAATCGGACATTTTATATGCAACAACCTAATAATTCAGGCGACCAATTATTAAACCTGCCACGGTCAATTGTCTGGTTTTCTGGGTCACAATTGTTGAAATAATATAAACGATTTTCAAGGAAATTACACATGTTGAGATGAAAACCGTACAAAGTTTAAATAAATTCAATCTTCTCGTACTTCTATAAGGTATTTCACTTATATTTGTATTGTGTTTGGTGTCTATGGAACAATGATTTGATCCGCGCCAGCCCCGGCGATTATGCGAGTGACACGGTGCGCCAAAAACGCGGTCGACTGCCATTCCGAGAGCGTCGGGAACGGGAGAGAGATTTTTACAGCTTCTTAACTACAGCCTGGCGTCTCGGTGTACGGGCCCAGCCGCGTATTATTCCTCGCGGGATCGTTACCGAGCAACGGGTACAATTTAGAAAATTTAATGATGCTTAATAAGCGCCCCGGAATATTTACGGAACACTCTGTTGATTGTGTTCGCGGCCTCCGCGCCCGTCGCGGATCTTTCTGCATCGTTAACTTTTAATCATCACTGGACCGAACCACTCGCGACCAAAGGGGAACGTGACCAAACAAACGTTGCAGTTTACCCGGGGTGCACCTAAGTTACCAGAGATTAAGTCATTACAGGCAGGAATGCCCCTACACCGCCTTGGGCATCCGTCAATTCGATACGAATCTTAATTGAACTTTCGGAAAACCCGTTACACCCGTTGCGAGATCGTTTCCCTCTTTTTCTGGCTTTTCGTTTTTTACTTGACCGATGGCAACATATTGCCTGCAATTTATCAACCCCGCTGCGTTCTTTGGCTCTTTCGAGTGAACTTCGATAATGCGACAATCCAATTAACCCTTGGACGCCAAGGGAGAATGATGCAAGACAGGAAATTTAATAAATGAGAATATTAACGAAGATGCTTCCATAAAAGTGTGAAGTGTTTTGGAAAAATAATTTACGCGTCATCAAAGCGGCCCGTGAAGCCATTTGGGTTGGCCAGGCCTGATTTAGCCGATTGAGGGTACCGATAAACGTGGCGACTGTGACAGAGGAATACAGATGTCGCTCGTATGGCGAAAGAAGCATGCATTTTTCTGTTTCATAGAATTTTATTTGTTACATCGTAATATACACATGTGAGAAAACTATTAACCTTGATAAACGTAAACTTTCTAGTTTCGGTTTCATTAATTAAATTACTTAAATTAATTTAGCACTTAACACGTTATGTACCTACCAGCGACTATTTCATAAGGATTTTTCAATAGATATCCTTCACAACAGTAGCACCTTCGATCCTAAACCAACAAGTCACTTCCAATTTCACTTCGTGAAAAGATTTTTGAGTTTCCTTTCAGTACAGCACAGTTATTGAAGATCCTATTAATAAGATCGTAATTATTAAAGATCCCGTTAAAATTCTAGATTCGTACAATTCGAAAGTTCTGATCTCTCCAGAAGAAAACAATCGGAGCTAGACATAAAAGCCCCGAGCCGAATGAGCTGACTGTCAAAACACAGATTGATAATATTTCTCTACAAGCCATCGGCGATTTCATCGTTGAATAAATATTTCCTTTCGCGCGTTACACTGGCGAGCGTAACGTTATCGATATTACCACGATGAAATCGCTACTGCCGCGGACATCGGCAGCCCGATAAAGTTGCAAAGGTTATTCGCGAGAAATCAAGAAGGAAGCTCGAACGTCGGGGTGTTTTACGGTTCATCGGATTTCACTATCGATCTCGTCTGGGATCGCCTTGCGACCGTATAAAATTCCACGGCGCGTCGGCAGGTGGTGAACGCTAAAACGAGCCGCTGGGGCTCGGGGGAAAAATTGTCGGCGGTACCGCGAAATAATAAGACGAGGATGAGGCCAGGAACCGGAGGTAGGAGGACCTGAGTCCTGAAGAGTCGGGAGAAGCCGCAGGTAGGAGCAGATGTTCGTATGGGCACGCGACAGCTGTGCGCCACGGTTCTTCCTTCGTTTAGGCGATTTGATATCTTCCAGTAAAATAGAAGCTTGTCCCGGATTCTCAAGAACGGGCCTTCTGTTCGCTATCCAACGGACTTGCCCGAAAATTTGTTCGACGACAACAATCCCACAATGGCAAACACAACATTAATTCAACGAGCAGATAGCTTTTACGAAGGAACAAGTCTCGCTCATGTATTCGTTATCGTGGGTCGTTTCTGCTTCCAGCTGTATATCTTCTAATATTTTCATTACTAATGTTTATGATGTTATATTTGATGAATCGCTGAATTTCCTATTTTTATTGTAGAAGGGTTTAAATGCCTTGTAAAGTACCACTTGCGTGTTCAATTAGGGACCAAAACAAGTGCCTCAGAACCTTTTCAGGTCTCCTTAAAGCTTAAAACAAAGCAAAATGTGAAAATATGAAATTTAAAGGGCGCACGGAATCAAGGAGCCTGAAGAAGGTATCCACCCACGTTCACTCCGCTGCCCTCACACTTATCATGCAGAATTATGCATATGAAACTGAAATTCGCTGTTACGAGCTCCGTTGCGCGCGACGTCTAGGCTAATAGGCATGATTTCTACTCTTCTGCGCGCGGTGAAATGAAATTACACTTTTTGGGGAACTGAAGCGAAAGGAACAGCGGAGAAATTGTATTTCTCTTTACGCCTGTCCTTTCTCCATTTTGTTCGTGTTCGCGATGGACCGCGCAGGTCGAAAACAAAGCCGTGTTTGCAAACCCAGATTGGAAAGGATTTGTGCAATCTCTGGTCGCATGCGCGTCACGTGGCTCGGATCCATATTTCCGACTATGAGAGCCACTGGCGTGCAACGGGGCTATTTGCGTGTGTATAGAAATAGTAGATCCACCCACGTCTAGACCGGTGGCACACGACTCGCGTGCCACATATTTCCTTTCGAAGAATAAAAGGCACCCTCTTCCCGCAGAGTCGTTCATCCTTCCCTAGCCGCGTGCGCGCGCGAGCCTGAAAACCGGTCCAGATGCAGCGGATTTAAGTGGCATACCAGCTGCCGCTCTCTATGCGCTCCGAGAGACACATTTCCTTCCGCAAATAATGTACAATACGAGCCAACTCTCCTCGGAGCACGTGGATGTTCGCATTCGCCGCCGGAAGGAGCAACCACTGCCGAACGCTTCTCTATAAGGACGAATGTACGTTCGCGAAACTACTCAGAATCTCCATAAAACCCCCCTCGGAACAAGCCCATCGAAGCATCAGAATAACTCCGATTCGACGAGGTAATCTCCGTTTTTGCTGGGACCACGCTGAGTCGCCAGATTAAGACTTCTGTCCCCGAGACTAATCAAAAGACTAATCAAAAAGTTTTGACTAATGACTATTTTGCTATGACTAACATTCACGAGGACTATTCATTTTTAAACATTAATAGTTGATTATTGCCCTACTTTTGCTGCCACGCTGGTCGATTTTTCGAAAAAGTGTAACAAAGATCAATATGGCTTCGCAATTTTGCGCTACAACATAACTTACAGCTGCATTCGTCAATAATTCCCGTTTAAATATTCACTTGCTACTATTATTATGGGACAGAGGGAATAATAAAGTATAATAAAAAATGGACAGTGGGGGAACCGGTACACTGGTAGTGGGAGTCGTGAAGCGACAGCGGAGAAGAAATTGAAATCTGGATGATTCCAAAAATTCGTGAGACTTTCAGAGACCTCAAGATCTTCTTTGGAAAAAACCACGCACTTTTTACGAAACAGGAATCCACCAGATTGCAAAACAATGGAAAATGTAGAAAATGGTGGTGACTGTACACTTGGTCAATAAAACGTTGGTGTCTTATTTTCCAATCGGGCACAAACGATCACCTAATACCTTCGTAGATCATCTTCGTGTTGCGAGTACTATGGATGTCCTGATGTCCATCCTCTCTCATTTTCTCCCTCATTTGACGCCATCGCGTGCGAATTCTCGTTACAATGTTGTAACGAGAGGGCACAGTGGTTTCCAAGATTGAGAACCACTCGAGCATGATTCGACCATAAACGCTCAATCCTTCAGAGACATCCGCTTACGGTTCTTCTAATGAGGGAGGGCACGCGCGCCACATGTTTCCGAAGAGCAGACCTCATCCTCCCGTTTCTTTCACCCTCCAGACTCGGAAAAAGTCGCACGAGCGTGGCATTTAGCAGCCCCTACCCTATGAGAGACTTTGTCGCGCGTGTAATGTACTCGCGCCGAGTAAATACCATCGCCCTCGTTTCCGTGTTTTGGTTGGTTTGCCGGGGACACTTGAAAGATTTACAATCCTCCGGCCTTTTCCGAGTGCAATCGGGCCGCAGTACAATCTCTATTGCTTCTCGAGTCTCGAAAATAAACCATGGAAAGTCAGCTCTTTTCGGCCTCAATAATTTATTGTTCGCATTCACAATTACTCCTGTTTATCGAATTAACCCTCTGCGGACAACATAATTCGCCGGCTAGTTCCGTCGAGTTTTTAATCTACAGGAAGTTTTTCATTTTTAACCCCTTGCCGCATTTTAACGAGTCAGACTCGTCATGAAGATTTGAACAAAGTCTAACAAATATGATTGTTACGCGTTTGTTTTTAGATGAAATAAAACTTGATTCGTTTGTAATCAATATTTAAGCATTCCATTTTCCTTTCCCTTCCACGATATTTTTGGAGATAAAGACGTTTTAATCACTGTAACTGTAAAAGAAATGGTACGGCAGGGGGTTAATATCTTAAAAAATCGTGAACTACAGATCTAATTCGACTCAAGTTAAGTTAATACGAGTAAGTAAGGTATATAAATAATTTACTCCGTCTCAGAGCAGCAGAAATGGATCTCATTTGAAATTCAAAGTGCTTGTAATGGGAGAAAAAGAAATCGAGTTCTCTGGTCTTTCCGGAACCCGTATTCGCAAGTTCGGGGAGTT
This sequence comes from Lasioglossum baleicum, assembly GCF_051020765.1. NCBI lineage: Eukaryota > Metazoa > Arthropoda > Insecta > Hymenoptera > Halictidae > Lasioglossum > Lasioglossum baleicum. Next base: position 20,459,385 of record NC_134932.1, read on the forward strand.
CGTGAAGTTGCAATTTTACGGTGTACCCAGTGCATCGGCAAGCCCGGAATCTGTTAAACTGCGCGTTCATTCAAAGGGAGCCCTACCGCGATGGAAACCGAATCGCAACGTGCACGTGGGTCGGGAAATTTCGCCTGTTGGTCTCACCGAGGCGACAGAGAGAACTCCCCCGAAGCAGAAGCACCATCAAATTACCATAAATCTCGGTAACTGATAAACGGGGGGCCCTCGTACGAAAAGTTGCCGGTGTCCGAGAGAGCACAGACAGAAAACCGGTCCAGGGACGCGCTGTGGCGGTAGTTGGACAGCAGCTGCCGCCCAGAACGACATGCCTGCACGCAACACCGTCGTGAATATGCAACAATGCAACCCCGGCATTTTTCTTGAATCGCTGCACCGTCGCGCCGCGTCGCCGGCGAATTATCGTTTGCCGCGGCGTAATTAATTTAATGTCGAGCACGGTGAACCACAGCCGACTAGCGGTCACCAGAGGAAAGCCTCGTGCGCGGTTGTAAACGATCGTTTCAGCAAACTATGCCACACGCGGAAATATTCGCTACGCTAGAAACTCCGGTTTGCCTCGAAGAATAAGGAGACAGCTTTTCAACCCTCCAAATGCAGTGACTCTAAAAAGTATTGGCACACCAAAGGGTCTAGCAGAACCGTGCCATTTTTCATTTTGTTTGTCTGCTAAACAATGTTCTTTGCCGGAAACAGTGGTCTGTAAAATTCCAGGTCTCTACCCCTGGAAGATAAATTTTTTTCAACCCTTACTAACTGATTTAAAATTCTGAAAAAACATCTTAAATCAAGCTAGTTTGTAGCTTCATTTTCGTTTTTCTTTCACACTTTCATATCTTAAAAATATCTTAGGCTATTCACCCTTATAAGAATCATTTATCAATCCATGCTTTTTTTAAATCGTTAATATTTATATATGTGTGTTGGAGGGTTTATTCATTCAACTTTAAATAATCAAGATTTACGAAAATTTAAGGGAATAGTGTGTTTAACTCCGGTAGAAAGTATTGTTGTTTTATTTTCTTTATCAAATTTAAGGGGATTTCCTTTTACTTCTGGATTTTATTCAAAAGATTCAATTTTAGAATTTATAAGAATTAGAACTAGGAACAAATTAATAATTTGTATTTTAATAATTTCTACCATTCACCCTTATATACTACCCTTAAACGAAAGGGTAGAGATCTGAAATTTTACAGAATTGTGTTTTAGGCGAAGAACAGACGAAGAAGTTTACCCTTAAAGAAGCACGTGTAGTTATGTCTTTGTAAAAAAAGAAAAATCGGGGAAAAAGGTTCAGATTTTAAATCAAAACTGAAAGTAAAATGAGGATGTTGGTAGCAGATCTGCCTGTTCAATTATTCAGTGCAACGTTACGAGCAAGATTTACCCACTGCATCGGTCGACAAGTTGTTAATACCTTCACAGAGGGTCTATTATTCATTTCTTGTCACGTGGCATTACGTACAGAACTTGTAATTGCAGTTCAGATCTTTCCCCGCTACATTGCAACGAAGTTACCCAATAATTACAAACATGGTACCGCTGTAGGTTATCGCTCTGTCTGCAATGATCCCAGTCTTTAATCGTCGCAAATCAATGCTGGGTCATTTGTAACCCATATCTTGTAGCCGAGAGGATAGGAGACTTTAATTTATTGATTTCGGATGTGCTCCTTTTCACAGGAGAAATAAAACTAAAGGTAACGTCTCGTAATAAAACTTTGAGGGGACATGCCTTTTGCAAAAATATCAGACACATTTTTTTATAACGACATCTATTAAAGGGGTGGAAACTACCCTCATGAAATATATTTGGTTGAATAACTTGAATATTATTAGAACTAGAGAGATGGTTTAAACGTAAAAATTGTGTATTTTTAACAAGAAATCCATCTGGATAACCTGCTTTTAAATACCTTAATTTGTTGCACATTGTTCATTTTCCCATTACAGCCTTCATATATTTTCCCGAATATTTAATTTCTGTATTTTCAAAATGTGACTTAACGTGCGCCTGACCTCAATGAAATACGTAAAAATTTTAACTTATCGTTAGAAACTGGGTACATAGTTAAATGACGACTTTTATACTCTCTGGGTAAAAATAGACCCACTATAGTTATAGCCATGTGAATGTTGATGGTATTGGCCAACTAGCTGATAAGAAAATCAGTTTACAATAAAATACATAAAAAAACCTTTTTAAAAACTACGCTTATATTATAAAATGCACTAAAATGGAAAAAATAATTTTTTTCCTGGTTCTCCATAAAATACCGAATCCTGTTAAATGATTAATAATACTTTTCCCCAAAATTTTAAGCAATTAGAATAGATAGAAAAATTTGATATAAATTTAAACAAAATCATGACATTAGTGACTATAAAAATAAAAGCGTGGAGCGCCCACGAAGATTACGTCAATATAGTTTAGCGCTTCACCGTTTTATTTTTATAGTCACTAATGTCATGATTTTACTTTTTATATCAAACTTTTCTATCTATTCTAATTGCTTAAAATTTTGGGGAAAAATATTATTAATCATTTAACTGGATTCGGTATTTTATGAAGAACCAGGAAGAAAATTATTTTCTCCTTTTTAGTGCATTTTAATATAAGCGTGGTTTTTAAAAAGTTTCTTTTCTATATTGTATTTTCTACTTTTATTGTCATCGGAAGCAAGTGTGTAGACAAAATTTCAGCAAGATTGGATTATGGGAAGAAGTTTAACATTCGATTATAAGATGTGACGCATACAACGAGTTAGTATAAGCGTGGTAATTAAGACACAAAGAAAATCCTGAAAGTGTATAAAATGATTCATAGATATGGTATTTACCATATCCATGAGACTCTCGTGGTCGACGTATGAAACGCAGTCGACAGTGGTTCCGTGTTTCCTCGATAAGTAGTCGTTCCGAGCGTGTTTGGATCGATTCTTTCGTATGCATTGGAGCCAAGGAACCGAGGAACAGATAGATTGAAACGATTACCAGCCCGACGTAGTCTTTCATTCGTAAGGCGAGTATAAAGCCGTTTTATAGAGTGGTACGCGGCCGTGCATGCATTTATAGTGGACGTTATGCGCCCGTTCTAATACAAGAAATGGTATGACTACCTGGACTCGACGCGACGATGGTGGCTAGGATAGAAGACGTTGGATTACCGCGACAAAGGAAGCCCGGAACGATTTCGTTTCGGCTGTTATCGGCGGTTATCGTCGAACGGCGCGTGCCACGCCGCTCATCTGTATTCAACGAAAAGCTCCGTATCATTCTGATAAATTGTACGTGCACGTGCGTCTCGCATAGTTAAACCATCGATTCTTCTCTTAGTATTCCGGTTCCCTTCGGTAATAGGCTGGCCAACGTGCCGCGGCCGCTGGCATTTCGATCACGTATCTGTCATTACTATTCGTCGTCCGCCGGTATCCAAGCCGGAGCCAATAATGGCCGGTTGTTTTTAATTGCCGCCGCGCCGCGCCGCGCCGCCCCGATTAAAAGATTTCGATGCCTCTCGAACCGTCGAGACGCGTCGCTGCGGCAACCGTTTCACCATAAAACATGAGATACCGTCGATATCGAGACCGCACGATTACATCGAGCGAAAACGGCGCGGCCTCTCTAACTTATTTTCATGGCACACATAGTCCATCGGGTACCCGTTCCCACCCGACAATTTAACAATTTCCAAACCACCGATATGTTGCCACCATTATTTTATAATATACGAACCGAAGAACCTGCTGTAATTAGCACAGAGTTATTTGAATAAACCCACAAAAATGCAATTGAACGTCAAGCGGCTGTTGAAAATAAGCTTATGCGGCTTTTTTCGACATTGTACTAAAAATATCTTCCTGAGAGTACGAGCCTGACTGTGGATTTTGTTCATTTGTGACAAAAATCTGCCGGGCGGAAGCCGCCCGCGACAACCGTGACAAAACAAGAGAAACACAATGGATCTCGTAATTTGTTTAAAATGCTCGTTAGTGTTTCGTGTAGCTTATGATTCCAGCTTTCCATAATGTGGTAAAAGTCACGTTGATGTTCGGAATAGAGATAAAATTACATGTAAATTATTATGAAGGTTTCAAAGGTTAATGAAACATAATGTGGACAGAAGGCAGGTGTATCTTGAATATTTTTTTAATAGTATTGTTTTCAATGATACAGAACCACAAGAGTAAACGAAGTAAACTGCATTTTTAAATACTATTAATATATCATTATAGATTACACAGGGTGTCTCGGCTGAAGGAGGCCATCTGAATATCTCCTTTATTTTTAATGACGCAAAAAAAATATTTGTGGCATAATTTAAATGGTATCGAAGGAGGAATATCATAGAAGAACAATTTTTTTGTCCGGTCATTCCTTTTTCTTTTTTTTTATTCTTTTTTTTATTCTTATTTTTATTTTTTTATTTTATTTAAAGGAGATATTTAGGTGGCCTCCTTCAACTGAGACACCCTGTATTTGGCAATAATTTTTATATTTCCTTGGTAAATCTGGGCATTCTACTATCGAATTCTAATGTGATTTCATGGTTTCATACATCCAACCCCACCTACCACAGCGTTAATCATTGCCACAGCGTGCCCTGTGGACAACCGGGGAAATTTAACGTTATCGCGACTTCATGACCCAGAAATTTTCGATGATTCTAAGCCAACGACGCGAAAATGATCCGTGTCGCGTTTTCGCGAGCGGGGGGTCGTTGGTATCGTGGTTCCACGACCCAGTGGTCATCGGCGTCGAATTCCGTGTCACGGAGTCACCGATATTGGCATTTCATGACTTCGGCTCCGCCATTATTGAAATCCCGCGACCAAACTGTCGCCGATATCGTGCCACTGGGTTCGATTATCTTCGGTATTGATCTTCAACTTCTCAGGTTACGACCGCCACTGTCTGCTGGCGATGCTCGGTCGTTCCAAACTGTAATGAAATGTCTAAAACGGTTTCATCGTTTACCAGGTTATAAACTCGAGAAGGATGAAATATTGTTGAATGCCAAGGAAACTAGAGGAAGAGCTGAGGCCTCTGCGTTACGAAGATTAACACGTTCACAGTTCACAGAGTATCTAAGATTGAGTACGGAGAAAGGCGATAGCTTTTTTAAAGGCGGTAATAACGGGTCTCCTCTTAAGTAGATTACGATGCGTTATTCTACAAACATCAAAGAAGCCTTTAAGGCTGATTTTATTTGCAGAGCTTGTTGTCTTCAATCACGTACGATGTATGTAAACGCGAGGTAGTGAACATGTTAAACAACAATGATGCAGCAAATATTTCTTTTAACAGCCGCAAACGTGGATTTGTTATTTTTCGAAAAAGAAATATTGACAGGATAAATGGCGTTGCACAAAGGAACTCCGATACGCAGTGCAATAAATTTATCTTTTGATTGCGCGTGATTGCAAATAGTAACAGTGCATCGCCCAGAGCTGTTCTTTAAAGTGCACCCCTATGCGAGCACAAATCCATGCAGCGAAGGCAAACAAAAAGATTTAAAACAGCAGGTCCAACCATTTCCGATATGCGGAATATACTATTTACTATTTTATCTAGAATTCGAGTTACACAAGTTAAACAACGTGCTGCAAATAATTCTGTTTCACGTCGATTTATATTTTGCATGTTGAGAGCGAGGCAGGAGGGAACACGCGCGAAACTGTAATCTCGTAGGCGATATTTAAACATGCGCGGCGAAGTTATTCGGAACTATTGATTTCGGCGATGACTCTTTTCACTGGGGAGTCGGTTTTCCAGCGCGGTATGGGTCACCGGACAAAAGGATTTTAATCTATCGAAAATAATTCGAGGCCTGGAGCATCGCTCGTCCTCTTTCGCCGCGCCGGCTTCGAGGTCAAACAATTCTGATTAATGCTCGTCAGCTCGGTGCAAAAAAAAAATGAAGCGAGCCCTTTAACACGGTAACTCTCGACCCTATCTCGAGACAAATGAACGCGTTGATGCCCGAGTGTCGTTGCGCGAACAATTTCGAAGCGTGTTGGCGATGAACGAATTTCTGAAACGCTTTTCCACGAAAAATATTACGTCAATGGTTCTCGTTGTTTCTTGTTTTTTTTCACGATTCGAACGTCAAGCACGGATCACTTTAAGCCCCGAGGTACATTGGTCCAGATCAATTCGATCGCGTAATCCGTTGTCTCCATTTCCGGTGCGCGCCCGACCTGCGTGGAACGAGCACACCCGCTTCCCCATATTTTTCGTGTACCGTTTAGGCCCTTCGCCGATATACGATAGGTTGCTTACACGGTGCTCTATCGTTCCCTAAATCCGAGCACACCGGCCGCGGCCTCTTCGGCTCGCGATTAACCGAGCCCGGAGATTCGGGAACCGTCTGGTTCCACCGGAAAAGGGAAGTAGGTTGAAAGCCCCCGGTTCGACGTATCTCGCTGCGATCTAAATCCTTTCCAGTTGAACAGATTTGTTCCATTTAACTCCGTGAAAAGCAGTAACTTCGGTTTGACTTAACTTACAGATGGAAGTTTCGTACAAAGCCTACGTACCGCCGGCGAGATAAAGTGAACTGGAAATCGAGCACGTCTCACACGCGATATTTTACGTGTTCCAATTGCGTCCGGACAGAATCTGAATATTCCCTGTGGCCGCACACCTTCGCGCATGTTTTCTCTTTCGAGAGAATACCTTTCTGTCTGCGAAATTGCTGGGTCGCTGACCTTCGCAGCCAGAATACCGATCTTCTATTGCGATGTCCATTTCTTAAATTTGTGTTTTCACACCTGCTTATTCGGCTATTTGTCTTGTTGTGTCCTTAAAATTCGACGCAACACGCAAGATTGCACGTTTATCACGTTCGGAAGTAACGCTAGGTCTTCCACTTTCTTTCGTTTCTCCATAAGCACTTGGATTTTTTAACACATTATACATATATCGCGCACCTACTTCTGTTTAATAATTTCGCAATTTTATGAATACTGTACTTTTCCGAGCGCAACAGAACGATTCGATCGACCACACTGTTATCTAACTGCTTTCCTCGATCCATTATTTATTTTTCATTGTAATAAATGTACTTATAATGTAAGAAAATCACAAGATTCAACGTTTGAATACGTCCGCAGTAGAACACTTAATGGCAGAAGTCACATGATTGGAAAATAAACCAAATGCCTTATACTTTTGTCGAAGCAATGTCAGTCCGTGTTCACATATCTTTCTCTAATTTTGCTATGGCATGCGATACAATCCTAAGATTTCGCGTGTTTACTTTCGAGATAGTATGTAGTATTCAGGATATAACGGAGTGTACACTTTCCACCTTTAAATACAAGAAATTTAAAAATATGCTAGGTGTCTTATTATTTTGTCGAGGACTGTAAGTAGTATTTGGCAGTCATGTGTAGCGGTCATTTTCCCGAAGCCATTTCTGTAAAATACTATAAGCCTAGGTGAATGTGTAAACATCTTGGAGGCGAAAAGCCAACAAAATATCAATATTCGATTAATATAAATGGAACACATTCTGCATTAGACAACCAATACCGGTGCAACGATGAGTCGATGATACAACGAGAAATCGATGTTCTGCATACGCAATCGGCAACCTTGAACTCCGCAGGAGCAACCTTGAGCGAAATCCGTTGAAGCAGTTGGAGGCGAAAAAGTTCTGTTTTCCAGCAACCCTTCAAATAAATGATCGCGATGAACGGAGGAGTCGCGACGTGACGTTATTACAAAAACGAAGCCGACGCCACCGTGTGCTCTCAGGATCGTTCGAAGAATTGTGGGAACGCGGGTCGAGCTTTCGTTCCGTGTGAACGTGGCCTTAGAAAAAGTAGCTCGTCCTACGAGCGTCGCAATTCTACGCGAGCGACGACAGTGGAATTCGCTCGATCGTTGGCTGCTTCTTGCCTCCGTGCTTCTTTTCCTTTCATTATTCCTTGGAGCCCTGCCTTTCCTTCCTTCCTGCCGCCATTTATATGGACGGCTGATTGCACCGTCACCGCGTTTCCCTTTTCTTCGTTGACAATGACCTTCCACCGGCTCAGAATAAAACCGAGCGAAAACGTCATCTTCGTCGTCGTTGATTCGCTCCTCTGAAATTCCGTCGGTCTGAAGGAACAGTGACGCAATACCGATATTTTTCTCTGTAATTTCCTTCTTCCATCCTTTATGCAGAATGGCGGGGATTCAAATGAAAAATGCAGTCTCAACGGGGAATACAAAATTTAATTTTGAAATTTTCAATACATATAGGCTCACGTAAAAGAAATTGTACAAAACAACTTTTAGCGTTTTCTCTGTAATATCAACTAATTGCGATTTTTCCAAGTGTACTAAGTGTTCTAACTTCTCAAAAAAGTCCAAGTCGTATATGGCTCAATATTTAAAACATTATCGTCTTGTTAAGAGTGCACTTATATTAATAGTTAGCCACAAAAGTCTCCATGCATCCTTCGAGATGATGCAACTTTCTTAGCAGTGAACCAAATGACTTGTTTCATAACTTATAATATTATTTTTTTAGAACTTATAAAATTATAAAAATTAGTTCACTGAATGAATGATGTGTATTGCAAAAATGATTTATTCGTCACCACGTGACGGATTTTATGCATTTATGATACTGCATAAAAATTCACAGTCCGCTCATCGCGATACTGTAGAATATCTCTATAATCGCAGTATAATATGAAGACAGGTGATCCTCTTGAGGAAACAAGGTAAAAGCTGTTAAATCAAGCATCGTCTTCGCTTGAAGGACATAACTACTTATTCGACAAGCACCGAAGCCGAGAAATGCCACTCTCTGTTAGGTCTTCAGACTTGACGGACCTTTCCTGTGGGAGCTTCTCTGACTTCCAACGTATCGATTATACTTTGGGTCTTCAGGAATCCTTTGAGTAGAGCTCTCCGGAGTCCTCTGAGAATCTTCTGAGGGATATCTTGCCAAGAAAACTTGATCTTCTGTTGGAAATCTGTTGAAAGAACGCCGCGATCACTTACAGAATTTCCAGTCTTCTTGGATGTCTGTGAATATTTTGAAAGACAAATAGAGTCTCAGCTCCGACAATCTTAGAAGAATCTTCGCAGACACTTCAGTTTTTGAAAACTTCTGATGTCCTTGTTCAACATTCAACAATATTTTGGAAACTCCGAGGATTTTCTCAGACTGTTTAAAATCTCCCAAGATTAGATCTTTCACAACATCCAGATTCATTGAGAAATTTTAAAGATTTTCAGCAGGACCCATATTTGAAGTCCTTGTTGAACATCCAACAATATTTTGGGACCCCCGAGGATTTTCTGTGACTGTTTAAAATCTCCCAAGATTATAGATCTTTCAGAAAATCCAGATTTATTGGATTCATAGATCCATGTCTTGTAAAAATATTTGGCGACGTCGAGCCATTGCAAATACTGTCTCTGCAGCAACCGGTGCCATTATCTCGCGCGATAATCGTCGATGCTCGCTTGAATCATTGTACATAGTAATATTGCTTAACAGCCAAACGGCCCTTTTAATCGCGCCGATTCTTCTTATCTCGCTGCACGTCGGTTCTTCGAGCATTAAGGTCGATCTACACTACACTGCTATACTGCACTATACTGTGTAGATCGACCTTTATCAAGAACGAACTTCTCGGAATGTGATTCAGCTTCCATGCGACACATGTAAACGGAATAACGACTCGCCGGATGTATAATCTTGAATGGCAAATCCCTCGCGGAAAGAGTCGATGCACCATATCATCTTTACGAGCGTCTGGATTCGCCATCGCATCGCAGCGATCGAAACCTTATCCACTGTCCGATGTAAATTTTACCATGACGTTCTGAGCAGATTGTCGTTTTAAAACTCCGGCGTAAGGAGGACTGTAAAACAAATAATAAACAGTTCCGACTGTGCAAAAATAATTGTGACTTCTCCAACTTTGGCTTCTACGGCATTTTAAAGCACAGAGTTCACTCTGTTAAACTTTACGAGTGCTTTTATTTCCATTACGTCGCGTTGTTTACGCCGAAGTGAAAGGAAATCCTAGCGATTTAATCGAATGCTTCGAAAACAAGGGATGAAATGCAAACTACTCGCAGTTCAGAAATCATTTGACCGATGGGGGTGATCAGTAAACGTCATCGTGGGTTCAACAAATTATGAAGATCTACTTCTTCTCGAAAATTAATAAATTACTCAAGCTATTCAACCCCTTGCAGTCGAAGCTATTTTAATTTGAGAATTAAACATTCTTCTGACCTTGAATAATTCCATTGTATGCGATTCTTTTCATTTCATGGATATGAAATTGATATACAGTGAGCCACGAAAGTATTCGAACGCCCTTTAAAACAGAATAACTTCTTTATAATTGTACCTAACGACCTGATTTTGTAGAATCAATTAGAAGCGTTGGTTTACGAAATGATATGCAAAAAAGATTTTCCAAAAATTATAATTTACAAGGTTACATGCAAAAATAAAAAAGGCAGTTTTTGAAACTTTTCTATTTGGGTCCTTAAAGATAATTTCAAATATGTGTTTTGTAGATGTACATGTTAGTTATACACATGCTGAAAATTTCATCGAACTCGATTTACATACACACAAGCCACAAGCGATTAAAAATGGTGAAAATCGTAGTTTTACACGACTTTCGATCAGTTTCGGCTTAAAATCCACAGAATCGTACATCTTCCGATGCGTGTCGTTTTTTCCTGTGTCAACCGATTTCGATTAAATTTTCAGCACGAGTATAACTAACATAGATCTACAAAACATATATTTTAAATTTTCATTAAGGGCCCAATAAGGTTTTAAAAATTGCCTTTTTTATTTTTGCGTGCAACCTTGTAAATTATAATTATTTGGAAAATCTTTTTTACATATCATTTCGGAAACCATGCTTCTAATTGATTAAAAAGTTATTTTATTTTAGAGGGCGTACGAATACTTTCTACACTCACTGTATGTATTGATATTTTCCCGAAACATTATGTTATATATTAAAAGGATGGTTGAATTTCTCTCGTTTTGCAAAGTCGCAGAATTTCACGATGACGCCCCGCTAAAATATTTAACCAGAGTTTGCAATTCCCTGACCTATCAATATAATTTAAAAGTCTCTTTATTACATAGTTCAGTTTTGATATCCTCCGGGAATGTGTGCGACGCCGGAGCACGTCGTAGCATATCGGGCGACCGTGTTTATTCGCGGACCACTCGATCGCAAACGTGTCAATAGCATCGAGAATATCCAGGAAAAGTTTATTTCACGGTTGGGCTGGTGTTCTGGCCGACGAGAAAGAAAATGAAACGAAAACAGAAGATGCGCACGGCTTCAGGTGGAAGCTCTCTCTCCCGATGTTGTTTTTTCTCGAATTTGGAACGTTTCCAGTCTTCCGCTCTGTTTCTTTTTTTTTTTTTACTCGCATGGTGGTTTGCGAGAAATCGTTTCGCGTGTTTGCACGGGGTCGCGATGCTTGCAAACATTCGGCGAAGGATTTTCGATGCGCTCGCGAATCGCTGTTCGCAGAAGTGAACGAAAACTCCAATGAGTGTCTCTTTTAATGATACGAACGACTAACATTAAGGGATCTGTAAGTCTTTGGAAATTTGTGAGAAAATATTTGGATCAAAAATCCTTACGACTTTGATAGCGATCAGACAACAGACAATAATTTGTGCTTGTTTTAATTCCGAAATCTCTTCAACATCCATAAATTGCGTTCCTCGACAAAATTTGTATCGAAAAGGACGTACACGGGTGAAAATCAGTGCTGGGCACAGTTGGGGCCCCATAGACTTCTTCCACTAACATTTCTTCCGCGTCCCGTGACATTGGGCGCTACGGTGGGAACGGTTTTGCCTCAATTCAGGCAAATGTGTCCAGCACTGGCGAAAATAATCTTTTTCCTTCAAAACTTTCCAAACTAAAATGTGCGCACAGGTTGCGGCAAATTTATTCCGCAGTTAAGATCAACATAAATCTCTTCTTTATAACGATACCACAAAAATTGGTGTACAGTTTGACGTTACCGTTTTATTGAACCGAAAGTACCTATGCCTTTAATTCTAATACCGGTGACACAGTTTTCATTGTAACAGCACTGTGTATAACGGTAAACAAAAATCGTACACTACGTTTCACGAGGTCGTTACACCGATTACGCCGATTTGATTCACATTTGCTCCCATGATTGAAATGCTAACAATTTTTCCCTAAGATTGCTTGATCTTTTAACTTTTATTGTTACCATGTTTGCTATTCGATTAGGATCTGCGACGCAAGAGCACCTAATCGCAGCAGTAAATCGTAGCTTTTCGTTAAATAAATTACACCGAATTCTTCCGGGCGCTGGTCAACGCGTTGGACTAGTTCTTTTCTGGAGTGTGCGCGCCGTTTAATCGCGATATCAACGGCGATTTGCATACCAAACTATAGTTCGAGCCCGGTGTTGCTGTTCTCCGGTTAGAAAATCGGCAAACACGTGGAAGAATTCACTTTCTCGTGCATCGATCTGTGAATGTAAAAACGAAAAGGTGGAAAAACAAGTTTTGCGTATAAATATGTGTGCGTGGAAGGAAGCCGTGGACGTAAAACGGCGAACACTCGTTAAGTGTCATTGTTCGGGCATAGATTCTGATTCGAACGTCAGATTACTCGAGTATTATTGAAAGCACGCCATGCATGATTGCGGCGCGCTGTCATGAATATGAATTGGCAAATAGGATTGCACTTCACACGCGAAAATTCATCACGAACGATTTACGGCTGCTCCGGTTCTCTCCTGTCGGCGACTGAATTGTGTGCCGATGAAGCCGTGTACTCACTCGCACGGAGGTTTTTCAACGGCTCTTTAATTCTGCCGCTCTTTTCGCCGTGATCTACGCGAATCTGCTCTCGTTAACCGTTCGCGTCTTATAATAAATTCGACGTATTCAGTACTGATCGCAATACAGCAGTTTCAACTTGATAAGAATATTAAAAGAATTGGAGAGCATCGACGTGTTAGTTTGAATCTACCAAATTTATTGAAGAAAGAAAGAAATATTTATTTAGGGTTAAATTATTATTATAAGAATTCTTCTGAATTTGATTTTTACAAAAAGTCTCCCGAAATTCATTTAAACTGGAAAATTCCTCTAAAATGAAGGATAAAATAAAGTTATTATAAGAATTCCTCTGAAATGTTAAGATTAAAATTAAATTGTTATAAGAATTCCTCTAGATTTTTATAAAAAATCCTTTGAAAAATCCTCTAAAATTGAGTTTAAAATTATACTCTATACATTTCTCTGCTCCAAAAGTAATTTCTCTTCGATTTTAGAAAATAGATCATTTCAAATAGAAATTACCATAAGCGTCTACCAGTTGATCGATACGATCCTCTTCCTTCCATCTCGTTGACAGGAAGATTGAAACGAAACTCGACTACTTTCACCGATATGTCACAATGAAGAGAATATGATTATAACGGACGATGTGATTGCATCGAGCACAGCAAGCCGCGCTTGCAAAGAGAGAATACTACAGTGCAACCGCATTGCAGCTTTTTATTGTACTATACTAGATATTTATAAAATATAAAAGCCTACCGGAATTCAACATTCACAAACCTAAGATTTAGTGTTCGTAAAGGAGGACTTACATAAAGTTCTGCACGATTGCTCCGAAATATTTGTGTTCTACTCTAATTCTGTATTCCGATGTCGCCGGGACTCCAATTTTTCTCATAAAAGTTCCGCAGCAGTGTAGGTAACCAACGACGCAACGTTCGACCAAATTTTTTTTTCAAACTGTTCCCAGGAAACTAAAGCTGCCATCCCGATGACAGAATTGAAACCTCGAACTCCCGTTTCCCGCGATCTGTCATGTCAGCGCGCACGTTCGCTCGCTTTGACAATGATGGAAAAATAGTCTCGCACACGAGCCCGACGATCGATTCCGGAACAAGCGCGCATCTAGCAACCGTTGACAAACCGTGCGCCGAAAAAATAGGGTATTCGACGTATTCGTTACGATGACGAACGCGTACGCAGAACGGAAGGGAAGATACGCGTTAGGATCGCATTAATTGGCTGACAATATCGTAAAATGAAATTCAATATCCGCGCAGAGAACAGGACCACTTGCTGCGCAGGGACGTATCGACTTTCGCGAGAACGCGTTTAGATTCGTAGGTGAACGAAGGTCATAAGCTGTTGGTGTGTAATGCAAATACGAAGTATTAGGTTGGCAATCTTGGCAACTAAATTCGCAACCTCCACATTTTCTCAAACAGTCATTTATATATATTTGTTAAGCGCGAGTATTTTATATCAAATGGATTTGAACTTGAGACCTTCAGTGTTACAGTCAAAGACGCTAGTAGCGTTACTGAAACACTTCCTTTATTTTATATCAAATTAACACTTTACCTACCGGAAGCCTATGTAATGGGATTTTCAATAATTGTGCTGCATCAAAGGTAAGCATATAGAAATTTTCTTTTACATTGCAATCTTAAATGAAACTATCAGATGACGTTATTGAGGGTGACTTGTTAGTTCACAATGAAAATTGCTGTCGCTATTGAAGGTTCCATTAAAAAGTGTTTAGCCATGTACCATAGATTTTTCAAAACTATGCAATAATCACCGGTCGGTAATGTGATAATCGCAAAATTCAGAGCTTTCCAATAATATATACAATAGTTCACAAGGAATGGTCACTGAATGAGGTTATAATGATACAATAAAAGAACTACGAATCAAAAGTTCGCGAATTTAGTTGCCAAACTAATAGTTCCATTTTAGAGAAAAAAAGTTGCTTCTCCTCGCCTCTTTTCAACACTTCAGAGCATGGCTCCCCGTGATGTGAACTCTATAGATTCCCAATGTCAAGGCACAAAATTTTGTTGTTCGAAGTCACCATTATTTTGTGGAACCTCGAACTGCTTTATCTCCTCGTAGCCAGTTCGACGTTCAAGGAAATAGAAAAGTTGCTTCCCCTCGTCCTTTTCGACACTTTAGAGCACTGATACATGGCTCCCCCAAGATTTATGTATCCGAGCTCGTGGCGGGCAATAAAACACGCCTAAGAAAATCACTTGCAAGAAGAAGAATCCGCCTGGAGGGACAAGAGCATTCCACGTCACTGACCTCCGATCGAGCGTGGAAATCGTGTTTCACAGATGATCGACGGTTCGCGTATAATTCCAACAGAACCGTTCCACCATTTCCATATTTGATTCATATTAACTCGACACTAGGTGGTAACTTAAATTAGTCATTATATAATACTACCGCGGTGATATATTCGTGCCGTGCATGTCCCGCCGCTGTAAATCTACGGCATGTCATTCGTATCTCGTTAACGCGCGCATCCTCTCTACTCTGGTCCCGCTTTTTAAATTAATGACCCGAAACATTGTTAACGGGATACTTTACTTCTCCGCGCAGTTTTTGCTCTGCGTGTTGCAATGTGTAATCGATGTATCATTTGCATCATTGGCAATCTGGAAAAGAAACACTACGAGAGTGTCTTGATTACAGTGGATTTTTATAATGATCTCTCAAAGACGACGAGGAAAAAGGTCTAAATGTCAATCGTTTCATATGATTTCGAATCCATCGGGGGCTATTAATGATGGAAATTGCGTCGGAGACGCAAGTTTACGCAAACGTCCGCCGCGATTATGGTTTCATAATTTCCTTCGAATTAATTATGCGCACGATACTTGCGAATCCGTCCCCGCTACCACAGGGTGTCATTTCTTTTTGAATTACTTTCCACTGAAACTTTTACCGTACATTTTTCTTATTAAAATCTGGCCGAACACAATTCTGACGATATAGTATAAGTAAATTAGATTTATTGGACAACTTAGTAAGTGATTGATCCAAAAATGTTCTATTATACGTGTCAGGTGTCATTCTAATCAGAAAAATGTCACGAATACGTTGAAACAAGTCGTAAAGAAGTCATTAGAAACACGAAAGTTTCATCATTTTACCACGCTTATATTAGCTTGCCGAGTTGTCGTTGTCGTTATTCTTGTTGTATGCGTCAAACCTTGTAATCGAATTTTAAACCACTTCCCGATGAGCTAGAGACTTGAAACTTTAAGCATAGCTCAGAACTGGATGACAATGCAATATTAAAAAAACAAATTTTTGAAAAAAACTGTGCGTTCAGGAGAAAAAAATTTTTTAATATTAACCGTCACACCTCGTCGCGCGACGCTCGGTAGTACGTCATCGCGTTCAGCGATCCCCACTCCGCGCGCCAGCGCTTCCTACTCCACTACGCGTTCCCAATTCCGACTCATCCCCACTCCACTGACCCATTTCGCACCGAAGAAGCTCAGTCAGTGTGGTGTTCCGTTCATTCAGTTCCATTTCGGACTCCATCACGAGACGTCGCACAGTGGGTACATTTGACCTACCTCGATTCAAAATCAAAGAACTTTCGATAGAAATGAGGTAGAGCGACGAATTTTTTTTTAAATTAAAGCTGAAACTTTGCAGAATATGGGAAAAATAAGTAGATTACGGTACGAACGGTTTTTAGCCTTGAGAAAATTCGTTAAACTTGCACAATTTCAAGAAAATGTGGTTTCTCCGTTACCACGGGCGGAAAATTTTTTTTTAACAGGCTATATATAATTTCCCGTAGATTTTTTCACGCTGATTTCAAATCTGGTCTCAAAATTTGTCTACGACCTCTGGTTTTTTCAAGAAATCGATTTTTATGACAAGAAATCATTTCAACGAAAACATGATATCATTAATTTCTTTTCACAAAAATCGATATCTTGAAAAAACCAGAGGTCGTAGACAAATTTTGAGACCAGATTTGAAATTAGCGTGAAAAAATCTACGGGAAATATTGCATGTTAAAAAAAAATGTTTTCCGTTCGTGGTAACGGAGAAACCACATTTTCATGAAATTGTGCAAGTTTAACGAATTTTCTCAAGGTTAAAAACCGTTCGTACCGTAATCTCCCTATTTTTCCCATATTCTGCAGAGTTTCAGCTTTAATTTTTTAAAAATGTATCGCTCTACCTCATTTCGAGTTAGGTCAAATTTACCCACTGTGCGTCGTCTCTCGGAGTCATCCCCTCATTCCATCTCGCGTATTTCCATATCTTGCGTTTCTATTGTATATATCTTATTATTTCATACCAGTATTACTATATTTTGCGTTCCATTTAAAAAAAGACTAAAAAGTAGAAGATAAAAAGGTATATAAAAAAACTTTTTAAAAACCACGCTTATATTAAAATGCAATAAAAAGGAGAAAATAATTTTTTTAGACATCAGTGACTATAAATAAAAGCGTGGAGCGCCCACGAAGATTACGTCAATATAGTTTAGCGCTCCACGCTTTTACTTATAGTCACTTATGCCTAACAAAAATTATTTTCTCCTTTTTAGTGCATTTTAATATAAGCGTGGTTTTTAAAAAGTTTTTTTTATTTATTTTTTTATTGTTATTGTCTTGGTCAATGAATGCTGTCCCATCATCCCTCATTTCGGTCCCGAAGTTTCGACACGGATCCAACGCGTTACCGTGCCAGTATTGACACCGAATGCGCTGAAAATCTCCATGAACCATGTTTGCCAAGAGAAACTAGCGGACGCACGCTTCGGGGAGCTGATCAAATATTTTCGAGCAGTATGTCGCGTGCAGGCGAAACATTCACGTGCCTCTGTTACGAATGCACAGACAGTCGCAGTCCAGTTATAAAAGTGTTTACTCGGCTGGCATGAAATGCGTGTCACAGCGGCACGAAGGAGTCGCTGAATGATTCATTGCCAAGTGCTCGCCCGTTAAATCTTGTTACGTCCAAAGGATTTCTTAAGCAGCCGGTTCCCATGGCGCGTTACACGGCTAACGTAAGCCCGGTAGAAAAACGGGAATTAATAAGCGATTCCGCTTTAACGATCCGCCGCGTCGCGCCGTTACGAAAACGATATCCTTGAAAGTGCGAAGGGGAAAAGCGAGTTCGATGGAATACCTAGCGAACCGCGCTCTACATTATGCAATTAGTACGTTTAATCAGCCTAATTGAACAGGCACCGCCTTGCTGTTCGACAGAGAGATGCGATCGCGGCGGCCTTTTACAATTAAAACGCGATTGAAAAGCTTCCAAACGTTTCCAGCAAACCGAAAGGAGGCGCAATTTCGGAAATGGATCAAAGGGGATCGCCGCGTGCTTCTTCGTTACACGGATTTCAAAAGCAAATCGGGTTTCACACATTTCTGACTTTACTTTGAGTGCAATGAAAAGTTGCAGTTGCTTTTCATATTTACGAGGCGCATATCTTTTATTTGTGTCTTGTGTATACGTAGACAACGGACTTTTATATAAAATAATTCTATGCTTCGATTGCAAGAAACAGGAGCTGCGTAAACATATATTTCTTCTCTGAATAATTTTAATCGGCTGTAAGTCGTACAACCGTATTTTTAAAACAGTCTGATATTTTCATCCTCGAAAGGGGCTGTTTTCAACTCTAAACTATCTTTTGATACATGCACCAAGTTGCAGTATACATCTTCGAGTTTGTCTCCAAATTCAATTCTTACGAGTCGCAAATAAAGAACAATATCGCGTGCATCACAAAAGTTTAGCTGTCTGTCAAACGTTCGACTACAGAATCTTCCTAATAATTGACTTATAATTTCGTAGCGTTTTAACAATATTATGTTAAATAGAGCTCTACAATGAGGTGCAGACTGATCGTTTCGTCGACGTTCGATCGAACTTTCGAACTTTCGACTGAAGAAACGGGAGCACTTTCATAGACCGAATTAACACTTTGTCCGACGCGCGTACAAACTCCTACCAACACGCGTTCCCACCTCACTCTCGTCGAGCCTAACAATTTATAATTTCACCAAGCCCAACACAGAGATTTCTACGGCGAACCTGTTTGAACCCATCTTCTTAATCACAGCGCAAATTACTATTTTTCCCGTTTCTAAAAGTGTTTCCGAACGGGGGTGACTGAAGACGAAGCTGAATTCCAGCAGGGTCGAGACCCGGGCTTAGAAAAAGTATTCACGGGGAAAGTTTGGCATAGTGTTCGCATCGATTTTTCCGTTCTCGTGAATGGCGCGCGTCGATGGATCGCGACGTCGACAGCTAACGTTCGCAATTACCGATTTCACAACGTCATTGTCGATAAACGACGACGCGCGACGGCACTTTTTATGGGACGAGTGCAAAAGCTCGTGCCCGATTCGAAGATGAAACAGAAGCGGTTGCACAATTCAAGATAAACAGTTTAACGCTGAAATGTCACGTGACGTATGCAGTTTTAAGAAAATTGAGAAGATGACACGAAAAACACATGAAAAATTAAAGTTCGCTGTTGCGCAATTTTCTAGATATGGCGATTGGGGTAAAAATCAATTTCTATTTATTTCCTGAATTTACACAGTGTATATAATTGACACAGATCTACAAAACATTTTACACACACCAAATAGTTGTGAAATACAATTTCTCAAAATTTCTTTTCCACGTCGTGCAGTAAACTAATCGTTCTAAATTCTCAAAGAAGGCCCAACTCGTACGGTCTGATATTAACCCTTAGTAGTCGAGTCACCGCTAAAAATTGCTGTACCATTATTCACAATATTGTTTACATTATTAAATATGTTGGTATGTAATCAATAGACTGCGGCTCTTTATGTGCATTTATAATGAAAGTGGTTCGACGAAATATAAAACAGTAAAATATTTAAAAAATTCAAAAATGTTGTAATGTTGCTTTTTATGTAACAAAGTCGTTAAGGGATGAAATCAATTTTTATGTTATTCCTGCTTCCCACAATCAATGCAAAACATTTTTATTTTGCATAAAGATCCGCAGTCTATAGTAATCAATTACTACACATTTAAATATTCTAGGTCCGAAGAAATGTTTAATTTTCAAGTTATCTCTTTGCTCTCGGACCTATTTGAACTGGAAAATTAAACTAGAATATTTCCATTATCTATAATTTTTTAAATTTGGTGGATATGAAATTCATATACTGCCTCATACAATACTCAAATGTTTAGTAATTCATTAGATACCAACATGTCTAATAACGTAAATAATATTTTAAATAATAGTACAGCAATTTTTAGTGGCGCCTAAGAGCAGAGTTGGGCATTAATCGATTAAAATTTTAATCAAGATTAATTAATTAACGTGTACGATCAAAAAAGTAAGCATTGAAAAATGGACGATTGATTCAATCGATTGATGAAGTTAATCGTCAATCGTTGATTAAAAAGAAAATCGGAGACTGATTTATATCGATGATTTGTAATAAGTAACCGCAAGTAACGACTACAGTAGGAGTTTAATTGTTAACACTTTAACCAACGGAAGCCTATTAATAGGATTTTCAATCATTGTGTTGTACCAAAAGAAAGTATAGAAATTTTATTTTACATTGCAATCTTAAATGAAATTATTAGATGACGATATTGTGGATGACTTGTTAGTTCTCAATGAAAATTGTTGTTTCCATTGAAGGCTCCATTAAAAAGTGTTTAGCCATGTTCCATAGATTTCTTAAAATTATGCAATAATCACCGGTCAGTAATGTGTTAATTGCGATTAACGATTGAAGTAGAAATTGATTCGTCAATCGTTGATTACATTTTTGGCCAACTCTGCCTCAGAGTCACCACTCGAGTGCTAAGGGTTAAAATAGCTCTGACTGCAAAGGGTTAAAAAAGTTATCGTCTTTATAATAATGTCCGAATATTAATGGAGTCGTAGTACGTAGCACGACCCAAAAAAGCATCCATCCACTTTTATTTCCGTCATCATTGAAAATCTGGCAGGAACTTTTGCCAATGTTTGTGACGCGACAGCGAATACAATTTTCCGCGGCCGGACCAGGGTAGCCGTACCGAGAAACCGGTCAGATTTTACGACCGGTTCTTGCCGCCCGTAGCAGCACACCCACGTGAACCCGGCACGATAAATACGATTGTTTATATGGCCCCGAGTGCATCGATTTATCCAACCCGCGCCGCGAAACGACGACGACGGAAAAAAGACCGAGACGCAAACGAGTCAGGAAACGTTGATAGGGGGTGGTCATCGCATAAATTCAGCTTTTAACACTTGCTCCCCATTCTTTCACCGTGACCGCCGTCGTCGTCGCCGTGAGCCGATCCGCCACACAGTTTTCTCGGAACGCGATGATCCGATCGGATAAACGAAAGCGTTGATTATGGTTGGATTGCTGGAGATTAATCTCTGAGTAACTGCCCCGCTTCGTACTTCAATTTTCTCTGATGCATTATAAAAGGCAGGAGCCATTTGTTGCGCTTTCGGCCGAATTGTCCGACATCGGAGCCACTTTGAGCGCGGCCTTATACGGCAATTTATCTGGATGCAGCAAAGCCTTGATCTAAGAAAACGAAAACCGTAGGATCTATGAAAAACGAAGATTCCCTCCACTGCTGGGCGTACCCCGCGAAGGGCCAAGGTCGAGCAGTGTGAATTGTAATGTAAACATGCCGCCTAATCCGATACGAGATGGGATATATAGGTGTGAACTAATCCAATTACGAGGCTTCATTATTTTATTTTTCATTAAATACAAGGTAGCTGATAAATGTTACGGTTTCTTGAAATGGGAGGTACTTACCTGGGGTCATTCCTTTGCAAAAATGGCCGCGCCGGCTTTGTTAAGGAGTCATTAACAAAAAACAAGGACTGCACAGATGGCTTCAGGTATACGGCAGTATCGACACGAATAATGCCCTCCCTAAAAAAAGCTTGCGGAAAATCAGTGTCGTTAGAGCCGCGGTAGAGAAACTTCTCCAAAGATTGTCGATTCAAAGCTAACGGTTGCTATTTGGTGTGTTTCTAATAGTGATATTTAAACTAATCACTAGACATTGGTGTTTTTAAATTATTTCAATCTCTCGACTGTTTTAAAATGCACCTACTCATTCTTGCTACAATGATTGTTGTGATTTGTGCTGCAATACAAGTGATATTGGAATTGTTATTAGTGCACAGCTTACTGGTGCAGTGACATACATTTCGAAGCAGCAAGTGAATTTACTGCTGAATAAATGAGTTTTTAATTCAATCAGTTTCTACTCCTCTTGTTCATTGCGATATCGCGGTTTACCACCAACGCTTTCGCCAACATACGTCTAGGCCGTGCTTTGACTGGTCCGTGTTTTTCGTTAATAACTCCTTAAAAAAGCCGCGACTCCCATTTCAAGGAACCGCAACATTTTTGAGGCACCCTGTATATTCATTAAATATAGGCTCCTCCCCTAATCTATGAAAATGAAGGCAAAATAACATTCTCTGCTCTCGAACATTTCGTTGTATCTCATAAAACGCAGTAGATTGTAGGGTTAAATTAAATATCGCGTAAATAGTGACAACAGTTGTACTGATAATTCTCACACTAGCCTATTCACTAAAACTTTTAGATCACAATAATTCTAACCGATTACATTTCCTTAGCTGACACAATCGTATGAGTTCGAAGTAACTCGCTATCCTAATTTTAATGTCACAATTCATTCATCCGAGCATCGAATTGTCTCGTTTACCTTCGTTCGTCTATCCACTTGCCTCGTCAAAAATTCCAGCGACTCGTGTTTGCCGAGACGTCTGATAAAATACTGTAATGTAACAGAACAATGTTAGTCAGTCGGAATAACGAGGTCCTTCGCTTCGAGGAACCAGAGGAGGGGACGGTGATGAAATATAGTCGTAGCAGCGGAGTTTTATACGAGCCGGATAAAAAGTTCCGATACCGTGGGCAACGGTGGACAAAGTGTAAACGTGTGTGCACAAATCATCGCTACGCAAATTGCTTGTAACTCGTTACACGACTCGGTAATTCGGAAAAAAACCGACGCATGTCGAGCACATACAGCAAATTTTTTTTAGAATAAATTCAGCCCTCCAGCCGGGGGCGGAACCATAGGTAATGGAAACGTGCCCCGTAACCCAACATTCTCTGAATTAATTGAAACTGGGCATTGTCCGAATTTTGTCGTTAAATTACCTACCGGGCATCGGTCGTCATAAATTCTCGCCTGATAAACTTGGCGAAAAGTGGAAATCTGAGAAGGTTCCTTTATTAATATATCACCGATCTTTATCGTTATCGTTGCAGAAGTTAACTTTCCATCGTGTCCTTTAATACTCGTTTCTTTCCTTCGGTTTAAATCAGGCCTGGCCAACACGCGGCCCACGCCACCACCATTTTTTATGTGTACAAACAATATTAAATAAATGAAAATTTGCATGTGTCATTGTTATTAATTTTGTATTTGCACATTACATTTTTTAAAATCATGTTTACCCAAAGTGCGGCCCGCTGTAACGTTACGCGTCATCAAAAAGTGGCCCGTGAAACTATTTGGGTTGGCCAGGCCTGGTTTAAATAAAATATCGAAACAATTTTAAGAGGTACAGACAAATACAAATTATTCAATAAACTGGTTCTTCTCTTTCTAGTTTAAATTACTCACCAACAATTAGTTTTTAAAAGCGCATAATTCATAGATAAAGATTTTCTAATAAATTTTTTAATGGAAATAGTAATTTTGCTCGTGAACGAACAAGAACATCTTCAGTAGAACTAATCCATCGGGGATTATTGTACATATAAAGGAGACTCTTTAAGCTCCTTTCTGAGGCAACTTATGCTTAGAGAGGCTACAAACTTAAGAGAAGCTTAACTGGTTTTATAAAACGTCAGTGTGATTTTCATTTAAGACAAAATTCTTTACTCAATAATATAAATTGTTTCATCTCGCGTACAGGACCCACCCGTTTTCTCCGTACATAACGTGTCCTATAAAATGATATTTTTTATATGCTTCTCATTTAAGACACGATTGAAGCGTGTCATTATTCAAGAATATAATTGCCATTACATGTGCAAAGGATTTACTGAAATATTATTTCATCTCATATACAGGACACGTTTTCTCTGTACTTCCTTCCAGTTCGCAATCGCATCAGAGCCTTATTCGCATTCGATTTGTTGCAGCGCGGTGGTCGCGATGAGGTAATTTCCAGGAACAATTTTCCGTGCAAAGAACGAGTGCCGAGTCGGTACGCGAGAAACAAACTGCACTGATAAAAAGGTTTCGTCGTGGAGATCGAGCTCGGTCCGCCAAACAGCCGAGATAATTATAAGTAGAAACTCATGTAGTTTCCGCGGATATCTATCCGGGAACTGCTTGAAGTTCTGTTCGGCAACGACGACGACGATCCAGTGAACCAACATCTCGTTTCCATCAGCCTTGGAAATATTGACCGAGTTCCTTGCACTTTCCGCACCGAAAACGAGGTTGTGCCTCGGCGTCGTACGGATCCTGTCCCCGGCGCGTCGACGATTACGAAACTCTTGATAACGACGGAATTAACAGGCGAGAAGCCTGGCGTAAGTTGCCGGCAGGCTCTCTCTCGCCGATGTACATATACATACCTATATTCGCGAGAGAGCGTGTGCGACCGTGTGTGATTCACGGCCTCCGTGTCCCGATATCTCAATTTCCGAATAACGTCGAGGCAAACAGGAATTCTCGTCGAACTCCTGACAAATATTAGCCGAAGAGAGCGGAGATACGAGCAGCAGCGTCCGCGGAGGTGTCAAAAGCGTTGGGAGCTGTTAAATAAATGACGCTCGACGATCATCTTCCGCGCCGCGTCGCACGGCCTCGCGAATCCTGTTAGACGGAATGATGCCGATCGGCATCGCGGAATCTCTCAATCTTAATTGCGTGCTTGGTAAAACGGAACGCGACGATGAGATATTAAACATCTAAGCTCCCTGCCCATAAAATCGACTAGTATTTTAATATTTTTTTCTAGAAAACTATTAGTTTCGTCAAAAGAGTGGTTGGAGAAGTTGAGGAGAAAGAGAGAAAGGAGAGCATAAATACACCAAAGAATATACCAAACTATGATAAAAACAAATGTTAGGGAATAGGAAGGAATGCAATAATTAGGATACAAGCAGAGTAGGTTAGGGTATTTAAGAATGAGTGAGACAAAGAAAAAGAGTGAGAAAAGGTATGGACCGAATGTGTGAAATAAGATAGATATGGAAAGTTAGGTTACTGTAAACCAAGTCACATTTCTTAGCTGTAAAGCTGAAATAAAGCAAATACAATACAATAGAATATTAGCTTCGTCACTCTTATTATATAAAATCCTTGGATTTTCATAAAACACTGCGACCAGCATCGGCAACACTTGGCACACAGACATCTGATACGGTTATGACGCTCACGCCTGTACACTGTACAGCCACTTGTGAAAAAATACATCTCCGCAATCCATCAAGATCAGTCGCTTCCGAATCTCCGCACGCCCTCAACGGCTATTTGCACGTCGTAGACATAAATCTCCGAAGGGTCTAGAGTTCGGGCCCGGACTTAGAGCACCGACCAGTTAATGTTGATCTACATACACTATACTGCACGGACCGTCATGTATAAACAGCGGATTTTATGCATTTATGATAAAAATAAGTAGTAAAATAAATAGTAAAACCATTAGGAAAATTTAAAAATATTGTTACATTACTTTCGTTCTTTTAAACATATTAAGAAAGAAAATCCACTTCATTCCAGTTTGTTGCAATTCAGGTACAAAATTTTTATTTTGCATAAAGATCCACTCATATTATCAGTCATATTATATATTATACATTACATTTTCCGCAGTGTTAAACATTTACAAAACAATGCAGATGCATTAAATACCGATATGAGACAAATCATTTTTTACCAAATGAACTGTTAGACAGAGTTGGGCATTAATCGATTACAATTTTAATCAAGATTAATTGATTAATGTGTACGATAAAAAAAGGTAATTATTGAAAAATCAACGATTGATTCAATCGATTGATGAAGTTAATCGTCAATCGTTGATTAAAAAAAGAGTTTGTATTATAGACCAAATGACAATACACCTAAACTCGGTTTAGTGTGGATTTATAGTGGAGCTGCGAACATCGATGATAGCGGCGCGGTGAAAAGAAACCAGCATTCGTGACAACATTTCGACACATAGTAATGAAAATGTACATATGTATTTTCTTTGTTTTTCTTTTTTTTTTCACCGCACAGCTCACCTCGCTGCTCCACTATAAATCCACCCTTACATATTGTTTTAGTATTCATATAGTTTTGATTCCGTATTTCATTTCGAAATATTCTTAACTTACTAATTTCAACAATGTGAAACACTAGTAGACTGGCAATCCATCACATCGTCGCGTTGTCGGTCCCACGTTCCACGTGTAAATTACTGGAAGGCGCGAAAATATCCTTGATAACGAGGTTCCCATGTGAGAACCCCGTAAAAGCGGACTTTAATGGCGTTAATCGTCCTATTGCCTCGTGACCTTATCGTCGCACGCTTCCGGGCTGCAGATCGCGCAGGCGCGCGCGCGAATCAATTCCCACGATGCTTTCACTGTGGCCCGATACGTCATTATCGGCTTCGCAAATGATCGCCGTTTGATAAACGATGGTCCGTCTAACGCGCGACACGTTCTAACGAACCCGTCAACGAAATGCTAGGCCGACCTTACTGTACGCGCGCTCAGAACACGACACAGTGTGAGTCAAAGTGGCATTTCAACACTTAAAAATCAATTTTACAATTTTTCATCTGCAGACACAAATGCGAAACATCGCTCGCCGTAACCTCTTGACCTGACTAGATGAAATCTTACACGGGAAGTTATGAATCCTAACTTCTAGCTGTTAACTTCAGTTAAGAAAGTTTCTTGTATTCCGAGATTCTTGGATTCATCCCCTACGGAGCTATTTAAGGGTACCGCTTTTCCCTTAACCCTCGTACGCTCCTAACAAAATGGATATACTACTGATCCCAGGATAATACTTGTATGAATCAATTGTATATATACAGGGTGGACCACGATGCGTGGTCAGCTTAGATTATTCTGCAGAGCTTCGGTAATTATACCAAATTTTTTGTCAACCCTTTTTGCCAGAGTATTCAAAGTCATCTTCAATTTTTTATAAGTACAATTCCGATCGACCCACTAACTGCAGAACAATAGAATCAATAGACTGCTGATTTTATGCATTTATGACAAAAATTTTACATGTAATTTAAAGCAGCGGACATGTTAAAAATAATTAAGGACACCAATGTAGTAGTTTCAGCTTAATAGGATAATGAAAAGAAGAATACAATTTTCATTTGGCTCCTGTGTCCTGCAATTATTATTAATAATCAGAATTAATACTACAATGAGATTCAAAATTCAATATAAGACAGACAGTTACCAAAAGAAGCTTAAGAAGCAATGGAGAAGATTAAATACTATACAGGGTGTCCCAAAATTCGTGAAAATCCCGAAAGGGGGTGGTTCCTGAGACCATTTCAAGCACGGCGCGCTAACTGTCTATGTATTGGCCGACTGTGGCAACTCGCGTCTAGGTCGCGCTCTGATTGGTCCGTGTTTTTCGTTAATAACTCGCAAACAAAGCCGCGGATAACATTTTTGCAAAGGAAAATGTCGCTTGAATTGGTCTCGGGAACCACCCCCTTTCGGGAAGTTCACGAATTTTGGGACACCCTGTATAATGTATAGAAAATACGAAATAAAAATTGACTTTTAAAATGACGGCCCCATTGGAATCGGCTAGCAGATAAAAGCCGCGGGTACGGCGCGGTAAAATCGCAAATCTCGCTGAATGACTTCCCATCGTGTGTAAAATGCTGCGCTTTGTGAGAGATGAAACAGCACTTTGGGCGGACTGCGCGTCTGTGATTTTCACCAGGGGAAGA
Organism: Lasioglossum baleicum; assembly: GCF_051020765.1. Classification (NCBI taxonomy): domain Eukaryota; kingdom Metazoa; phylum Arthropoda; class Insecta; order Hymenoptera; family Halictidae; genus Lasioglossum; species Lasioglossum baleicum. Next base: position 20,487,220 of record NC_134932.1, read on the forward strand.
AGGATCATTCTTTTCCGCGATGATGGAGCCGCTCGAGCGACTTGACTGACAGTAAAGTCGTCTTCCAGCTGAACACCGGGTCACGAGCCGGCCGCGGTGGTTCATCGATTCCATTCCACTTTCTACGAAGCGATCCTCGATGATCCTTTCCCGTGGCCTGGGAGTGGCTACGATCAGACCTGTCGGTTTAGAGACAATAAGCGTGTCTCATCCTCCGGCGGGGGCCGACAGCGACGATCACGCTCCGAGATGCTCTTCAGCCTTCGGTGACGAGAGAGTTTCTAATTTATGAGGGGAAACGCGAACGGCTGAATGCTTTTCGACGATTCGACCGAGGATTTTTGTCGGGGATCGCGGCGGGAAAAGGTTGTGGTATGCGTCGAGTCCGATTGTCATCCATCTGGACGTGAGAAATGCTGGACTTTTCAGTAGATTCTTGACAGAAAATAATTTCAAGATTTACAGAGTGTGTATAGCCAATTAGATTTCTCTTCCACCAAATATTCTCTGCACCTGAAGTGCGGATTTTATGTATTTATTATTTATGCGAATGGCGGTTAAGGTGGTGCACTGAGGAAATTGCCATGCCACAATTCTAAATAGTTTCCATTCGACGAATGATTAAACATGAGGTATGAGCAAATACGCTGGATGAAATTTCTCAATTTTCTATTCAAAATGGCTTCGGATGCGGAGGCTAGAAGCAGACCAAAACGGAGTACCGTTGGCGAATCCAGAAGAAATTGCATCGTTGCAAAAGGCCGAGGCAAAACGTCGGAACTTGTTTCATGCAGAGATTACTAAAAGCCTCCGATCTCGTGATACCGTATCGTCGCATCGTAGATCATTGTCTCGCGTAATATATCGGCATCTGCAAGGGCCGATTATCGATGATCGGCCGTGTAAATCACGTCCGAGGACTCTCGACCCGATAATTTATTACATCGTTCTATTGGCTGGCCACGATGACGAGTCGCGCCCCGGAACAATTTATTGCGAGATCTAATCGGTTGCTCCCGTCATTTTTCCCTCTTTGCCTTAATGCGAGAGCCACTGGGTACCCCCGCGACACTGTCAAAGGTCCCGTGGCAACGTAAATAACACGCTTGCAAAATGCGTCCTAACTGTCTCCCTGTCAAGATCTGTTTACTCTCGATTTGCCCTCCAGGGACACAGATTCAACGCACGCGCAGGCCTGGTCGTTTTAGATGTTATCTGCGCCAATGCTCGATCAGAGTTGGTCAATACCAACTCTTGTTTGTATGTACAGGGTGTATAAACCCAGGGTGTATAAACTCTTTTGATCGATTATAACTTGTAAACCAATTAACCAATTTCAATGAAATTTTGAATCAGTTATGCTCCTTACTGTATATCCACCGATCCAGAGGTGTATATTCACCCCTAGGACGAATGACCATAACTTTTTTACACCCTGTACACACGCGCACGATGACTTAAATGATTAAATGATGAATTTAGTTGAATTACTAAATTAAACTTATAATTGTAAATCCTAAATTATTAATTAATATCTAAATCCATAATTATTAATGAAGAAAATAATGAATAGAACCATATAACAATTACCCTTGCAAATGCCTGCGCTGGGAGGTCGTGCACCCTTAACAATCTTCTTCAATAATTGAGAATCTTTCTCCCGTAGACATCGTATAAAATCCAATATTACCCTAAACGTAATTAAACAAGTTTTGCTAATTCCGGTAATACATAATTTGTAAGTTCCATAGCAGTTATGAACTCTTAATCCAGTATCGATCTTATGGTCAACCTGTCGGAAAACGAAGCGACGAAAAAGAAAACTTCAGTCTCGAAGTACCACACAAGTCCCATTATAATAATCGATTATTCAATTTGCTTTCAGCAATAACAAAGGGAGCTCCTGGCATCGTGGACAAAGTTCCCAAAGGTCGAGCCCCAGCCCCAGTCGACGCCATCACACGCAGGAAGTAGCCGCGCCTCACACAGCTCCTGTTTCCGTGAGTATTCGATCCCTGCCGGAAATACAATTTTCTCTTTTTTTCCGTGTGCTGTTGTTGTTATTGTTGTATGTTTGTTTTACGTTGACTGCGAAGTCATTAGCGACGATTGCTATTGATCGCTCGATGCGCTGGCTTCTCACGCGAGGAACAATAACCGATTTGTTCGCCATTTTGATCCAAATCAACATTTCGGAATGTTCATCTCTAGTAATATACATATAAATCTTATCGAATTTTTAATTTCTGATGAACCCGCAGCAATTTTCGACAGGCCCTCCCTGCCATAACTTCGTAATTGATAAATGTTTTTAAATAACAAAATTAAGGGATACTTTCTGAAATAAACCCCCATTTAAATATGAAAACATCCTCTCTGGATAAAGTCTTCCAGTTTCCAAGGGAAACATCCCCAAAAACCATTTTTTCAGACTTCTGCCCCAGCGTAATCGGTTTTTTTTCTGGGCGTACACTCGTTTTTTGCACGTCGTATATTTTGAAACAGCGTAAACTTTCCGCAGTTAGATATCTATTAAAACTTCCTTGACGGTTCCCACGTCGCTGTTGTTCGCTGAAATTGTTTTCCCCGCAGATATTTCATTCGCGAACGCCACAATATAATTTAAACTTGGCTGGTCGATCAGAATTTGGATTTCCTCTCAGTGCCCTGTTATAATAAATTCCGAAGCGTAATATTGGGACCAGACACCGCAATCTCCTTGCCTCTAAATCCTGTGCAGCATCGGGACAAGCACGATACATATTTGATATTTTATTCGGTAACATCTCTAAACATCAATTAATTATCAACGATATTATTTATATGTATTAAAACGTTTAGTGCTTGATATTTTTATGTGTATTTACTGATAATTAACCATCATGTACGTATCGTTACGTACCATTGTCGCTTTCTATGCATTTTCTTCATTTTACAAGTGATTAAGAAATCTCCAATATGAAAGATTGGAATTTAAAATAAAGTTATACAATTAATGGATTTTGGGAGCCACATATTAATTTGTACAGCGTTCGACATAACCAGAGTTGGACAAAAATTTTTACAAGTAAAATTTTTGCCCACCTCTGGACATAACATAGTATGCACAATACTTCCTTGAACTTGAAGAAGGTGATCCCTCAGGTCATTCGAAATAACTTTTTCTTTACGAAAATGTTCTCCAGAGATTCGTTGAAGAGTTATTAACGAAAAACGCGGACCAATCAGAGCACCGCTAGAGCGGACCGCTTGCGGCTCGGCCAATGCCAGCGCTCGCTGTAGCGGTGCTCTGATTGGTCCGTGTTTTTCGTTAATAACTCCTTAAGGGAGCCGCCGATAATATTTTCGCAAAGGAGAAAGTTACTTGAAATGACCTCAGGAATTACCCCATTCAAGGAAGTACATTTTGAAAATATCTTGTATAATGGTGATGGAATGTCCGAATAGAAAAGCGTGTTTTCGAATAAAAGAGGTCCGACAGTATTATTTGAACGAGAGAGGCATCTCTCGGGGAACGGTTTCGAATGTTTAAAACATTTTAAAGATCGCCGGTCCCGCGTTTTAAAAAGTTTCGTGGTCGTTTCGTCGACGGCCAGCTTCCGGAACTTTCTTTCCCAAGAGAAGTTCTCCGAGCAAATCCCTTCAACTTCTCAGCCACTTGCAGAACGTCTCGCCGCGGTCGATAAAACGTTTCGAACTGCTCCGCCGATTCCGCCGGAATTATCGCTGATTTTCATAGGCGTTTCTGACGAGGAACCAGCACCTCGAACTCCGTACGCGAGGAAGTATTACTTCAAAAAGCACTTGCCGTGTCTCTGAAGCCTCTTCAGACGTCCTGGCTCCGCTAGAACTTCAGGAAACACTAAACATGTCTCCGAAAGCTTTTCAGACGTTCTGGCTCCCTGATCACTTGAAAAGTGTACTGGACCCAGCCCTTAAACAGTTTCGAACGTCTTGGCTTTAGCTGTCAGTTCTCGAGTTTCGTATGTTAATTGCATCTTACTTCAGCTTGTTGAGATATCGCTAGGTGACTTGCTTCTGATTTTTTCTTTTGTAATTATTTAAACTATAAAAATAACATTTTATAAGACATTTTAATATTTTTTAAAATTATTGTCAGAATTATGTCTCACATGAAGTAAATGTTGTTAGTAGAACATCATGGATTTGTAACACTAGAAGATTTATAAAATATCAGACGTTTACGTGAACAAATATTGAGGACATTCAACCCTTATGTTGACAAACAAATAAGCAAAACATTTTAAAACTTTAGCATGTAAAACTCCTTACCAGGAGGCTCCTTCAAAACACTTTTTGATATTTTACAACATAAAGGTTTATCAATAAAATCCTGTTTTCTCTGATCCTGACGAATTAATTTAATCAAATTTACTATCACAATTTTATTTATCATATAATTGTCTCTATGATGAAGGGCTCAAGGTGGTAGATTCGTTTCCAGGATTGCAAGGATGCGGGATTCGCGTTCTCATTTCTCGAAAATACAAAAATGAGGTTTTTCAGTAAACCAACAACGCTAGATAAAAGATCGATCTAGGGTGCTATCGCCCTCAAAAGTCTTATTTTCTCGTTTACGAGGCGTAATTTTCATTATTCGGCAGTTGTATACTTCTGAATAATGCAAATTGCGCCTCATAATAAAAAAAAATAGGACTTCTGAGGTCTATAGCGCCTTACATCGATCTTTTATCTAGCGTTTTTGACTACTGAAAAACCCCATTTTTGTATTATATTATGGAGAAATGAGAACGCGAATCTCGCACCCTTGCAATCCTGAAAAAAAGAGTCCACTCCCTTAACGAAACTGATGAAAGTTGGCGAGGAACGTGAGATTGCCGGAATCGCGTCGCACGGAATCGGCGATTCGTGTCGCGAAATTCGCAACTGCTCGGGTCCAAATTCGAATTCTATTAATTGCTCGATCAGGAGCGGCGAAACCGGAGGAACACGTCCGCACGCATAACGATCCCAATTAATACGACGAGCGACGTGATGAATTGCAGCGAGGAGCCGTTCTGTTTGCGACGCGCGTATAACCGTTGCGAATAAATCCGGCAACTTGCAACAATACGACGCGACGGTCGGATAAAACAACATTACCTGGGATTAATTAAGCTCGAGGCTGAGCAACGCGACGCTGCCAGACCTCGGTTCCCAAGTTTGTCCAAGAAACTTCGAGGAGAACCACCCAAGCAACTTTTGTCCCTTTTCGTGAACTTTTCGTCCAGCAAGTATTCGCCTGTGATTCTTGGACTGTTGCGGTAACAAAACACGTTCTACTGTAAAGTGGTTCTTCCGTAGAAAAGCTTTGTACAATCTCTTCTTATTGTTATCATGATTTATCATGTAATTCGTAGGATGAAACTGCACGAACTTCGTATCAAATGATGTAATCTTGTATAACAGTTTAAACATTGGATGAAAAAGGTACTTCTTCCTGTCACAACTTTATTCCAAGATATTTTCTTGAAATAAGAATTAGACTTGGACTTTTATGCAAAATAGAATTGCCTGCGTTAATTGCAAGCTACAGGAGCTACATATACATTTTTTTTTATTAAATAATTTTAAATGTTTTCACTGTTTCGCATCTGATCTACTCATTTTTGTCACGAATAATGATAAACTGAGTTTTATCAAATTTAAGAAATTCTTGACGAGACAGGTGAAATGCAACAAAAACCAAAAGCGGTGGTTTGTATTATTTTTAATGTTGTTTCCGTTATAAATAAATTTATTTACTTTGAACGATGTGATTCATTGTCGCCATTTTTTCGCGATCGATATTTAGAAAATCGTATAACACAGCTTGCCTCCGTTTCGCCGACGCCTGCCACCATTAATCAATAAAATATCAAAAACGTCTCGAGTTATTGACGCAGTCTGTGTGCGCGTCCGCTTCGTAATTCCCATTTCTTGGTCCGATAATTTACTGATCTTTTCGCGGAGACCCATACGTCACCCGCAGCGTCCCAAATAGAATCCTGAAAAAGTATCAATCATGGCCGCAAGTGACGGATTGTCCCAGAAAACCAAGCAGCCCGGTCTGCTTTGAAATCTGCGCCACGGTGTCGCATTAGACTGCGGTTACACTGTAAACGGTGCACGAATCTAGGTCCCATCCTCATGACAGTTTATTCTACAATCTTAATACTCATGCCGTCGTGCTGACATCGCGTTCAGTAGTGACAATTCTATTTCAAGTGTCACTGCAACAGAGCGTGCAATATAGCACATCGAAAGTCGGGTCACAGAGTTCCCCAAAGTTAAGATTCATTTTTATCTTGTTCCAGTGTCACTTTGACAAATGTTCACAAATTACGTAAAGGGCTCAACAAAAATTAAGCAAACACATTTCTTCTTTCAATAATTTTGAAAATATTTTTTCAGTTCTGTTTTTCACTCGTCCATTTTTGCCATAAATGCATAAAATCGCATCGTAGAACGCTCTACGAAATAATATGTAAAAAATACCTACAAAACCGAAGTTGACCTATCAGACCTATCGGAAAACTATTAGCTGTGCAAATAAGTTCCTTCCCCTTTGTTTCTACGATCATAACTTCTGACTGAATTCGAATTACTTCCCGATTTTGATTCCATCTGAAAGAGCGTTCTTTTAGTTTTAAGAAGAGTCGTGATGACCGCTCTAAGAGTTTCCAGTTCGATGCAAATATTTCAAGCAATATGGCGTGCGAGAAGCATCATTTGCGTCACTGCTTACTCTTTGTATTCCAGTATAGGAAATCAGCTGTTGAAGCTACTGAAATGATTTGTGCGGCACTAGGAGAGAACGCTGTATCTTACAGAAATACAAAAAGTGGTAACAACGATTTAAAGTCGGAAATTTTTATTTTTCAAATAAGAACAAATAAGAACACAGTAAGTTTTAAAAAAGGATTCCGCTGGTTGAATAGTTCTGAGAATATGTGTTATTGCGGATTCGCTAATACTTTAATGCAATAAATGAATCATTGTACAATACAATTTCTGCATAAACATACTGTTCGTCATTATATCTTATAATTATACTGGGTGCTTCTTTCATTTGCACAGTAGTGGAGCAAACAGCAAGCGAGATATTCCGATGGCCCGTTTCAGGTGAATCACCCTGCAAACCAGCGACGCGTAGCGCTCTGTAGTTCCAGCGTTAACCAAATTACCTCGATACCGTGGGAATTTTTGGGGTTGATATCGGACACCTAACCGTTTAAAAGGGAACGGTGAAATTTACCGAAATGATCCAGGTTCGCAAGCGGTTTCCCCTATCGTGTTTGGTACAAGAGGTATAGGCTAACCGTCTAACAATAAGTACTACATGGGAAGCTACACTAACCCGAACCACGTCGACGGTAACGGCAGTCTCGCGTCGTGCACCGTGGCCCATTATATTCATTGTATTCGGGGACGATCGCACAGGAATGCGGGGGTTGACAGTGCGAAAGAAAAGCTGTTGGGCGATGTGCGGGGGAACGGTGGGGATTCTGGAATCGGGAATCATGACTCGAACGTTTCCGGTCTGCGGGGACGCGCTCCGGATCGAGATCGAGGATTCGGGCTATTCAGGATCCGTGCTTTTCGAGGCGCATCGGCGCGAGCGACGGTGCATTCCGGATCCGTGCCGTGAGATCGTCGAATTCCCCGCGGCGATGCAAATCTTAGATACGTTATCGTGGCCGCGACGTGACTTCCCGCAGGAGTCCCGAGAAACGAGAAGACGATGTCAGCCGCCCCGCGTCCACCCCCGCGAAATCCTTCGCCGGCCACCACCGCGATCACCCGCGATCGCTATTTCAAACGATTACACAATACCGCAACACCGAAGTCATCTCCGCGGCTTCGTCGATTCGACGACTTAATTAACCCTAGCACTCCCAAACTCCGATCCTTCATGCGGACTCGCAACGAGGGGGCTCACAGTGGGACCTTTCGATAGAAATGAGATAGAGCGATGAAATTTTTTTAAATTAAAGCTGAAACTTGGCAGAATATGGGAAAAATAGGGAGATTATGGTACGAACGTTTTATAACCTTGAGAAAATTCGTTAAACTTTCACAATTTCAAGAAAATTGCGGTATATTCAATACCACGCGCGGAAAAAAATTTTTTTTAACATGCTACACATCATTTCCTGTGGATTTCTTCACACTGATTTCAAATTTGGTCTCAAAATTTGTCTACGACCTCAGGATTTTGCTAGAAATCGATTTTTGTGAACAGAACTAATGTAATCATTTTTTCGTCGAAATGATTTGATAACCCACTTGTTTCAAGGTATATTGTATTGTCATATTTAAAACACAATAAAATTAAACATAATGAAGTATTTGAACGTTTATGTGACGTATATCACTTGACGGACGATGGTATTGAAAAAACCGCAATTTTCTTGAAATTGTGAAAGTTTAACGAAGTTTCTCAAGGTTATAAAACGTTCGTACCATAATCTCCCTATTTGTCCCATATTCTGCCAAGTTTCAGCTTTAATTTTTAAAAAATGTCATCGCTCTACCTCATTTCTATTGAAAGTTCTTCGATTTTGTCTCCGATTTGGACGAAAAGTCCCACTGTGGGGCTCCTCGAATCCATACTCTTTACTCATTTCTCCTGAGAAAAAATTATTTAAAACAAAAGGTTGGTAATATTTAAGCGTGTGATACTTTATGAACATTCTATAATTGTATTTAGATGTATATGTACACAATAGGATATGCAATATAAGATAATGTATACATCAATACTACTCTGAACTACTTCAGATGACAAACATGAATGACAGGATACAACATTTATAGAATGCTTTTTGCATACATGATTTTTACATTTATAGCATTTTTATTTAGGTTTCGATATATTGTTATATTTGATCCTCTTAGTTCTGGGATTATTTGTTATTCTTTGGAGATGAGAAGAGCGTTCGGATCCGCTCACGTCAGTGTTTTTTCTTTTCTATGCACTGTAATTTTTTGCTGTAACAGCAGAACCTTCTGGATATTAAACTATAATGCATAAACGACAATAAATATAATAATTTTTTCAGAATTTTTCACCCAAGAAAAATAGTCCTATTTCCAATTTTTTCAACCTGTTGAGCCCCCCCCTCATCGGAGTGCTAGGGTTATAACCAGACGATCTCCCCGTTTCTGCTTCGCCGGATTTTCCAATCATTCGCTTTCCTATTTATTCGTCTAGAATAAAGAGTAAAGAAGAAGAGGAGTACAAGACAATATGTAATTAAATCATCTAATAAATAAGTGATATTAGTTGTCTCTTCGATGAGAAATATTACCTGGAAAATACATAAACATTCGCAGCCAGTCATAATAGTCACAATTACTTCAGATTTACGACTATTGGATGTTCAGAGTTGAATAGACAGCTATCATGGCAATCGGTGTATATCATTGTCATATTCTACATTTACCGCGTTTCTCTTCCGGCGCAAACTGAACCCCGTAACCTCTATTTGTTTTTAATTGCGACCCTGCAAATGTTGATGGAAAGTTCTCCAGTAAACAAGTTAGTGAAAACTTCGAGGTGAACTTTTGTAAAATACATTTACATAAATATTAACTTCTACAGGCTAATATACATAGAGAAAAAATAAATATTTCCTGGGACTCGATGAAATTTTTTAAGTCAATGGTATTCCGTGCAATCGTGATAACTTGTATTGAATAAACCATTAGAAGTCTACCGGACACTGTGCTGCAAATACCTCCATAAATTTTCATTTCTGAGGATTAATTCTGACGGGCGAGAGGTCTGTTTCCCCTACAAATTTTCTCGATCATCGTTCCAGTGCCTGCCTCGTTTATAATTCCATTTTGAAATTGTCATCTTTATGCAAGGGTGATCATCAAGGCTTCTACGTTTATGTGATATAATTCTGAGACGATCGCACGCCTGCACGGTATTTACCGCCGCAATTTTGAAGCCGTGGGAAACCACAGAACGGAGTCATTACCGAGACCCTCAAGATCTATAGAATTAATGAGCGATTATCGAAGTACGCGATGGAACGTCTAGGACCTGAAAAAAACAATTTTTTGCAGTTTCTTAGAGCACGTGTATTCAAAAATATGTCTGGTTTCGTTACAAAACGTAAAACGACACGATTTTAAGCATTTCGAGTTGAAAAAATTATGCTATATGGTCCAAGTAACAGAGAATGTCTATGCAAAACCTCAATACAAAATACACGTTTGATGTCTTTAAAAATATTTCCAAACAAGACCTACAAAATGGCGCTCTACAATAGAAAACCCAAACGACACCGTAGTCATCCCTCTTCAAGGAGCACATAACTCCTACAATTTTAAGCATTTCGAGTTGAAAAAATTATGCTACATATATGGTCCAAGTAACAGAGAATGTCTATGCAAAACCTCAATTCAAAATACACGTTTGATGTCTTTAAAAATATTTCCAAATAAGACCTACAAAATAGTGCTCTACAATAGGAAACCCAAACGACACCGTGGCCATCCCTCTTCAAGGAACCATAACTCCTACAATTTTAAGCATTTCGAGTTCAAAAAATTATACTGCATGGTCCAAGTAACCGAGAATGTGTATGCAAAACCTCAATAAAAACCAATCGTCTGATGCCTTTAAAAATATTTCAAAACGAGGCGTACATAATGACGCTCCAGAAGGCTCTCTCAAGACGATACCATGGAGTTTGGCGGCACACCTGCCTCTGTCCACGGTTCCGTCTAATTGTCAGATAAATGCTTGTCCCGGGCGACAGTAACCTGTGCATAAACGTGGGAGATACAGTCAATCCGACGTGGCATTGTTGCCGGCAATGTCAACGAACCGGTGCGCGCTGACGTCGCTGTGAATGATGCATGTAGGTCGTACCGAGTCACGGTACACCATGCCTCCGTGTAGTCGAATGCAATAATGCAATCGATATATTAGCACGCTCCAATTAGAAGTCGAGTGTAATTGAAGGCGTTGATGAAATTCTATCGACTATCTTCCGGTTCTCCGTGTGAAACATCGGCCTCGGTCTTCTGGCTCCAGGAACGGTCACGCAATCCTCACCGGCGCGACGGAGTTTCGCTTTCTTTTTGCATTCGATCCAGATCCTAGAGCCTGAGCTTTCCAATATACCCTGAGCTAGTTGACAAATGAAAATGTTTCTTGAATAATGGCCTTCAAACTTTCCTTTTTCACTGCCGAATCGCACGGTGGGTGGTCAAAATATTAGGAACACTTGTGTGAGTTGATCATTTTGCGCTGAAACAATCAAATTTTCAAGGAAAATCCAGCTACTCTGAGTTATTATCGTTTCTGTATGATCTATTACTACAATCAATTTTTCAAAGAAGATCTAGCTACACTAGCACACACGCTGTTCATTATTCAGCTGTAATTATTAGACGGCGAATCTTTATGCAAAATAAAAATTTCTACCTGAATTGCAACAAACTGGAATGGAATAGAAATTTATTTTCTTTTTTATAATGCGTTTAATAAGTTGAAAATAATATAATAGAGTATTTTTAAATTCCTGTAATGTTTTCACTGTTTTAAATTACACCTTATTTTTGTCATAAATGCATAAAATCCGCTGTCTAGTAATTATGGATCGTCACTTGTGTTGTAAAGAAGCAAAATAATACAGAAATCGTTTGTATAAATGTTATGGAAGCTGGATCACAAGATTACAAATATTTTTCTTCTACATATAATACATTTCTTCCAAAAAGGAGATTAAACATAAAAATCAATTATTTGGGATTTTAGAATGGATTCGTTTCAATCCAAGTTGATTTCCAATGCAATAGAGACGCTCTGGTCCAACCCATTGAAACACTGAAACGTGTCGAATACCAATCGTGCAGATCGATTTGCTTGTCGCGTGCATTCGAACTTATGGCGAAGACGTCGTTGGCGACGGCCATTATTCATTCCGCCGTTCTGTCCATCCATCGGTTTCCAGAAGGAAATTGCAAATCGTGTGTCTAACGGATTGAACGTCTGACATGCTTCCTTGGTAATAATTTCGCGACACGGCCGTTCAAATATTTACCGAGCTTCTCTGATTGATGTTTCATTATCGAGGTTGAAAATGATCGATGTCTAGCGATCCACAGTGACTTCGGAGTCGCCGTTACTCCTAAGCTATAAATCAATTGTTGAGTAACGCGAGGATTCATAAAGCGTACAATTTCATCTTCCAAAAGTATGGGTCACTTTCAAACAAACTCTTTTATTCTATTTTCGAAAATAAGTTCAAACAAGAAGTATTTTTGCAAAGTAACGCGCAATCTTGCACAACGTGTTCCACCATTTTGAAAATTCTAATCGTTCGCTAAACGTTCATCCAATAAGATATGACATCCCTTCATATATTTGTATACAGTATTATTCTGTAGATCGTTCTAAAAATCGCAGAAATTTAGATCTTTATGCAAAATAAAAATGGTCTGCAACAATTGCAGGAAACAGCAGTCATATACAGTGACTCCCACTAATATTCGGACACTTTTAAAAAGATCATAACTTTTTTAATATTGGGATATACGATTTGAAATTTTTGGAGAAGTTAGAACAATTGGTTTGCTGCACAACGTCATAAACATTTTTGAAAAAGCTGCAAGTTGTCGGAATCGTAGAGAAAATACTGAAAGTTGTATTTTCCAACATTTTTATGTGGACTTATATGGAAAATTTAGAAAACTCGTTTCGTAGATCTGTATCAATTAAACATATTCTGATTTTGTCAAAATCGTTCGACGTTGTAATAAGCTACAAATGTTTAAAGATGGTAAAAATTACAGAATTTCACGATTTTCGACCTCCAACTGCAGTAGTTCTAAGGATTCTTACATCTTTCAATGCCTGTCGTTTTTTCCCCGCTTCAACCAATTTCTATGAAACTTACACAGTGCATATAATTGGCACAGATCCACAAAAAGTATTTCTAAAAATTTCAATATAGGCCCGCATAAAAAAGTTGTAAAATGTAACTTGTAGTATTTTTTCTGCAATTCCGACCAAATGCAATTATTGAAGTAATTTCTTTTCACATCCTGTAGTAAACTAATTGCTCTTGCTCCCAAAAAAGTTCAAATCGCATAGTCCAATATTAACAAAGTTATCGTTCTTTTTTAGAGCATCCGAATATTAATGGGTGTCACCGTATACATATAGGATCTTCGCATTCTCTTTAATAATCTGAAGAAATTGAAAGTGATTTACTAATGGTTTCAAATCCTATTAATTTTTGGGCTAGTTACACCAATTCGTTTCTAGTTTAATTATGTCGCAAGATGTGGTTTACATTATTTATATGATATATTCGCAAAATATTTGTTTCTTCGTATAAAGAAAACGCATTACCTATCTGGATTCAGACACATTCGCTGGCTGAGAACGCCACGGATCATTGAATTTGATCAAAAGGTTCGCGCTTTTTCGCGGGCTGTACCAATCAAAAGCAATTTCGCGTTACACGAACTGCTCGATCCAGCGCGGAGCAATAAATAAACGGGTATCGATCGGAGTATATCTGTTCGTTAAATCAGAATTTCTTCCGTCGTACTGAATTAACTGAGTGCGTAATCGAGTATAGATCGGAGTTCCTACGAATCGTTTGAAGCCAGTAGAACCGTACGGATGAATAATTCGTTGTTGAACCCCAGGAGCCTTGGATTATCGGTGTCCCGGCCACATCAGGTGCCGTCGTGCATAAAGCCTCCGTCAGGTACATGCAAATGCTCTCAGAGGGCTGTTAATTAAGACTTGACGCGGCTCAAAAATTCTGGCTCGCTCTGATACCCGGTCCTATTACAGCAGACACTTACCAGCCTCCGCTTACAATCGCTTTCATTGTCTCGTTGTCCGAGGGGATAGTGTAAGCGTCGCGTCAGGGACACTTGATAATAATTTAGCAAACAAAAATCTGTGACACATCAGAGAATGTAGAGAGTATTAACTAGACCGCGGATCTTTATGCATTTATAGCAAAATTGAGTAGACGAAATTCAAAATTGTTGGAAAATTTAGAAAATAGACGACGTCGATATATGATTTCTCCTCCATTAAAATCATTAAGGGAAGAAATAACACTCAATGTGGTTTCTACTTCTTGCAAACAATGCAAACAATTTTTATTTTGCATATAGATCCGCAATCTAGTAATAACTGATAAGTAGATAATGCAGTGGATACAGATGCGGATCTTTCTGCAAAATAAAAATTGTCCGTATTAATTGCAAAACATAGGACGTACAATTGCGTTATTTAATCCTTTGAGTGCCTTTACTATACTGCATTTGCTGTACTAATTCTTGTCACATGAATTCATAAAATCCTCACACCAATGCAATTTTTGCTTTATTTCTGCTGTAAAGGGTATCGTAGTTACAAGGCAATAATATTTCCCCTATATTGGTTGTTAGAAAATAATTTTAACCCTCATACTTTCCTCCGGGCAGAAATAGGCATTAATCGATTAAAATTTTAATTATGATTGATTGGTTAATGTGTACGATTTAGAAAAGGTAATCATTGAAAAATCGACGATTGATTCATTCGATTGATGCAGTTAATCGTCAATCGTTGATTAGAAAACGAAATCATCGAAAAAAAACATAAAAGCACGTAAACAGAGTTTGTATTATAATAGACCAAATGACAATACACCTAAATTCAGTTTACATTTTTTTCAGTATTTATACAGTTTTGATTCCGTATTTCATTCCGAAAGTTCAGCAGTTAATCATTAATCAATTATGGGATTGACGATTAGTAATCGTTAATCGCAATTAACGACTAAAGTAGAAATTTAATCGTTAACCGCAATTAACGATTAATAAGTATTTAATCGTCAACCGCAACTCTAACGATTAATAAGTATTTAATCGTTAACCGCAATTTTTTAACGACTAAACTAGAAGATTAATCGTTAATTGCGATTAACGATTGAAGTAGAAATTTAGTCGTCAATTTATTGATTAAATTTTTGCCCAACTCTGTCTTCGGGTGAAAATTTACCCATTTTCCTTTTTTACATATTATAAAACGATTGAATTCTTTTTGCCTGGGCAGCAAAACGTATTTCTTCGAAATGTCACGCTATAGTTGCAGCATAATTCATAGATTTAAAATGTGAAGTACGAAGAGGTGAAATATTATTCTAGGATCTTTTGTCTGAGGAGCGTATGAGGGTTAAAATAGAGATACGAGTAGAGAAATGCAGACCAGCAATGATTAAAATGGGTTTCAGCTTTCTCAGCCCCTGCCTCATTGTTTCAGTTTTGTTACTTTTATTCAACGCGCTAAAGCTGTTTGCTTTATAGTTAGATCGTGAATGCTATCTGGGCGAGGAAAAACAATGGAGGGATAACGTTTGTATATTGTGTTTATTGCAATGGAAATCCTGATGGAAAGAGTATATCGGTGTCCGTATCTAGTTATCGGAGGAACGCGCGCGCAGCTTTGAGCATTTCCATGAGAATAGTCCGCAATGAAAAATATCTATTCAGTGTGTTCATAGCGCGGGATCCTCGGTGCTCAGGTGAATAGATTGGGGTAACAGAATATCGATCGCCTCGTCGGTGTAACCAACTTCCGGTTTCCTAAACGAGCTCGGACCACATTTCTGTCCGCATCGGTGTTTCTAAAGGGAGGTCGAGAAGTCACTTGACTCGTCGAGGACGAGCATTGTCCGCGTCAATGGCTGTGCCGCGAAGGAATTCAACTCACCTAAAATGTCTCGATGCCATTGTCTCGCTCTCTTAATTACAAATGGCCGCTTTGCTGGATTCTAACCCCCTCGATTTATTGCCGTCACAGACGTTCCTCTTTTCAACAGCGTCGCCGACATTCCTCCATTCCCCGAGCCGCTTTTTCATCCGTTCCAATGAAGTTTCTTCCGTGAAAAGATACGTATCCAATAAAATCCTAAACGACTGATAAACGTTCAAGCGAGCCTTTCTTGAGAACGCGATCTTTTGATCAGAACCCTGCCACCGATTTAGTTTAATTTAGTATACGAATAGTATTCGTTAATGTATGCACATCCATGTAGATTCAGAATTTCCCAGGATATATGTATCCTTGACTCTGTGTCAATGAAACTTTAAACGACTGATAAACGACATTAATTTCGCCCATTTTTGTCAACTAACGACGCGTTATAGCGTCATATTCTAAAGAAATATACAGAGTGGACGATTTATCTGAAGACATTGAAATATCTCGAGAACTATGCATCGGATCAAAACAAGTGGGTAATGAAAGTTGTTCGGCGCGAAGGGGGACATCCAATGATACCAAACTTGACCCCCCACCGCCACCCCCTGAGGGTGGGGGGTGGGGAAGATGAAAAACTTAAATGGGAACTCCCATTTTTCATTGCAGATTTGGATTCTCCAGAAAAAAATACACCAATTTAACCTAGGAGTTATTGCATTTTGGTTCACAGATGGCGCTGTAATGGACAAAAATCAAAATGGGTAAAAAATCGTTGAAAATGGGGGATGTCTCGAGAAATCCACATCAGATCAGAGAAATAAAAGTAGACGTATTTGATATTTTTAAAAATGCTATTCAATAATACCATAATTTACCCCCACCCCCAGCTCCTGAGGGTGGGAGAGGGAATCATTTCAAAATCTTCAATGGGAAACCCTTTTTTATAGCAAATCGTGGTTATCCATTGATTTCTCCATTTGATATATCAACCATTGATTTGATATTATATCAAATGGAGATATCAAACGTGAACCAAGATTTGCTATAAAAAAGGTTTGCTATAAAAAAGATTTGCTATAAAATCAACCATTGATTTGATATTATATCAAATGGAGAAATCAATGGAATATTTGCTATAAAAAAAGGATTTCCCTTTGAAGATTTTGAAATGATTCCCTCTCCCACCCTCAGGAGGTGGGGGTGGGGGGGTCAATTATGCTGTTATTGAATTGATATTTTGAAAAATATCAAATACGTCTGCTTATTATCTTATTATCTATTTATTTTTCTGATCTGCGATGTGTATTTCTCGAGATATCCCCAATTTTCAACGATTTTTTACCCATTTCGATTTTTGTCCATTACAGCGCCATCTGTGAACCAAAATGCAAAAACTGCTAGGTCAAATTTGTGTATTTTTTTCTGGAGAATCCAAATCTGCAATGAAAAATGGGGGTTCCCATTTAAGTTTTTTATCTTGTCCCACCCCCACCCCCAAGGGGTGGCGGTGGGGGTTCGAGTTTGGTATCATTGGATGTCCCCTTACGCGACGAACAACTTTCATTACCCACTTGTTTTGATCCGATGCATAGTTCTCGAGATATTTCAATGTCTTCAGATAAATCGTCCACCCTGTATATCGCAACATGGGCAGGAAGAGATCAATCATTTTACAGTGTGTAAAAATAGTAAAAATAAGAATTAATTGGTAATAGAATAGTAAAAATAAAAAGATAAAAATTCGATAATCTAATGAATTAAATATTATGCGTAAATCGTACTAGAAATGAAGACTTGACTCACGAAAAAATTCCTAAAGTGCTTCATAAAAAAGGTAATAATCGGCTATAGGATATCAGAGAAGAAAGAGCTGTCTAGCCTAAGCGTTACCCTCCCTACCGTGAACTCGATCATGAAACGCTCCAAAAAAATTGCAAATTCCCTAATTAAGGAATAGGCCGCGCTCGAATGCTGAATACAGGCCGCCGGAATACCGTGGCCGAGAACCGCGAAAATGTATTTTACAGTGTTGAATATGCATAGACCATGCGAACATTCATTGTAACCTTTAATTAAAACTTTTAATTAATGCCGGCTCGAGAAGCCCGATAACATCATCGCCGTTGATCTCTCCTAAGTAAGCGTACATACGAAGTTTGCGTCGATACGGATCCGCCAACGAAGAAAAACGAGAATCTGTTTGATTGAACGCCGGCCAACAGAAAGCAGATCGCAACGGGCCGCATGAAACGGAAACGAAACGAAAATATTGGCTTTTGTCTCGAGCGGACGTGTACGGCGAATCGTTCAAATTCAAATTTATAAGCGGCGCGGAATTTCGGCCACAAAACAAACTCCGCCAGCCGAAAAGTATTCGTTCGTTTGGATGGTGCGCTCGCGGCAACGAAGGATCGACGGTTTCTGAATCACCGAGCGAAACACGTGTTTTGAAGATCATTGTACCGAATGCAGAAACTCAAATACAATTCCCTGTTTCTTTGTTTCATTCACTTTGCTAACCCGAGGACTACAAGCGATCGTAATCATTAAAAAACTAATTTCTTTTAAAAAAACAGATTTGCGTGACCAACGGCGTGTGAATGCACTTTTAATTGAAACTTATGAATCCCAGTTCATTTAATTTTATTTATAACTCTATTGAATTATTGAATTTCGTGAAGCTCGTGCAGTTTTAATTTCGTTAAAACTGCAACACATTATATATAGAATGTTTAATTTATCGTACGTTCACCGAGTTAACAGCTCACCGTTTTAATCAATTACACACTTGTTCGAGCGTTCCTAGAGCTTTTTTAGAGGAGTTGGTCGAAGGAAAGATAATTGGATCGTGATTTTTTACGCAGCCTGTCGCTCGGAAATAACTGAGCGAGACGGACGTAAACGTAGACAGACGTGGATTTTATTAAAACACTAAAAATGGCGCGGCGAGCGACGTTCCACCTGCTACGAGTCTTAATTAGCAAAGCGTCGTCGTATCCGCAGAGGAGATTGCAGTAGATATCATCTGCCATTGTGCCACCTTACCACTTGCACCCTCTTCATTTCCGAGTGACAACGCCAAACAGTGCCAACGACCACGGCAGAATCATTACACGATACACTATGGTCGTTACACTCGCGAACTGAAAAGACGTCCCGATACTGGTCACGAAACACAGTAATGTCTCGATATGTACATGTGGAAGAGACGTACACGATATTGTATGTATATGAAAAATTGATCCCCTTCTGAACCAAATTATACTGTTGCAAGTAGAAGAACCTGTACTGAACCACGAAAGTATTTGAACGCACTTTAAAACAGTACAAACGATCTGACTTTTTTTGAGCAACTAGAAGAATTGATTTACCAAATGACATGCAAAGAAAGATGTAAGGATCTGTGGATTTTACAGAAACTGACCAAAAGTCGCGAAAAACTTGTAGCTCGTGTGTATGTTAATCGATTTCGATGAAGTTTTAAATTTTCATTGAGGGCCCAAATAAAAGTTTTAAAAAATGCTATTTTTATTGTTGCACGCGACCTTGTAAATTGTAAAATCTTATTTGCAGATCATTTAGTAAACCAATGCTTCCAATTGCTTACGAAAGATCACACAGGTCGTTTGGTATAATTATACAAAAGTTATACTGTTTTAAAGTGCGTTCAAATACTTTCGTGGATCACTGTATATCTTTGTCTTGTTCACTACTTCACTGCGGCGCAGTTCCAACACTCCGCTCAGTGGAACCTGCAGACAGACATTTTTGAAAATGTCACTTGAAATGCCCTCAGGGACCGCCTCTTTGTAAGTTGGATGACATTTTTGGGACACCCTGTGCATTTAAAAAATGTCAATTGTTACAATTTCGTGACCAAACATCTGCAACAGTCAACGAATTAAATGCAGTTATACAATTCCTCTGTGAAAAAACAGGTTCCAAAAGTGAACGTGATCAGTAGACTGCGGATCTTGATGCAAATTCTTGTTTTCATGAATTATTTTATAAAAAATCTGAAGGGAAGGTATTCTGCGTTGACTAGAAGATTCTCCGAGGTAAACATAAAATAATAACGCAATTAATGTTGCACGCGCCATAAATACGTAAAGAGTAAAGAGCCGCGGTCTAGCGATCACTGAGTTTCGAACGTGACACAATAGGGACACGATATCTGAATCAGTAGGCGAGTCGAGTATGCTTTGCGAAATAATTCCCGAACGCGTTACCGGATCGAATAATTTGTTATTGCATATACTTTTGCGATAAGCGAGGCAAGATATATGAGCGATCAAGAGCGTTCGTGCGTGTCGAATCATGGGAAAGATCAACGGGTTTACGGGGTTTACCGGTTGCGCGGTGTTATCACGGCCTCGGTTTCTGTGTCTGGTATTTCGATCAACGCTTCACGCAATTATCCCGGCGGTGGTGTGTAAAGTAATTCCGATTATGTTTCCGTTGCAGCCGTTGCATGATCAACGCTCGGCCGCGTACACCGGCAAGGAGAGAAGACGAATTCCTGGACTGAGCAAGGCGCAGAGGCGTATCAAAGCGTCCAGCACGCCGGCGCTCCTAGATCGCGATATAGAAGGGTGAGTTACTTTTTCTCCATTGTTACATTCAGCAATTTTAACTTCCGTAAGGACATTATTTTGCAATGCAACAGTGCCTTACAGGACAGACTATACATATAATACCTCATACAATACCTAAATGTTTAGTAATTGATTAAATGGAAACAATATTTTGAATAATGGTACAGCCATTTTTAGTGGTGCCTCCGAGAAGACAACCGAGTGCAAAGGGTTAAAATAAAATATTGATTCAAGATTCACGTGTTTTACGAAAATCTCGGAAACTAAGCCGAGCGACGGATACGTGTATTGGGAAAAATTGTTCAGATTGTTGACAACATATGTGAAGGTCATTGGAGCAGGGTCCCCTTTTGTCAACATTTTCCAATAATTGTAATATTTTAGCGTGGCTTAACAAGTTCGCTACCATCGTCACAAATATGTGACGTCCGTGATCTGACAGTTCACTTAAAAACAGTCAAATTAATTTTATGCACTTTGTTGTTTAAAGTCATAGTAGAATGCATAATTTTCAAATAATCCGTGACTTTCTTCTGCTAAACTGTTTTGATAATTCAAAATTGGGTATGTTGCATTTAATGAAACCTTCGAACAAGGAAGGTCAGCAACGAAACAAGTTAAGACGAACTTAACATCCTTCGATATTTTTGCATTAAATGGCTGGTATAAACAGGAGCAGTCGAGCTGTAAATATTGAAGAGTCTTTAGTCACTCTTCTTGTTATTTCTTTTTTCTTTATCTAAATCTTTCCATGCGAGGGAGGTTATTTTTGAATGAACCTTCTAATGCACCGAGCGCCGGAAACCATCACGGTAGAGTGGTTTTATCGACAGGCCAAGCACCTGTGTGAAAAGTCTCTTTCTCTCCCAGTCATCTCCGTCCGTTTTCAATCGCCCGAATCCTTTTTCCCTCGACGCGACTGCTCCATCTTTAAACTTAATTCCCTCTCGAAATCTGCTTCCCGACGTCATCACGAAGATTGCGTTCTTAGCTGACTTGCTCGAGACCGGTATCGAACCGGAAATACGCTTTCTTTCGTGCAGCTATGAGTCCAGACAATTTTTAACTCGGTTTAATTAAAACCGCTCCTTCGTACTTTTTCGCACTGTTACTGCGAAAGCGTGTGCAGTGTGCATTATACTTTACGGCGTTAGTCGGTAATATTAGAAAGTTTTCATTAAGTTGCAGTCTTGTTGTTCTCTTTAGATATTAATTGATGGTTCGAATTATATATTTATTAAGACTAGTATCAGTTGTGTTTTCCCTTGAAGTTTTTCACGTATAAATTGTACAGTTCATGGAGTCGATTCGACTGGAAAAAGATCCAAATTTTTCCAGGTGGTTTTGAGTGGCTTTTTAAAATTAGAACTCTCTTTATGCTTTTTCGACGAACGTATACGTATTCTGTATTACGATGAAAAGTTTCACAACTTGCGTCACTATAAAATGTTCTACGTAAAGGAAATCCAGCTGAAACTGAACACGTGGATAAAATCTATCATTTCAGCTTCAAAATATATTTATTATATTGTACAAAGTTGCATAAAAGTTTTTAATTTTCTGTGACTACTATACATAGACACTAGTGTAACAATCAACGTTTATAATATATTGGATTGGCAAATATAATGCGGAGTCGTATGAACAATATATGTTCAAAGTAGATGGTGAAAGGGGTAGGGTTCTGGCTTTCCCATATCATTGTTCCTTCGAGTACGACAATCGAGACAAATTGTTTCGGTGTCCCGGTGAAAGCAGCAATCGTCGAATGATGGATGCGAAGAAAATAGGACGTTGATGACGTTCTCGTATTCAGATGATCCCCGAGGGGCGGAGTGTGTTCGAACAACTGCGTGGCCTACAGTGGCCGGGGGTTCAGATTTCTTTCGGGGGTGCGTTCACCCTCCAACTCCGACATCTTGCCTCGTGCAAACACCTGGGGTACCCGAGATAAGTTATGAAACCTGTCTGTTCCGTGCCTCGTGGGCTTTGCACGAAGATTTTCCTGTTTCGGGGAGCCGTGTTTGCGTTCCACAACAAAAAGAAAAACTGCACACGGGCAAATATTGAAAGAGCGAAGTTGGCTTTCGTCGTTTGTGAAACGCTTTGATTCGAAACGATTTGTTTCGGATAAATAGCTCCAAACTTGAAAATTAATTTACGCTGTTTCAACACGGAAAATAAAAATTGTACATATTTATTACAATATACAGAAACCAGTTGTAGACATTTGTTTCTCTCTTCCCTTAATAATCTTGTAAAGCCTTGAAAACAACGTAATTTTAACTTCTTGCAATGTCTTTACTGGTTTGCAATTAATCTAATCATTCTTGTCGTAAATACAGGGTGAGTCCGAAGAAACAGAACACTTAAATATCTCCGTTACTTTTCGTTGTAGAAAAAAACTTCTTAGGACCAAGTTACACTGTTTGAAGGGCCACATGTAACGGTATAAGAGAAAAAATTTTCAAGGTCATTTTTTAACAAGATTTCAAGGTCATTGATATTTTTTTTTAAATTGTAGAATGAGGTATTTTTTAATAGTAATAATGGAAGTTTGTCACACATCCTGTAACGTGCGAGCGTGCGCCGACGAGTGTGCGCGGAAGCGTTTGCAAGAGTGCGCGCGAGTATGATGTGCGCATGAGCGTTGGTCTACAGTCTACACAAGCCATCGTGCGGTCCTCGTGTTTTCTCGCGTGTCGCAATATGTATTCTTCATGTATCGTTCATTATCAATAAACCGTTATTGTATATTCAATAATCTAACATTTTCGATATACATGGGTTAGTACTTTTTTATAACGAATGTCCAGCTGCATCGATTGATGTATTAAAAAATACCTCATTCTACAATTTAAAAAAAAATATCAATGATCTTGAAATCTTGTTAAAAAATGACCTTGACAATTTTTTCCCTTACACCGTTACATGTGGCCCTTCGAACAGTGTAACTTTGTTCTAAGAAGTTTTTTTGTACAACGAAAAGTAACGGAGATATTTAGGTGTTCTGTTTCTTCGGACTCACCCTGTATACATATTACACCCGCAGCCTATTGGTAAAATCGAGAAACACGAATTAGTGACAATACCAAAATATTTTAAGAATTCCAACGTATCATTTGTAACTCGTTACTAGACTGCGCATCTGTATACATTTCTGAAACAATATAAAACAGTAAAAGCTTTGAAAAATCTGAGAATATGAAAATCTAAGAAGCTTATGTTGCATGAAGATTCGCAGTCTACTCGTTACAATTATTAAGAAAAGAAATCAATGCGCATACAGTTCGTTGCAATCAGTGCACAACATTTTTATTTTGTGTAATGACTTTGTCGTTTATAACTGGTCGGTTGGGTCAGTTAAAGGTGTATTTGTCTTGTGTATTTGCCGTGTAATGAATAAAGTGAAAACCGTGAACGGCAGCAGATAAACAAAGTCGCGAGAAAGAGCCGATCCCTTCTTTGACGTATTATTGGGAACGTTGAATGGACGACAAGCGAAGGGAGCTAAAAATAGTTTCGAAAAAAGCAGCCGATCGAAGCGCAGGGAATAGATCAAAGGTGTTCCGGGTTGATCGCGTCCAGGTTCGTTTGAAGTGCTTCCTCCTGGTTCACGACTTTCCATCGTGACCTCTTGATCCCTGCAGAACGTGTCTCGGCAGCCGGGGTTGTTTGCCGAGACACGAATAAAGACGTTATTTCGAATGACCCATCTCCCTTTCTCTCTCTCCCTCCCTTCTCTTTCGGTTCCATCGACTTTGTACCTGGACGAACATTCATCCGGTCGTTGCACTAATTACGACGTGAATAGAAAATCTCTCGCGACATCCTCTTTAGTTTCACGGAGCCGTCCCTTCGCTTCCGGTTCACCTCGCCACGGAGATTCGCTCGTTAGTGTTTCATGAAGTTCCCGTCCCTTTGACTCCGTGGAATATTCTCTATTATTTGTAAACACGACTCGCGTGCTATTTAATCACGTCGTTTAGAAATCTCGAGAGCGACGGTGCACACCGGAACTTTGAACGCATCGATACTTTTTGATTAACTCCCGGCTGCAACTTGGAGACCAAAACTCTCCAGCAACACTGAATCACATTAATATTCGGACACTTTCGAAGGGGCGAGAACTTTTTTAATATTGAACCAGACGACTTGGACTTTTTTATTACCAAGTTTATATTAACTTGCCGTGTTGTTGTTGTTGTATGCGTCAAATCTTGTAATCGAATTTTAAACCTCTTCCCATAGTTCAATCTTACATAGTCCAATCTTGAGGACAATGTAAGTAGGACACAGAATATATAAAAAAAACTTTTTAAAAACCACGCTTATATTAAAATGCACTAAACAGGAGAAAATCATTTTTTCCCTGGTTCTCCATAAAATACCGAATCCACTTAAATGATTAATAATATTTTTCCCCAAAATTTTAAGCAATTAGTTGAAAATTTCTTCTGTTATAAAATCAGTGTCGGAATAGATAGAAAAATTTAATATAAATTTAAATAAAACCATAACATTAGTGACTATAAAAATAAAAGCGTGGAGCGCCCACGAAGATTACGTCAATACATATAGTATACATATGTATAGCCTCCACGCTTTTATTTTTATAATCACTAATGTCATGGTTTTATTTAAATATTCCGACACTAATTTTATAACAGAAGAAAAATATTATTAATCATTTAACTGGATTCGGTATTTTATGGAGAACCAGGTAAAAATTATTTTCTCCTTTTTAGTGCATTTTAATGTAAGCGTGGTTTTTACAAAGTTTTTTTATATATAATATTTTATTCAGTTGTTGGAACAATTAGTTTACTGTATGGCGTGAGCAAAATACTAAAAGTTGTATTTTTCAATTTCCTATATGTATGAACCTATGTATATTGAATATTTTAAGAATATATTTTGTAAATCTGTGAATGACCGGATTCCTATTTTACATATAAAAATGAATATAACTTGAAGAATTTGCTTTTAATAATGCTCATCATCTGAAGTGTTAAAAAGCGTTTTATCATTATTATTATAGTAGTATCTTTCGTTTTGAGTTTCGAGCACACATCCACGCAATTCTTTAAACAGCCATATTCGTGGGTCCAATCGACTATTTTCTGCCAGGATTGGTTACATTACTTGAATAAATTATTCGCCTGACGTCAGAACGTCTCTCGTAAATATAGTTTAGAATCGTTTAATTATTTCTCACCGGCGGTTTCTCTTAATAGACACTGTACTTTTTTCATTCCTATCGAGCTCGAATCACCGAGACGTTAATTCGTCCCAGCTCGAAACTTCTCGGGATTCGGCGGCTCCAACAATGGAACGTAACTCGGCATTATTCTGATTTTGAAGTTCCGAGGTATGGCAAGTTTCCTGGCGTCGGCCCGGGCCTCTTCACCCCCGTTTTTCGCTCCGTTAACGCCACGAAGTTCTCGTCGTCGTCGATGCTCGCTGTTCCGTTCTCCGAAACACTCGATCCAAGACGATAGAAGGAATCCAAAGAAGCAAAACTCGGTGAAAAAAGGCTCGTCGCGCGACAGAATCCAATTAAAAGTTCCGTAATCGCGGGGCTTCGACGCGAGTGTGGATCAACGTTTCCGGTTTGACGTCTCAAGCGATTATTTCCGGACGATTTAAATTTTCCTTTCGAACTTCTAATCCTTTGGACCAGAGCATTCTCGGTTCGCCGTGATCAACTAAAATCGGCTCGTCCGCCCCACTTTCCGTTCGGGACGCGTTCAAGAGAGCCGCTTTGAATTATCTTTCCAGATTGTTTGGTAATTCGACGCGCGAGAGATAGACGACTTTTGAAAGTCTCCTCGAGGAACAGCGTTATCTTTTAATATTCCCCAGCGCGGTCTGACGCTCCGATGTGATCGAGATAGAAACTTTTTACCCTAACCGCCGCGCCGCACGCTGAAAACTTCCTACTTTTCCCGTAGTAGAAGGAGCACGGAGTTTCTGTTTATCGACTCCGCCCCTTGCATTTCCGCACACTATTCCGAAAACTATCCTCGCGGGAAGAATTTTTCGCGGAGTGCTTCGCTCACGGTTTTACCCGCTAATTCATGATCCTGCTGAAATATTAAACCACCCGGTCAACATTTCTGCTAAGAAATACTCCTCCGCGATTTAAGGGAGTGTCTCGTCCATTTACTATAAATGTTAGTGACTTTATGATTTCTTTATTTTGCTTGAAGTTTATTAAGCACAATTCTCATATTCGTAATAGAAAATTACGAAAATCAGAAAGTCTCTTGAAGAAAAGCTTGATTTTTTACAATTAAATTGGGTCTATATTACTTAGAAATATATTGTAAATACATAAAATAAAATGCAAATTCAGATTCAATCCCTGAATAAACGTATAACATGGATTAGTCAATTATTCTACGCCAGTACTGAACAAATAATCTCAAAGATGAAAATACAACATAAAATTAATAAATATAACATCATAAGTAGACTGCGGATCTTTATGCATTTATGAAAAAATTGGTTGGATGAAATATAAAGGTTAGAAAAATTTAAGAACATTATAATGTTGTTTTTACTGTAACAAAGTCATTAGGGATGAAATCAATTTTTAGTTTTCACCATTTTTAACCGCTTGTAGCTCGTGTGTATGTAAATCGATTTCGATGAACTTTTCAGCATGTGTATAACTAACATAGATCTACAAAACAAATATATAAATATATTTTAGCAAAATATATTTATACATATATACAAACAAAATATATTTTATTATAAATTTCCATTAAGGAGCCAAATAAAAAAGCTTTAAAAAATGCCTTTTTTATTTTTACTTGTAACGTTGTACTTTAATTATAATTTTTGGAAAATCTTTTTTGCAAATCATTTCGTAAACCAATGCTTCTAATTGATTGCAAAAAATCAGGTCATTTGATGCAATTATAAAAAAGTTATTAGTTTTTAAAAGGTGTACGAATACTTTGTACACCCACTGTAAGTGCATATGACAAAACTTCGCCTCCTCAAGTTGCATGTTTTACGTTTTCCCTACTTAGCATTGTATTCTAAGTTACCATCATTCTATACCACTAAAAAAGCACTTAAACACCGGGACAAATTAATCGTAAAAACCGAACGGCAATTTTATCGTAAAAAGTGTCAAACGGGTGGGAGTTCATTAATTAAGAATGATTAAGTAATGGTTTCCTGAAGGTGAAACGGCAAGGCCGTTCCAACTTCCCGGTAATGTCCACAGAAACTGGAATTATAACACCCGCGCGAGTAGGATCAGTACACAAATCGATAAAAAGAAGGAGGTATAGCGCACTCGTGCCGCACATCCCGGCACGCGGTAGTTATAAATCGTGGGCAAAACGGTGGCGAAGTTTGCCGAGGAGTGCCCCATGAAAATAATAATATTTCGAACGTGACCAGTCTTCGCTGGAGCTTCTCATAAAAAAATTTTCAGGAAGCCCGAAGTCTACGAACTCGTCCCGATTTACGTCACACCCATGTAAACGCTTTCCCCTTCGTTTACGAATCTCCTCGGTTCTTGGAATTGCATGAATGCTTCGGAAATTTCCAAATATCACTGGTACCGCCGCGTAGCCGGAAAAGTAGGAAGAATGGGCCTTTGTCCGTGGAGACGCGTATGGGGAATTACCCCTATAGGTTTACGATCGCATTAGTCTGGACAACATATGGAAAACGAAAGTTTCGAGGGATAACACAGTCTGAGACAAGATTGCTCGAGGCGAAGGGTTGGAACGGATACAACGTGTTCCATGTGTTCTGAAATGATTAATTATTGTACCGTGCAGGTCGTGTGGAGTGTGGAGTCGCCGACAGGATATGAGAATAGACATTTCATGGTCGTGGCTTAATGTTTCATGGTTTAGAAATTGGAAACTGATGAACCAGTACACGGATTAGGTCTGTAAGATTCGTAGATTTTGTACTCTTTCAACCCCTTGCCTTATCAAAATGTATGTTAATAATTTCCTTTAAACCGAAATAAAATTCTATTTTGGTTTTGTTAATATAAAGCCATTGTGCAGAACATTTTGCACTCCCGCAAGACAAGTGATACAACTCAAAAATGCAGCATTAGAGAAAAATCAACTTAAAGAATGCTATAAAACTTATATTGAAATATAATAGTTCTTTTAAATTTCAGACAAGAGTATGATAAATTGCGAGATAGAGATGTGACGCTTTTCGTGCACACATGTTGGGGCACTTCATACATATTTTTCAATGACATAATCTCAAAATTGCCATGTTTTTACTTGCGTCACTTTTCTTGCGGGGGTGCGATATGTATCAGCATACAATTTATATCGATTTACTCCTTTTTTAGGAAATTGCGATCTACTAAAAAGTTCTAATCACTAAAACCGTAAAATAAATCGTAGGGCAAGAGGTTAATTTTCTTTAAATTATGTCAAAATACCGAAATAAATTACGATTTTCTCAGAAGCAATTTTATATAGTGTAGCAACGATATTCATTATGTCAGAAAAGCTCTGAATTTTTAGAAAATATGACAATGAATTGAATCCTTTATAATGCTAAAAGGACTTCTATAATTTCAATGATTGTAAAAGAACAAATCCGAAATCCGCCATTTTGACGGGCTCAGTACTTACAGTAAGGAGCAAAACTGAACCAATAACTACAAGTTTTGTATAAGTCATCATTTATTGCTAGGAATATAGAAGAATAACAAAAAATCAACATTATAATCATTTTTATCATAGTTCGAAGTAACTTAAGAAATTTTTTACAATAATTAATGTCTCCTCGTTTAGCAATGACAACAAAAATAGATTGAATCGGATTTTTGCACCACGTCCAATATACTTGGCAATATTTAATATATTATTTATTTTTAATATTTCGTTCACAACCCTTGTGCTTGTAAAACTGCACTAATTTGCTTTAGAATACTTTCTACTAATTTTTTGCAATAATCCGGAGATATTTGTTCCCACTGTTCTTGAATTCTATCATGCAAATCTGTGATTGAAGTTGGTTGGGAGTCATATGAATCCCCGAAGTCGTCTTCTTAGCATAAGCCCCATAGATTCTCTATGGGGTTGAGGTCGGAGCTCTGTGCGGGCTAATCCAGAACAGAAAATTATTTAGTACAGAGCCAATTTTTTACACTTTTAGCAGTGACCTTAGGGTCTCGGTCATGCATGTGAAAATTACATTTTTTTCTTCAAAAGGCATATTTTCAACAGCATCTATGAGATGATCTTGTAAAATATCCTTGTACATGTACTGATTCATGATGCCATTAATTCGGTGCAGTGATCCAACACCAAATGCTGTTAGGCACCTCCAGAACATTAGGGTTCCGTCTCCATGTTTTAACGTTTGTTTCACATGTCGTGGTTTAAGCCTTTCATTTTTACGAATCCAGCATTAAGACATGCCATCTGAACAAATTCTGTTAATTTTGGTCTCGTCTGACCAAATAACCCGTTCCCAGTCAGTAGTCGCCCAGTTTTGATATTTTGTAGCAAATTCCAAACAACATTTAATATTTTTTTCCGATAACATTGGCTTCTTTTTTTTCTTAATGCTTCTAAACTCAGCTCCTTTGAGTGTTCTTCGTGCTGTGCACTGGCTTATTTGTATATTCGTATCTTCTTTTAACAATTTTGCAGCCATAATGGAACTTGAAGCTTCACCAGATGTGACAAACCGTATAATCCTTCGTTCATCCTGCGGTGATAATATTTTTGGTCTTCCTTCAACATTTAATAATATACTTTTACAGTATTTTTTTCTTATTCTCTGCACTGTCGATTGACCAACACTGCAAGTTTTCGCCGTGTTACGCGATGACAAGCCGTCATTCAAAACAGAAATGACTTTTTTTTACACAATTCGGAGCAATTGACTTCATATTTATTCTTACTTCACTTGCGTGCTTTTCCGTTCGACTGATTGCGAAGAGACATTAATTATTGAAAAATATTTCTCAAGTTACTTCTAACTATGATGAAAATGATTATAATGTTGATTTTTTGCTATTCTTCTACATTCGTAGCAATAAATAATGATTTATACAAAACTTGTGGTTATTGGTTCAGTTTTGCTCCTTGCCTGTAAGTGTTGAAGCATCACCTTGTACATGATGGTCGGAAGACTATTCATGGAAGCAATATACTATTGGAACGCGCAGAGAATGTGTGTCAATTAATGTGTCTGCGGCCGACGATTGATAACTACAAAGCGAGAAGCATAATATTACTGCAATCAGCGTTATTAAGATAGCAACGCAATCGATTTTCGTGTCATGCGCACGAGTTAGGATGAGTAGATAAATGGAGCTGCGCAACCAAAAATAGTCAGTCCGCTTCTAGTCCCCGATACCTGGGGATTCCTGGAGAACCTTGAAAGTCTTTCTGGGGCCCTCGGAGGTCCATCCCTTTCTTTGCCCCTTTTTTCAGCGAACACTAACGAAAAAATTAATTTAACCGTTTGAACGATAATCAGATGCAGAACGAGTTGCATGTGTCCGACTCGTGACCTTTTTACTCCGATAACGGTTTTATGTGTTTCACGCGATCGTTACCAGTTGCCATTGAAATTGTAAATGTTCTTGTAGCTGAACCGACTGCTGAATAATGTTGTGCGAAGTAAATGGTTGATACAAGCTACGAAAAAGGAACTATATAAAATAGATCGATACCAGAAGTAAATTAAAATGACTAACAATCTGCAATCACCAGCAACGACGCATGAATGTTAATTACATAAAAGATCTAAGAACATTAGTTTTTAGTGATGGAGCATTTTCTCTTATAATGTGGAGATCGTTTTAAAGAACTGCCCCGGGGACAAAGAGATAACATTCGAACACAATTTCAACATTGAATACAACAGTGTTTCCGGCTAATTCCGCGCCACCTGTGTGGCTCGTTAGAGTGGCTTTAAGAATCTCCCGGAAAGATCGAACTTCACGCTTCCAGGCGAGCCTACACACACGATCAGAGATCTACGACGCAAGACCGTTTTGTCTGTAAGATCGAAGGCATAGATATCGAAAGCGAAGCGAGTCGGCTGCGCGTACTTACTTACATGGAAGTGAGAACACAAAAGGAGCAAAAGAGAGCCGACGGGGATTAGCAAGAATGACAGAATGCGAGGTAGGTGCAGCGTGTCAAATTTGTACGTCGGAAGGTGGCGTGTCCAAGGAAAAAAGGAAGAGGCAAAAAAGAAGAGAGTGAGAGAGAGAGAGAGGGGGGAAATTCCGCCGATTAAATGAGGAACGAGAGAGGAGCAGGGAACCACTGTCACTACAATGGATAAATGGTACCTTTTGTGGAGGCCGGCGTCTCTCCTTGGCCGCTCCTCTCCCGCCCACGAGAGAACGAAGGAGGGAACGAGGGTAGAAACGCGGTGAAAGGAGAGAGGATGAGAGAGAGAGAGAGAGAGAGAGCAAAAGAAAGGGAAAAAAGAAGAAGCGACAAAAGCAGAGGTGGTGGGGGCAGCGTGCAACCCTCGGTTTATACCTGAAGCGACCCTTGAAATCTGTTCTCGGAAGAGTTCACGAGGTGCACTGGCACACAAACCCCGGTGTGCACGCACACACGTGGGACAACATGTGAACGGCGTGGGCCTGTGTGCACATCGCCGGTGCCTTCAGTCGCCCGCAGCTCGCCGTTCAATGCACTTCCTGTGGAAGAGTGGTTCCAGGCGATTTTCTTATTTTCGAGAGTGGCCCTCTTCCCCCCACAGCTTTTCGCACGCTTCTCTCTTTTCGAGGAATCGCAGCATCGGACGCGACACTTCCTCCCGACACCATTCGTCTGTCAGAGCACACTTCGCTCTTGCCACCGCTAAACCTGTGTTTCAATTTTCATCCCCGTCCTGGGGACACTCGAGTGCTTCTATTGTGCTTTACCTCCGGAGAGGAGCTACGTACTCTGCCCGTTTCCACCCTTGAACTGTGGTGTTTTAATCTCATTGTGCAAAAGTATTGTGTGATCCATGGTTTCGGGAAATATCTTCAGCTTTAGTGCTCCAATTTTCATTCCTCTGGTGAAGCTGCTCGATAAGTGTCGTGTCATCCGCGGTTTACTCCTGCGAAGCAGCTAAAAACATTAACCGTTTAATCAGCTCTCGCACTTTTACGTTCCGTGTAAGTGTGCTACACCGTGTATCTTTGCAGAGAGCTTCAGTGTCACTCTTCGAGTTCAGTGCATCCGTTGCGGTTTACTTTTAAAAGGGAGCTAAAGACTTTCATCGTTTACGCTCTTAAACTTGAACGTTTCATCCTCGAGTTCTGCGTAAAAGTACCTCGAACGCATTTATCGCGTGATCCGCGGTGGACCTTCGAAGAAGAACTGCAGACTTTGCTCGTTTCCGGTCTTAAACTTCCAATTGTAACTTCTGCGTGAAAGTTGCTCCTTTATTACGTAATCCACTGTTTATTTCCGTGGAAGACTGCATGCTTTACCAGCCTTGAACTTTGGTGTTTCATTTGTGTGAAAAAGTCGCTAGCTATTGCAGACTTTAACGTTTAAACTTGAACGTGAAGAGATACCGAAGCGTATTTCTATACTATCCGCTGTGTTGTCCACGGTATATCGATTTGTTCCGTTCCGGTGATAGCGAGGAAGCAAGGTGCGTGTACGTGATCGTTTCCTTGGATCAACAAGTGACGGTTCCTCATTCGGGCGCAAGTGGCAGACCTTTATCGTGGAATAAATTCTAATGCAGGAAGGTTTCCATGAATATCGTTATACCGGCGGTGGCTGTGTAAGTGTACGAGCGACACACGAGGGGAAACACATGGACGTAGTTTGGTGTGCCGTCTGAAGGTTTCCAGTCGTCTGCGGACCGCCACTCGACGCATTTCCTGTCTAAAAGTGGTCGCAAATGGTTCTTCGTGTGCATAATAATTTCGAGACTCTTGACGTGTTAAATCGACTGACGCCGAGTCGTGGAACGAGTTTTCCTCGGTGCTTTTCATCGAGATAATCGGCCGGTTTCGTCGTTTGTTTTGCGTGCGCCAACTTCGTCGTCCGTGTCCAGGAGGAACTGCGTTTACGCGTTGTTTCGCACGGCGAGTGTCAAGGGACTCTCGGACACCGAAATAGGAGGAATGGATCCCCGAGGGACTGAAAAATGTTGTTCGAGCGACTAACAACCAACTGCGCTGGATAAAAGCTCTTCCGGAGGAGAAAAACTCGATCAAAATCGCCTCTATGATGTGGTACGTGACGCTACACGATGCTCTTTCATTCGTTTGACACGGAAAAACGAGTCGACGAGGAAACGTTGTCGGGAAAATGAAAAATCATAACATCTGTTGCACCGCGCGATGTTTTAATTTATCGCTCTCCCGTTTCCCGACACAGAACGCGTTTTTCTTAATGAATTAACAGTCGGATAAAAAAAAAGAGTCTTTCCTATATCTATAAACAGATATATTTTTTAATCGATAGAATATTAATTGTGATGCGAACATTATTAACGATTAACTAGAAACTGGAATTATTCGCGTCGAGTGGACAACAATGATGCTACAGTGCATTCGAGTGCTACGAAAACAAGTTTTTCGTGACAAAAACCGCCTACCAATTCTTAACTTCCGCCGACGAACTCAATTAATTAAGGATTTATTTGTTTACCGAGACTTCGCGACTTTCAATCAATTTGACGTTCGAATTTTTTGAAAAAAGAAATCGATTTTTCCAAACGATCACACTAGAATGCCACGTGTAATTCTTTGAACTTTTCTACTGTTTCGAATGGCGTCTAAGAAACTGTCATAAAGGCTGAGACAAGTTTCGTTTTTAAAAAAAAAATGTATACCGTTAGAAAGGTATAGTTACCAGCTACGTTTTCGCTGTAGAAGGTATAACGATATCGTTAACGTTTAAAAAGTTATAGCTGGGGTGAGATCAAGTTCAATATGTACTCACGAATCCGAGTCAATTTCAATAACCAAGTTTCATTTCATGGGTCTCGATTACTACTTCAAAGCAATAATGTTTCAATGATTATATTTGAAGAGTATTCATTTTATACAAACTGATATCGAATCTCGGAATGAGTACTTACAAGTTTCGAGAAGATACTTCCAAGTACTTCGATGTATGCTGGAAGGAATCGAATCTTTCACAAGTAGTACTCGAGTCGTGGAAATCAGAACTGCATAGTAGGTTTTAAGCACTTTCTTTATTAAATTCGTAACTATTTAAGAATAATATATTTAATTAATATATTTAAGAATAATATTAGAGGACAGGATAATTGATTTTAAAGGTAAAAAAAATAATGATTAGGAAAAATCAGAGAATTTTCAGCGATATTCATAAAAGTTTCGAATCTGTTCAACCAAGCTACATTGGACACGACTTGTTGCTTCTAGTGCTCACGATGAGATTGTTTATAAACGAAAATAAAGCTGACAACCGTGGCATTGGTGTTTCCAGTGCGTTAAGGGGTTAACTCGTTTTTCAAGGATTGCAAGGGTGCGGAATGCTCGTTTTTGCTACTGAAAATCCCCATATTTGCATTATCGAGAAATGAGAAGGCGCATCCGGCACCGTTGCAATCCTGAAAACTAGTCTACCCCCTTAATATTAGGTCAATCGGAAAATTCCGTGCGTTTTTTTGACGTTTCACAAGCAGAATTTCGCAGATGGTTTTTCGCTTTTCAATGTCTCTTGACTTGAGTTCATATCGAACCCACTTTCCTTCCTCGTAGACCTTCCCCAAGGTTTTTAAACGATCGGAAATGACAGATTGAGCAGAATTTAACGCTTCTGCAATTTGTTTTCGCGTTTGACATGGATCTTCATCCAACAGTGCCTGCAATTTTTCGTCTTCGAATATTCGTGGCTGTACAGAACGCTCTTTGTCCTCCACAGTAAAATCACCATTTTTAAAGCGTCGATACCATTCTCTACATGTTTTATCGGAAACAACATAAACGTCTACAATCATTCGATGAGATTCAGCTGCAGTTTTCTTCCAATTGAAGCAGAGGATTAACACTTCACGCAAATGACGCTTACTCGGCTCAAATTCCGACATTTTTAATGTAGAAAAAACGATGTTATTGATGCAAGCGCATATTCTTATGTATTGAATTTTACTGAAAGATGTCCAAACTAAAAAGTTAACATTACTTTAGACGTTATAGTTAACGACAGTTCGAGCTACAGCTACTCGACGCTAAACGGACGGAACTTTCCGATTGACCTAATATAAAGAAAAAGCACTGTCCCAACTTAGACGGCGTCCCAACCTTTACAGCAGTCCCCTACTCATTTTTGTCAAACGTATAACGATCAGCAGTCTAGCGATAAGTCAACCGCGTTCGGGGAACGCGATACAGTATTGTAGTTCGCGAAATGGTAATGGAACACCGTCCGCGAAGCGATTTCGATATGTTCGCGTCGAGACCCCGGGTTTCCGTTTCCAAAGCGTCTGATTGACTCCGTGGACGGGTGGTCGTTCCGTGACGGGTTCGTTTCCGTTATGCAGACCTCTCGGGACAGTCGCCTCGTCAGCTGGCCGGGTTCAGGACTTGTCCAGGCAAGGTAAATTGCCGGGCGGACAGCGCTGCGCGGCGGGGCGAGCGCACCTTCGTGATCTATCAATTTTACGGCGAGCCTCCCGCGGGGCCGCAGCACGAAGAAACGGTGTTAAGTTTCATGCGGCCCGTAAATTATTTTCCACTCACGATCACAATGGTCCATTGATTAAGCGGATAATTGAATCGATCGATGCTCCTTGGACGCGTTTAATCGTGCCTCGATTAAACCGAGCTGGGCGTGCACCGTCGACGCTGCTGTCGTGTAACACGAACGTGCACATTGTCTCGGATAATTTCTTATTAAGCTTCTTTCCCTAGTCTCACAAAGGAGAATGATTTATGCAATACACGGCACCGCGTGTGATTATTCGAACAACTTTGATAAGAAAGTATTATATTGGATGATTGCAAAAGTTCGTGTCCCATTTTCACAGTCCTCGAGACCTTCGAGGAAAAACCACGCGGTTCTTACGAAAGAGAAATCAGCTTGCAAAACGTTAGACGATTGTATAAAATGGTGATGCCCGCGGATCTTTATGCAATATAAACATTTTCCAAGTCGATCGTGAGAAATGGACGTCGGATAAAAATGTGTTGTTTCTTTTAATAATTGTGGTAAATCGATGAGAGATGGTATACAATAATGGCACTTAATTTATTTCTTTACAGTTTACTTTACAGTGATTAAGACGTCTTTATACCCAGAAATGTTTAGATAGAAGTAAATTTACATTCTTTGTATGGCCACATTTCTTTTAATGCTTAAATATTTATTACCAATGAATCAAATTTGACTTTGTCTAAAATCCTCATCACGAGTGTGACTCGTTAGAATACGGCAAGGGTTTAACACTTTGACTGCCGGGTTAATCTGTGGATGACGGATACGTTAATAAAGTAACGTGAAATAGTCGCTTTCAATGATCTTTTGTCCTGATAATGTTGATCTGTACTCTACACTCTACACGAACCAGAGACACGATATTAAACTGAGTTATTTCGAAGAGTACTTCTCGGACAATCAATTTCCAGAAACGGTTTTCTCTGACGGGTCGTAGCCGCGTTTTCGTGGTCAGAGCGTTGCGTTGGCTCGTTGGATCGGTGGTCAGCGAACCGCGCGTCAGAAATGAAGCCGACGATAAAAATCTAAAATATCTGGTAATAATGTCTCGTCCTGTTGTGTGTGCAGTCGACAGTGGTCGGGGGACGAGGAGGACGAGGGGACAACCGGTCACGTAACAACCGAGCATCCTCTGGCGGAGGCGACAATCCCCTTGGTTTCCCATTCGCGTCTCCAAGAACAGCCCTCCACCTTGAGTGGCAATATCGTGACCGCTTCCGGCGGCCAGAATCCTCCCCGGTCGAGCACGCAGAGCCAGCAAGAAAGCGTTCTGCAGAAATTCAGGAAGAGCTTCTCCTTGAGATTCCACAAAAAGGGCAGCAAGGAGAGCAACGAGAGCGAGTGTCCGCCGGACGATAACGACGGATCCGGGCCACTGGACGAGGAGGAAGAACGTGAACAAACGATCGTCGCCGAGCAAACCCCTCAGCACAAGGAGGACACCAGCAACGACCAAAAATTCCGGTCAGTCGAATCTCTCCGAACTGATGTCGCAGCCGTGCTCTCGCGAATTTCTAATTTTCCCTGCTCGTCGAGATCGTCGTTGTAAGTGAATTCTCCGTTTCCAGATTCGGCCCCCTTGTGTGGAGAAGTAGCAAGGAGAGGAAAAAGGGTAGCAAGGCTGCCAGAAATGCGAAATGCAACAGCGGGGACAGCGGAATACAAATCGAGGTGAGAGATCTCGGGGGAATCAACCTCTCTGCGGCGTAATTCTAAAGTTTACTTCTGCTAAAACAGATCGCGGAGGTGATTGATAGACGAAACGAACGACCTGTGTAATGCTTAATCTTTTTCAAGATGAATTTTTGCTCGAATATACAGTGGATAACAAAAGTAAGTTAATACTCATATTTTCAATAATGAAATCACGATAACAGTAATATTTATTCACTTATATTGGAAACAAAATTTATCACGATAAGATATTGATCTTTCTATAATAAATATACAAAATTTGGTGTGCCAAAAGGCCCAAAAGTAAGGTACAGTATCGTTTAATAACACTGTGCAACACCAAATTTGTTTCACAATTACATTGCGATGGTGGTATTTATAGAGTTTTATGCGCTGATTCCGAATCTGCCCTTATTTTTTCTGCTAGACGAACAGTTCTTGAGAAACAAGACTTCGAAAAAAAACGTATTTTTCAACTTTAAACAATATTGTGATGGTATTATAAAAGATATTGAATTGTTCTTTACAGCAAAAGATTCTGTAGACTGTAGACTATTTTTTTGAGAGAAATTCAAAAATATCCTGAAAAGTTGCTGCAAAAGTGGTGTCTCTTCGTCTTTAAAGATTGTTTATACATGTTTAAACATTCATAATGTATTAGGATTAGATATCACTGTATTCGGGAAAATCTACAGAATCTTCTGCTGTAAAGAACAATTCAATATCCTTTATAATACCATCACAATATTTGTTTAAAGTTGAAAATTTTTTTTTTTTCGAAGCCTTGTTTCTCAAAAACTGTTCGTCTAGGAAAAAAATTAAAAGCAGATTCGGAATCAGCGCATAAAACTCTATAAGAACCACTACCACAATGTAATTGTGAAACAAATTTCGTGTTGGACAGTGTTATTAAACGATACTTTAACTTACTTTTGGCACACCAAATTTTGTATGTTTAGTATAGAAAGATGAATATCTTGATGAATCTTCGGATCACTGTGATTATCGTGATAAATTTTGTTTCCAACATTACCATTAAATATGTAATCTACTTGTTTATTTTTATAAGTGAATAAATATTACTGTTATCGTGATTTCATTATTGAAAATATGAGTATTAAGTTACTTTTGTTATCCATTGTAAACACATTGACTTGCATTGCCACTAGCTATTGACGCGCAATCGTGCAGATATTGTTAATCTATCTCGCGACTGAACGGATAAAACAAGACGAGTGACATGAACCGTTACACGCCAGTATCTCTCGGAGAAAATTGGATATCGAAAAATCTTTCTAGGAACTTTTTGCAGGGAACATATTGTTCGAAGCATTTTCCCCATTTCGTGAAAACATGAAACTCCCTTGATTTCCGCTTCTGTAGAACACCGTGTTCGCGTCAACAAGATAAAAAGAGAAAACGTTTTACGGTCGATATATTTTTACGTGCTTTTTCGTTACAACGCGTTTTTCTTTCTCACGTACCTCAGATTTCATTCTCGTAAAATTGACGTCTCGAAAGTTACTCCAGTCGCAGAAACTCGAAAAGTACACAGTGCTTCACCTAAAAATGACTACCGAAGTTTGATACTGGCTTTTAATGATTCGCACGTCCGAGCCTGTGGACCCGATTAGTTCCCGCGAATTCTCTCGTTTCGGAGTGTCGCTCGGATACCGAAGGACTCTGCGACAAAAGTGCGAAATAATGAAATGAATTGTGAACGATATAGATGGTATCTGGTGGAGCATTGACTGGGGGCGGTGGTGGTGGAATGATGGGGGGCGGTGATAGCTCCGAGTCCCACGACACGGATGTCCAAGACGAGACCGACAGCCCTCCAGCGCTTCGTAGGCGAGTCGCCGACAAATCACGACCCCAGTCCGAGCTCATCAACCAGATACTGATCGACAAGTTTAAGGTAAAGAATGTCGTTCTTTGCCCCCGAATCCCGCTACGCGCAGTATTCCTTGTTAGCCATTAACACCATCGATAACACACGCCAATCATTTGGACAACCTCATCGTCGCTTTACTTGTTTTTAACATTGTCGATGGAGCTCAACGCAAACCAATGGACAAGCACCTTGCATTCGACGCGAACATCTATCCAAGACTCTAAGATTACATTAGAATGGCTCTTATTTACTTTTGCAGAGAAAAACAGAGAAAAACGATTTTATGAGCATTAAATTAATTATTTTAGTGTTTAAGGGTCTTAGGGCACGTTTTTCCGTTATCATAATGTGCTGAAACTTCACACAGATGTTTTTAACTATTTCAACAGTCCTGGGGGGTGGCGTAATAGAAATTTAAAAGTCTTTGGTGCTTCCAACTCGGTCTACGAAATGGTCAGCCGACGCAAAATGCTTATCCATTGTTGGAGGACTAATTCACCGCAAAAGCTAACACAATCTGGTAACGGTGATCAAGGATCGGTCCCGAGGAACGAATGCTTCTGCTTGCGACGTACGTGACGACGATTCATTCACGGTATCACAAAATATTATAAATCATCGGTTCGAGCGTTCGCGGGCTTTTGTCCCACCGGTGTTTCGTCTTTGAATTCGAGCGTGACTCGCGGTCTGTCGGTCGGTCGGCCGCGCCACGCTACCGGCGATGATTTATAATTGCCGTTAAGAGCGTCACACATTTGTAATCATTATCAAGCCGCACGTATGACTGTTTCCTTCGGCAACAATAACTCGCATTACTCACGTTTGTATACGGTTTAGCCACGGTTGTACAGATCACTGGCAGTTTCTGATAGGCGAGTAGAGAATATATCGCGCTGACCAGGATACGAGCAGAGGAAACGCAGTCCTGGTTAGTTGATATCGAGTTGCGCGACCGACCGAACACGATTTATGGGATCGCGTACGAACGGCCGAGTCATAGTTCGCCCGTCGTTTACTTTATTTCGATCTACGTGACCGAGCAATCAACACCAGGCCGTGATACGCGTCGCGATCTCGAGCCTCGTGTACTTGTCTCTGTCGATTTGTTCGAGGAATTCATCGTCGTCGATGAACCAAGCCCGTCCGATGTAAACGGAAAATTGTAGAATCATGAACACACGACCAGTGTGAACGGTCAGAAAATAGCGAAACCATCTGCCAGGTGATCGCCCAGGTCCGTGACTATGTGAA
The DNA here is from genome assembly GCF_051020765.1 of Lasioglossum baleicum. Lineage (NCBI taxonomy): Eukaryota > Metazoa > Arthropoda > Insecta > Hymenoptera > Halictidae > Lasioglossum > Lasioglossum baleicum. The sequence goes on from NC_134932.1 coordinate 20,528,050, forward strand.
CCGTTACAATCTCTTCATCCTTCGTCTCATTAACGAATGAATGTCAACGGTGTTTCTACACGGACAGTGGAATATATTCGAATGTGCAAGGTGTGATCGAAAAGATTCGGGAACTTTGCAAGGATAAATCGTGCTTTCTCGAGAACCTGATCATGCTTTTGACACGGCAGTTGCTGGATAATTACCCTGAAAACCTTGCAAACATTAGCTAGCGAGGTCGAAATCGCACAGGTAATCATTTTAACTTCTACCAAGTTTAAGCAGACAATACCATTTCTCGTTTTCAATAAATGCCGAATAATTCTTTCAACAAGCGTGTTCACGATCTCGAGCAACTATGTTCTACCAGAGGGAATTCTTCGAAGATGACGTGTAAAATCTTTTCCGCTTTCGAAAACGGCAAGAAGGGAAGTTTATCTGCAACCGTAACGGAGACTTTTCGATCCCACTTTGAACATCAGCTTGGCGATACAGCTTATGCCGATCGATCTCATGTTCGGTGGAGAGTTCGCGCTTCTTGGTACCCGGTGGCAAAGGCAAACGCGAACCATGACCAGGATGTTGTGATACTTTCAGGCGGACCTGCAGAGCCGAACATCGTCGAGGCACCAGCATGTACGTCGGACGAACAGCGATTTAGGAGGTCAGAGGTTACTGCAGTGGGACACGAGGTCCGGTTACAGCCACGCGCACAATTACCGCAGGATGCTCTCAACTCCTTCGCCTATCAAGACGAGGCCTCCCAGGCTCAGCCCGAGGCACTCCTCCCATGACATCGTTACGCTGAGAAGGTGCGTCCAAACGCTAAGACCCGTCCCGCGGTCTTTGCACCCTTATCGCAAAACGCCTCATTGACTTTTCGCCATCTGCGAGCAACGGAACGTGTCTCGTCGACTCCCCGACCGAGACTCGAAAACTTGGAGCAATCGACGTCTACCGGGAATTTACGTTTTTCAAGAATACAGTAACGTCTCGATATATGTGGAAACTTCAGAACTGACATGTCATTTATATTGTACGCGGAGACTATTCCCTAATCTTTCACCGCTGGCGTCAAACGTGGAATAAGATAAAAAACATTGGCGCCATCGGTAGAATAGTAGATACTATTATAATCCAGTGAGAATGCTTTCTTGTTTTCAATCATTCTTTTGTGATATTCTTACCGTCATATTCGTAGCATTTTTCTGATTAATATGAATCCAAACACGATACACTTTAGATCTAGCCAGTGGTGCAGTAGTGTTCGGATAATAGAACAGTTTCCTAGTTGCAATGTTCGATTAAATCGTCTTTGATTTGTACAGTGAATCGTTTTGTACACGAATCGCTGTAGCTTGAACCATTTACGCGTGAAACACGTATTCATCGTCAGTTCGGATAATCGAGGTTCAAGCAAAGCTCCGAATTATATCGTGTTTGGTCTCATTTTAATCAGAACAATGTCAGAAGTATATCGGTAAAAGTTTTCAAATAGGAATAATTAAAAACTCAAAAGTATTGTCGGTGGGTTAGAATTATATTATTAAAGACGAAATTTTTCACCAATATCGTGCAGATCTCTTTCGCATGTATCGAGACATTACTGTAGCTGGAAGTCTTATTGTTGAACTTTTATTATTATTATTATTATTACGGGCATGTGTATACGCACATGACGATTGCTTGGGTTTGATGTGAAGTACTTGCGTACATCGCAGATGAGACCAGCCATACCTCCGACCGATGGAAAAATCTAGGTGCTTCTTTCGATTTCTTTTTTTTTTGTCACGTTTTCGCGAATCTCTCGACCGATCTCGCACGGGCGGGCGTCGTGCGAACGGCTTGCTGTTTCTTTTCTCCTTGTTCTTCGTTTCTGCTCGGATCGAAACGAATCATAGCACGGCATTAGACAATCATCAAAACAAATCCTTGAAAAATGTCCTTGAAGGAAATTTAAATTCTTTATTCTCGAACCTTTCCAGTAAATCGAGGGAGAATAGTGGTAGGTAGACGGGTATTATAACAAACCACCTTCTTTTCCATTTTTCCTCGTAAAACAAGTTGGACTGCCACGCGTAACCATGTACGGAGTGGTTCTTTCCCTTCGATAGCCAAACCACCGTGAAAGTATTTGAATTTTATTTGCGTAATTCGTTTCGTTCGTAGAATTCACGTTGTTTTTTTAAATTGTAAGTCATTTGATTACACTGTGCAACAAATTTCAACTTTTTTATGTTTCCTAATTACTGTTGGGTCCTTCCTATAGAGTTTTTTGCGCTGATTCCGAATCTGTTTTTAATTTTTTTCCTATACGCACAGTTTTTGAGGAACATGGCTTCGAAAAAAAACATATTTTTCAACTTTAAACAAATATTGTGATGTTGTTATAAAAGATATTGAATTGTTCTTTGCAGCAAAAGATTCTGTAGACTTTCCCGAATACAGTGATATCCAATATTAATACATTATGATTGGCTAAATATGTTTAAACAATGATTAAAGACGGAGAGACACCACTTTTGCACCAATTTTTGAGGATATTTTTCAATTTATCTCAAAAAATAAGGGTCCAGCGGAAAATCGAACTATACCACTCGATAGAGCAGACTTTTATCTTGAGAAGCCACCCTGTTAAGTTTGGATCGCCGACGTTTTTTTCGAACCAGAAAGCAAAATGTCTTCTGGTTGCGGTGAGCGCCACTGGCAGCGACTCATGTCGGGCGAAGATATTTTGCTTTCTGGTTCGAAAAAAACGTCGACCATGCAAACTTGAAATGGTGGTTTCTCAAGATAAAAGTCTGCTCTGTCGCGTGGTGTAGTTCGATTTTCCGCTGGATCCTTATTTTTTGAGATAAATTCAAAAATATCGTCAAGAATTGGTGCAAAAGTGGGGTCTCTCCGCCTTTAGCGATTGTTTAAACATGTTTAAACAATCATAATGTATTAATATTGGATATCGCTGTATTCGGGAAAGTCTACAGAATCTTTTGCTGTAAAGAATAATTCAATATCTTTTATAATAACACCACAATATTTGTTTAAAGTTGAAAAATATGTTTTTTTTCAAAGCCATGTTCCTCAAAAACTCTGCGTATAGGAAAAAAATTAAGAACAGATTTGTAATCAGCGCGAAAAACTCTATACGAACCACCCAACAGTAGTTGTGGAACAAATTTGTTGTTTGACAGAGTGTTATCGTTCGAAATCGATTTCCTTCGATCCTCTTAGTCTAAATTTGAAATTAGATGCTAACCGAGGGTATACAAATTTCTAGAAATAGTCGACTGATACTCGCAAAAAGATACGTAGGACGTTCAATGATGAATGGTACACGTTCCTCTAATGATTTTTGACGTTCGACACAAGTAAATGCTCGAAATCTCCCCCGGTACCATTCACCAAAAAACTCTGTAGAATTTCAGTGATGCGAGAGGACAAAGTGAGATAAAAGCGGTTGTTCGAGGTAGCCCGATCTGCAGAACCACTCTGTATAGACATGTTCTACCTGTCGTGTGTATATACTTACCTATTGTAATTCGTTGCTGAATGTTGTATCGATGCTTCTACGTAAACACAAGCTTGTTGATCCTCTATCCGTCCGTGTACAGGCGAAGATGAATATTAATGGTGATTTTATTTTGATCTCAGTAACGCGAAAGGGAGGAGTACTCGGACAAATCTGAGGCGTTCACTCAGCCAACCACTGGGTATCAATCAGCTATCACCCTTGATGCGCACCAAAACTGCAGGTAAAGCTAACAGTCGTCGACAGAGAGTCAGATTCCTGACACTGTCTGAGCTCCAACGTAGAAACAACTACCTTCCCCTCGCTCCAAGCAAATGAGCAGTCTACCGAGGATTTATCCTTCTGCCTCTTTCATTAGAAAGTACATAGTAACCAAATTGTTTTCTCGTTGCACAGACATGTAAAAAGGTCTAGTTCAAATGCTTAACCTTTAGTTACTCGCAGGGGTCATGGTAGTTTCGATGTCTTCGTAAATGCGTAATTATTTAAATTACTTAAATTCTCTAAAATAGTTGTTCCATTTGAATTGTATACGTGGAATTGTAACAATAGTTGTTTTATTTATTCGAATCATTATATTGGGCTCCTACAAGACCCCATGCGAGCAACTTTGCACAAATCGAGGTGCGAGTAACTAAAGGTTACAAACAATTCAGAAGAAACTAGCATGTTACTCAAGCTGTCGCTAACTTGCTCGATTAGAAGCTTGGTAAAACGTTTGGCAATCTATATTAAAATATTGCTGGCCTCTAAATCCATAAGAGGACCAAGTATCTTCGAGATAGTTGTATACTTCGTTCAATATGTATATCTGCTCGTTCGCTTGGTGGGAGAGACTCACCGGTAGCACCCCGTTGACGAAGATTTTAGTGCACACTTTCCGCTCCAATGGTATCCAGTTTCTCTAGACGCCACTTCCGAGAGTGCTCCGAGCAAGCATGCATCCTTGTAACGATCTTAAAGCATTCATATCGTTGTAAGAGAACGCACCTGTAAGAAGAGTTCTTGAGAGTACGGAATGCGGAACACTCCTGTATTAAACGTGTTAATATCTTCATTCTGTAAGGACTGCTTCCTGTGAATACGCTTTTGTTTGCAAGCTACAGTAGAGACCGATCGTTCTCGGGGAGCCTCGCGAAGCTTTCGGAACGATAAGGAGACTTGGGGACAATAAGGATCTTGCTTCGAAGAATTTCACCAACAAGCATTCTCGCGAGGTTCCAACGAGAACGATCAGCGGCCTTCATTACACAAACATCATAAACAATTTCTTTGATCTTCCGCTGCCAACGCCTACGATGGATAATCTGCAGGGTGATTTTTCGAATATGTCATTGCTTTCTCGTATTGCGATTTAAAAGGGACACGCACATCGAAATCTACGCAACCATGACGCAATGTACGAGGGTCAGTCAAATATGAAACTGACTTTGCATTGTACAACAGCATAGTTGTTCTTACGTAGATATGACCGGGTGGAAGTGAAAGTAGATCTTGTAGTAGTCTTGAAATCCCACCTCCTCTCACAGCACCCCCGTCCCTAGGATACGTTACTGCGACATTACTACCAGGAGGGTGATCAATATTCAGATTGCGTTTCCTTATTGTTTACCATTATTTCCGCTCATTCTTCTATTCCTTACTTCCATTCATTCATCTACGCCCCGAGTCCAAACATCCATTTGTCCTTTCATTTATATTCATGGGCCCATCCCATTTTTCCTCGGCTGTTACCTCATGGACTATTCTACTTTAGGGTCATTCCATGCCGAATCAATCACTTTTTACAGGCACCATCGTCGATTTTGTTCTAAATGAAATATGTTGTAGTCCATGAGAAATTAGGGGGGTTTAAGTCATCATTTTGCCGGTTTCGAATTTTTTTTAGAAATGGCAGACCTTCAAAGTTTTTAATTTTTGCCCATTTCGGCCAAAACGGGCCTCGCTTACGAATTTTTATCTCGGGAACTGTCTGTCCGATTGAGCTACATTTTTTTTTGTTTTATTCGGGAAGGATTGAGCTATTACAAAATAATTTTTTCGATGAGGGGCCGGAGTGATTTCAATTTTGAAAAAAATATGGCTATATTCCTTGAAGTTTCCCCTTTAAAATGAGCCCTTGAAAAAGATGGTGTCATTAAAATTGGCGTCACAATGAGCTGGTAAAGAACGTCGCGCCGTGTACCCCCGTTTCAGGTAGCTAGACGAGTCGAGCGCACGGCTATTATGGTCCGTTGTCTATATCGCTGGTCTCAAGAAAATGCCAGCAGACTGTATACGACTAAATAACCCCCTATTTATACCTGGAGAACAATATTAGTAACCACTCTTGGCTACAATAACAAACATGCTGATTGTTTACAAGGTCGCTTTGCAACAGCATTACCAATTAGAAGCACTAGAAGCTTTCATAGCTTTACCCCATTATCGAATAAAGAACTGCTATGCAAAACTTGCTCGTGCGATGATGAAGGCTCTGTTTTCAGTGTAATCAAATAGTTTTTCTTATATTTTTACATAATCCTTAGGTCTACCCCACACAATGATCCTATATCCATATTTCTTACCATGAACTCTCCTTATCCCTCCCCGAGGGAAGAAAACCACCACCTTCTCATGGCTTCCATTGAGCAACGACCCCTTTTTTGTAGAACATATAAAATTCGTATAAAAACTAATATCTATAAATGAAGTCATGATTAAAAAGATCTTGTCTCTACCTAAAACGGGGGTACACGGCGTCCTTTACCAGCTCATTGTGACACCAATTTGAATGACACCATCTTTTTCAAGGGCTCATTTTAAAGGGGAAACTTCAAGGAATATAGCCATATTTTTTTCAAAATTGAAATCACTCCGACCCCTCATCGAAAAAATTATTTTGTAATAGCCTAATCCTTCCCGAATAAAACAAAAAAAAATGTAGCTTAATCGGACAAACAGTTCCCGAGATAAAAATTCGTAAGCGAGGCCCGTTTCCGCCGAAATGGGCAAAAATTGAAAACTTTGAAGGCCTGCCATTTCTAAAAAAATTCGAAACCGGCAAAATGATGACTTAAACCACCCACCCCCCCCCCCCTAATTTCTCATGGACTACAACATATTTCATTTAGAACAAAATCGACGATGGTGCCTGCAAAAAGTGATCGATTCGGCATGGAATGACCCTTTACCGCTTTATCGTTAACTGGAACGACTAACGAGCGAGACAAATAAAAAATTATAGAAAAGGTCCGGTTTATACTTGGCTGAGCCTCGTATCACAAATAGATCATCGAACATTGCGATAGGATCGCGTAATTTTCATGAATAAAGAGAATCGGTTTGTTTGAAACCAGGTGCGAGATTGCCCGGTGGGAATGTCCTGTCGGAGGATGAACAGGATGGAAGAGGTGGAACGTCAGATGACGAGATGATGTCCGACTCGGAGTCCTCCATCGCCTCCTTGACGGACAGAAAGAAGTCGTTCGAGCAGACGATGGACGAGGAGGTCGTGATCCTGGCTGAAGCTGTTTGGGACCATGTAGCGATGGAACCGGAGGAGCTGGCCTTTCGTGCCGGCGACGTGATCGAAGTTCTAGACAACCTGGACAAGGATTGGTGGTGGGGTAACTGTAGGGGCGAGCATGGCTGGTTCCCGGCTGCGTTCGTTAGGGTACAACATTCATTCTATTCCAAACTAATCTCGAAACCTCGGAGATTCCTTGTATTAAGATGGAACATCGATTCTTGTAGTTACGTGTCAGTCAAGAGGACACGGTAGAGGATTGTTTGGCGGCGATGGCGTCCGGTAGCACGTCCAACTCTCAGCTAAGAAGACGAACGAGCATCTCGCTGCTGTCAAACGAGCAAGTCAGAACAAGCGTGGTCCGCGAGTTGGTCCAAACCGAGCGAGACTTCGTGAAGATCTTGAGGGACGTCGCAGAGGGATACATCGCCGAATGTCGACGGCGGACGGACATGTTCAACGAAGAACAAATAGAAACTATATTCATCAATCTCGAAGAGCTGCTGGACTTTCAGTCCGAGTTTCTGAAGGATCTCGAGTCCAGGATAGACTGGAACGCTCCGTACAAAAGCTGCGTCGGCGAATGTTTCTTGGATCATGTAAGAATGTTCTAAACCAGCGGTTTCCAACCTTTATGCTACTATGCCTCCCTAAAAAAATTCTTTTTCTTCGCGCCCCCCTTTCTTCTAATCGATATAATAATATAGGCACATTTTAAAATACTGAAAACTACAAATTAACAGAATAATAACAAAGTTTTGCTATAACAATAGGAACATGCATATTTATTTTTATATTAATTACTAATTAAACTACATCTAATGCATCAAAATTTAATGCGAGTGTTGTTGTTGTTTGTTGGCACGAAGTTTATCAAATCTTGGGGGCAATATGGAGAGTGCCACTCGTAACTCTTTTTCGACTATTAACCTGGTTCGATATTTGGTTTTCATTGCAGCCAGTGCCGATAAGCTCGTTTCGCATAAATAAGACGTTACAAACGGTAGAAGCACATACATTGCTTTGCAATACAAAGATTCATACTCTCATGAACATTAATTTTTTATTAAAAATTTTGGCGCCTCCCCGGTTGGAAACCGCTGCTCTAAACTCAATTTTGTCAGCGTAATTTATTCATTGGGTTATAATCTACGATTGATTTTGCAGAGGGCAGGATTTCGTATGTATTCGGAATACTGCAACAGTCATCCGATGGCCACTGTCACGCTGCAAGAGCTGTACCAGCATAATCGTTATAGCAAATTCTTCGAAGCCTGTAGACTAATGAGAGGCTTGATCGAAATTCCTTTGGACGGCTATCTGTTGACGCCCGTGCAACGGATATGTAAATATCCGCTCCAATTGGCGGAACTGTTGAAATACACGAAAGCCGATCACCCGGATTACCATAAAATCCAGGAGGCCCTCGAAGCGATGCGAGGAGTCGCGGTTTTGATCAACGAAAGGAAAAGGCGAATGGAGAGTCTTGAGAAGTTGGCTGCTTGGCAATTGAGGGTCGAAGGCTGGGAGGTACGAATTTTTCGTACACTTTTTCTGTCTCCCTATATCTCTTAAAAGTCCTTTCTAAGTATAACGTTTCAATGACACGTTTCATGCGTTTATTTCAGGGCGAGGACCTCATAGAAGTCTCATCTCAGTTAATTTATCAAGGCGAGGCGATGAGAGTCACGACTGGCATGTGGACGAACAACATCACCTTGTTTCTGTTCGACCATCAACTAGTTTACTGTAAAAAGGATATTCTAAAACGGAACACTTATGTATTTAAAGGTCGCATTTACCTCGACACGAGTGAGGTGATCGACGTTCCCGACGGAAAAGGTAATTCAAAGTCATAGCTTCGTCATTTCGGGTTCTACACGGTTCTACACTTTGAAAAAGTACAATAAAAGGAAAATCGATTTTTTGTAACACTGAATATTTATTTGCAGATCATCAATCGGGGGTAACAGTGAGGCATTGTCTAAAAATATACAGCTGCGTCCGAGACAAATGGTTGCTTTTCTGTTGCCGCACGGCGGAAGAGAAGCGTCGGTGGTTGGCAGCTATGGCGGAGGAACGGAGGCTAGTTGCTCAGGATAGAAACGATGGACTGGAGTTCCCAACTGCAGCCAGACAACTGGCAAGGCTCGTGGCAGCGAGACAGCAGAACAGACCGCCAATCAAACCTCGCAGTAAGACGATCGAAAAGTTTCGATACCACAGAAATCTGATAGAGGAAAGAGTACCACCTAATTCTCTACCTTTTATCATTGTAGACAAAACGTACAAAAGAGAGTCCGCTTACGACATGCCAACCATGGTTGGACAAGGCGCGACAAACTCGTTGGGACGAAAGGTCGGCACCTGGTTCACGTTTGGTAGCAGCAAAAAGAGTACACGACCTCAACCGTCCTGAGACAGGCCTACCTTCGTACCATACATTGACCTATGAACCTCGAACGAGATGCGCTTAATCGTTGCTCCACGATCTAGGCTCGAATGCACGTTACTCAATATTTAAGAAACCGTTGTAAGGTTTCATTGAGGATAATTAGCCCGGCTTCCTTCCCTCGCGGAAACTAGATATTGCACTTAGTCTCGCTCATCGGGAACGCAAACGATCCTAAGCGCTCGTCACATGTATGGGACGAAGGTAATTGATTTCTATGATCATCAAATCTCATCTCACGAACGCATCATCGATTCAATGGCATTGATAGGATCCTGTCGACCGGCAAGCAGAACGTTACAATTGTTTTTCATGCGTCCAATTTTAGTAGCATTATATAATGTTAAAGTATATGGGTCGGTCAAAGAAATCGTAAGTTTGCATCGCCAACGATAATTTATTTCACTGTTTCATCAGATCACTGCACGGAGTGACAAGGTATTATCGTTTAGACTCCTCTAGTAAATAATGAACGTTGTTTGATCCAAGTAATGGTTCGAGGAATATTGTTAAATTAAATTAATCGAGTTCACGTAATGAAGATTATATTGCACAGAAGCAATGTTAACGCAAATGTTTTTTGGCAGAATGATCGTCATCCAGCTGAGAGAGAACGTGTTAAGAAATTATAGCGAACAATGGGAATGAAAGAATTATTTAAAGCGATCGTGTTAATAAGCATGAAAACTGAGAAAAATGCAGTATAAACTAGAAAAATAAACGCAGTTCTTGTTAGACGTAGATAATGCATGTATGAAGAAACTAGCGAGCTTTCGAGGTACTAAAAAGAAAGTACTAGTCACTTTTATCACGCAATCGTATAAATAACAGTGATAAAAATTGTATTGTTACTCGACTGCTTGAATGGGTGTTGTGAGCATTGAACGGATTAGTAATGGCCATACGTTCTTTTTTTATGGTAATCGAAAGACTGACGACAGGAATGCTTTCCACGATGTCTACGAAAGAACTGGTATGTACGGGGGTACCACTGAGAGAAAACCGCGATGCTATAAGCAAGTTTCACAATAGCCAACTATTTGTAGTTTCAGCCTGGAAGAATGTTTACATATACTCCACTGTTCGATACTTTAGACTCTAGATAGTACTTTAGAACGCACACTAAAGTAAAAATTGTTAAGCAAGCAGTGTCCGAAGAATTTTCTCTCAGTGACGGAAAACGTATCCGCAGCAGATACTTGTAGAAACGAATCTCAAGCAAAATCACATGATATATATAGTCCTTTTACTGCCTAAAGGTTTGTCTGTTATCTCAACTAAAGCAGTAATCGTAAAATACTCAATGTAGTTTGTACGAAGATTTTAAATTTGCTAACTTGGGACGGAGAAAATTATATTTCTACGTCGTAAACAGAGAGAGACAGTATTAAAGATACAGGTACTACTAAATATGTAAATACTCGCATATCAAGCCTCTTTTTTCTACTGCGGCTGAAGCAGTTTCTAAAAGTGAACTCCCAAGAGAATATCTTTCAAGTTTTTCTACTCTTGTACAGAAGAAAACGTTACGAGAATATCGTGCCGAGAGCCAGTCAACCAGCAAAAATCTCTGTGTTTTGTAAAATGTAATCTTAAAGGTGACAACTTGTGAACGTTTGTCTGTGCAATTCGTCGTCACAGATGATTCAATTAACTTTAAAGAAAATTGATGCACCGATCGTGAAAGTTTTTAACACTGCCAATATGTTTACTACGTGCGTCTTCGTTCAATTCGTATAGTTTCTCGTCATTTTTTATGCATAAAAACAAACCTTGAATATACATTGACAAAGAACGGGAAAACAAGATTAAGCGTTTGTTTTGTGTCCGTGGATTTTTCGTGTTTCTCTGGCTTCGAACATGCGCGCAAGTTGATGGAAGTCGTTGAAAAAAAAAACGAAAAGATGTTTGCGAAAGAAATGACAATTCACAGAAATATATTTTTGCTTATTTTCTGGCATTATATTTACTATACGACGAGGACAATATGATGATGATATGAAGGAGCAAGATTCCTACTCGACTGTACAGAGAACACTAACCGTTGATGTTTAGACTAGAAGCAAAACATTTGTTGCTGAATTTAACTCACTCAAGAGTTATTTTTATAGGACAAATTTATTTGTTTCAATGCGACGCTTCTCTGGACGCATTGTTATGTAAGAACAATTTTAATGGCCAATGTAACTAAACATAAGACGAGGATGTCTCACACTAACTATAAATGCTGAAACGATAATACTGCATAGTATGCAACTCAGAATACTTCATCCTTTACGAGTCAAGAAATAAAATTTCTGTGAATTACCAGAGTAGTAGTACAAATGCCGACGGGACATCGGGTTAACAAGAGATCTGAATAATGCCCATTGCTTGTATTGGCTACACTTTACATATCTTGACGAAGATCCAGATGATGTTGACAAATATAAAAATTATAGTTTAATATTTATTGTCTTTGTAATTACCGATCAAATGATTTGTTCTATTACTCTGGGTACGTTGACACAAATCCTGCACAAACGGCAAAATAATGTGCTTCGAAGCAATAATATTATTAGGCGTTACAGTAAAAACAGTTTAAGCTGTTAAATATATATGTAAACACATACACTTTCCCTTGTATTTGATATTGGTTACTGTGTATGTGCATATTAATAATTAACGTGACATACGTTGGAAACAACTGATACAATAATGTATCATTTTGTTTTGTGTAAATAGCTAGGTGGTATTGTAACTTGTAAGTGTAAATATTGTAGACCTCTTTATTAGTGAAAACAATGTAGGCAATAAGTGACTTTAAAGTTAAATAACATAACTTTTGGATAATGATTAACTATTAATTGAATAGCGCGATGTTTTGTATATTTGTATATCTAATTTAATGATTTAATAATAAATTGGTCCCTTTGCTCGATTGTTCACGTTATAAATACTTATTGTTTATGATATGTACAGTTGAAATTACTCGATATGTTTAAAATTGTTTTCATAATATAAATATATACTCAGTTAAATATATGTAAATAAACATTTTATAATTATTACATACAATTATTTTATTGAAATTTATCGCACAATTTCCACATACTATTGAACTTCATACATGTACAATTAAAACCGCCTAACATATAAATGAATTTGTACTAACAAAAAAGAAATTTGAATAAGCTTCCTGAAGCTCTTATATATTTCTAATATTTCTGTGTAGCTATTATAGCTATTAAGTACCAAGTATATAAGTCGGATTTTTTGACATCTGAATCTTCAATTCGGAATTCTCTTTCCTTAATTGAGACACAACTTGCCTTAATGTCTTAGCTTCTTCCAGCAGCTGTGCATTTTCGTCTAAACTTTGCTGGAGGTTTTCTTGTACATCTCGCAACTCTGTGATGTATTCGCATGCTCTTTCCAATATTCCTCCTTTGCTCTATCATTGAACCAACATTAAACCAGTTAATAGACAACATATTTTGAAATTATAAAGTACATTACCTGTAATTCAAAATTTGTCTTTACATCTCCTTCTCCTATTGTGTTCTGTTCATAATCGGGTAAAAGTTTACCCAACTTTGTGATCCAAGTATTAATTTTATCTCTGCGTCGTCTTTCAACTTCGTTGTGAGTTACCCTTCTCCTTTCATCCCTCTGTAAAAGATTATCTATTGGTCATTATTATTATTATTAAATAGTTACTGTGCTATTATAAATAACGAAACTATTACCTTTTTGATAGTGGTAAGAATGTTTTGTGGATCATCTATTTGAAGTTTCACACGCGGTGCGACTGTTCTTGGAGAATCTGGAGTAACTACTTCATTGCTATTACTCAGTACATATAATTGACCATTTATAGGCGATGTTAAAACTTGGACAGTATTATTTAATGGTGCAGCTATTGATACTTCCGCATTGTTTGGTTGATTATCCTCAACTTGTACTACTCTATATGCAACACCATTATCATTCCTATTTACTTGACATATTTGATACCTTATATTATCTTCATCTGTGACAGCATCTATTTCTGCGTCGCAATCTACTATTTCTGTTTCCTCTAGAACGACTCCGACGTTATCATTGCTAATTGTATTTTCATCCACGCTACAAAAGAACATTTAATTAAGAATGTTTTTCTTCTACTAACCTCACAAGTAGGATCTGAACAGCAACTTTTAAAATTGTTTATTACAAAAAAAAAACATCATTTTTAATGCGGTTGTCAAGTTATCGAAAGATATTATCTATGCAATGCTACGATTGCTATTATTATTATTATTCGCTCTTTTGTATCACGATGTATGTAAGTACGTAAAACTCGTTTACTAAAATTCGTTGACTAAAATTGATATAGATTATGTAATGAATACCTGTCATCGATGCGATCGAAATTGTTTAAAACCTCCATTTTAATTGATGAAGTCAACTCTTTTTATTCAGTGCTTCTTCGTTTCTGATATAAAAGGACGCATCACACTGCACTTGAGCACTTCCATTTTCCATACTCCATACGCTCCATACTCCATAAACTTCTTCTGTATTTATACGTGGTACGTCATAGGCTAGCGGAAGTGTATCGACCGAATGTTTTTTTTCTTCAAAGCTGCAGAATATATATGTGGTATACTTTCGAATTTAGATACTTCTTTCAAACAGTTGTATATGACTTGTATATTGTTACTCATAATACGCGATCGTGTTACAGTACAATAAAATAATTCACCTGAACACGTTATGTATGTTGAATAATTAAAAGATTGCATCTAATTTAAACTACAGTCAATTCAGTATCTAAATACTAATTGTTATCAAGTGAAACAATTCTGACAGGATGTACTTTAGTAGAAAATTACACGTGGGATAGACATTTTTTCAAATTATACACGCAACGTTATAATAACAGGGGGTCGATTTCTGAGATAAAAGAAGAATCGACCTTTTTCTGAATTTGAGCCATTTTAATAGTACCACAAACGACATATAAAAAATAAGAATAGAGGTAACTTCTAAATTTTCCTACCGACTCGATATTTTGAAACTGAACCATGAACTGATTGCAGCGTCCTTTTCTCACAAACAACGGCTAGCTAAAAAAGTACATATGTAAATATTTATTCACTAATTCACTGAAGCAGTCGAAGCAGTATCGCCAGTTAGTTCAAGATTGTTCAAGATTCAAGACTTGTAACAACTGGTAACAACTTGTAAATATACTGTGTACCAACCTGGCAGTCTGTATCGCGTCGGTGGTCTGCGCACGGAGCACACGGTCGGTGGGAAACAGTGGTGAAGTAAGTATGGTGAAGTAGTATCGGATGGTAAAAACACAGACAAGACAGATACGCTTATGAGTTGCGAAACATTTACTTTTTCGAAAATGTAATTTTCTTGTCCTGTAAATTGTCTTCGTAAATTGTCACTCGATACAGTTTGAATATATTCCCTAATATTGAAGCGTATTTTTTGTTTATTTTACTGTTTGTTTGTATTTATATACATAAACATATATTTCCTATACTCTAAATAAAATCTATGAAGGAATTTGGATTTCCAGATCTTGAAATATTTTTATGTTTAAAATACTCTTATTGCGACAGATGTGCTGGTATACATATATGTATATGTATATGTATGTATACATATACATGCTGGTGTATGTGCGTCACCTACTACACGTGTCTGGCTAAAAGCCATCCTAATGTCACTTTTTTCTTGCAGCTGTAGCATGGGTCTACCTGGGTCTACCTGTTCTAGCAGGTGGTGACTTGCTTATATTTAATCGCATTGAAAAAGAAACGATAAATACATGTATATAACATCGGCTGTATTTTCATTAACCAATTATAAATATCGTAACCTATCGAGTGGCATGACATTTTCCTAAAACACAGGGACAAAGAAATCAAGGTTGAGCCGATTTAATAGGAGCGCGTGGTGTGGTACCTGTGCCACCGGTTGCGACCGCCGCAAGAAAAGC
Source organism: Lasioglossum baleicum (assembly GCF_051020765.1). NCBI lineage: Eukaryota > Metazoa > Arthropoda > Insecta > Hymenoptera > Halictidae > Lasioglossum > Lasioglossum baleicum. The sequence continues at coordinate 20,543,498 of NC_134932.1, forward strand.
GTAATAACAGGTGGCTCCGCGTCGCGGCAGGTGGATCAATTTCTTTTTTTCTCTTTTTTCATCTTTCCTGTACGGTGAAGGTTCCCCCATTGTTTTCGAGCGATGCACACAGTACCTGACAGGGCGTATTGAAAGCATCGTGTCCAAAACTCGATCCGTGATCGCGTGAGCCACAAGTGTCAGCAAGAGGGACGGTAAATATGACGATTCCGTGGAGGTACATGTCGCGATAGATGCAATTAATTGCATCGTTGGACAGGTAGAGGTTATAACCTGCGATATTATTTAGTGTATAGTATACATACGTATGAAAGCTCTTGACTGTGGTAAAATAAAAGACGAAATAATGCCGCCGTCGTCCCATACGAATTGGACTAAGCCCTTGCTAAAAAGTAGACAAACAATGCAGATGCAAGCGAAACGAACGACATACACTGCACAGAATCAAAATTCAAACGGCAGTGGCACGGACCACAGTGCTACACCACTTGATAGGAGAATCAAAGTTGTTTTAGTAGGTGATGGTGCCGTTGGAAAGACCAGCCTCGTTGTTTCTTATTCGACGAACGGGTTTCCTGGAGAATACGTGCCCACTGCTTTCGATAATTATAATGGTTAGTTGATTATTTCATATTGTACGGTAAGTTTTACATTTATACAATATCGACTTTTATTGCGAATAGCGATCATTAAATAGTACGTTCTTACGGTGGTAACTTATAAATTTAACATAATAAACATAATATCAATTTTAATTCGTTCTTTACATTTTTTATATTCTCTCACTGTATTGGCAGATCTTTTACAATGTTGTAAAAAGAAGTACTAAATTCTTTTAGATATTCGTGACAATTGATAAAAATTAATTTTTACACAATATTTCATTATTATAGTATGTAACTGTATGTAACTTTTAAGCAGTTGTTGCGAAACTACAAAGTGATATTCTATGAATGAGCACTAGCTTTCTGTTTGTTGTTTCTATAATCTTATCTTGATTATTTATTGCAAAAGAGATCTACAAGCCTGTAATAATCCAGATGGTTTTCTACAATAATCTTAATAATATAAATGTCTACAAATTCTATGATCATAATTATCTGTTTCTATTAAGAAACTTGAAATAATCATTCTGTGTTTTCAGTGGTAGTCAATGTTGATGGTCAACCGTTAAACGTCCAATTATGTGACACAGCAGGACAAGATGACTTTGATCCTTTAAGATCATTGTGTTATCCAGAAACAGATGTGTTCCTAGTCTGCTTCAGTGTAGTATGCCCGTCTTCTTATCATAGTGTAGCTTCTCGATGGATAAATGAAATAAGGAAATATTGCCCGAATGCACCGATTATTTTGGTAATAATACTGCATTATATAATTTTAATACAGTGACTCCCATTAATATTCAGATGCTCTAAAAAATGCGATAATCTTTTTAATATTGGTTTATACGATTCAAACTTTTTTCGGAAGCTAGAGCACTTAGTTCACTACAGGATGGGAAAAGAAATTTTTTCGAAAATTGCAATTGGTCGGAATTGTAGAGAAAATACTAAAAGATCCATTTTAAAACTTTTTTATGTGGGCCTATGTTGAAAATTTAAAAAATACGTTTTGTAGATCTGTCTCAATTAAACATATCCTGAAAATTTCGTCAAAATCGGTCGACGTTGCAATGAGCTACAAGCGTTTAAAGATGGTACAAATTGCAGATTTTCACGATTTTCACCCTATAACAGCAGTAAATCTACGAATTCTTACATCTTTCGATGACTGTCATTTTTCCCCGCATCAACCGATTTCGATGAAACTTTCACAATGCATATAACCCACACAGATCTACGAAACATATTTTTCAAAATTTCAATATAGGCCCGCATAAAAAAGTTGTAAAATGCAACATTTAGTATTTCCTCTACAATTCCGGTCAAATGCAATTTTTGAAAAAATTTCTTTTCACATCCTGTAGTAAACTAATTGCTCTAGCTTTCCAAAAAAGTTCAAATCGCATAGTCCAATATTTGAGAAGTTACGGTGTTTTTAAGAGTGTCTGAATATTAGTGGGAGTTACTGTAAGTGTCGTACAATTTCTAGGGATTACATACCAATAAATTGTATACAATGTATGGAACTTTATAATATAGTTATAAAGTAAATGACTTCAACAATGATTTTAGGTAGGCACAAAGAGTGATTTAAGGTCAGACGTGCACCTTAAATTACAATTAGCAAGATATGGCCAAACACCGATTACAACTACCCAAGGACATCAGTTGGCTCAAAGAGTAGGTGCTGTAAGTTATGTAGAGACATCTGCGTTAACTCAACACGATCTTAAAGAAGCATTCGATCAGGCAATTGTTAGTGCCCTTAATACCCGAAGAGGTGGTGCAAGTTTATTATTTAGGCGTAGGAAACCCTTACCATTGTGGCGTAGGTGGTTATGTTGTTGGGAAAGGCCTTCAAGTGGTGCATAAATATTATAATTATTAGACTCTCTAGAATATCCTCTGTGATCAAATACGGCTACTTTGTTTTATCAGGATTTCTTAATCCTTAATCCTTATTAATATTTCGTAGATTAATACTTCTCCTTTTTGAGAATTCTTTTACTTGAGAGGAAGGTATTTGTATTGTTATAATTACTTTATTTATTACATTACCAAATACCTCCATTGATTTTATTTTTATAATTAAAAAATATAATGTAATAGATCGATCAAAGCATACTTTATCCTTTATGATGACAATATTATGACACTATAACGAATGTATTTTCTCTAGAGATTTAGGGAATTTTAGGTTCTGATAGCTACATTGTATGCCGCTCATAAAATTCCTGAAGCCAAACATGGCATAATTTATTACAATATTAATCATATTTTTGTTACTAGTATGTAATTGGCTACTTGCCGGTTGTGATTTTTTCTTTATATATAGGATCATTAGTTCTAAAATTCGAACGAGTATATCATTATTGCATTATTATTACTATTATTACATCACATTAATAATACTGAATTCTGCATTCTTCCCATGTTGTAAAATGTATATCAGATAAGAATGACTGATGTAACAGACATGAATTCTCAAAATGATAATTTTGCATTCTGTCTTTTAATCGCCTATAACAATCAAAACACATAATATTTATTATTCAGAAAATATATTTAATACTCGGAAATATAATATCTGGAATAAAACAGAATCAAATGTAAATAATTTTTCTATTTAAAAGAACAGAATGCAAAGGAGTTCAATATACATTGCATAAAAATTACATTGCTACATTGTTGCTATGCATATAAATCAAATTAAATATGTAATGACTAATAGTAAAGCAAAGTAGGTAACGAATACTTTATCTATTTGCTCGTATACAATATCGAAATATGGGACATAGCTATAAAAGAAAAGAAAATTTCATGAAGTATTAAACTGTTAAAAATATTAGTGAATGCTGTGATTATGAAATTGAAATTTTTTCAAGTTCTATCATTTTTGTACATAAAATATAAGAAAACATAAGACTGTTAGTAAGTCTTAAATTTGCTTCCAATTTAACACAATGTTAAAGGTCAACTTGTATCATAAATTAGTTAAATCACAATTTAAAACGATTTCTGTTGTATAAATGTAATATCATTTACACTTTATTACCAAGTGCTTTTTAAAGGTTAAAATAGAACACTAAAAATGAGAGAACTAATCAAATCTAAGACTTATGAACTAGAAGCAATAATCATGAGTGTTTTAAAACAGCACCAGATTATGCCTATTTACGTCTTTGGAAATATTGAAAATCAATTCTTATGAATAGATTGAACAAATTATAAAACATTTCGTATTTTTTATCGAATGTACTTTTACAATTTCATGAAAGAAAATACACATATTTATTTGCACTGCAATTTTTATCTTTTGTCATGCTCAATGCATTTGACCTATTTAAGATTAAACAATTTTTTGCTCGTGATCTTTCGCTTTACAGAAATTTTTGATTGAATCATATATACAGTAATAAAGTAATTTATATTTTTTTAGATACATATTGTACTAGGTAATTTTATATATGCACACTCTGTATAATTTTACAATACATGAGATTGGTTGTTTTAATCTATTAGATTAGACATTTTTATAAATTAGTAGAACCAATGTTCCTGGGCCTTTGATATTAATGTTACAAACTGAGTATACGCTTTGAATAAAAAACCTAAGATATACAAGCATAATGCATATTTGTATTTAAAATATGATAATAATATTTCTCGTTAAATATGCTTTTGATACTGAAAAGTATGTACAAGGTCTATCTAGGTGCATTTGTTACACAGTAAAGTATAGTAAGTATATTATACTGAAATGAATCAAACATCTTAAACTTCAAACTCTTTTTTTATAATTTATATTGGTTCTACAGATATAAAAATCGCTATATTGGGATTTTATCATAACTAAACACTTCATACTGTTTGTAAAGCTTTTGTTACACATTTGAGCAAATAAATATTTTCGATCTTATTTATTAGAAAATGGAGCAGACGCTTTCATTGATATTACTTCGACAATATTGTCATTTCTAATATGTAATACGATTTTGCACGGAACTAATAATAATATTCATTGTATATACAAACATATAATATACTATAACTATCATACAGATGTAGTATTTAAATGAAACGCAGCAGAGATATGTTACGCATACATAGATAAAAACATTTTAAACTGAAAAGGTGTCTCAATGTTATACTAAATAGTATTGACAACTGCTTACACCATGTAATAAAGTGAACAATATTTTTGTAAACATTTTTCTATATCACTCTATTGCTTTCTAATAATATCAAATTAGTGTCAATTGTACTTCAATGTGTAAAGTACGAGAATTTGTATATTCATAATAAATTATTCATAAAGAGAGTTTCCTTACACTTGTTGATAATTTATTATCTCATTATGTGCTAATCACTTATACATACAAGTTGTATCATTGTTCACATCATAAAGTAATTTATAACTTGGATATACATAAATGTAAAGTACTCTAACAATAAGACGCAGAGTCGCTTGATCAGGGGAATTGACTTGGATCGAGGGGAAAAGTTACCCTCTCTCTGCCATTACCGGATTAATCACGTGACATTGTGAAACATGCACGACAGAGACGAAACGCGTCACGTGACCTGGCCGTGGCGGAAGCGTGAAGGAATAGCATCGTAGAAGGGGAAGGTAGAGTGGGGAGATCTGGCTACTCTGCTCTAAGGGGGTGAAAATCTTTAATTTGGAGCAGAAAACTGTAAATAAAGCGCATCATACTTCATTTCAAAAATTTAAAATGACATAATTTTCCAATTAGAAAAACTTTATCAGTATCCATTTTAAAGCAAACTGCAATACATATATAGAATTCGAGCAGATTGCTTACTGGGTACAGTGATGCCAGAATGAGCTCCAAACGGAGCTCGTGTACTCTCCTCCTTACCCCTTCCACTATTCCATTCCAGCACCGAATTGTAAATGCATACAGAGAGGATATCCTCTCTCATGCATATATCTACCATTTGCATTGGTCATTTAGAATTTAGATGAAAAAGTGCAAAGAGACTGTGTGCGAAAAATTGGCAACGTTGGAAAGCGCGGCAATATTTGAAACGTGAATTCCGAGAACTACTAATGGGCGCATGCGTACTGGAAATTGATCACCAAAAAATGCGGGAGAAATGTAAAAATACCTCATTATATATTTAATATATTTTACAGTCTTGGAGCTCCGAAAGTGAGCATTTCCTACAACTGGACTGCAGATATTTACATGAACATCCGCAATCTACTTATAATGAAGTGAACATACTTTAAATATCATCTATAAAAAAGACAAGTTTAAAACAATTTATAATATATAATACTGCTAGTATTAAACACTTGGAAATCTATTAAATTCACTTGCTATTTCTTATCACATATATGTTTAAAAACTTGAAGTTTATGTCATGTATCGATAAAAAATATAAATTAGTATTGTATTAAGCTACGCCTACGTTACTTATGAGAAATAAATAATGTTTGTACTGAAATATATCAACAAGATAATATGGCATTACTCGGACTCATTTCCAATGTCTTTGTTCTCATTTTGGCCTCCAGATTCCTATCAATGATAAATTAATGTCAAACAAACTGTCTGGCTATGTTATATCTTACTATATAATATGTAAAAATGTACCTGCGATGCCGAAGTACATTCTGTAGAAGAATTTTGATTGAGAAAACATGTGATTGGCTTCTGCCATTCAGGTGTCTCTCTTGGATGGTATGGATTACCACCAGAATAATTCTTTCCTAAAATGAAATTTCTATACTTGAAATAGTGAGGGAAAAATATTTATGCAACTAAGTACATAGATATAGATTCTTGTATCAACTGTTGACACAATACTGGGTCAAAAGTGATTTTATAGGATAGGTCAAAAGAAAATACTAGTGCATAAATATTATTTTTATTTGTAATAATGACTGATCAATTTTGTCTACCTTTGCTGGTTCCCACAACTTTCTTCACTGGAGTACTTTTTACAGATTTAGCTGGCGCTTTACCGCCAACGGCTACAAAGAACATAAACAATAATTCTACATAAATAAATTCGACAGAATTCACTATTTCGTAAATGGGAAATTGTAAATCCACGAGGAATCGTTCAAATTAAAATGTGAAACATTGATGGAGAATCGAAATCCGGATCGAAATCAGTATCAAACAGAAACAGAGGAATTAATTTCGGAGTTCGCTGGTTCGCTGAAACCGAGAGTTTTCAACAAAATTCATTTACCTTTGCCTGGCACACGATCTGCTTTCGTTCTCACCATATTCTCAAACTTGAGGGTCTCTATAAATTAGAATTGCAGAAGAAAATAGCGTCACAAATACGAAATTTTCGTTACGATGTACAATGTACGTTATTCAAATCATACGTCTACAGTCTACTGCAGTGATTGCTTGCGAACCTCTGTTGTTACCAATTGTTGAGCCTACACCAGCCTACACCACAGGTGACCACAGGCCACAGGCAGACACTTCTCCACACTACACGGACCCCATCCAACCCCATCGCGCACGTGCAACGTACCTGAATGTACCTCCCATTCGCCCCACTCATTCCCCGTCATCAGAGAGGGGTACATCATTTCACCGTGTTTCACCGTGACTCCCCTCATCTGACATCACTGACTGGGTATATGAAACGCGTAATTATAATGTTGTGTGTATATATACATATCTTTTTTTGTACTTCAAAAGTTGTGATAAACATTTACAATAAACAATCTACAAGAATGGTTCATATTGTAAATTAGTTAATGATATCTTATTTTTCTTTTACTATGAAAAATCAAATACGAAATAATTTTAAAGTAATACTAAGTAAGTTTATAAAAATATAACTTTCAAAAAGAGTAGAATTTTTGTTCAACCAGAGAGGATATGAGAGAACAGACGCGTTTGTGATGAGAGTGCTCACAAATCTTTGGTACAGTGCTGCCCGCACACCAACTTTTAGCCTGGATCAGATCCCACATCCACGTTTAGCCTGGACCAGATCCTATACTCACGTTTAGCCAAGACACCGACGAGATACGTCGGTGTGGTTTTTGCAAATATCTCGATCGTGACCGTTCGAAATAAGATCTGGCCCCGCCAAGTCTAAAAAAGAAGACGAATCGAAGCAAGCCATAAAGAGAGAAACACAGACACGTTCGGGGAATATCGTCCGAAATAACATGGACTGTTTCTAGCGAAATCGGTGGTCTTCAAACGGAGAATGTTTGGCGCAATCGCAATATCTCGATTCGGGATAAGAAGAGGCGGTAAAGCCCGTACCTCATATCTGTCGTACGATTCGTTACGCTTGTCCGCGCGTAAACGACCAGAGACGAATATATCAAAGAACGACGTGATGCGATGCGATGCGTCGCGTGACATGCGACGCGTTCGCGCGAAACGAACGGGTGAAAAGGGCATCTGCCAGTCACAACATCGGACGGTCTCGATAAAATTGAATCAACGGCGACGAAGCATATCGAGCTGCTCCTTTTCCGAGTCACCGACTTCCGGCGAGGCGCGATTCTTTTCGCGCCGACGCGCGTCGGAGACACAACGCAACCACGATGAATCGGAAAGGTTGCACCTTCCCAGTCAGCCAAGCCTGCCTCGAGCAGAAATCGAGCCCAGCCTGGCGAGCAGAATCCAGGACCGAGCAGCCGGCGGCCTTCGTTCTGCCCGAGTAGCTTTTGCCAGCAGAAAGCGCTACTTATGCGCGCGTAGATGCCCGTCCAAAATCGAGCATTTTGCTTACTGGGTTGTTGTACCGCTGCGGAAACAGTTTATAAACGCGTAAGAACGATCTCGGATTTTCTACGCGCGTTCTTTTATCTGTGTAGTAACGCGTCTAGATGGTCGTAAAGCTCATTCGACGCTCGTAAATGTTATCAGACGGTCGCAAAAATCCCGTCTGGGCGCGTTTAAATGGCGATCGTATGTGACCTTTACTTATACTGTAGGAAATCCCACCTTCACGCGTCTAGTCTTGGCAGCGATAGACCGACATTATCGATCGCTCGATGGATTTTTTTGTCTGCGAACGATATCGATAGATGCTCTCGTCCTCCCTCTCTTTCTCTCTTTCGATGCGCGAACTCGGAAATACAGAGCTGCAGCGATACGAGACTACGACGACGCGACAACGCGATCAGAGAGGAGAAAAACTCGTGGAAAAATCGGGGATGGAACATGACGACTGCAAGATGAAAGAAAGGGGCGGATCGAGACGATCGGCACGGTCGAGGATGTCGCTATCGACGTCGACGTCTACGCCGATGTCGAACAGAGGAAGAAGTCGAGGAACAGGAGCGACAACAGCAGCCACGACTCGGGGGTTGCAACGTCATCCAGCCTACAAGAGGATTTCAAGAGTGTGTCCCAAGTTTGGTAGGAAACGGGAGAGGTCATCATCGTGGAGAGGTTATCGATGATTCGAAGAAAGGTGGGGAGATTTTTGTGCGCCGTCAATGTATTCCACGGTGCCGAGTAAGTCGACGAAACGGCGAGCAAACGACTCGAGCGTAATCGCGAGTGTTGCGCGTTCGAGGATCATCCGTTCGACAACGATTGCTCGAAAACGAAGAGGGTGACCGTGGAAGGAAAGCGTTTTCCGCCTAGCCAGGATTGTGTAGCTAATATAACATTCGTACTATACGATAAACGGTGGAAAGTAGGAGAGTTGAAAAGTTGTACAGACATTAAAGCATTGAGCTATTCCGGAATCAAGGAATTAAGATTGTCGGCGAACGATGGAAACGAAGGGCTGGGCGAGAGCGATTCGGAGACGCTTCGATAGGACGAGAAGCAAACGGGTCCTGTGGTTATACGGCCTGGCAGCGTTCACGAGCATAACGATGTTTGTGGCGTTTTGGTTCACGAACGTGTTTCAGAACGCGATCCTGTCGAATCTGGAGCTTCGGAACGGCACACCGGCGTTCCTGCTGTGGCAGCGGCCACCGGCCGGTCTGCTGTTGCAGGTTTACGTTTTCAACTACACGAATCTAGCCGAGTTCGAGAGCGGAAACGCCAACAAGTTGCAGGTGCAACAAGTCGGTCCTTTCGTCTACCGGGAAACTTTGAGTCGAGTGAATGTGCAGCTGCACGACAACGGAACTGTTACGTATCAAGAGAAGCGGAGCTTCGAATGGGTGTCCGGCGAGTCGGAGGACCAAACGGTGATCGTCCCGAATGTGTTGCTCATGTCGATGCTGGCCTTCTCCCGAAACATACCGTACTTGACGCAACTAATGTTGACCGTGCTGCTCTCGAGTCTACGCTCCAAGCTGTTTCTCGAGCTTCCGGTCGGCGAGTTCCTTTGGGGTTACGAGGACAAACTGTTTCACATGATCAAGCCTTTAACGTCGCTCAAAGTCAACATTCCTTTCGACAAATTTGGAGTTCTCGCGTTCGTACGTACGCACGATATACGATTACGCTCTCTTCGACGGTCGCGCGTCGTAAAAGGTTCCGTCCCGATCTCGTGCTCGATGCATCAAGCGCGTTCGTAAGGTCGTGGAGGTCGCGAAGAGATCAGGGGCTAAGAAAATGGTTTACGCAGCTCGGCGCGGCGCGGTGGCTGTATCGCGGTTCTATCGCGACATCAAGTCGACTCGTAATCGATCGACACGTGTTGATTTCAGAGAAGCGGCGTAAGCGAGGATCGCATCACGATGCGGACGGGAGTCGACGATCTCGAAAACATCGGGCTGATCGAGCGAGTTAACGGAGTGCAGAATCGCAATATCTGGGGAGATGAGGAATGCGACAAAGTGTATGGCACTGACGGCAGCATGTTCCCGCCGCACTGGATGGAACGACCGAACAACACCACCCTGGACGTCTACGCAAAGGAGGTTTGTCGGCGTATTCCGTTCCATTTCGAACGCCGCGAGTATTCCAACGGTATTCCTACTTATAGGTAAGTCAAACTCTGAGTCTTTCTTTCCCCGTTGTTTCAATCGTCTCCTCTCGTCTCGTCTCGCCTCTGCTGGATCGCAGCGTAGAATTATCGATATCCGACGATCGTAGGTACCAAATACCGAACAACTTTTTTACGACGACGCCAGACGAAAACACCTGCTTTTGCCCAAAGGAATCGAACGACATCTCCTTCAGAAGATGCCCTCCGACCGGACTGTTCAACGTTTCCTCCTGCGGATTCGGCTCTCCGATGCTCATCTCGTTCCCCCACTTTTATTCGGCGGACGAGTCTCTGTTCGACGAGATCGACGGCTTGACGCCGAAGCAAGAACATCGTGAGAGCTACCTCGATCTCCATCAGGTAAGCAAAGTGACTCGTGGTCGCGCGGTTTCCGTTCGCCGTTCGTAGTTTGCCAGATCATGTATCCTCGCGGTGAAGAGGTCTCGATCGATTTGTCTGAAATTTCAGAGATTGGGGGTGACCGTAGCCGCCAGATTGAAATTTCAACTAAACTTGGAGGTGCGCAAGGCGACCGGAGTGCCATACGCGAACCACTTGAAAGACGGTACGATCTTGCCGTTGATCTGGACGGATTCTGTAATCGAAGAGCTGCCAGAGTCCATAAAACAGCTCCTGTATCGGAGTCACTATCTCGTCAACGCCATCGAAGCTGGATTTCAGTGGTGTAGTCTGGTCGGTGTAGTCCTCTTTTTCGGTGGTCTAGTTGCCGCGTACAAGAAGGACGAGCCCCACGAAGAGAAACTCGAGTCACCGAAGGACCAACGAAAAAGTTGTGAAAACGTTACAAGAACGTGACCCGTTCCGATTCGCGTTTTGTCGTTCGTCGCCTGCGTTTCCGACACCGATTCGCTGATCTCGCTTTTCGTTTCTCGTTTCTCGTTCCGGTGACCAGGACTGGTGTACGTAAATCGATCGATCGAACGACCGACCAGTGACGAGCCTAGGTCGTGGATATTCCTCCCATCCTATTCTCCATCGTTAGCATCGAGCTCGCGTAAACAGAGCGCGATAACGGCGTTCATCCGCTCTCGTGTCGTTTATCCGGCAAAAATCTCGACGCCCTCGCCGTTTACATTCACGATCAATGCGATCTTCCGCGGTCCCACGATTGCGTTGCGTCGCGTCGGAGCGAACGCAACGTTGCACGCTGTCTGTTTTCTTCGACACCGATAACCGAGGTTGCATCGAACGACATCTTTCAAGACACGAGATAAACGCTGAATTATTTTTTCCTCGGATTATCGCGACCGAACGCGTACAACGGCAACAAGTTCTCGCGACGTTGTATCTGTGAACGTGCGGTCGACTACTCACTAGTCTGGGCCGCCCGGACAAGGTATTTACGAGATTCGAGGCACTGGACAAATACAGGCTATCCGACTAGTCTCGCGAAGCGAGACCAAAGCGAAGCGGTCGTCATATCGTTATGTACCTGTCTTGCGAAACTGTATTCGTCCCCATCGAATGCGTTCGTAATTGAATTGACACCAATCCGACCGATTTCAAAACCATTTCGCAGTAGTTTTATTACCTGCTCGTGCTCCATCATGGTACAAAACTAAATTTTTACCTATGAATAAGAACCTAACCGCAATCCATCCAAAATAACGATTAATTAAAACGAGTGGCGCGTACGCTCGAACCGATAACGAATAACGATAGGATCTCGATCGTTGTCGGATTCCTCGAGATCCGAGATCCGAGTACGCGCGATCGAGTATGTACATAGACGACAGATGTTCACGCGTGTACGCGCGTACACGCGTGTTCATTGGACGGAACGATTTCGTTGAGTGCTTCGGTGCACGCCCGATTCAAATCGACGATCCGGAATCCTGTTCCAGATTCCCCCCTCCCCCCCTATCTCTCTCTCCCACTTTTAATTGCTTGGGTTTTTCCCTATCTACATATACATATTTATAAAACAATATATAATCAACGGAGACGCTCGCCGTGTTTTTCGCTCGGAGAGCTTAGAAGACGGACGCGAAAGAAATCGTAGGCTCGACCCGAGTAAATTAGGTGTGTCGAGAATACGGCACAGTTCCTGAAAACGGTGAGTCGTATACCGTGTACCGTTAAGCGGCGCGGCCTAGCGCACTCTTCCTTTCTCCGATCGAACGTTTATCCATTTATTCCCAACGCACCGACACCGACACCATCACCGACACCGACACCGATACCGATACCGACACCGTTTCGAACTCGAATTCGAGTTGTTCATTAAATCATGAACGCGCGGCCCGAGATTTCCGTTTGCTATCCTCTCGTATATCCGTTCCGTCCTCTTTCTACTGTATCTACTCTTTGTTTCTTATATTAGCTGCTTTTGTGGTTCGTCTTGGAAGCCGCCGATGTCTCGACGATGTCGACGGTAGTCCGTCCGTTGCGTCGTGTGTCGAGGTCGAAGAGCACGAAGGGACAAATAAGCGATAGAACAGCGGCCGGTGCGGTGGATCGATCGATCGAATAGAATCGGATAGAATCGAATCGAATCTAATCAAATCGACGACGGAGAATCCGGTGTCGAGAGGAAGTCGAGGAGCCGGAGTCGGCCGATCTACTTGGTGCTCGCGGAATTCTGGAAAGCCGGATTCAGCTGACCGGTTTTACCGGCGCTGGCGTTCGACGGTAGCGGATTGCTCAGGTGAAGTTTCTCTTGACGTTTCGCGGCACGCGCCAAGCAGACGAGCGCACCGATCAGAACGACCGCGCCGATCGCCGCGAGAGCTCCGGACACTGCTGATCGAGCGATCGGTGGCGCGTCCACCGCCATCTTCATCAGACTCCGCATCTCGACGGGAAGCTCGTCGATTCCCTGAAAATCACGCAACGTTTCGGTATCGTTCGCAGGTTCTTCACGATTAACCCGGAATCCGATACTCACGTCTTCGAACCACATGATGGGGAAAACGATGTCCGGAAACGTGGCGACCTGCTTGATGTCTCGCACCTGGCTCACCGCCAAATTGATCTGAATTCTCGCCTTGGCTCTCAGCGAGGTACCCATCATCGGCTGTACGTCGATGAAAAACTGATGCTTCTCCTCGACCGGCGGCGATATTCCGTTGACGGCTTCGCGCAACAAGGGGTCCGCTGGAAAAGTCGATGTTATTATCCGGGGATTACCTCCGACGCTATCGAGTTCAATCGACTCGAGCAAACAACGGACAGTAGACAGCGGTTATCGGTCCGTGTCGTCGTAAATCGATTTCTCCGATCGAACCGAGCGAACCGAGCTAGCTGAACGAGCATCTTACCGAGGTAGAAGTGCGGAAAACTGAGTAAAACGGGAGACTCGTATTGGCAGAGGGAAGCGTTGAAGGTTCCTTCGGGCGCGCACGGCGGGCCCGCCGGACAAAAGCATTGCTGCGATTCCACTCTATCGGGAGAACCGAAAGCGTCTTTCGACGGTACGAATCTGTAGCCGGGTATTCCACCGGCCGTAGTCACCTCCTCCTGAAAGAAAACGGAAACGAAAGGGTCGTACATAAATACATACGTATTAATATAATAAAAATCTATCTCTCGTCGCAAGATCATCGAGACAGAAATCGACAACTCGATCGATCAACTACCTTGAAGACGAGAGGCAGGGTTCTGCAGAGATCCTTGTCGAAAATCTTGAGCACCGTGTGCTTGCTGATGCGCGGTGGAAAGATGCTGCCGTCGCTGCCGGCGACGCTGTCGCATTCCGGCGTCGTCCAATGACCGAGACTGCTCTTTCCGTTCCATTTGTCAAGTACGCCGTACTTGGTGATGTCCCCTTGCCCAGTAAAGATGGTAAACCAATCAGGCATTGTCGCATTTTTACCGTACATCAGGCCGAATTGGTCGTAGGGCAATTTCTGCTCTTTCGGCACGACATCTTTGGCCAACTTAAGCAACGGGTCCTCGTAGCCCCAGAGCAGCTGCCCGACAGACACCTCGACGAACGGCTTGATTTTAAGAATGTCCATGATCGAAGCCATCGCCAGTCTCAGAAAACGAGCCGCGTGTTTTGATTGGCTGGTCGCCGAGAGCATCGGCACGTTCGGGACCACCACCAAATCCTCCTCCGAGCCGACCGATTTTTCCTGAAATCGTCGTCGAGACCTTCTTAACATTTTTCATTCGCTATTCCATTCTTTCGTTTTTCTCCCTACTTATTTGTCACACGACTGCCTCGTTCGAAACGTACGCGTGTTCGAGTTCGAACGGTGCGCGAACGTGCGATCGCGTTCGCTGTTTCGAAAACGAAGGAGAGGTATCGTTCCACGTATCGTGTATCGCGTATGCGCTCGCCTATGTACATTGTACATACATACACGTTTGCAGTATGTACCTACATATCTTCTCATCGATGCGAACAACGATATTATTCGCGCGACCCACATTGTTCTTCCTAACAATACCGACAATTGTGAGAATCGAGGTGTCGTGCGTGTCTCGGAGAAACGTGCCACGTTGGCCAAACGTTACCCGTACGCCTGCTTTTGCTTTTGCTTTTAATTCACGGAAGCGCGTTGCTCCGCTATTACGATCTTACTCAACCCGACTATCGTTACCTAGCAGCGTTGCGTCATACCCCGCGACCCGACTTACTCTCGAGTACTTTTACAAGAAACCACGACTCTACGATCCCTCCTTCCCCTGCGTCGCCATACCTATCTCCGTTGCCGTCTCCATCGCAATCGCCACCACTACCATCGCCATCTTTTCCATTTCCTTTCCCCGTTCATCTCGCCCCGAAGGCGTTGGTTCGTTTCCCGATTCTGCTCTGGCCAGCATCGCAACGTTTGTTTTCGCAAAACTACAGCTGACCGTGACAAAAGCGTAAAAGGTTGGTGTTGCCAACGACCGCGGAAAATCTACGGAGAACCCTGTCGTGACGCGCTACGGACCACGGCGGGCGCGGCACCTGATCCTACATATTTTGCAACCCGAAATCGCGGAGTCGACGGTATTCGAGAGCGTGGTCCAATAGTACGGAAAACGGTACGCGTTCGCGGAGCAAGGAGCGCGTAATCGGTGCTTACCGGTGAAAAGACGAAGCGCTTCTTCACTTTGTACGACACGGTGTCGTTGTCGTTGAATTTCACCTCGACCTTTTCCCAGCGTTGCACGTATACGTACGGTCCCAGCTCCATCAGCGTCGGTTTCTCGCCGTCATTCAAAAATTCATCGGCGTTCGTCACATTGTAAATGTAGACGCTCAGCTGAGGTGACACGGGCGGCTCCTTCCACCACTTGAACGTACGGCCGCCATCGCGCAACGCTATCTCCCTGTTGAGCAAAACGTCGACCAGTTTCGGGAACACCGCCGCCACGATCGCAGCTACTATGATCAGCAGAGCTCCCACAGCTACCGCCGCCCCTGAAATCGAACCAAACGGAAATTGATGATTAGTTTGCGACGTGCGACATGCGACGCGCGACGCATCGGTGGTTGCATCGGTGAGATTCGCGGAACACGGCTCGCGCCGCTCCGTCGAACCCGATCACGAACCAAGAAAAGAAAGTCGTCCCGCGCTCGCACCCGCAACACCACCCGCAACAGCAACAGCACCCGTTCCGAGATCGGTTTTGCTTTCTACCGTGTCACGCGAGTCGCGTTCGTTTGCCATCGGGGCGCATCAACGATCCTCGGTTCTCGACGTCCGCTGCTCTCCACCGGGCAACCTGGTTCCCGCCAAGCTCCTCTCGAGGTTTCCCAGTCTCGCCCTGACAGATTCCTTTCGCGGAGAACGACGAACCTTTCGAAATCGCATTGCGATCGTCTTTAGCATGTCGCGATTCGCGACGCGTCGACGACCGAATTTCTCGAGCAAGTTGTTTCTTACCACCCGTTCGCACGTAGTATCGCCCGTAGATTCGCTCGTGGAGCGTGCTTGTCGGAAATGTCGAATTCTCGTGCGCGACAAACGCACAATCTCCGAAATGTCTCTTTCAATCGATTTTCGAGGCTCTTGAGATCTCGAAAAACGATCGCGAGGCGTCGATGCATCGAGATTTTTGGTCGATCCACCGACCGTGCGCGACGTCGCGAGGCTCGAACGGAAAACGGCGAACGACAATCGCAACCACGATTCGACCGGTTAATTTTTTAGTCACGTAGACGAAAAGGCACGTACGCGCCTCCGCGCGAGTCGACCTTCGAAACGGGCGGGTCCTACTTTTCCACGCTTCGCCACCTCGCTGCCTCGCCACCTAGCTGCTTCGTCGATGGTTCACGGTGTCTGAAACTCGTGCCGCGGCTCGCGATCATTAGGCTTTGTCGAATGGTTTGATAACGGCTGCCAACCTGCTCGATCTGTGGCGCGAACAGAGACCCACCCCTGGTTCGACCAACGATTTCGATCCGTGGAATGTTCCCGGGATCACCTCGAGATAATCGCACGAGTGGAACGTTTGGGTTGGGCGACAGCTCGATGCTGCAAAAAAGCGACGAGGATAGCGTTCGCATCGAGAATGCAAGACACGACTTATCCGCTCGCGGACGTCACGCGCTCGACCTTACAAAATCCTTCGGGCCGGTGTCGCGACCTCGAGATCGGTACTTTCCAGCGAACGCGAGGCGTGCGCAAACTAACCGAACGACTTTGTTTTTCAACCGTAAACTCGAACTCTCGGCCTGCGATTCTCGCGTCAACTATCCATGCCGTGTCGTACTGTGGCGTGGCGTGGCGTGCCGTACAACCATGGCCGTTGCATGCGTTTGGTAACGATAACGATTAACGCGAAAAAATTCGTCGAAGCGACAGCGGCGGTGATTACGAAACGGATACTACGATCGATCGTTTCAACGGTGTCGAAAGGAATGCGAAGGAACACGAGCCTCGTGCAGAGGTCAACGCGTCGCGCCGGCGTTGTCATTCTCGTTGATCGATGTGGAAATTCACGAATTCTCGAAAGCGAAGAGCGATCGGTGACGGATCTACCTAAATTTCAATGTTGCCACGCGTTAACAACGGACACGGAAGTTCGACGATAAAGGATCTCGCATTTGACGCGAGTGAGCACGCATCGCCGCGCATCGCAGCACATCGGACCAGAACGTTATCCTCGGTGATCCAGTAAATTGGATAAACTCTCGTTTTTACGGGCATTTTCATCCCCATCAACCCCGGATGATTCAACGCGTCGTGCGATCCCGATTAGGTCGAAAAGAACGGCTCGAGCGAAACGTGGATCTCGATTGTAACAAAATTTCTCAAGGATGGTTGCGCGAACGCAAAAATTCCCACGGCAGAGATACCGTGGGCCTGTTTTCGACGAGAGAAAGACAAGACACCTGTGGCTCACTGACGAAGGTCCGAACGACCACGCGTAGCCTTTGTCCTTGACTAGCGATTCAATGGGCCGAGTTTCGCGTGGAACCAACCAGGAACCACAAACATTAAACGTGTGTTTGCCCACTACGATCGTCACGTTCCTGTCGCCACTTTGATCAAGAGATATTGTTCGACGAGATGTAACGGGGCCTGGCGAGCGTCAGTCAAAATCACGAGAATTTACGTGTAAATTCGGAGAAGAGAAGAGCGGAGCGGCTCGACTAGCTTTCGAAGCGTTCCTATTCTCACAGCGACGGTATCTCGACGAGTCGCTACCGTTGCGTTGCCGTGCCGGATTGCTTCGTCCCAGTGCAGCGCACTGATCCAGCCGCCGAGAAATCAAATCGCGCAACACCTCTTCGACCATGCAAACAAGAATTTCGTCGATATAATAGCCATCTTAGTTTCCGCCTATGTTACTGAAATCGTTACTACGGTTCTGTAGAACCGCGTTGATTCAATCGAATCTCGGTGTTTACGGCGAATTAGCGATGGCTACTTCGCACACGGAAGAACCTACGCACCCAACAAACAGGTGAAAGCGCAACACCGCTGAGCGAACCGTTCGCGTTCGACCAAAGATCCAGTCGGCCGTTCCGTCTCGTTGCTACGTTCTACCTTCTACTTCTCCTCGTACACGCGTACGCGGTATAGCTAGCGGTATGTATCTCGAATCGAGATGCGCGAGAACGCGAGAACGTGTTCAAGTTCGAGGAAATTTCGTACATGATGCAACGCGTCCAGAATACGTGCTCGTTCGTAAATCGCAACGCGGTTCATCGCGATCAATGAACCACCATCGACTAATGGCCAACAGCCAACGACCAACGACCAACCGACGTTATCGATGATCATTCATAGCTCGCGGAAAGGAATGCGACAAACGGGGAAAAATGTCGCTCTTTGAACAGCCTGTCACGCGAGGAGGTTTTGATAGCTGATAGCTCCTGTAGACCGCCCCCGATATCGACTCGAAAGGAATGCGTTCGGACGGATGCTCGCGATGCAACATACAACTCGCCGACATGCGACACGTGACAATCACGCTCGAACGAAAACCGAAAATCTGTTTCGGAAAGACGGTTCTCGCCACCGTGTTGCGTCCTTATTCCCTCATTCGCTTCTTTCTCGCTCGACGAATCGAATTGGATCGATCGCGTCAGCGAAACGAAGAGGAAAAACGCGAGTCTCGAATATGTCGTAACGAGTAACGATGCGACGGAAAAGCGACCGTCTGCGTTCGTTGGCATCCGGATTAACGACGATCGTCGACGACGGTCGACAACGAGAACGCATCGCCGCCGCCGCGCGAGCTTCGATCCCGAAAGGCAAGCCTACGTATACCTTCCTACGCGTACTTGTCGGCAATTACTCGCTATTATATAAGGCTACGCTTCCTGCTCTTACTCGGAAGGTTTCGCGCCTAGCAAACGAAGCAACGAACGTTCGCGCGAGCAAACCAGATCGGACGGTTTCAACTTGATTCTTTTTTTTGTCAATGATTCTAAACGTCCAAATCGGCAGGTACTTGTCTAGTCCGATGGACAATCCTCGTCCCGTCGCGCTCCCGTCGGGTTCCCAACGAAATCCGACGATTCGTCGCGATCCTACGCATCGAGCATCGAAAAACAGTGTTACGTTACAGTCTCTGTGCTCCGATATCCTGTTCATTCCTACCTGTCCGGAGCGAGGCAACATCGAAAAGTTGCATAACGAGTCGATCAACAGCAGAAAAAACTCAATAATAGACCCGGAATAGCAAGTATCTTCCCGCTCGATCGTTCCTCGTAATGGTATCAAAGTTCGCTTTCTGACGCGCGAATAATACCCGCAGGCTACACCACTACGAACGAGCAAACATGCAACATTGACTAGTCCTAGGAGTATACATAGTCCCGTCGCAGCCATCAGTGCCGACATGCGACTAACGACTTTTTGCATTTCGTTGCCGATCATTTTTACATCCTCAAGGCGATTTCCATCCGTTCTCCGTTCATCGATCCTCGATCGAATTACTACTTTAGCCTCCCTTCGCCGTTTTCAACGATTTCGTAGCGTGGATGATCGTCTACTACTCGATCGACGTTTCCTTCGACTACTCGATCGCATTCTCGTTCCAGTTCGAGTTTAACTTCAGATTCCCGCTCGTGTTCGCGCGAGCGCGCACAATCGTGGACGCGGACACGAAGTGAAAGTAAGAAAGACTCTGGTTTACGACGGGTGCTCGAGTTTTTGACTCGTGCGAATTACGCTCGTAACGTTCGCGAGAGAAAGACTCGGAGACACCGATGTTCCGGTAGCTCTTCGACATCCAGAAATTCGAAACGTTGCGGGACAGTGCGGAGCAATGCTGAACGTTGCGGTGACTCCGGCGCGTCACGGCCGCGCGTTGCAATTCAACGCGACGCGCCCGCGATGACTCATCGAGCAAGCATACGAAATGACACGTTCATCGAATCGAATTAAGAGCGCATCGAGCGTGACTGTTGTGGCGCCGGTAACCGCGTTAACGAGATCGTTAACTGGCCTTCCCTGGAACGATACAATGCTGCGCTACCGCTTCAACCTGACAAGAAGATGCGAGACGATACAAAACGCGAAGCGACGCGAGAAGAAGAAGAAAAGAGAAAAGAACGCACCGGAGAGAATCGGTGTAAGCGTCGCGATCGCCTCCGTTTCGCCGTTTACTTACACCATCGCCTGAGAAATCCTCCTTGCAATTTCGCGCAAATCCCACGGTGTACCCTCATCTTGATTGGTCACCGCGTACACGCGTCGTCAACCTCTCGGCTCACTCTCGTTTCTCCTTCCCTGCGAGCGTGTGCGTCTTCTTCTTGCGTTTAAACGACCTCGTGCTTTTTCTACTCTCTCTTTCCTTCTATCTTACCTTCTTTGATCTCCTTGACCTCTCTTCTTCTCTCTTTGGGTACCCCTGTCTCCGTTTCAAGCTGTCTGCCTCTCTCTTGCTCTCTCTCTCTCTCTCACTCTGTGTGTGTGAGTATCTGTCTGTCTCGTAATTTATTCCATTTCTCGCGCTCTCTTCTTTGCGGCGTATTCCTCCGAGCAAGAATTCTCTCGGTTTCAAGCGATTTTGAGAACTCTCCGAAGACGCGCCAACGTTGAGAATTTTAATACGTCCCAGCACTCGTTCTTCTGGTCGATCAGACCTTGATCATCGTCCTGCTCCTCCTCCTTCTCCTTCTCCTTTTCTTCCTCCTCCTCCTCGTTGCCCTCGTCGCCGTCACCGTCACCGTCACCGTGGAAAATGTAGACGTCGATCTCAAAGATGATTATCCTATGTAGGATGCCCCCTAAGAGCAAGTCGTCGTCCTTCTCGAGGGCGTTCCTTGCCACGCAAGAACGGGCCGAAACGCGGCCGAAACGCGGACGGAACGCGACAGCAGCACGGTAGCGGCACAAGGAACGGCGAGAAGGAGAAAGTCTATTCTCCTTTCGAAGCGACAAGTGTGCCACCAGCGATTCGTTGACAACGCAACAACGATACCAGGCGCGCGCAATCTACGCGCCGTGGCGGAGAAACGAGCTGGCTACCAGTTACCTCCAATTCCAACAGACGTATCGCCTTTCTCCGTCGTCGAACGGTCGACGTTTCGTTTGCTTTGCGAGTCCGCGAAGTCTATCGTCGCAGCGTCGATCAAAACGTGCCCAAGCCGTTAAACTGCTCGAAACCGAGTGAAAAAACCCGATCCAGGTACCGTCGCGTCGTCGAGCCGGCGTGCGCGCCGTTCGATTCTTCTCTCGAAGGGCTTTTGGAAACGAGCGCGCGCTTGTTCGTCCGTTCGTTCGTTCGTTCGCTTGTTCCGCCGCCGTACAGGATTCGAACGATCGTGCCGTAAAAGCAACGGGATGGAAAAACGTTCGACCAAATTGCCAACGAACACGAATACCACCAGCTCCTCGAGACAATCGCGTTTTCAACCCTTGGCGGCAAACAAGACAAACACTCGCGACGTAATCTACAATGTAATGCGAACAGAAACACGTACGGAAACGTACGAAAGCTTGCGGAAGGGTCGCGCGTACGAAGGAAACGAAATAAAGTGAAGCGAAACGAAACGAAACGAAACGAAGCGAAGCGGAACCAAACGAAGCGAAGCGGAACCAAACGAAGCGATCCCTACGAGGTCGCTCGAAAGACTACGCGCGGACGTCTAAACGAACGCTGCTCTCTTCCCGCACGACTGCATCGTGAACGGCAAGCATGCGGTTCAGGTGAACGATTTATTATTACCCCCACTCGGTTCTTTTCAACTCTGTTCTTGCGTTCTCCGATTCCACCGATTCTTCTCTTCCTTCTACTCTCTTCGCCGTGGTCTCCTTCCACGTTACGTCCTCCCACCATCGGCCACCATTGCTCACTATTGCCCACAGTCACCACCATTACCCACCACCACCTGCCCGTACAGCTCTCTACCAACCCGTTCTCCTCTTTCTTCGACAATTCGCCTCTCTTTTTCCATCTCGAACTGCCTCCCCTCCTCTGACTTCTCCACCACCGCTACCATTCACATCCACCATTTCTTTCTCATTTTACCCCGTCCCGCTCCAACCATCTACCTACCGACTCTTACCTACAAACTGGCTCTGTCCCTCTTGTTTGTCGTTTTCTTCCTGTTCCTTTTCCGCCGATGCCGATGCCGCGATGCCGATACGTACTATTTACCTACAGCTCGCACGATCTCATCTGCCTCTTGAACATGATCGTCCACCGCAACTGCTATCGGCCGTTTACTCATTCTTTTATCCGATTCATGGTCCTAAATTTACGTAAGACAAAACGCGTTCCCCTTATCTAAACGATCATTCCGCTAAAAATTATGCGTTCTAATATTACCCTACCCGAACAACAAGCCTGTTTGACTCCATTTCGAAAACAGTCGTTAGCATTACGGCTCGGTAAAAACTATAATGAAATAGATACGATCATTTACTGGAACGAAACGACACGCCAAACGTTCGTTGGCGCGGACGAGCGCGTACATAATTGCCGTGCCATAAAATAATTGTGTAACCTATGCGTTGCCCTTGCTCGAGACACGTCAGGATTACGAACAACGAGACCCTTGATCCCTTCATTGAAACATAATTCCTGTAATTTCACGACACGAAAAACATTTCCGGAAATCTCGGGCGAACTAAACCCCGCGACTGGACGCGTCATTCGTATCGTATTATCTATAGAATTATGCTTATTTAAATATTACGCAATCGAGTGATTGCATTTCATCTCTTCGTCTCCCGCGCCACGACGGCTTAAGTATTGCTATCTTACGTTTCATACTAATTCTTGCAAGAGAAAAAATTTCATGATTAGATGACGATCGAGAATTTTAATTCGAGGTTTAAAATTGCTCCGATCCGTTCGACTCGATCGACTTGCAATTAGCTCGCTCTTTCAGCATCGAATAGCGTTACGAAATTTCATAGAAATACCTGCGATACCTGCCAAGTTACATAGGATCACTAAAATATCTGGGTTAATTGTTGTTGCGCGTAAAAGCCTTTTCGGACAGTGTTACACGGTTTCAAAGCACGTGTAGGACGCTGAAACAAATTTCTTCTTAAATCCGTAATTTTATCTTTTTCTTTTCTACAAGACTTCAAGGCCATCGGTACGCCTTTAAAGGGAACCTTGCGTTTTTTCCTTTGGTATTCTTGATACCACCACTCCTGATGTTCAACATGGACGCAACCGTAAGGTTGGGTATCCAATGTTTTTATACGCGCGTACAACGATAAATAACGCTGATATTTATAACGTTGCAGCGCAAAGCATAGCGTATTTACTGTACGCGTTAAGCTATGTCTTCGTTTGTCATCACACCTCATTCCGTTACAACGATATGTTGCCGAAACAAATGTAAATCTGAACGGTGACACGTGCACTTTGACTGTGCCAAATTGGCATAGCTTTATAAGCAATAGCCGGGAGTGCGGATGCGACAAATGAACGCAGACAAATTTCCAGCAGAGTAATGAAGATGATTTATTTGTTCTTCGATTCGTCTTTCCACTTAATATTTTTCTCGTTTTTCTATTTTTTTTTCTTCAGACGATTACGAGCCGTGTTTGTAAAACTCGACGATACTATAGAAACTTGGAGGAATTATATCCGAAATTATCTGTCGATTTCGCCGAATACAACGTCCAAAGTACCGATAATTGCTACAATGTCGGCGAGCATGCAGCCCGGCCCCATATGACGCAACGCGGACAGATGAGCAAAGCCCGGAGCTTTGATCTTGCATCTGTATGGTTTACTGCTACCATCGCTTACAAGATAAACACCGAATTCTCCCTTCGGTGCTTCAATCGCGGTGTAGGTGGCCCCCGGAGGTACTTGAAAACCTTGCGTGTACAGCTTGAAATGATGGATCAAAGCCTCCATGCTGGTCTTCATTTCCTCTCGTCTCGGCGGGACTATTTTCGCATCGTCGACTCTTACTTCACCCGGTGGCATCTGATTTAAACACTGATATATAATCCGCAGAGACTGACGCATTTCTTCGATGCGACAAAGATATCTGTGAACAAACGATATTAACGATTCGATTACGGAAACATTCGCTACAGTTTTGTACACCGACGCCGCGATATTGCGCGATTTGCTGTACTTCGCTTCTTTTGCGTCGTTTTGCTTTATGGACGAATGAAAAATGCTTCTAACGTATTTTGTCAAGATATCGATTCGTTTTGTGCAAGTAAACGAGCCGGAGTTTGCACTTCGAACGGCTGGGCTCTAGGCGGCATACAACGGCGTTAATATACGAAATCTAACGGCACACATAGAAGATCCTTACCTGTCGTAACAGTCACCATTTACACCAATAGGGATATCGAAATCGACGAGATCATACGCATCGTAGGGAGCAACTTTCCTAATATCCCATTTTATTCCCGAGCCACGCAACATTACTCCGCTACAACCATAATCTATCGCA
Organism: Lasioglossum baleicum; assembly: GCF_051020765.1. NCBI lineage: Eukaryota > Metazoa > Arthropoda > Insecta > Hymenoptera > Halictidae > Lasioglossum > Lasioglossum baleicum. Next base: position 20,568,314 of record NC_134932.1, read on the forward strand.
TCTTCCGCCGATAGTACTCCAATGTTACGCGTACGGTCTATCCAAATCCTATTCGCAGTCAGCATGTCTTCGACTTCATCCAACCGTTCAGCATACTTTGACGCCCATTCGTATATGTCGTCCATTAAACCAAGCGGCATGTCCAAAGAAACACCGCCGGGACGAACGTAAGCGGCGTGCATTCGCGCACCGCTTACTCGCTCATAAAACTCCATCATCTTCTCGCGCTCTTCAAACAACCAAAAGAAAGGCGTCATGGCACCAACGTCCAGCGCGTGCGTTCCAATTCCCATAATGTGATTCAAGATTCTTGTAAGCTCGCCGAAAAGGGCTGAAAATATAAAGAGATTTAGGATCGTTGAAATAGCGATTTCTTCAAGCCACCTAACGAAATCAAAATTTCTTACTTCTGATGTACTTTGCTCGCAAGGGTACCTCAATGTTCAGCAATTTTTCAATAGCAATGGAGAAACACTGTTCGTTGCACATCATAGAGACATAGTCCAGCCGATCGAAATAAGGTAAAGCCTGCAGGTACGTTTTGTATTCGATCAACTTTTCCGTACCACGATGCAGAAGACCTATATGCGGATCGGCACGGATGACATGTTCGCCTTTCAACTCTAGAATCAACCGCAATACTCCGTGCGCGGCTGGATGCTGAGGTCCAAAATTGATAACCGTATTTCTAACTTCTGGTTTCTCGTCATCCTTAATCAGTGGCGGCAATTTCCATTCTTCTCTGCCAGATGCGTTCCACATCGTATTTACCATTTGGCTGTGCCTTATATCCTCGGCAGTTACATCATGGGCATAACTCCTTCGCTGCTCTCTGAAATATTCGGTATCATTTATGTCGAAGATACACTCTTTTGTAGGTTAAGTGACGGTTACATAACAAGTGTCTACATCGCGCAATTACATTTGACATCTCCGAACTTGAAACTCGTTACGTTAATATCACCTTCCGATGCAGAGTGAATTTTCTGTCCTCTCGGCAGCAGCGCAAACTCCTTTTACGTTCCATACTCCAAGGAATCCTTTTCCTGGTCGCAGACCGGACATCAACGCTCTGGAGGCCATTTTGGACGATCAGAGGTTGTTACGTCCACCCGCGATCGTAAATAGATCCACACTGGTCCACACCAAGGATTCCCAAGGATACGTTGTACCTTTTTGCACACCTTTTCGTCCTTCCTCCTTTCGCCTATTTCGTGTTATTACATATATTTTCTCCCACTGTTGTCGATCCAAGGTTGTTAAGGTTAAATACAGCAGTCGACACCCCCTGGGTTACAGAGGGACGGGGCTTGTTCTCAAAAGTAATTGGTTAACTTGTACGTCATCATTGCAACCTAGCCAATAAAATGACAGCGGCAATTTATATATAAAAGTATTCCGAATTTATCAGTAAATATAAACTGATATAAACATATTGTACATACAGATACACCTGTCACGGGACCACACCAGACCACACGGGACGAACGATTATTTTATATATGCATGAAATGAAGTGACGCAGGAGCGAAACTGATGCCTCTATCGGTATAGAGGTGAACTACGAATGAAAATAGAGAGATCCTTGTCTCTCCTACAGGGCTGTGACAGAAAGGGAGATATGTCACTCGCAGGAGAGACAAAGACAGAGATTACGAAGCAGCTTGATTTTTCGATAAATTTACAACAACTTCGTAAACCGAAGAAGCAATATTTTTTGATACTTTTTGTGTTGAAATATTGTCTGTATTATTCCGCATCTCCGTACAGAGTCCTTTTTTGCAATTTGGCTCTTGAAACTTTATAAACAACAAAAGCGTAAGTTTTTATAGAAGAAATTTTTTTCTGTACACTTTTTCCAAAGAAAAAGCTCTGTACGAAGATGTGGAATAATACACAGAGAATATTTCAACACAAAAATTATCAAAAAATATTGCTTCTTCGCTTCACGAAGTTGTAAGTTCATGATCAGAACCAAACTGATTCCTCCGTAACATGGGCTCGAACCCATGTAGCATGGACTGGAATCTGCTTGGTTCCAGCCACAGACAAGGTACACTAGTATTTACAGTTATTTACAGCATAGACCAATCACTTATTACATACACATTGGATATTATATTGAAACTTTGTATTGAATATTGGAATAATGCTGTAAGGTTAAGTAGAGGCATAAATCAAAGCTGGAAGAATGTATTTTATGCTGAACCAAATGCTACATATAAAAATGATTAAATCTTGGAAAGAAAACAACATACATAGTTGGTACTTTTCAAGGAAAATACTGAATGAGCATACATATATATACGAATATGCTATATTACTATATACAGTTGAATTGGATGCATGTAAATTAGAATTATATACAGATATTAAAATGTGTCACGAATTTATTCATTAAAATACATACCAGATAAATGTTACCAAGTTGTTTAATAATATCATATCGATAAATATATGTACACAATTATAAAACCTAAAGTATTCTAATTATTTTATTCAGTCCACCTATGAGAACAATGTTGATTGGTGCACACATAATATAACCTCATTTCTTCTTCTGCACGTCTGGTCTGTGCTTGGAAAAATACAGCTTCTCTGTGATTACACTTTGGACACGGATGTTCCTCTGTTCTTGGTAAAGTGGGGTCCGATATTACATCGGCTACGATATGCGTTAGTTCACTGAAATCGCGAAGTTTATAATGCATCTTTTTTACATGCTATTCGACGACATTTACATTTCAAATAGACCGCATCACAAATACTTACTCGATTTCGTGCATAATTTTATTCACGTAGATACAATTACTATCAGCCAGTTGCTTGAAATCACAGTTTCTGCACTACAACGAGTATCAAGAATTACAATCAATCTAAGGATAGAGCAATGCTCGTTTTTAATACTTACAGCATACATCAGTACTTTATTTTCTTTGTCTTCTTTAGGATACAGCATGTTATTGCATTCCTGACAAAATCGAATACCAACAAAACCTGGTCCGTCATCGTGTGTATCGTATCCAGTTATTTTTGACATGTTTTGTGTTTGACAATATCCAAGAAGTTTGAGGCACTAAATCACACTAAATAGACTCGTCGCACGTGTGAATCAGTGTGAATGTGGTTGCACACTCACACACGGCCAGATACATGTAAATAGGTAAGTAGACGAGGATTGCAAGGGTCCGGGCGACCTCAAACCATTCCTTGATCATACAAAATTGGGGCTTTTCCGTAGTCACAATTGCTAGATAAAAGATCAATCTAGCGCGCGAGTTTGCCAAAGTGGCCTACTTTTGCGTTTTCGGGGCGTAATTTACATTATTCGATAGCATGTAGCTGTCGTAGTTTTATGAAAATGTATCACTCGACAGTTACGACAGCGGCAGCACTGTAGCGCCGCGCCGCGCCGCCATATTGCTTCTAGCGGTTCCGTTACATGCTGCCGAATAATGCAAATTATGCCTCGAAAACGCAAAAGTAGGCCACTTTGGCAAGCTTGCGCGATAGATTAATCTTTTATCTAGCAATTGTGACTACGGAAAACGCCCAACTTTGCATGGTCAGGACCCTTGCAATCCTCGTGTATGTCAGAGATGTACGTGGTAGGTAAATGCATCATGTAAATATCTAGCGGTGTGTGAGTGTGCAACCCATTCACTTTCTCGAATGTTACGAATACTCCAAATTAATCATTCCAGACTATGAAGAAACAATATTGTATGGTTACCATTACTGTAAAAAAAGATATGAGGATTCTCTCAAGATCCTCTCAAAACTTGTTTTGTCGCCTAACCGATCTGTTATTGGCCTATTTTGTCCGGCAATGGAGGTATGTGTGTGCGTGCGTGTGTACTACATACACACACCCTTATACGTACAACAATAAATTGTTCAATATTCGTGCATTTTCTTGACACGTGTCAAGTCTTTGGCAAAGATATTTATTTCAAAAAACAAATAAATACTTTACAAACCAGCCACCGCATTATTTCATTTGACCAATCCGAAGGCACATGTGAAGAGAACTAAATCGTTTCGCGTATTTTAATTGGTTACGAATGCTGTCTAATATATGTTTATATATACGTGAATGTTTAATTGTAGTTGACCTTGAAGAATGGCTCAAATTCAGACCAAAAATGATTCATAGTTGTGAAAGACAAATAGACGAAATGCGAGATGAAAAGAATTTTAGCATTGTTTGATTGGCTCGCTCAAACTACATATAAACAGGATCTGGATCTATATATGTAGATTGGACAGATCTATAGAAAAGGATCTGCAGCATATGGCATATGCACATGAAACTTATTATGCTGGTTCAATTTTAGGATATATAGATGAAATCTCGAACAATGTAATGGCGGCGCGTCTCGTCACGTGACAGACTTGTCATTGGATCATTTTTGTCGGCAAGAAGCATGTAGTGACGATAACCAATTGAAATTCGTATAACTTCGATTTTGGTTGTGAAATTAATTATTTACTTTCCTTTTTATAAATATGTCGATACCGTATCACGTCACTGAAAAAGTCAGTGATTTCGTTCTGGTTTCCTCTGTTTGGTTTGCATTTCAGTTTGACTATATTTAGACTCTGGCGTGTTTTCATGAAACAAATCAAATTCGTGTCTGTACAAATTCATCGAACACATTCCGATTATTTTAAACATATTTCATGGAAATATCAGTGAAATATTTTATTAGTAAAATGGGTAATAGTAAAAATGTGTCATTGGCTTTTAGACTTGTTAGTAAAATAATAAATTTTAATGGACAGTAAGGATTTCTCTTCTGAGTTTTTCAAAGATTCGGTGGCAGCGCTGTCGATTTTGTGTAATATTCCGAAAAGAGAGAAATGTGTATTTAGTACGCGACACGCGATTATACCATGCGATACCATCCGTTACACACGCACACACACATAGGCGAGGCGTGAGGCGCGCGATCTCGCTTGTACGCAGTTGCTTGTGTGCACGCACGTACGTGTGGTCACGTATATACGGTAGACAGTTTGATACGCGTCGGGAGTTTAACGTTCGTAAGAGTTTTCAGGAAAGACAAGAGGTGCGCTAGTGTTCCACTAAGCTACCCCCAGCCTTACTACCCCCACCCTTCTGTTCGAGCTCCCCTAGCTAGTGCAAATCTCGGCGGATGAATGTTTTCTTAAGGGATTCTTCCCGAAAGCGACGCGAAAATCTGAGAGGAGTCGACAAAGCTGAAAACTCGTGAGTGAAACCATTTATTCGAAAATTCGTTCTATTTTTTGTTCCCGGAGTCCTGAAGTTTGTAGAATTCGGATTCGTAAACTAAGAAGAAAGACTAAACTTGTGTTCAAGGCGTTCCTGGGGGGTGATGGCACTCACGCCGACAGCGTCTCCCACAAAGATTTCACCATTTTTCTATGTGGAATGAAATTTTACATTTCTCCATGTATATCGTACATTTTTTGGTTAACCTGTCGGCTAGTACGCTTTGAACACGTGATTACGATAAACGCCGCGTAACTGCAGTTTGTGTTTGAACTTTTTTTTTCCAAAGAATTTGCTTAAACATTATCAACGGCCGATTTGTTTTGTTACATCTTTTCTCGGAGATGATGCTACGAATTTGTATTCGAGATATTTTCACGTGAATATTTCTCTTTGTAACCACATTTTGTTTCATTATATTACCGATTTCTGTATTTCATTCAGGTAGATATTTTGCATTTCATAAGTATATGATCAACTGTTCATGAATTCGAGAGTATACACTGTAATCGTCAAATTATTTTAGCCATCTTATATACCATTGTAATGGAGTAGTTACATATTTTGTTACTCCAATTCTATATATTTTCCATGAACTGCTCCAATTTTCCTTTGTTGCATCCACTTGTTTCCATTGTCTTCTTTCTTATTCTGCCTTTTGGTCGTTTTTATCAAAATTTGTACTTATTCTGGATTATCGATACAATTTGTCTAGTTTATACGTATACACATAGGTATGAACTCGTACAACTAGATTTGGTCTACTTTAGGCGTACTCGTAGCAGATATACGTATGATATTAATCTTTTGTTTGTAGTACAGTCAAATTATTGTACAAGAAAAATATTTTGGGATAAGGCACTCATTGTTAACAAAGCATCAGAAATAAATAAGTCGTGAAATCATAAAATCATTGACAGTAGATCAAAATGAACTATAGCTTGCATTATATTCAACATATGAATATGTTATTCGACAAAGAAAGTTTGTTCGTATCTTTAATCCCAGTGTTTGCTCGTATTAAATATCTTTGGAGAAACGTTAATGGAACAATATATGAAATTCATTTTATACGTTGTATTTGAACTATAACAAATACTATAAATGATTATTAGCAAAAACTATAGTTTTGATGTTGCTAAAGTCTAATTAAATTACTTGTTAATATTGACAGGAAGATTGTTCTAAGAAGCTACCATAATGGAGAGTGGAAGTATCTTGAATACCCCAGGTAATTACCCTGGTGGGGCTCGTCAGCAGTTTTGTGTCTCCTGGAATTCTCATCAGTCAAATATGCACAGTGCGTTTCCTAAATTGTTAAGTTCAGAGCAATTTGTTGATGTCACTTTGGCTTGCGACGGAGGTTCGATAAAGTGTCACAAAGTGGTGTTGTCAGCCTGTAGCGATTATTTGGAACGTTTACTGTTAGAAATACCATGCACCCATCCTATTATCTTTTTGAGAGATATGAGAATGTGGGAACTTCAAGCTTTGGTGGAATTTATGTATTGTGGAGAAGTATATGTCGAGCGACAGCAGCTACCAAAGCTAATGCAAGCTGCTGTAGTATTACAGGTAATAAGTATAAGATTTGTCTCGCTATTTCGACGAATGTGTATATTTTCGATGAAATAGATTTCTAAAGTATTTAGACAGTGTGCAATGGCAATCCGATCTGACGATAACATATTTCGCTCTAGATTCGTGGCTTATCCACCCAAGGAAACGTCAATACTTTAAATGAAACTAGCAATTCTCAAGAATGCGACACGAATACTCCATCAGCTGCTCCATCGACGACCCCGCTGCAGGATACACCCAATTTCAAACTGGAGGAAACTCAATCCGATGACGGAGCTTCGAACACTAATTTTCTCGAAGCTGTGTCGATTGCCGCACCCAGTACAGCAAACGCGCCATCAGACACTAGCACTCCAGTGCCACAAAATCCAAATTCCTCGAATTTTATAAACATGGAGCACAGCGAAGCACTACAACATTTGGAAAAAGCGTTAAGCGCTTGTGAAGCAACTCTCACCGAGACCCAGGGAATGGTAAAGATGGAACCAGACGAACAATTTACTCAGCAGCAGGATGTAAAACCATACTCCATTAGTATGGTACCGAGCAGTAATTGTAACCCTAGTAGCCCGTTTCCAGCTATCGAAGGTGAGAAACGAATGTACTCTGTCACAATTTAAACGACCAAAACCATTTAAAGAAATCTAATGAAAGAGGGAGGGGGGAGGGAAGAATAGGATCACGAGTGAACGCTATTTGATCTTTGTGTGTTACTTGCAGGTTACCAGAGACGACAAAGACGTTCAGAGGAAGAATTGAAACAAGCTTCGGACATGGTGGCACGTGGTATGACGTTTCAAGTTGCTTCGGAAAAATATAAGATTCCGATAAGTACAATTCGCTTCTACATGGTACGAAAAGGTATATTGCAAAGGCGAAAACGCGGTCGTGGTTCGAGCAATCTTGGCATGAACAGTCAGCCGGGAAGTCCGGCGAGTCCGCCGTATCATATGATGAATTATCGTTTGCCAGAGAGCCTAAACTCCAGCCTACCGTAGTGCTATACAAGTAGCGAGTTTTTAGACTTGAGTTGAATCGAACAAATTTTTTATTGCCGTATCGGAGCTGTTCCAGACTGTCATTTTTCCCATGTTTATCGACTCACACTGAGTTATCCGTTTTTTCACTCGATCATTCACGACTACAGCGGTTACGCGTATCCATTGCGAATGCGTTTTCACCGAATAATTAATTATTCTCCATACATTTATTGCATTTACAGAGAAGATAGTAATTTAATAGAGAGTAATTGACAATGTGTACGTATCGTACACGATAGATATGATCTTAGTCTAGAACAGCTCGACTCCGTGTACATAAGCAGCACCATACGCGAGCTTTCGGACGCAGCATCTAGACAAAAGGGAAAAATAATGAAATAACGGAAAGAAGCAAAGCGAAAGAGACTTGCCGTGTCGGGTATATTTTTTTCGACATTTTCCGAGTTTTCGATAATTTTGCCGGTCAAATGAATTTAGTTGGCGACGACGTTTAATTCGATCGAGTGCTTTCCCGATCGTTCGAGATTCGTTTTGTTCGTGCTCATTGCTTTGTCGCGTTGTGGCAGAAGTCGCGGAGCGAACAGAACTCTGATTGATGTGACAAGTGTCGATGCGGCGCTCGAAGGCCACTCGTACGGTTCAGTTTTGGGCCGTGTTCCGTTCTTCTACTTAGTGACACATACACCTTGCGTACATGGATAGCGTAAGAGGTATTTTTTTGAGTCCTATACACAGATTGCTACAACAGATTTACATAACACGGTTCATAGAAAAAGATTGAACGCGTCACGCGAACCATATTTTTACGATCGCTCGAAAAATCTTTTTGATAATACGTATCCGTAGGGTAGGTTCTTTTTTATTACGTATTTATATACATAGAAATACACACGCACTGACATACACCGCGTGTAACATGGACACGCGCACACCATTACACAGAAACATACACACATCTACACATTGACAGACAGACAAGCGAATACAGACACGCGCGCATACACATCGGCAACATACGTATGCATTGCGTTGGTTGTGTTTAAAATCAACCTGTGGTTACAGTTTATTGTTAATAGGATATTACAACTCGTCACAACTTTTCTCACCGTCGAGATATTGTTTCGTTTAATTTGACGCGAAATCAGGCAAGGCGAAGGAAAAAAGAGCGTGGAGGGGTGGGGTGGGGGGGGGGGGGGTTAGGGTTGAAAAAGCTTGTTATAATATTACGGCGAGATCGTAGGCTTTGTCCATGAACGAACTTTAGTCACTACGTTCAAGACTGGTCACACACGGCTGATTCCCAATCACGTCGAGTCTTATTATATACTGAAAATCTCAATTGATTACACTGATATTTTTGTAGGAACCTTGTCGTGGTCCGAGTCTTCTTTCTGCCTTGATACAAGTGCTCGCGCTCCAATCTAATTCACCCATGTATATATTATTCGTGTATCAACGTAGGAGCGTGTATACGTATATGCATACATGCGTATATACGAGGGCGTGCACTCATTCACGCAATCACGCTTACACACGCATTCGCGCACGCACGCAGGCAGGCAGGTACCCATATACACGTCTTAACACGACACCTACATGACCACATACATGTAGGAACACAATCGGTATAAAGCGTCGAAACTGGTACGCAGGACGAACTGTTTGTGTGTGCGTGTGTGGAGTGAGTGGTTGCGTATATGTGGCGCGCATGTATATAAGAATATACAAATGTATCTAATCACATGCACGTATACGCGTGTTATATGAATATGTATATATCGGTGATTGGATGCTGGTACTCAATACTGAAAAAAGTTGGTACTTGTTCAAAAAGTTTACGATTTAGCTTCTTCGAAGACGTCTCTGGAAAAACGAACGATCACGACGTACTTGACGTAATGCTTTTTACATGCTAGTGTACAATAATACTTATAATCGATCGTCAAAATTTACCAGTTTTCATGAAAGCGACCAAACACGGCTTTTTCGATCGTTTTGTGAATCCTGGATTTGCCTTTTCGAAAGATTATATGATTAGATATTGAGATCCATGGCGCGCATTCGCAGCAAGCAACCGTGCGCCTATATACATTATATACGTGTACATATATACTGCCGCAAGTATAGCGGAACAGAATTGCGCGTACGCGCATATATACATGTGTATGTAGATTCGTGCAAACATGTATGTATGTATGTACGTATGTACGCGTATATACATTCTCGCGTACACACGATAGAAGAACAAACCATATACAATACGATGCCTTGTCACTGATTCGCGTTTTTGCCAAGGATCATGTTCCTGATTCATTAGGATAGAGATTAAGGGCAGTTTGGAACGTGCGCCTAGAAAGAAACACGGACGATTGATAGGCACTTCCCAAGTATATTTATACTAACACGCCTACAGCAAATACATACTCTCTCACACACACACACACGTACACACACATGTGCGCGCGCGCGAGAGAGCACGTAAGCAAACATAAAATTACGCACGCGCAACTCATTCACTCACAAACATGCGTACACACACACACATATACATACATCGATCACAAAGGACATACAACACGTTAACACAAATGTAACGTAATCGTACAGTGTATTGCCTTTGTTAAATAGCATTCGGATAAAGCCATATTTTTCCATGCAATGCAATAATCCAGCAAAATAAATTACCGTAATTGTGAAACAGCCTAAAATAGGGAAGAGTGCCAGATAAAACAAAAAAAGTGAATAAATAGGAGGAAACAGAAGAGGAAGAAGGAGGGAAAGGAGAAAGAAAAGAGAAAGCGAAGGATCAGGAGTGAAAGCGCGTAAGAAGGAAAGAAAGGGGAGGAGAGAAAAGAAGAAGCGTGTGGCGCAGAGAGGAGACGAGTGAAAAAGAAAAGGATGGGGGTGCAAAAAGGAAAAAAACAGGAGAAGAATAATGGGCGTGATCGATGTAAAACGATTTCCTACCACTTAGAACATATTTGCCTTTTATTCTGGCCTCGTGATAAATCCTTACTTTATTTGTACTCGACAATATACTGGATACCGTGCGAAGGAACGACTAAATTAGGTTAGGAAACTTGATGAACCAATGATTTCTCGCGGTACGCTGCGAGTCCTAAAATTCCACCTCGTTCGCGTGAATCGGTGCGAATGCCGGGATTTTCGTCGGTCGCGTCCCGTGAGCACAACCCGTGCTTTTTCTTTTGTTTCCTACATTTACTTCTACTTCTTCTTCCCCTTCTGTTTTACTTTTTGCTTCTCCTTTTGCTCCACCCCCTCAATCGGTGGGGTGTGTTGTGGTTGTTCCTCCACCTTTGTCTTTTCTGCGTTGATCCCGATCCCTGCTTCTTCGACGCTCTTCCTTATTTTTCTTGCCTCGTGTTTTGTTGTCGAGATCGCGAATCAACTCTCTAAATGCGAGAGAAACGTATCAAGAGACAGAGAGAACGAGAGATCGCGCACGAGAGAGAGAGAGAGAGAGAGAGAGAGAGAGAGAAACAAACGATAGAGAAAATCGAGGGTTTTGCGCTTTCTAGTTTCTAGTTGCGGTCCGATCAGGATCAAATAAAGATCAAGCAAACGAGAGCGAGAACAAGCGACGAGGTAGCGTTTTTATCAGTGTACAGCAATGTTGCTTAACAAGTTTGTATCGCGTGAATCATCGTTCAAAAAGTTCCAGTTGACAAAGGTTTTATACAGATCTATTAAAAACCAGTATTTCAAACCAATGAAGAATAATTAGTTTTCTAATAATAACAGTACATTTTACGTGAACTTAGAAACAGTGCTTAAGTCAGTAATGCTCAGCGTATGTAACAAATATTTTTAGTGGAAATCCGTGTCATACTCACGTGAATTATAATGCCCTTAAAATATGTAACTAAACTAAATTAAACTAAACTAAAGTAAAGTAAAATAAACTAAAATTAAACTAAACTAAACTAAACAACAATCAAAGAAGCATGGACGATACTTGACGACTATTATTAATATAGACGTTTTCTTAGGAATACATAGATCGTAGCCATTTTGAGGCAGTTTATGTTATATTTAATTATTATATTAGGTTATCGCTTCGGACTACTCTTTTAAGGCGGTATTATTATTTGTAGATAGAATTTGCGATTATACTTACTGCGATGATCGGTCGATGATCACTATGATTAAGATTTCTTTTTACAGTTACCGAGATCAATGTCCTGCGAACAACAAGGAACGCGATCGATCGGCTATTCGTTTCCTCCACTCTGCGACGTGGTTTTTCTTTCTATTTTCTTACTGTTTTGAATAGTTTTCGTCTTCTGGTCGGTACACCATACACGTGCGTATATACATGTACATGCACGTATGGCATGCACATGTACAGGCACGCGGAAATAAAAGAATTTGACTCGGAGGTATCCGAGTAGGCCCGCTCGGTTTTGAATTACAGCGAACACAACGCTGGTCTCTTTGAAACGTTGTACGACTTTTTCCAATGCTCCGTGTCATCGACGTAATCAGTCGGTCGATCGGTCGATCGGTTCCTTGTTCGAATCAGAATCGTGAAGAACGTTCTATAGATATTTTTTGACGAAATCACAAACCTGTAAACAACAAAAAGTCCAATTTTCTAAACGTAGGTTCCTTAAGACTAATGAATTCGGCGTAACCGTGGCGACGAGTTGCGGGTACGCAGAATTTGCGCATACACGCGTCCACGCGTATACACATGCGTAGCATCGCGTCGAGCGAATGTTGACTTTCGAACGAAATCGTATCCGAAACTGAACACACATACACTCCGTGTACCGAATTTTCTTCGTTTGTTTCCGAACAGAGCGACGGCACCGTTCGACGCGATGCTCGTCAAGACTGCGTACACGCGTCTACGCGTTGCCGTTGTTGTTGCCGTTGCCGTTGCAAGTAGACGGATAAATTAGCGATTAGCGACAAAACATAGGTAAATGATAAATCGTGCGTTGCCCCGCGTGCCAACGTGTATCGCGTATGCGCGTTGATCGCGATCACAGTCGCCGACTATGAAAGCCGTATCACCGTTCAAAACGAAAAAAAGAGAAAAGGGAAAGAAAATTGATAAAGCATCGATTCGCGTTTCTGTTGGTCCTCGTATTTCCATTTCCGTTTCCAGTTTCTTTCTCTTGTACTTATTCTGATTCTTTCGACATTTTTAGCGCGATCCGAAAGAAAAAAAAAGACAAGGAGACGCAGGACAAAACCGAACAGAATAGAATAGAGAGTAGAGAGTAGGATATCAAATAGAATAGAAGAAAACAAAACAGACCAGACCAAACCAGGCCAGAAATGTAGGGAAAGAGGAAATGAACGATGCGGCGAATATCGTTTTAGCGATTACCGATCCGATTTTGAGAGAAAGCATAAGATCGTGCAGTGTTGTATCCAGAATGTCGACCGATTTTATTGAACGAGATCGTTCGGTAAACAAACGTCATGGCAACAGTAATATGCGTTCGGAGTTTCGAATTGCAACATAACATGCACTTCTGTACAGAATTTTTCGTAGGTTGCGACGATTTTCATGAAAAACTCAGCACTTGTCGGCTTCGTGAAATTAAAGTATTGTTGTTTCATTTACGTATAAGCTGTACGTTAAGGAAAAAATTGCTTATAATTTTAGGGTCGTGTAACGTGTGTTAGCGAAGCATGCTTCTAAGTAGAAAGATAGGACAATGCTATAACAATAATTATTATAATTAAAGTGAGTTAAGAGTATAAGGCATTTAATAAGTGCAAAGTATTTCTTAATAAAAGTACTTCCAAAAATGAAAACGTGTACCAGCTCTTTCGAGAGTCCGATCCTTTTCCTGCACGCCGATCGTCCGGCGCGTCACGCATCGAACGGTCGTCTTATCATAACGTATTGTATCGGCGCGACACACACTGGTCCACGCGCTCGATCTAGCTGTTCATTAATATTTTAGCACTATTTGAAAGTTTAAAGGTATAGTAATTTAGATCGTTGGATTCGTTTTGATATCAGCTACAATATTATGAAGTCAAAAATACACATTGACTTTTAAAAATTCAAGGTGACTTTAATTATTTATGCATTAAAAATTTCTTTTCTAATTTTTTCGATTGAAATTTGTAGACTGCTGAATGTTGATCAAGTTTTGTTCAAAACATTTTTTTCTCAGATTATCGGAAGTGTCTGATAAATCAGGTTCAGGTTTTAAATAAACACAATAATCAATCATTTTTGAAGTAATGGATTTTATAAACATAATTAAAAATATTTTATTTAAAACTGTGCGAAAAACAAGGTAATTATTTACAAAAGCACCACCCTCTCCGATTTTGATAAAATTTATATATGATATAGATATGGACATTTTGAACAACTTTTTCCTTTTCCAATATAGGGGGGTCGCTTTTAGTTTTCAAGATATTTGCAAAAAACTATCGCGAATACTGTATTGAATTTTTCGCATTGCTGGACACTCCGCTGCAACGTAGACCTGTTTAGGTGCGGCGTTTGTTTACATTTTGACGCTGTAGAGATAAGAGAGAAAACAGGGGGGGGCGGAAAGGGCCAGCCTGACACCACACACACCCACCCAGTGCTTAACACGCACCCACTGTTTCTAAATTATACTCTAGATTCTTACGTATTTTCACGTGCTGATTACGAATATGATAGTGAAAATTGGTGCAAATGTTAATTTCTTAACGGAAACCTTCTTTTTAAAAACACTGGGTGCGTGTTAAGCACTGGGTGGGTGTGTGTGGTGTCAGGCTGGCCCTTTCCGTCCCCCTGTTTTCTCTCTTATCTCTACAGCGTCAAAATGTAAACAAACGTCGCACCGAAACAGTCTACGTTGCAGCGGAGCGTTCAGGAATACGAAAAATTGAATACAGTATTCGCGATAGTTTTTTGCAAATATCTCGAAAACTAAAAGCGACCCCCCTATATTGGAAATGGAAAAAGTTGTTTAGAATGTGTTGCTGCATAACACATATAAATTTCATTAAAATCGGAGAGGGTGGTGCTTTTGTAAATAATTACCTACTATATTATATTGACAAATCATTATTGTCATCACTTTTTTCTTCAACATCTTTCAATATTAATTGTTCGACTGCATCATCAAAATGCCAGAGGTTCGGCCGCAATTCAGGCGACACATACGCTTTAAACAATAATAACTTGTGTACCAGGACCGAACAGGATGCGATTCTTGCACGATTTCATAGAGAAATGAACGCTGATAATAATGCACATTGATACAATGAGGGCCCATGGGGGACTCGAAAGATATCCTTCACCAAAGATTGAAAACTTTGAAGATTCTATTTACTTTATTGAGCATTGTTATTTCAATAAATTATAAATATTAAATCTTAATACAAGAGATATACTCTAAATACAGACAAATACTATTAATTTGCAACACAAATGGACACAATATTAAATAGATTCTCCAGGGTATCAATAAGAAAAAAGGTAATTTTTTCGGTGGCAAATAGGATTCATAAAATGTTGATTTTTAAATGCTTGTTCTAATCATAATTTTCAATAAATCTCATTAATTTCATCGTTTTCGAATGTCATGCACATTTAGGAAGCAATATACATTCAATAAACATCGATTTGGGCAAGTTGCTTTTTTACCAAATGAACAGTGAGATCGAGCGCGTGGACCAGTGTGCGACGTGACCAATATTCATTAGTTGACCGGTTAATCTAATTTTCGATTATGGAAACACGCCATATGCGACCGCAACTTGCGACGCTTGCGTTCATTTGGCGTAAATACGCGTTCCACGAAAACGGCATGGAATCATTCGTCTCTGCGCGGTTCGTACGCGTATGTATATCTATGTATTTCGCGGGTGTATCGCTATGTTCCGCTCTGATGGACATAATACATTCGTATACATCTACGCGCATATGAGAACGATGACTCGATTCTTCGTTAAAGGGGAAGACGATGTACTGACGCGATGATATTCAACGATCAGCGATCACGAATATCACCTGTTCGAAGAGCGTGCTTGCGCACACGTGGCCGTGATTCTTGCTTGCTTATTGAGCTTGGTTGAGTCTTGTCTCGTCCCGTTCCGTCTCGTCGCGTCTCGTTTCGCGTTGATCTCGCTAGAGATCGTTCCAAACTGGTTGCATCGTTGCGTCGCGATCGTCGCGCCGATTTGATTGCCAAAGAAATCGCAAGGGAGACCCGATTCTTTCAAACATAAGATATTTCGCATCGCTCGAAAATGAGATTTTTCGGGAAAATCGAGAACAAAGACAAAGAGATCGTTCACAAACGCGAGAAGTATTGCGCCGCTATGACACGAGACGCAGGACACGAGACAAGAGCAAAAGTACTTGCTGCGAAAGCTTCTGCGAAGCGAAAATTGCGCAGTTGTCGCGAGCGAATGAATCGTTGCGCACACTCCCGCGCGTTCCCTTTGTGTTATTTTCGGGCGGAATCACCGTTTGAAGCTTTAAATAGGACCGACTTTCCGACCGAGAAGACAGTTTGTAACACAGCCGGTTCTATATGGTGGAGCACCGAAGATTATTTACCGTGAGTAAACAATGTTGAGCGGTGGAACGGTGTTCGCGTCGCGAAACGTCAACTGTCGCTTTATCCGTTCGAAACCTGTAGGCAACAGCCTAACAGCCAGGCTCGTGCTTTGGAGTTTGCCTTTCGCGAAAGTCAAAATTCCGTTTCGATAAAGTTCCTCTAATCGAGTCGAATCGAATCGAATCAACTTTTCCAAGGAGGAAGCGACGAGTTCTAATCGAAACCAAATGTATAAAATGCAACGAGTATCTCGATGGTCTACGTCTACGGCGATGCAAACTTGGCAGCGATCGCCAGACAATTCGAATCGGATAGGCTAGATCTAATTGTCGATGAAAACAAAAGGCGGGTTCGAAGTCGAACTATGTGGATACGTATGAGCGGTTTCGCGTTTCAGTGTTCAGATGATAAATCGACATGGTTGCGAGTGACGCGAGACGCGAGATTTTTCGCAACCAATTTGCGGTTCCGTTATCATCGCTAAATTTGTGTCGCTCCCTTGGCAGAGCTTCGATCAAGCTCGTACAGCGACTCGAGTCGAGTCGATTCGCTTCGATTCGAGACGCGCGGCGTTCAAACGGTTCGCAACTCGTAACGAAATACGGGGATTCAACGCGGCGCGCGTGAACGCTGGCGAATCGTGTAGCAACCTTTCTGTTTTTAACGATGACCGACACTGCGATCGAGGCGGAAGAAAGAACGAGGAATGAGGCGGGCCGAGATCGAGACAGGGATTGTTGAAATGTCTGTTGTGCTTTTTCGTTTTCGGTGACAACGTCTGTAGATGCCTACCGAATGCATCGCTAGTCCGTTGCAACGGGAATTAGCCGACTCGATAATACGTTTGAAGCCGCTCGACGAAATTCGTATTCTGCTGGCATGCGGGGCAAAGGCGAACGAAGCTGTCACTCAGGGTTTGAGGCCGTTGCATTACGCGGTATGGCAAAAGTACATGGAAGCGGTTCAATTGTTGTTGGTGCGCGGCGCGGACATCGACGCGACCGACGAATGCGGCTATTCGGCGTTGCATCTTGCCGCCGAGCATGGTTACGTGGATCTGGTCCAGCTGTTGCTCGACCACAGTGCCAAGGTCGACCATCGACCGGACACTGGAGAGCTTTTCCCAAGGTACGATCTACGATCCGACCATTTACGATTTCCTCCCTTCGTCTGGTTGCGTGTTTCATATTAAACCAACGATATATCTGCCATGTTCAATTTCAATCTTTTCGACGGAGAGGGGAACCATCGTCGTTCTTCTCCTTCGCTTCGTCTTCATCTACGATAGATTGGCATCGAAAACGCGTCGATCGCGCGCGCCAACAATTTGTCGATCCAGTATAGTGTCCACGGACGCTGATACGCTATGCATACGTGCATGTATTACATTACACATCCTTTGTACTGCTCATTCCCGCGCAATTACATTTGATCATTCTTTTCTGTTGCCTGTTCGTTTGTCCCTTTCGTTGCTACGCGTGCACGTTATCCGTATTCGTCGGTGAAAGGGGAAAGAGAAGAACGATCGCGTCGCGTCGTTAGAAAAGAAATAGACGACGCGTGAAAGAATGTTGATCAACGATGCAGGACAACCATGTGCGACGAACCGCTGCGCCTCGCCCTGAAAAATCGTCACGTCAACGTGGCGAGGATTCTGCTGGAAGCTGGTGCGAATCCGAACAAACGATACTTCTTCGGTTCGGAAATTAATTTGGTTTCGCCGTTGGATCTACAATGCATGGAATTGTTGCTTGCTTTCGGGGCTCAACCGAACACGAGAGATCGCGCGGGACTCACGCCGTTGATGAAAGCTTCGAGATTGCCTCAGGTAAAATGGTCTGTCGCTGTAACTTTTTCGTATTTTATACTGCTATCCTATCTGATCCGAGAACGTTCTCGCCAGCAGGGCATCGCTTCCGTACTGCTTCTGCTGAGTTACGGTGCGGACGTGAACTCGATGGCAGACGCAAGGCACGACTACCGGACCGTTCTGCACTACGCGATCCTCGGTGGTGATCCATCGGTGATCGATCTTCTTTTGAAGCAGGGCGCTCGACTAGATTTAGGGCCAGAGTATCAAAAGCCTACTGCTCTCGACTTGGCCATCCTCAAAGGGGATCCCTCTATCGTCAGGATGCTGTTGCGTTCGGGTGAGTTAGTTCGTTAGTTGCGCGACGCGACCAGCGTTGGGTCACCGTCGCCGGACGGGACTCGGCCGATTCTATGGCCCAATGCTGGATGCGACATGCTTATTACAATACTTACAGAGTACACGTATATTCGAGCGTCGTTATCGTCGAATTTAGGTGCCGACGTGAACGCGACTTCGCCGATCATCGGTTCTCCACTTCACGTCGCTTGCGCGGACAACATTCCAAATAGATTGGAGATTCTGTCGATGTTGTTGGAGCGAGGCGCGGACCCGAACCTGGTGATACGCAGCGACGAAGGGCCTGCGTTACGTCCGGTTCTAGCCGAATACGTAGCTTCGAATGAGAACGCGTCGGTCGAAGTGGTGGCTCTCTTGCTCAAGTACGGTGCGCGGGTCGTGATCAAGACGCAATTCCGCGACCCGCACGGTATACTGAATTCCCTTCAGAATACAGCGAACAAACCGCGGTTACTGAAAGTGTTGCTGGAAGCGGCGGAAAGCTTCGACCCTTGCATGATACGGAGATCGAGCAGTCTGACGGACGCGCAGAGGGCGATCGTGATGGAGGCGGCCGGAACTCCGTTGCCGCTGACCCATCAGGCTAGGTTGGTAGTCCGAAAGTTGTGCGGCAACAACTTACCAAAAGTCGTTCACAAACTTCAGTTGCCGCTGTTGCTCCATCGCTACCTCATGTACGACTTCCATTAAAAATCTTTCGAAACTTTCCTATTCGAGCGGAATAGCCGCTCCCGAAGCTGCTTTCGAGCTTCCGAACGATCCGACAAAACATCAGGAGATAGGAAAGAGAGAGGATACGGAGAGCACGAAACGCAAGGAGCAGAGCACAGTTTCCATGCGTGATTCCTGACTCCGGCCACGAGTATCGCTTCTCGATTTTGGCTTGGAAACCTGCCACCGTATCTCGGAATCTGCAAATAAGAAATCCGAGCGTTAAACGGAAACTCGTTTAATTGACTCGATCGCGTTACCGTCCATGTTTTTACTCGTTTACCGCGGTCATGCGAGTGCTCATCGACAATGCTTTTGTACCTATACACACCATCCGTCCAACGGATTCATCGTGTCACCTAATGTTATCAGTACATGTATATACTCACGAGTACGTATGTATATTTACCCATTCGTTTGTCAACGATACGAGTTTGTCACCTCCATCGAATCCGATACAACCGTGTTGACGGTCGAAACACAATAAATGGCGAATTACGCGTCGAATCGAAACGATCTAATTCGTACAACAAATGTTTTTCTTTCTGTAATTTCTATCTTTTCTCACCTTCGCGAACTCGAGCAGGGCTTACGAGTCTTACGATACAACGACCAGCAATATCACGCGAGCTTTGTGGGTAGTCGGGTACTCGGGTACACGCCACATGCAGCATATTTTACCCTTGGCTGAACACGTCGAGACATTCTCTGGATCATCTGGACGATTCGGTTTGTGACCAAAATACTCGATTGCACGTGTACAAGTATAAAACATCAAGCTCGTGGTCGGTTCATCCTCCCACAACGAAATTATACTTGCGGCTAGCTGACGTCATTCTAATGACAAGCATTTCTGAGGAGGAAATCTCAGCTACAGACGACCACGTACGCATTTTCATCTTTACATCGCAACCTTCGTCTCAATTTGCAACAACGAATTCGAGTAGATTCATTCGGTCGGGTAAGTATCGAACTTACAGTTGTTTTGCATTTTGCACAAATAACTTATTGTTAGCAACGAACGCCACTGTCCCTGTTTCTTTGTTCCGATTTCCGATCTACCATCGACGTTGTTTTTAACACGAAAGTATTTCAATGTATTTCGCAATGTGTATAGCATAGTATATAGATACTATTAGATACGTACGGACACGCGGTAGTCAAAATAGTTGTCCACCCCACTTGAACTATCTAAGAGTCACGAGGTGGAAGTGACCAATTTCTTTGATCGCGATTAATCTATATGAATACATGCGTATACAATAGCAGAGCCTGACAATACTTTCAAATTGCAAACCACTTATCAGAAAGCGCGCTCTCCCAATTTGGATTCGAATTCATAAAAGTTAATAAATCTCCGTTTATTGCAACCGGAAATCTCGTATTTTGCAGCCGGATACCTAACTATTATACTATACACTTTTATAAAAAATATTTTCTAATACATTTCTTACTACAGCTATTATTCCACATTTGTTCCACATTTGGTTATTGCTTTTCGACTTATGTCTATTTCTGTTTCTAACCTAATATTGATATTCGATTTCTTAAATGTTTTAAACACACACTTGGATACTTCCGTACAAATACTTGAACCAACCGCGCCGACAGCATGCAACATTTCACGCGCATGCGCGGCCAAGACAGTAACGTATCTACATATATTAGGATGATGACGTAGCCGAGCCCTAAGGCAGTTATATTGGCGGGAATGTACCGAAACAATCTGTTCCGGACAAAAAGACTCCAGGCCGTGTCCTACGAGTTACAAAATACACGCAAGTACACATGTTATACATTCATTTTTCAGAATCAAGTCATACCAATTTTTTAAAATTCTTCGTGGTGCTCAAGGTTCCCCATCTCCGAAAATCTTACTTTACTGAGGCTAAAATCGCCGCGCATGCTCGAGAAAAGGTGACCCGTCTGGCCACTGATATATATATTATGGATGCGGTATTGCCATAAGCCAGCTGCACAGCTGCACAGCCTTTTGTCCCGAATTGATCGTAGAATATAATGCCAGCGCCGCCAAGGAGTGACCGGTATACTGTATCCCCCGGATTCCTCTTCACCTCCGTGATCCACTGTACCACCGACGAGATACTACCAGTACAAGAATGCCAGCCTTATGGGAGTTGGCGGGACTCGAATTTTTCGGTATTTCTTACGCCCTCTAGGATATATTTTAGCTCCATCCAGAGAAACAGAAGGCCAACGACGGCATTTTGTCGGTAAAGAAGACCACTGAGGAGATTCTCGTCGCGATGCATCGGTGTGAATGCGAATTATTACGAAACCATATCGATTATTATTAAATGTTACATTCTCCGCCATATTTCAGACGATGTTTTGGCACTATTTTAGCACTATTTAGAACTTTTAGCGATGTGGTATATCAGATCACTGTAACTTTCACGTTATCCCCCCGCCCACTTACTGGTCCCGCGGAATAACACAGGGGCTGGCAGTCTTTAATAGTATCTCGTCGGTGACTGTACTGACTGTACTTTGTCATGTGTTTACGTCCCTTTAGGTGGCGCTGCTTTCAATCGAGATGATTGGACGAATTCGAACACCATGGTGTCGATGGCGTCCAATCAACTCGATTGATAGCAGCCTCACCTGAAGGGACGCAAACTCATGGCAAAGTATAGAGGATCCCTTCAGGTGGCGCTGCTTTCAATCGAGTTGATTGGACGCCATCGACACCATGGTGTTCGAATTCGTCCAATCAACTCGATTGAAAGCAGCGCCACCTAAAGGGACGCGAACACATGGCAAAGTATAGAGGATCACGGAGGTGAAGAGGAGTACGGGGGATACAGTACACCGGTAACCGGTCACTTCATGGCGGCGCTGGTATTATATTCTACGTTCAATTCGGGACCAGAACCCGAATACTGCGTCCATATAAATATATATAATATTGTACGGTGTAAAGGTGTAAATGTAAAACGTGTTTGATCTTATATATGTAAAATGCCGCCAGTTTATAGCATCGCATTTTAATACAACCTGCGGTAACAGTAGAGTCTCAGAATTAAATCTGGGACTTCGTGAAGTCGGTGAAATAAATAATGAAAATTGCTGCATAATCGTAAGCAAATAGAAAATTCATCCAATAGGCTAAAGCATTTGTAGGTTAAGCACGTGGTACTGTGTCTATACGATCCGGCAACGCGGAACCGAGCATGACAATAAATTGTATTTAACGTTTTTAGTGATTATCAACTAAGAAAATGTCTTTCCGAGGACGTGGAGGTGGTGGATTCGGCAGAGGAGGTGGTGGTGGTGGATTTAGAGGACGTGGAGGTGGTGGCTTTAGAGGAGGACGTGGTCCTGGCGGTGCAAAAAAGTAAGTAATCTACATAATTATATCGATAATTAATAAAGCATAACATTGCTTTTTATATAACAGCTTCGACCAGGGTCCACCAGAGGAAGTCACTCCATTATGCCACTTTACATGGACGGTTCAAGACGATCTTGTTGCTAAAGTAGACATAGAACAAGTACCCTTCTTTAATGCTCCTATATACACAGAAAACAAACAGCAAATTGGTAAAATAGACGAAATATTTGGTAATATTAGAGACTACTATGTGTCTATAAAATTGTCAGAAAACATAAGGGCATCTAGCTTCCAAAAGGACGCAAAGGTTTGTAACATGTTTCTTACATGTAAACAGAGTTGCCAGATAAAATCGTTAAGCTTCTCTCTCTACCAACAGATTTCTCCTCTAGAGAGACTCTGCATGAAGAGTGTACGTGATAGCAGTTGGCTACTAGGTACCAGTAGCGGTAATGGGAATATAATGTGACTTCATGTATTCTCCTCGTGCAGAGTCCCTAGAAGAGAATTGAACCACAATAAGGGGGTAGACTTGTTTCCAGAATTGTAAGGGTGCGTGATGCGCCTTTTCATTTCTCGATAATGCAAAGATGGAGTTTTTCAGTAGTCAAAAGCGCTAGATAAAAGATCAATCTAGGCTGCAATCGCCCTTAAAAGATCTATTTTTACGTTTACGACGCGTAATTTGCATTATTCGGCAGCATGTAGCTGTCGCAGCTTTATTTAGAACATTACGCCTCATAAACATAAAAATAGGACTTTTGAGGGCGATCGCGGCCTAGATTGATCTTTTATCTAGCGCTTTTCACTACTGAAAGACCCCATCTTTGCATTATCGAGAAATGAGAAGGCGCACCCTTGCAATCCTAGAAACGAGTCTATCCCCTTAAATGGTAGAGAGAGACGCATTTATTGGGGTATCATTTTATCTGATAATCCTGTATGTAAGTTAAGTTTTTTTATCAATAGATTGGCCAATAATTTTTTCTGTTTTATTGCAGTTGTTCATAGATCCAGCAAGATTGTTACCTCTACAAAGGTTTTTGCCTAAAGCTCCTGGGGAAAAGAGAGGTGGCGGTGGTGGTCGCGGAATGAAGAGAGGAGGTGGTGGAGGAGGTGGTAGAGGAGGTGGTGGAGGAGGTGGTAGAGGAGGTGGTGGAGGAGGTGGTAGAGGAGGTGGTGGAGGTAGGGGCGGTGGTAGACCCTCCTTCGGACGCGGCGGTTTTGGCAATAGAGGTGGTGGTGGTGGTGGCGGCGGTGGATTCAGAGGTCGTGGCGGAGGCGGAGGCGGATTTGGACGTAACGACTCTGGAAGAGGTCGTGGAAGAGGAAGATGGTAGACAAATAGAAAATTCTACAATGAAGTTTTATGCAAAGAACTATTAAAATATAAGAATACGTTAATTTCACACAATAGACAGATACGTTCAATTTGAAGTTGAAGAGAGGAATGCAAGTGAAATAAAATAACAAATTTTTGTTCAACATTTTGTTAAATAATGTATGTCTCCTACTTTCACAATCAATACATTACATAAAAAACGTATGTTTTATATACAATCATTAAAGATATCTCACAAGAGAACTTTATCGCCATTATTACACCTCATCAAATTTGATGTGCTTCCCGAGTTCCTTCTCTGCCTTTTTCAACAGTTTAGTTCTTCCCCTCTGTTTAGGTCGGATCTTTTTACCCAGTTTCTCTTCTCTATCGTGCGAAATTTTGTCCCAATAATCCCGTTCTTCTTTACCTGTAAAAAGGTTGTATGAGATTTGTATATCAGCGATAAACTATATGTAATGTATATGTAAAATAATCATACCTTCGAGTATAGTCATATGCCGCTCTTCATCAGATTTTTGTGCGAACGTTTGAGCCCCTTCAGTTGTATCACACCTAACAAAAGCAATGAAAGAACCCTCTGATACGTCTATGTATTTCACCAAATTATTGCTTTTTAGTTCCATCTGGAAGAATAGGTAATTGTAACGAGACTATTCGCTTACTAATTCTACTTATCTATCTTCACACATTATCTACCGACGATTACTCCATAATTTTGGAAAATTTATTATCAATGGCTAAGAACTTTTTAATGGATCCTTCTATAGCAATAGCAATTTCAGTCGTGAACCAACAATTTACTCCCAGTAACGTGAGTTAATCATTTCTTTTGTGGTTACTATGTAAAAGAGCTTCAGCTTAACAGCATTAACAGTACAATTATTGAAAACCCTATTAATAGGCTTCCGGTAGATAAAGTGTTAATTATCAAATATAAAGTACCTTAAATCCTTTTGGATCTGAACATGGTTTGTCCATTTCAATCTTAACTATAACTCCTGGTGTAAATGAAAAACGGCATGAGGTCGTGGTATTGTCCTGCTTATTAGTCTTCTCTTTCTCATTAGCTTCCTCCTTTTCTGGCTTATTTTTCTCGTAATTAGACCACTGATTCCATCTTGTTTTTCTGAGATGCTGCTTCAGCTGCTTCATTTTACTTCTCTGCAATTCTAGATATTTATTTCTAAGATGTTTCCATTCTTTCTTAGCCATCACCTGCAGTCCCATGCTCACACTAATGTCCTCGGTTTTACTACGCCTCTTACGTTTCCTTTTCTTCTTTTTCTCATTGATATCTTCTTGTTCGTCTGCAGTAGCAATCATACTATCTTCGGTTGCAACTTGCTCATTTTCAGTGGAATTATTCAGTTCTTTACTTATGGACATACTCTTCTTACGTTTGCTTGATTTCTTTGATACATTATCCACAGGAACATCACTATGTGCTTCATTATTTTGTTCTATTTCATCAGACTGCACATCAGTAGAGTGTTTAAATTTTTTCTTAGCTGTTGTGACTTCATTATCTGTCTCATTCTCAGCTTCAACTGCTTCCGATGATTCTGTAGTTTGGTGTTTCCTTTTTTTCACTTTCTTCTGATCTTTGTTTTCTTGAAGCTCGAGACTGCAATTCAGTGTTTCATTTCCTTCATTACTTTCGAGAGTTTTGTCTTCATCGGCTTCACCACATTCCGATTCATCCATGTTAACATCATCCTCTAAACATCTTTTGTTTTCATTCGATTTGGTTTGTCTTCCCTGCATCGTCACATCTTTCTCAGCATCATCAAAGGTTGTAATACTTAAGAGTTTATCGGGAGCTGAGTGTGATGGTAAAACACAACCTTTCTTCTGGAAAGCCTGTGAAAAAATGTAATACACGATTAGTGTTGATACTAACAAATTGAGTCGTTAAAGCTGATATCTCATACCTTCAGACACTTGGCAGCACTTTCTGGTGTATCGAACTCCACAAATGCAAATCCCTTTATCTTTTTGGTTTGTTTATATTTTGGAACCGAAACATATTCTACTGAACCATATTGGGCAAATATTGCACTCAACATTTCATGATCCGCATCCGGTGGTAAATTTTGTACATACACTGTACATTCATCTGTATTTTCCTTCATCACTATCGGCGTTACACGCCGAACTTTCGTTCCATCTTCAGATGTTGATAATATCACTGATGATTGTATCGCTTTATTTATTCTATTTATATCAGTAGTTAACTCTCGTATTTTATTAAATCTGATGAAAATATTGAGATCAACATCTAAAAAATATGAAACAACTATTAAGAAACATGAACGGAGTACAAGTGAACATGTGATTTCTATTGACACTTACAAGGATCATCTTTAATTAAACCACTTAAGAACCGATCTTTGTTTAAATTCGCATCGCTGAAGTAAAATTCCATTTGTTTCAGTATTGCAGCATGCAGTGCTTTTTTTCTAAGCCTAGGCTTTCCTCGTGAAACACTTGTCATATTGTTTACTGTCTCTACGTGCGAATTTTCACCTGTCTTCTGCACTTGAGGAACAGGAACCCTTTCTGAATCAAGCTCCATGTCTGTCTGCTGCTCTTCCATCACCATTGTTACTCACAAATTTGTAAAACTAATATTTTTGGAAATATTGTCTTCGTTTATTCTTGAAATACCTGTAAATTCACCTCCAATCAAAATTTTACGCGATCCTTTCAGATTTATACACTGAGCATGTGCCTTGATGTTATAATCACGATGATTTATCCTGTTCTAGTATCCTATAATCGCAAAATTATTGAAGAATTGAATTACTTACATACACGATCCAAATTATAGGTCTTTCCCGGTTGTTCCAGGTTGTTCCCGGTTGTTCCCGGTCGAAGTCGAAAGCCCTCGTAAACATAAAACCAGAAATCACATAACTTGAGGCTAGATCAGGCATGGGCAGAAATAGCGCCAAAGCTAGGGAATTCTCGATGGACGCCTACTTCTCCCACCCGCGCGTCTCGCTCCCCGTAGTGACCATAGTCCCGCGGAGCTCCTCAGGCCCGTCCCTACCGCACGCCGTATGCATTGCGCGTGGCGCGTTGGGGCGACTCGCGTACCCATAGGTTTCCACATTACCCATGACAATTTTCCACATTTATTTTTTAAAAATTATCGTGTCGCGCAGTGGAATAGGCCTATAGGGGAAACCACTTACAAAAAAAACGCATTGACCATAGTACCTCATGGGTAATGTGGAAACCTATGGGTACGCGAGTCGCCCCAACGCGCCACGCGCAGTGCATACGGCGTGCGGTAGGTACGGGCCTGAAGAGCTCCGCGGGACTACGGCCACTACGGGGAGCGAGACGCGCGGGCGGGAGAAGTAGGCGTCCACCGAGAATTCCCTAGCTTTGGCGCTATTTCTGCCCATGCCTGGGCTAGATCCAGCTAGATCGTACTGATCGTACACAATCGTCAACAATCGTACACCATCGTATGAAAACAATATCTGAAAATCACTAAAAACTACAATCTTATAGGGAATTCTTTTCTTCGCTAAGTGGACGATGATCATGACCAATCATGACGATCACAACATGATGATCAATGATGATGGACGAGTATCAATGGTATCAACCAGTAACAACAACTATTTATAACTCAAGTAATTATAAGTCAGTAGTATTTTAATTATTGGTCCTAATGAACTTAAAATAGCATATTACGTCGAACAATTTATTTAGTATAAAGAAGGCAATCATCACCGTTCAAGATTATCGTAAATATTCTTCTTTTGACGAACAAATGATAATTTTTTCAAACATATGTAGAAATGTTATTATTTGAATAAAAAGAAACGTTTTTTAGTAGTCTATATCTGTCTGTATTGTTTCATTCTTCAGTCTATTAAGTTCATGGTAGACATGGTAGGCACCTTGACACATCTATCACTGAGTGAATCGTGAATCTGCTCTGATCAGCTCAAAAACTTCGAGTCATTCGTCGATTTGTATGTTCGATTAGAGTTGATTAGAGTTTAGGGAGTACAAATCATTGTGGAATAATGGAGGAAATGAGTGTGATTGTTCCCGACAAGGTACATATATCTTTATTCACAATTTTTCTCGTAATTCCGAAGGAGAAATGAAAATTTTTGTCGAAATTTTTACAGTTTACTCTAACCTAATTGTATTACCAATCGAATTTATTCGTACGCTTTTGTCTACTGTATTTTGCTGCTTCGTCCATTGACGCGAATAAAAATTTGTTTTCAAATTATAGGACGTAACGGAGATGGATTGCAAACCCATAACTGGGCATTATACCGGTGGCGGTGACGAACTCGACATCGAAGATCTCTATACAAAGTATAAGGTAAAGAATATCAGTATTTCATTTTTGCTAAATTTACCATTAATGAGAATTTAGGGGATTTTAACAGAAATTACAAAGAATGTTGGAATTCCTCGAAGTTCAAGAAGAATACATAAAGGATGAACAGCGCAACTTGAAGAAGGAATATTTACATGCCCAAGAGGAAGTAAAGCGCATACAAAGTGTACCTTTAGTGATCGGACAGTTCTTAGAGGCTGTAGACCAAAATACTGGTATAGTGGGCTCTACCACAGGCTCAAATTATTATGTACGTATTTTGTCTACAATTGACAGAGAGTTGTTGAAGCCTTCGGCCAGCGTTGCACTTCACAAGCACAGCAATGCCTTGGTAGATGTTCTGCCACCAGAAGCTGACTCGAGTATTTCCATGCTACAAGCAGGTATTGTCTTATAAGGCATGAAATTAAAGAAAGATCCAATCTGGAGATATACTACTGTGCAAATGAAAGAAGCACCCAGTATAATTATAAGATATAATGACAAACAATATCTTTATGTAGAAATTGTATTGTAGAATGATTGATTGATTGCATTTAAAGTATTAGATAATCCGCAATAACATATATTCTCAGAACTATTCAATTAAACAGTGGAATAGTTTTTCAAAACTTGCTGTGTTCTTACTTGATTTTTTACGCTTTTCTATTAAATATGGCCGGGTGCTTCTTTCTTTTGCAAAGCAGTGTATATGCGAGAACCCAAAAATATTGGATCGGTACAGGATGAGAATTTTATGCAGGGTTAGAACAGGTTCTTGAAAATTCCAGATTTCCTACGAATTTTCGAAATTCTCGAGCGTATTAGGGTTCTCGCAACTCTAGTCTGATCAAATGTTTTAATTACACCATTTTTGTGTACAGACGAAAAGCCTGATATACAATACAGTGATATTGGAGGTATGGATATGCAGAAGCAAGAGATCAGGGAAGCAGTAGAACTACCTCTTACTCACTTCGAACTATACAAACAAATTGGAATTGACCCACCCAGAGGTGTACTCATGTATGGTCCACCAGGGTGTGGTAAGACTATGCTTGCAAAGGCTGTGGCTCGGCACACTACAGGTGGAAATTATAATAATAATTCTATACATCTATCATGTATATGTAAATTATAATACAAACATTAATTTGATCGATTTTTATTTCTAGCGGCATTTATTCGCGTAGTAGGATCCGAGTTTGTACAGAAATATTTGGGCGAAGGGCCGAGAATGGTCAGAGACGTCTTCCGTTTAGCCAAGGAAAATTCACCAGCTATCATTTTCATTGATGAAATCGATGCTATAGCCACGAAAAGATTCGATGCTCAGACGGGAGCCGATCGTGAAGTACAGCGTATCCTCTTGGAGTTACTTAATCAAATGGATGGTTTCGATCAGACGACTAATGTCAAAGTTATAATGGCTACAAACAGGTGAAGCTTTAATGTTTAGTCTACAAAAATACCTTTTTATTTTTTACTACTCCTGGTAGTAAATATTCGAACAAATATATCATGTAAAAGCTTAATATTAACAATTCATCTTTTGATTTTGCAGAGCGGATACATTGGATCCTGCTTTGCTACGTCCAGGCAGATTAGACAGGAAGATTGAGTTTCCTGTGCCCGATCGTCGTCAAAAGCGTTTAATCTTCTCAACGATTACCACGAAAATGAATTTGAGCGAGGAAGTGGATCTAGAAGATTATGTCGCACGACCGGATAGAATCTCTGGCGCCGATATAAACGCGATTTGTCAGGAAGCGGGAATGCACGCGGTTCGCGAAAACCGTTATATAGTTTTAGCGAAAGATTTTGAGAAAGGTTACAAGAACAATATTAAAAAAAGCGAATCCGAACACGAATTCTACAAGTAAAAAGGAGGAAATGTATTCTCCCGTACCGCGTTTTCATATTTTACGATTCCATATGTACTTGTGAGTTCATGTATTACTATGATCTAATAATCAATATATGTTTACACAAAACGTTTTGAGTGTATATATATATACATATATATATGTATGCATAATGGGCGTGTGTGTGTGGTATACGTGTACACCTTTATCTGCTGTTCTCATTTCATTTTCCCTGATTAATTAATTTAAATTTCTTTGAAACGATCTATAGTTTAATCGTCAACTTTTTTTTTTATGTAATTATATAATTAAACACAACGACATTGTTCGAACGAATTTGTTGGAAATAAATTGATCAAATTTACCCTAGTCTAGTTGTTTTAATAGCCAAGGCAATAAAAAAGTTAGTCTCTATAGATCGTCCATTACAGAGAGTTATGAAATAGAAAATCACGACCATTTTAAAAATGGTATGATCTTTGCTTTATTGCGTACAAGGAATAATAAATAACGCTACACATTGAATAAAACTGATTCATTTCCACGTATT
Organism: Lasioglossum baleicum; assembly: GCF_051020765.1. Lineage (NCBI taxonomy): Eukaryota > Metazoa > Arthropoda > Insecta > Hymenoptera > Halictidae > Lasioglossum > Lasioglossum baleicum. The sequence continues at coordinate 20,599,058 of NC_134932.1, forward strand.
TAGTATAGTACGTGTTTGCAGCGACTGTTCGATGTAAATATAACCTAACACGATAAACAGTAAATAAACAATTTCTGCTGAACCATTCGATATAATTTATATTTAGACACTATTCGCTTCTGCAATTGTAAATAGATTTCTTTGGAATAATGAGTTGGAGTAAAGAACGATTACTAATTGTGAGTACGGCGAAGGGAAAAGGTGTTGCTCGTGATATAGCTACGAGTAAGTTTAGATTTCACTGTTCTGTTTTGATTTTACATAGACCATACTTTATCATTGTTCTCGTTATACGTTGTTTTAATTGTTCCTTTTGTAGAAATAGGTGGCAACAAAGTGTGTAATCAAGGGGAACTAGATTACTATTTGTGGCGTATTGACAACAAATATTACGATACAGTAGTGTTAGTCGGTGCAACAGAAAGTCCAACTCCACAACTTAATGTCGACGGCATACAAGCCCTAGTTGTCTACCACGATCCACAGGCAGTAAGAATTTTCATTTAAAAAACGAAGCTTTCAAAGAAATGGATGATATTCAACATTGATTTTCTTAGGAAGATGCAGACGAGAATTTCAAACAATGGTTGCCTTTAATCAATTCTTTAGCAGAGGCAGGAGTACTGCTATTTATTTGCAATTTTATAACAGACGATCGTGTAAGAAACAAAGGTGAAATATGTAATATTTTACATGTAATACAAGCACTGTTATGTTAGCAAAGGCTAATAACAAACTATATGTATTACAGTGACAAAATGGTGCCTAAAGAAAAAGTTTGAATTGATCGAATTAAACACACCAGATGTAGATACCGCAGAAGCTGATCTAGATCACAATAAACATGGCATCGAGAGAATAATTGAAGCTTTACATGCTCATATGTGGCCTAGCATGACACTCAAAGGTTTTGTATATCTTTTATTCTTGATTGTAGTTTAAAAGCGTATTACTTCTTAACTTAACTTGACTTTCGTTTTCAGCTAAACCATCCAGCACTCAAGAATCAAACTTCGACATGGACAAAGTAAACGTAGAGCTTGAGAATATTAAACTGCCACAAGATTCCACAGAAAGATTACCAATGGAGAACATGTTAGGTCAGTGGAAAATAGATCCATTAAAATGATTTTAGTCAAGCTGATAATCAGTTTTTCCTTTAGATGGAATTATGGGAGAAGAAAACGCAGATTTCGGTGAATTGTTTAGTCAATTGATGGCTATGAAAGAGCATGCAGCATCACTGCCAACAAGTCAGAGGCGAATAGCAGCAGAACAGTTAGTCACTGCTTTTTGGAAAGCAATGGGCGGCGATCCTTCGGAAACGGAATTAGATTAATTCTTGCATTAATTGTCTAATTTAAATTGGTTTCCATTCGACAGGCATAAACATTTGAAATAGACTCTGTTTTTTGGTACATCAGTTCAAAATGAACTATTGGTTAAAAAAGGAAACCAATCATTGCAGTTATTGAAATTATAGCAACTATAGGAAACTGTAAAATCATAATAAATGTTAGACCAGGAAGATACTTAGTATCAGTGGCGCACCTAGGGAGGGGGGGCCAGGGGGTCAAGTCCCCCCCAAGAAAAAAAATGTTTACCTTCCAAAATTAAAATCGCGGAATAGCCCTTAACAGATATGTTGGCTAAAAAAAGAAAAAAAGGTCATCACGCAAAACTTAGGGCTGGGTTCAACTCGCCCCCCCCCCCAAGATTGCATCCTGGGTGCGCGCCACTGCTTTGTATGTATTTCGTGTGACAAATATACATTTAAACCGTAGATGAATTTCACTTATATTACAGTTTGTTTGCGCGTAATACTATGCAAGCACTTCATTTCAAAGTTTGTAGATTTAATTTCATACATTCTGTACCATTCAAAAATTATACTTTTTGATACCTCATAAAGCTATATTAAACATTTTATATAAAGATGTAAAATAATTTGATATGTATAATCTGCAGAATTAGATTAATCAATGGTTTAACGTGAAATTTTATTATATTTTACCAAATACAATAAAATTGAACAGAAACAATTCATTGTCATTTGAAATCGGTATTATCAAGTAAAATACAAAAATATGGTGAGAATATACAGGGTGAGGCGCTAGAAACCGGTCACCTAAATAACTCTGCTGCTATATATTGGTGTTAGGAAGAAATGCATCAAATGGAACTTGCTTGGTTTCGAGGGGTCATTAATCTGATGTTAGTAGCTTTTTTGTAGGTGGACGCGTAAAGGACATATGAAGGTCACCATCATTTTTTTAAATGGAATGGTATGTTTTTTTATGTACTATCGGGTAGAGCCTTTTATGACGCGTACAATGACCTATGGGTCAAGGTCATTCGTGGTCTGGGTTAAGCCAATTGTGATGGAAAATAATTTACTTTGAGGAAATGATCGAACACTTCCTTGCCGCCTCTAGTTGTTAATATTACTTCATCTCAGTCTCCTAATCTCTTGTTATGGGTCGTTGAATGAAAATAAACATTCAATCACGCTGTACGATTCACCTGTACATATGATTAGCCGTTTATGAAAATCTCTGCCGAGCGAAGTGCATCTTAAGTTTCCGAAATGCATTATTCAATAACGGAGAAAGTAGATATGGTTTTTGTTTATGGGGAATATTGCCAAATTGTAAGAGAAGCAGTCCGTTTGTATGCTGAACGGTTTCCCGAGCGTGCCAGACCCTCACGATCAAGAAACTGGAAGTGTAGGTAACAAAATATAAAGAAGATCCAAGACAGCAACTAATGATCGAAATACAAATTACGCGTCCACCTACAAAAAAGCTACTAATCCTCGAAACCAAGCAAGTTCCATCTAATCACATCTAATGCATTTCTTCGTAACACCAATAGCAGCTGAGTTATTCAGGTGGCCGGTTTCTAGCGCCTCACATTGGCATATTTTATTCGGAATTTTTGTATATATATATATATATATCTCGTCGGTGGTAATACTCAGTTCATAAAATTGTAAACATTTATTAAATACCGTCCTTTACCATATTGCATTTTAAATAATACAGCAATTTCCAATGTTTGCAATACTTACCGCGCGCCAAATGATAGCGGTAGCGGCCTGGATCGATCTTTTATCTATAATCTATAATCTATATTATAGATCTTTTATCCATATATGGATAAAAAAATATATATAGCGTTTTTGACTACTAAAAAACCACATGTTTGTATTATCGAGAAATGAGAACGCTTGTAATCCTAGAGTCTACTCCCTTTTAAGTAAATTTTATGCGTTGCTATAAGTTGCTATTACACATTTCGCAAGTATCCGGATACTTTTGAACAGTAGTATGTATATAAGCACCGATGAGATATCTCGTCGGTGATATAAGTTATAAGTACATAGATACTATTTATTTGCGTACTACAAACTACAAAGTTATGTGAGCATGCGCACTTCAATATTATAGAATTTTGAGGTGTGGAAATTGGTTAGCAAAAACTATTGAAGGGTTTCACTTCTGTAAGTTTATATAGTATAAGAACGTTCTGTGACGTCATGTGACGTTTACTTGCGTTTACTCCACGTTTACTGGACGTTTACTGACGTTTACCACGATACCCTGACGTTTACCAACGTTTACCTTCCATCTATTGGTAACCATGTTTGAGCCGGATGCACCAGCGTCTATAGTTGCCGGCCTGCGGTTTGACTAAAATGTCTGACGCTTTTCACGTAGTGGTTCCGTTTGACTTGACCGTGTACGGGAACATAGAAGTGGAATTGAAAACATTCGCGTGGCTAAAGGATTCTTACCGTGACACGCGAGATATATCGTTGTTCTTATCACGGGCAACATGTACTCGTCAGTTACTTAGCGCTCGATACGTAGTAAGTCTCCAATACACACTATAATGTTTCACTGCCTCTTTCGATAGTATCTCTTCCATTCGATTTCGTCGAGTATTGACAGTTTAACGAAATTCTATCAACAACAAACGTCTTTCCCTTGATTATGCGAGGTACACGAGAAAATTGAGAATTTTTCTCGTATAATTCGATCTTTTCTGGAGAAAACATATTCTGATAATCGGAGTCATTTGATCGGAGTCTAATCTTCCGTTTTTCAAACAAATCGATATCGAAATCAATGTCTAATTCGGTTACTCGTTGCTGAAATTGTTCTAATCAATGATCGTGTAGACCGTGTAAGTAGCTGTCCTAATATCGTACGTGAGTGTATGTGTGCGTGTGTGTTTGCGCGCGCGCGCGCGTCAGCTCGCGTGTGTAAATACGTGAACATTGAGTGTTGCATCTGAGGTGCATTCACATTATTTATGAAAGTGAGTTCTTCTTTTTCCGTGACACATTTTGTACATAAGACATAAAGAGAACATCAGTTTTCTAGATAGTATAAAGGTTGCTTTCGAAACATTAGAAAATGGTAAATGATACACCTTCTATTTTGTAGAGCCCAATGTTTATCGAGCATGAGAAATAAAACTTCTGTACGTATATAATAGTTACTTGACACGAACACTGTATGCATGATAAAATAAGAATTTGTCAATGACAGAGACAGACATGGTCGATTCTCTTCAAGGTAAAGTTTTTCTCTGCCTTGTCTAGCACTGTCGATATGTATCGATATCAGTATCTTGATTGCGTTGTGTTTTTCTATGTAGAAGAGTCGGAAAAGAAGGCTGTCGACACAATGTCACAGTCAGAAGATGTCTATGCTCCAGAGGAACCAACTCCAGACATTCCGATATCGCTGCTCGATATACAAATGCCTGAAACACCAGAAAGCACAAAAGGCCAGATCAGCGATGGAGATATGCCCAGGTTGGAAAGTCCCAGACTGCTTAAGCCTGTACTAGGAAAAGTGCAGGCCAAGAAAAGATTGATGGCATTTGTGAATAAGTTCAATGTCCTACCAAAGGTTCCGAATAAATCTGCATTACTTCAGGCATACTCTACTAAAGCATCCAAGACTAAATCGGGTGACGACAAATCGTTGCAAAATGATTCAAGTACAAGTTTAAGCGTCGACTCCGATTCTGTACAACAGTTCCATAGTCGACATTCAGGCAGTGGCAAATCTAAGAAGAAAACAGGTACAGTTTAACAAATTTCACTGAGTACATTCTTTTACATTTGTAGATCAATAGCTTTCCACTATATTTATTGTTAGTTATGGAGGTAATACGATTCATTGAGAAGTATTGCGTATGTTCCCTAAAAATTCATTGATATTATTGTATGTACAGAGGAAAAGATATTGGCTATCGAAGAAATCAGAAGGGAAGAGTCTAAAAGTAAAATGTTATTAGCAGAAGCTATGGCTGCAGGTACATAATTGCACACAGTTTGAAACTCTGTCTTACTTAGTATAGGCAATAATCACTTTACTTTACAGCTAGTTTAGAGGAAGAGAATTTTGTAAATAGAAATGGACAGAATTTATTAGAAAATGTAAAGAGCATAAGAGATAGAAATAAACAGGATGACAATGTGTCTCGTAAAAGCAGTTCGAAATCATTTATGGAGAACAAATATTCTGAGAGGTATGAAATCGATAGCATCCGTTGTAGTTGCATTTTTTGTGAATTGATAATTTTTCTATTTTTCTCAAGGAGACGATATGGTAGAGAAGAACGAAGGGACAGCAGAAATAGAGAATCGAAAGATTACAATAGCGGTAGAGAACGATATTACAAGGGCAGAGATCAGCGTAGGAAACAGAAAGATAAAAAGGATGATAAAAATAAAGGAGACGATGTAAGTAGATATGAAGAAAGCCGCGATAGAAGAGAGGACGAGAAAGACAGAAAAGATGACGATAAAGACAGGTGGGAGGATGTGAGGGAAAAGAAAGGGGCGAAAGAAAAACGGGAAAGCGTTAGAGAAAAGAGAAGCCTCTCAAGAGAGAAAAGTTCAGAAGTCAAAGATAAGAAGGAGAAAGAAAGAGACAAGGACAAAGGAAAAGAGAAAGATATCATGAATTTGTCTTCGTGGTCAGAGCTGAAGAAGTGTGGTATAACGATGGATGACATCATAGACATCAGAAGGCGCGATTACTCGGACCGATTAATGAAGAATAGGTTTGATATTAATTCAGACACATCTCTTCAATAGACAGTGGACCTTTATGCAAAATAAAAACGTTCTACCTGAATTCAGACAAACTGGAGTGAAGTAGAAATTATTTTCTTTCTTAATATGTTTAATAGGTTAAAAATAATGTAACGGTATTTTGAAATTATTCTAATGTTTTCTCTGTTTTAAATTACACATGCATAAAATCCGCTGTCTACTCGTCACACTCCAAATTGTCTATGGAATAAATATCAATTACAGAACAGCCGAAGATTACATACGTTACTTTGACCAAATGTTGCTGTTAAATGACTGCCGTTTAAAACGGTACGCTTTCACTGCCGAGGGACTGGATGGACCCAAAGAATACCCGCCTGAATCAGTCAGAGTGACCAAAAGAGGAAGACCTCAAGTGCTTTATTCGGAGAATCCTCGCACCTCGCTCTTCCTGAGTCACGAACAGATCCTCCAGACCGTCGCCGGTGATCGACGCGAAAAAATGCGGGAGATATGTGAAACGGATATTGCACGGTACATCAAAATGTTCTCCATCTCGTTAACTTTCCTTTACCCATTCAGATCTTAACAATTCCAGAGACAATGCAGAAGTCGCTGAGAAGCCTGCGCGTGTTCGCAACTGGTATCCAAAAGCGGGCATATGTAAGGCCAGCGAGAAGGTGAAGTGGCAGTTCCCAGTCAACGTGCAATTGCCTAGATCGAAATGGGATAGCGAGGACGAGGACAGGTTGTCCAATGAGGTAGAACGAGAAGCAGAAGAAGAAGAAGAAGAATGCGAAGCAAAATCAGTCGACATAGAGCGAGGTAGATAGTCAAGCATTCGCTTAAATGTAAATGTTGTAGAATGTCTGCGCAAAAGGATTTGTCTGCTTTCGTCAAATTACGATAATTATAGACGTTTGAATGATGCAATTCGCGTTGCGAGATATTGACAGTTGAATCTTTAAACGTGTTTCTCTCGGCACCACATTTTTCGAAACAGTTGCCACGATATTTCAAGTTCTAGTTGACCAATCGAATTGAAATCTTGAGAGAATCTTCAGCATGTACCTTGTTATCACACGAACTAAATATTGTTAAATCTGTCAATTTTTTATATCGTGCTAAAGGCCGAAAATATTTTAAAAAATCGGCAATTTGACTTCTAAATGCCGCTATTTTGTAAATTATCGAGATTTTTAATTTCTTTTTAGTTCAGTCCGTAACTACATTCATACTGGTTAATAAACAACTTCATTTTGTTTCCGATCAGTAGAAAGACTGGAAACATGGCGACCGTCGACCCATGTTTCTGAAAACATACTCTGTAAAAATATATATAACTGATGTCACATTCATTATTTTTACTTCAAAAAAATCACACGTGTACTTCAAACACCAATAAACATGCGTGCAAAATCCTAATGTAAAAGGTTCAATAGTTTTTCTGAAAAAAATTCCTAAAAATTCGCGGAAGAACGGCCTCGAAAATAAGACTACGCCCTTAATCCGTAACATTGATTTCAGATCAAGAGACATTTTCTTTGCGATCGAGCATAATAGAGGAGAACGCCAAAAACGATAAGACAGCCGACAACGAAGATACTGAATTGTGCATCGCCAAGATTGTTGACAATGACAATAGACAATCAACGTCCCCGCTGCTACAGTCTACGGGCGACGAAAAATTAGCGTCGGAATACGAGCAATTTATGAAGATGGTTTGCACCGATATCCCAACGTCGAAGGAGTTCTCTCCGAATACGGTTCCAACGAAGTCCACTTCGCCATTGAGCTACCACGATTTTAACATAGAAACTAATTTATCAGAAGACAATAATTTTGCGTTCGCAGAACGCGGCGAGAAACCAGAAAAAGTTAACACGAGCAACGAAGACACGCTCAGCAGTAAGGAGACCCGTCAGAATGTTGAAGTGCCGGAAGTTGAAGAAGATCAAGCGTCTTCGTCTGGTTCTCGCATCCAGGCGCAGCAAAGCGAAGCAGTGGGAGAAAAGAGCGAATCCGATGATTCCAGATCGATTCCTAGCGACTGGGAGAACGTTCGAATCAAAGTAGAACGTTTGAGCGACGAGAACTCGGATTCAAGAGAGGTCCGGAAGAAAAAACGCCGAAAGAAGGTGACATCTAGCAGCGATTCATCCAGCACGACCAGTTCATCGGACTCGGAGGAGGAAGTGAAAAAGAGAAGAAGAAAACGGAAGTTGTCGGACGATTACACCAGCGCCTCGGACTCCAACAGCAGTGAGAGCAGCAGCAGTAGCAGCGATTCTTCCAGTTCGGACGACAAACGGAAGAAGAGAAGGAAGAAAAAGCGCAAGGCAGAGAAGAGAAAGAAGAAGGCGAAACGGATAGCCAAAACGAAGAAGAAGCGAAGAAGAAAAGTCAGTGTCGATTCCAGCAACAGTAACTCGTCCGACAACCGGAAGAAAAAGAAAGCAGCGAGCAAGAAAGCCAAAGAAAAGCGGGAACACGTCGAGAAGGAAAATGAGAACGGTGATACGATACAAAAGTCGCCTTTGCAGCCCTCCTCGCCGGTGAAGAAGATCAAAGAAGAAAGGAAAGCTGAGTCTAGAAAGAGATCCGTAGAGAAGCACGATCTTTGGAGCAAGGAGCAAGAATTGATGCGAAATGTTATATCCGACAGTGGTAACAAAGCTCATAAGAACGAGGAGAAGAGGAATAAACCCGAAGAGACATACTTGGAGGAATGGGAAGTGGATTCCGTGATTATGGCGCAGCAGAAGGGGGAGAGAATGTCGAAGAGTGGCATGGACAAGATAGAGACTGTCGGGGACGATTTTCGAAAGGCAGACAAGAAGGACGAGCGGGTTAAGAAGGATGAGAGGAGCAAGAAGGATGAACGTCTGAAGGAGAAGTGTTCGGGTATTGTTAAAGAGATTATACAACCTGGTACGACCATTGAAGAGGAGATCGATGTAAAGAAGAAAAAGAAGAAGGACAAAGAGAGCAGCAAAAGCAGCAATGAATTTTTAGCCGATTGGGAGAAACTGGAGAAGCAGAAAAAGGAAAAATGGGGAGAGACTGAATTTGATACGCTGAACGTACTGTCTCTGACCCAACTCGAGAGAGAGGTGAACAAGAGGCAGCTGTTGGCGGACGAGTGGGAAGTCGACAGTTTGGAAGCTGTGCCGGATTTGCTGGTTAACAAGAAGAAGCCCGCGCGCACTTCGAAGAAAGTGGAGAAAGAGGTTCGATACGACAAAAAGACGGATACGTACATCTCCATAGATAAAGAAACATCTAGGGAAAGCAAAAAGAGACAGGACAGGCTCTCGGCGATGAGAATCTGGGAAGAAGAGCAAGAGGAAGGCGAACGAGAAGCCATGATGCTCATGGAACAGAAACACAAGCGGAAGAGGGATGAGTGGGACATAGAGGAGGAGACCTATTTGCGTGAGAAAGAGGAACGCAAGGATAGCATAGAAAAAAATATCCCCGCGATTGATAGTATTCATAAGGAAATAAGTGCAGCCGACAGCGACGTCGATGCATGTGCGAAGCAGGATGCAATTGCTGCGAGAAAGAACAAAAAGAGCCGCTGGGATATAGCGTCGCAAGCCGAGGAGAAGATAGAACTCAAAGCTCCGGTTATGTGGGAAGAAGAGTGTGCAGAATGGACGAAGCTAAATACACTCGACCGTAAAAGTGATAAGTTAGAGCGCACTGAAACCATTTTACCTAAAACCAAAATAAAAGACGAAGACGTTGATCAACAGCTAAGAAAATCTGTGTCGAAGGGTGCGGATTTTACTGATCTGTTCTCGAGGAAGTCTCAGGATGACCTGTTGGAAACATCGTGGACCTCGGAAGAGCCCACGAGAAACAAGTCACGTCTGAAAAGCGTAGAAAGCAGTTCTCAGAGAGACATATTCTTCAACAAGGAGCAAATACCTCCGACGAGCATGAAGGAGCCACATACTGCCGAGCAACTGGAAGATATGTTCGAGATAGACGTAAAGTTACCTACCACAAATGTAGAATTGTACAGCCCTAGCTCTCCGGCACCGTCTCAGAAGTCTGAGGTATTTATACTGCTGTCTATAATTTGTAGATCTGTTGTTACTATCAGGCACTTACGTGCCGGTATGATTTTGATACCGGTCTTAAGTCAACAAAGTTATACCGAAACGAATTATTACCGAAACCGAAATAAATGGCGGTATTATTTCGGTATTCTTACAGAAATGATAGGTAATCAAGATACGTTTCTTTGGGTATAATTAAAAATATATATCAACTATATGTACGTAAATGATTTTTATTAGTCTTAAGTATTAAAATATCATTGAGTATATCGTCAGATAAATTGTATTGTAAGGATATTGGTTTTGATATGACTTTGAGGTACAGAATTCACTGGTTCTGATTTTCAAGCCTCTACTTCAAAAACTTGTTGAAACTAGTATAATACTGGTACTTTGTACTTTGATATAAATCTTTGGTTACTATGTTAATAATATAGACGTTTCAGGATGTGGAACACTTTGGAAACGACAATTCAAGTTCCTTGATTCTCAAGGAAAACCTGACTCAAGATAAGTTGAAGAAAGAGAGCGCTATTGTATCTGACGAAGAATCCATTTCGAATATACCTCTCCAGATCAAGTACCGCGAAGGAAAGTATTCAAAGTCTTCTATGATGAAGGAAGAATTCGAAGAAATTCTAGGGATACAGACGGACGATCAGTCGGCCCAAAAGATGTTCCTAACGAAAGGGTCGGAGTCTTCTCTCGCTGATCTCCCCATCAACGAACCATGTCTTGACACCAGCAACTGCAAACCATTGCGGATGGATATATTCGCCGAATACGAATCCGATGAGTGTCGCAGTAAACTGAATGCTAAAACTACTGAGGCGGTGGTGTCCAACAGCTCCAAAAGTGAAGAATCGACAGAGGGAAAAGCAGCTTTGAAGCTGATTCCCAAACAGCTGCTTATACGTCGGAACAACGAACGTGTGAAGGCGAAACTGATCTCGGACGACCCTATGCAACATGCTGCTGCCCTTTTAACAATTCAGAAAAAGCTCAGAGAGTCTCACGCCGTGAGGAACGACATGCAGAGTGTTCCTTGCGAGGACTCTGCTAACGATTTCAAAATGGAATGTGAGAAACCGGCCACAGTAGACAAAAAAATGGTCGGGGATGTCGCCCCTGCCGAGCAAACTACCGACGCTGATGTTAAAGTGGACTCCAAAGATTTATCTGCAACAGCGAAAACATTAATTACGCCCGCATCAGAATCACCGGGAGCCGTGAAGGTCGATTTCAACCGTGTAGAAGAGTTCAAGTCCAGCGAGAAAGAGGGTAGCAAAGAGGAAGAGGTTAAGAAAACTAGGTTCAGCGTGAAAGACGTTAGTGATACCGAGACTCAGATCAGATCGCCCAGTAGGGAACAAAGAAAAAGAAGTCCGAGTAAAAAGGAAAGTGAGAAACGAGTTAGTGATCGTGGCAAAGAAAAGAGAGACAAGAAGTTTGATGATAGAGAGAGGAGCGAAAGGAGAGACAGTAGAAGCTCGAAGCAGGATTACTCTGAAAAGAGAAGATCCAGTCCGTCGAATAGTCGCAGGAGACGAAGAAGCGTTAGTCCGCGTACGTCTTGGGAAAGAGAGAGAAGTCGCAGCGAGAGTCATAGTCGTAGCTGGAGTAGAAGCAGAAGCAAGAGTCCAAAGAGGAAAGACGGATCATTTTTGAGCAGAGATAAGAGGAGTAGCAGGCTCGATGAAGAAAGATCTAGGTCGAAAGCAGACGATAGGAGGGACAGGTCTACTAGGACTCCTCCCAGATCCAACACTGTCTCATATAACAAAGGTTTGTATGATGATTACATAGCGGAACAGAAGCCACTCCGGAACTTCTTCCTTTATTTCATACAAGTTTTGCTTATTTCATTCGTATAAACGATCAGAGCTATTAATAACTATTATTAGTTACTTGATGATGAAGTTTGCACCTTGAACTATAATTTAGTTCACTTCAAAACGAACACAATCGTTTTTAATAATTTTAAAAGATTGCAAATAATACATCGACAGTTGAACTCTTTTATCTTCTTATTGTTTCGAATTGCAGCTACTCATTTTTGTTATAAATGCATCAAATTCGCGATGTAATAGCTTGCTAATTTGATGTACGTATTTCTAGACCACTTCAAAAAGTATGGTTCCTCTAAAGACCGTGATGATTGGAATAGAAGAAAGTACGATTCCATGGAAAGAGACAGAGAAAAGGAGGGAAGGCCATACGATCCAATGGAAGTTCTAAGGGAGAGGAACGCAGATGCTGATAGACATAGGGAAGGTAGATTTCGAGGGGACGAAACGGACAGATCCTACTGGCCCTACGAATCTGAAAACATCCCACGAGATAGAAACGAGTCGTTGGAGTCTTATCCCAATGGTCAGGATTTGGATCTTGATTATGAGGAGAAGGTTTATTACAGAGATGACAGTATCGAAAGGGACATCATGGAAGGTCCTCTTCGATCTGCATCTAAATTCCCACAAAGGTGAGCTGAACCTGTTGTAATCAGAGATTGAAAACAGTTCTAATTAGACTGCGGTTCTTTATGCATTTAAAAATTTTCAAGAAATATTGGAGTATTAAATTCGACAAAATTTAGTACGATTTTTATTTATTTTGAATCTACAAATGCTATTACTAGACTCTGGATCTTTATGCAAAATAAAAAGTTTGTGCTTCAGTTGCAAGACATAGGAGCTAAATATAAATTTATATTCTTCACTAATAATTTTAATGAAGTGAAAATAATATATTAATACTCTTAAAGTCTTTTAATCTTTGAACTGTTTTAAATGGTACCTACTCATTTTTGTCATAAACGCATAAAATCCGGAGTCTAGCTATTACCAATGAAGATACGATTTTATTTGGTCCCACTTTCTTAAAATTTGGCTACATAATTTGAAAATTGCACAAACATCCACAGTCTAGTTGTAATGCCTCCATTACAAAGCTTGCAACTTCTTGACAGGCGAAGCATATCTGGCTCGAGAAGAGACAGACAATGGGAGAAGGACAGAGAGTCAATGGATCTAGATAGACATGGTCACTCCAGGAGACCGGAAAAGCCGGCGCCGTTGAGAGGTCGTACTTCACCTCGGCCAAGACGTTCCTCGCCGAGAGTGTCTCACGATCGTTTCAGACGTGGATCGAGATCACGGTCCAGATCATGGTCTAGGTCGAGATCTAGGTCGAGAACACGGTCGCGTTCACGGTCAACATCGAGATCAAGGTCGCTGCGATCTAGGTCACGATCGAGATCCAGATCAGGATCGCGATCACGGACCAGATCCACTTCTGGGTCTAGACTGAGGAGTCCGGATCATGGTTTGAGGATACCCGAACGATTGCGCTCGTCCAGGTAAATATTTGAATGTGATTGTAGGCTTGTTATCCGCGTTGGACAGTCAGTAAGCAGTCTTACTGTCAATCCAGATCACCCTCTGTGGGAAGAGGCAGAGCCGGCGAGAGCTCGAGGGAAAGGAAGGATGAACACGATAATAGAAAGCTAGACAGCTGCAGCGAAAGGGGTAGACGCATTGAAACAATCGTTCAGTCAGTTTCCGGGCTGGCTAGGGACTCAGCCGTGTTAGACTCGGAAATGCACATGGCCGACAATATGGAGACGGTCGCGGCTGGTTTCCAATATCCCAACGAGAACGAAGTTGGAAACGAATACTATTATAGCGAGAATAACTTGACTTATCCTCCGTGCATTGACGACTCAGCCACGAGCTCGCCGAAACGTTTGTCCCTCGATGATAGGTAACTTCCTACACCATTAAATCGTGTTCACCAGCTTGGTCCTTGGACACCCTTCCTTTCCACTGCTTCTCCAAAACCTCCATGGTCGCTGATACCAATGCTGAGACAATGTAGTACTTTGATACCGAGCTCTCTTGTCATCTGATTAAATGGTGGGCGGCAGGGGCCCCGCGATTGAGAGGACCCCAACACGATCAAGAACTAAAATAATCTAATTTTTCTGAAGTAATTAATGTATTAGCAAAAACGAAATCACGCATTAAATAGACATGCATTAGTAATATACAGGGTGAGTCCGAAGAAACAGAACACTTAAATATCTACGTTACTTTTCGTTGTACAAAAAAACTTCTTAGGGCAAAGTTACTACTGTTTGAAGGGCCACATGTAACGGTGTAAGGGAACAAATTTTCGAGGTCATTTTTTAATGAGATTTCAAGGTCATCGATATTTTTTTAAATCGAATGAGGTATTTTGTAATTCACCAATCGATGCAACTGGACATTCGTTATAAAAAAAGTACTAACCTATGTATATCGAAAAGTTAGTAGTTCACGAGATATTTCAATTTAAATAACTCTAAAACACCATTACTGTCGTACTAAGGCGTTCCACAAGTAAGCAAACGCTAACATCAATTTCAATATCAATGTCAATTTTTCAATTTCAACTTCAATTTCAATATCAACTCTTCAACTTCATTTTCACCTTCAATTTTTTAATTTCAACTCTTCCATTTCAACTTCAATTTTTTAATTTCATTTCGTTAATATCAACTTCAATTTCAATATCAACCCTTCAACTTCAATTTCAATATCAACTCTTCAACTTCATTTTCAATTTCAATTTTTCCATTTCAACTTTAATTTCAACTTCAATTTTAACTCTTCCATTTCAACTTCAATTTCAACTCTTCCATTTCAACTTCAATTTCAACTCTTCAATTTACACTAGCAAGTAAACGTTAACGTCTTAGTACGACAGTAATGGTGTTTTAGAGTTATTTAAATTTAAATATCTCTTGAACTACTAACTTTTCGACATACATAGGTTAGTACTTTTTTTATAACGAATGTCCAGTTGCATCGATTGGTGTATTACAAAATACCTCATTCCATTAAAAAATATATCGATGACCTTGAAATCTCATTAAAAAATGACCTCGAAAATTTTTTCCCTTACACCGTTACATGTGGCCCTTCAAACAGTGTAACTTTGCCCTAAGAAGTTTTTTTGTACAACGAAAAGTAACGTAGATATTTAAGTGTTCTGTTTCTTCGGACTCACCCTGTATGTTCGTGTTTGTAAATTTTTTTTACTTTACAAACAATTTGGGGCCCCAAATGGTTTCTTGCACCCAGGCCCCTTTATAGAGAAGGCCGGCCCTGGTGGGCGGGTACAACTTTCGAAGTCATTTTCATAGTAACTTCCAATTTTGAATTTTATCCCAGTATTGATGCGAGTTAGAGACAAGAGAGCCATCGATTAGGAAGAGCTCTGTAAAGAGTAGTATGTAGTTAGAGGAATGCGATCTCGGCACGTTTTCTACATTAATTGTTCGTATTGTAGGCTGGAACTCGAACTGGGAATTAAAAAGCAACAGGACACCGCAGGAGTAGCCTCGGATTATCCCGATAACTTCAATTCTAATGTCTGCTATTCATCCTCGCCTCAACAGCAACAACAAATGCTCTACCGACAACAGCCTACCGTGTTACAAGTACATCATTTTAATCTAAGCATTCATTGCGATACCTGGACTGCGGATTTGACAGATTATGAGTGTCACGTGTTAGTCTCAGCTTATTAAAATTATCTAAGGAAGAAAAATATTTCTATTCAGCTTCTGTTCATTCATGAGTTCAAAACAACACAACAGTACATTTAATATACATTTTTGTCATAAATGCATAAAGATCCGCAGTCCAGTGATAACAGAAACAATTTGTTTATAATTACAATGGACTACGCAGGTGGGCAACGTGTTGCAAGTTGTGCCAGCAGACTTTAATGGGGTCCCGACAGCGCACAGGGAACCCACGAGTTCCTCAACAGCTCCAATAGTGAGAGGTTCGAGTCAGGTAGTGCGCGTAGGTAATGTTCTCCAAGTAGTACCCACGTCGTTAGACTGGAGTGGCGGGCAACCTTCGTCAGTGGAGCAACCGGCGGGGATAATGTACTCTGCGACAGTTCCACAGCCTTCTCCAATTCCTTCAGCCTCCATATCCGTACCTGTTCCAGTTCCTGTGCCCATGCCTGTGCCTGTACCCACTATAAGCGCATCCACGCCTGTACCTGCACTGTCCCCGGTTGCACTGCCACTTGCTGTTCCTGTACCGGTCCCCGGACCTGTTCCGCTTCCTGTGACGCCAGCGGTGTTCCCCAGAACGGAAGTGCCGACGCCAAGTATGTCATTCAATATTAAATTGTACGATCATACCTCGAGGTACGTTTTGTTCCAGCAACTGATGCTCTAATTTCCCAATTTTAGAAACACCAGTTCAGCCAGTGTACAATTACGAGGTCATATTAGAGACTCGGCGCAAAGAAAGGGAGGAACGAAAACGATTGAGGGAGATGAGGAGGAAGGAGAAGGAGCGAAGACGGATAGAAAGAATCAACCGTCGCGCCCTTCGGATGCTAGAGAAGAGCACCATGCGCCAGATCGACAGTGGTCAAACGAATTCCTCGAGTATGGATCCAGCAGTGTTAAAGGCTCTTCGAGAAACCGATGAGCAAGCCGAAACGGAAGAGCAACCTGTTTCTGTGACTTCTGAAAAGGAAGAAGGCGCGTCGATTGCTGCGCTAGCTGCTTCAACGGAGGAGGAAGACGTACCTGTCGACGACGATGAAGAGGAAGAAGAGGAGGAAGAACCTGAAGTGGAGGACGACGAGGAAGATGAAGAGGAACCAGAGGAAGACGAGGAAGAGGATGAGGAAGACGATGAAAAATCGTCCTCGAGGATAAGCAATCGACGCACCGAAGTGGACGATGCTGCTGTAGCAGCGACTTCTGAAATGAGCAAATTCAACCTTGAAACGGAGACGACAGATTGGCCAGATTTGCCTCCGCCGCCTCTTAAAGGAATTTTAGTCGCTCCAGGCTTCAGGTAAGAATTATATCCTTGTACAGCTTTTGCATTTCAAGGTAACCATTTTACAAAAGGATTAATTTCGGGTGCAAAATTTGTAGTAAAATTTATTTTTCATTCTTTCATTGTGTATTTGCATTTTAGAAGATCTCTGGTGCCTAATGGTAACCTGGATGAATTATCCACCCCTGAAAATGAGAGCGACGACAATGGAGAGAAAGAATGGTTGGACATAGACAAAACCAACGAATCCAATAAAGAGGAGATGGGAGAGAATAAGTCGAGTAAGTCGAAGGCTCAAGTCAAGATCAAGTCGAAAACGTTGAAGCTAAGCATAAGGAGGCGGAGTAAGAAGTCCGTTCAATTCGCGGACGGTATCAAACCTGGAGAGGGTACGAGTCCTAGTGGAGGTGAAGGGGACATGCCTTCTCCTCCACCTCCTACGGCTGTGATCACCCGGGATGGGGTCCGTGAAATTCGAAGGTCCAGCTCTAGGAAGAGCAGGAAGCAAGAAAAAAGGAGTCGACCGCCTAAGACCAAGAAGAAAGTGAAGGTTTGTGTCTGTCGTATACTGGGTGAGGTACTTAGGGGGGGTAGTCTCTCGTTTCCAGGATTGCGCCTTCTAATTTCTCGATAATGAAAAGATAGGCTTTTCCAGTAGTCAAAAGCGGTAGATAAAAGATCAATTTAGGCCGCAATCACCCTCAAACGTTCTATTTTTACGTTTATATGGTGTAGTTTGCATTATTCGGAAGCATAATACTGCGCATGTAAATATTTTGATAAAGCTGCGACATGCTGCTGAATAATGCAAATTACGACTCGTAAACGTAAAAATACGACTTCTGAGGGCGATTGCGACCTAAATCTCTTATTCAGCGCTTTTGACTACTAAGAAACCCCGTCTTTGCATTATAGAGAAACGAAAAGGCGCATCCCGCACCCTTGCAATCCTAGAAACGAGTCTACACCCTTAACTGTACCTAAATTTCTCATAACCTCAGAATTCGATACTCTTTCAAATCACATATTTAAATATCATATATTATATAATACAAAAACTCAAGATCTAAAAAAACTAATGATCACGTTGCATGTCTTATTTGATATAAAGGAACTTTAGTTTGAAACTTTTTGTTATGCAACGGTTATGAATGAATTCAACCGATACAGTTAAGTGACTCGCCCTGTATAATTTCCTGGTGACGCGAGTTAGTTAATGGAATTGATGGATATACTAGGTGAAGATCATCAAACTGAAGAAGCCACGCGTCACTCCCTTAACGGCGATGATGATGGACGATTCGGACGAGTTGGACGACCGATCTCCGCCACCACCACCGCCAGGATCGCCGCCACCCCCGCATCTATGGCCAAGTTATCTTTCAGCTTACAATTCCATCACTCGACCCGCCGAAGCTCAATCTACGTCGTCTACGGTTATTAACGCTGTTCAGGCTCCTCCACCACCAACGCCCTTGCCTCTTCTAATTCCCCCACCGCCTCTGAATTATACGATACAACCTTGTAGCAAAGCATAGGGCAGTACTGTTCGATGAGCGTTTAGGGGACCGTTGCCTACTTCACTAATACGTTAAGTCCCCTACTTTGTCTTCATTAGACACATCAGGTGTCTCACTAATTTGTGTCGTCGCTAGAGCCACTAGCACTTTCTACAGCTTTGAACAGCTGGGAATTTTATCTTGATGACATCACGAATTATTGAGAGGCGTTGTATCCTATATAAATGCAATATAGAGAGTATAAAGGGTGATACAATCGTTCAAAAAGTCCTGTGGATGGACAGCGGTAGTCTTAGATGTTTTTTTACAACTGTCCTCTGGTGCTAACCCTCAGCTAGTGTAATATTAAAATAATGCTACCGAGGAAAACTGCTTTAGTATATAGCGCGCGAACAAATTTTTAGCGTTTTCAATCGTGAAAATCGTTTTAACTAACAAAGTTTTTAAGTATGGTTTACAGGCGGAAATTAGACTGATGAACATTACACTAGCTACGGGTTATGTTTCATGACTATAAATGGCCATATCACCAGATGGATATAGGTTAAACTTATTAAGCAAACAATACAAATTCGTTTCTCTGTTGAGAGAGAGAGGGGACGAAGCCTGTCGAGAATTTTTGTCGTTACTGTAACTATAATCGAAACATCTTCCACGCTAGGGATTAGAAGATATTAAGAGAGTCAGGGCAATAGAAATCATTTCAAAGACTTCGAATCATTGAGGTGGCCTTGATAGAAAGGCGTCGTAAAACAATTTGTTCCCAGCCCGAGACTTAAGGGAAACGATGTATTATTAGCGATAAAGATTCTCATAATTCTAGCTTCTTGTAAATAGCTTTACTCTTTGCGTTCGTCACCATTGAGAGACGAAGAGCTCGCACGCAACTAACTTGTCCATTGCGTCCAAGTCTCGACGAATTCACGTTTCGTTTCATATATTTTCGATA
The DNA here is from genome assembly GCF_051020765.1 of Lasioglossum baleicum. Taxonomy (NCBI): domain Eukaryota; kingdom Metazoa; phylum Arthropoda; class Insecta; order Hymenoptera; family Halictidae; genus Lasioglossum; species Lasioglossum baleicum. The sequence goes on from NC_134932.1 coordinate 20,618,527, forward strand.
CGAAGAAATTAACCAAAAAAATAAAGAGAGTGAGAAAAGGAGAGAGCGCGAGAGAACCGTGTACGACGGAAATTGTAAGCTAGACACAAGGTGTAATTTACAACGAGGGACTCGGACCTTTAAGACCGATTGTTAATAATAGAAATTACATCGTTAAAGATGTATGGTACACGCGAGAGGCGGATCTATCAATTGTATATTTTACTTCTATAGTTTTACCACGAACTGTCTTCAAGCTAGACGTATGTACTTCAGAGATGGGTCTTAATCAAATTGTTTCTCTTCTTTCTCCATTGACATGTTCATCGAATCTTTTTCTTTTTTTCCATTTAACTGAGAGTCCACAAATCAGTCTGTACATACGTGGACCGATAGAGTAGTACAAAATTTCGTATTAATCTACAAATAAGGTAAAATATTAAAGCTGAGCGGTCAGTCTAGTTGTTTGGAATTCTTATATTTCTTATTGTACATATTCTCGGCCGATCATTGTTTAGCGCAATCTTTCCGTTTTACTATGTGGATGTCTTTCTGCTTCATGCAAGATGATACATTTCTGCGCCTTCAATCAGAAAGACGTTTAACTGCCCGTTAATTATCTATAAATTCTCACGACTTTTTGAAAGGTGTCGATTTGTATTAAAAATAAATAATAATTCTTTTAATAAGCGTTATGTTTTATTCCAAAGCATGTATGTAGCACGACCGACTCTATCGCGATACCTCTCGATATATTAATATCTATATATAGAAGAAAGCTATATATATATCTTCGGAATAAAAGATAAGAACTCGCCAATACAATAAGCAATCTCGAAGCAAGTATTTGTTTTCAAGAGGAACGGACGAAGTATATTTAAAAAGGTACAATTACGACGAAGAAGATTTTAGTTGTTCTTTCAAATTTCATCTAGTTCATCCTAGCACGGTAGAAATTTTGTTGCTTACAATATATCTTACAATTTTGTTTGTTTAAGGAGATTTTAGCTTTTGGATACAAAGCATAATCTTATGTTATCTTTTGGCTGAGCATATCGAAACAACGGATACAAATACAATTTTGTTCTAGCAACGGCGATCAATATAAACGGATGCCAAAAGTGCATATAGAATCTCTGAAAACTCAAGATGAAGGTAGCCATTGTTGGAGGTGGAGTTGTTGGTTTAACAACAGCTTTACAACTTCAACGCGAGTTACGTAATGCTGAAATTACTGTTTTCGCGTCCGACTTCGAACATACCGTCAGCCATGTAGCTGCTGGAATATTTCGTGTGGGGTCATCCTATTCTGGACCAACTGAACAAATAACAAGGTACATAATTTAAATTATTATAAGAATTCTTATTAAAAACTTTCAGAGTTTTGTCTTATACCAAATTGAAATTACTCTTTGGGTCTATTATTGGAACCAACAGGATTTTTAATTTTCATGTTTCATTAAAAAAAATGTCAATTAAAATCCCCTCTTAGAGATTGGATAGAAAACTCGTATGAATATTACGATGACTTACGGAAATCGCACGAAGCGGCGAAAGCTGGAGTAATTAGCATTTCCGGTTACATGTTCGCCAATTCTTCACCAGGAACAGTTAAAGTAATCGCAATATTTAAAATCCTATGCAATTCCGACTATATCATTTGAGACAATTAATTAATTGTTTGTTGAAAATAGTCGCAATGGCTAGAAAAGGTGGTGCCAATATACAGAAACGTCTCGGAAGAAGAATTTCGATTAGTCGGAGGACGTTGGAAGTACGGATCGTTCCTAACAACTCTTCTTACCGATTGCAAACTGTACCTGCCGTGGGCTCGCAAAAAGTAAACGCATTTTCCTGTTAGATAACATGAGTGCTTAACGTAAATATTGCATATATTATATTCCTTATTCTTTCAGATTACAAGAAGGTGGAACCAAATTGACAGTAAAGAAACTGGATTCCTTCGATGAACTTATACCAGAGTGGAATCTAATTATGAATTGTACTGGTTTCGGTGCAAAATCATTGTGCAACGATAGACGACTTGTTTCTATGCGTGGTCAGGTGATTAAGGTACGATCATTTCAACACGTTTACTTTTTCCCATTAATACTCAGAGTTTGGGGATGTTTATTCTATGTCGGTGTAGTAATACATACAGGCGTAAACTGATAGAAAAGTAATGTAAATTGAAAAAAAAGAAGAACAATGGATTGGCTATTGTTACTGTAAAACGTATCTCCGACGCGTGAGTCATAAAGGGGCAGAAAAGTAACAATATGTAACATTCTAAAAATCTCTTAGGTAAAGGCACCATGGATGAAAACGTTCTTCTATGGAGAATTGGACACTTACATTATACCAGGCATTAATGCCGTTACCCTTGGTGGTTCAAGAAGCTACGATTCCGAGAACACAAAACTATGTCCTCACGAGTCGAAAGCTATCCGTGAACGATGTAACAAACTTATTCCAGCTCTAAAAAAGGCCACTGTCTTGCGCGAGGAAGTTGGTTTAAGACCACACAGAGAGAATAACGTCCGAGTTGAAGCTGAACACGTTACAAATGGACTCTCCAGAGCAATCGTTCGTTTTCAGTTTTCATTGAATTCATCGTGAGATTTCGTTCTCGTTAATCAAATTTGTGTTTACAGGTAGTACACAATTACGGACACGGTGGGTACGGAGTGTGCACCGCTCCTGGAACTGCTAAGTATGCAGTACAACTGGCGAAGGAACTACATAAATCCTCTGTCGCAAAATTGTAATCTCGAACTATTTAGGGTTTGACAACGATTCCGACAATAATATTCAAAGAAATTTGGATCTGATATCCAGTAACCCGAGCGAGACGAATTTATTTTGTCGAGTATAGAATTGAGTATTAAACACAGAAGCAGCTGTCAATTCATAAGTTTTGAACTTCCGGCATCGAACAGAAATAATCATATTTACTCAGGATTCGTCTGCAAGAAACCAATGTTCGTGAATATATGTGGTTTATTATTAACGAGTTTACAGGAGAAAATCGTTAATATGCGCTAATACTGCGTGGTATCATTGATGTTGATTCTCACGTGTAATACAATGCGTCTGTATTTCTATGAAATATTAATTAAAGGTGATTCCTTTCATTGGCAAAACAAATACATGGTATTTCACGGTGTCGTCTCATGTTTCTCTCATAATATGCTGCTAAACCAAAAAGCAGTTGTCGTCTCTACGCTCCCGAGGACGAACCAGCTCGACGTGATCGCCTGGTGTTGTCTTTCCAAGTAGACACCAAGATCCGCACGTGCAATGCATGCTCAGTGGTAATGCATCGAGGAGATGATGTTTAACAAACTCGAGAACATCCTTGCAAACTATCGTGTACAACTTCGTGTCAAGTGTTTGTTAAACGTGAATCGTTCAAATCATGAATCTCATAGTGGCGAAGACCATCGAATTTCCATTCACTTTCCGCTACTTCTTGCCGGACTTCACGTTCTTCCTAGGTGGTGCGCCCCATCGAAGTGCGCTGCTGTCCACCGTCAGCCTTGGTCTCTTGTACTGACTACTTTTAATGTGTTCCTCAACTAACTTCGGCGTTACACAGATCACGTGTTGTCCCTTCCAATACTTCACCATATTCATGCTTTGCAATGTTGATATAATGTCTGTTTGCGAAATACTCGTCATCTGGCTGTAAATTGCATTGATACAAATGAAGTAGGCTTAGCGTGCTTACTGTATTCTGATATTATACAAATACAGTCGTGCTGGGTTAGACGGTACAGCCGAATAATGTGATCAAATGATCCTCCAAACCAAATGAATCCTTCATCCTACCATTCGATAGATATTTCTTTACTTATCTGTAGGTATATCATGCAACATTTAACCGAGCATTACTGTATATTGCATCAACTTGATAATAAAACCTTAAATCTTTAATGCTGAGAGTGCCGCGAAAGTCTCTGAGAATCTCCAAGAGAATCCAACTCCAATAGCTTCTGTAAGACAGCTTCCCTAAATCACTTAACGGTTTCTCAGGACTTCCAACGGTTTGTTCTAATCTGCTCAGCTCGTAGCTGAAAGCAATTAGAAGTTTTCCATACCCTTGCCTCTGGAACGGCGGTAGGGTAAGAATGCACGCAACGTTGTTTCCATCGGGCGATTCTTTCTCCTAGAACAAATCGAAGACAATGAAATGTGAAATGAAAGTTGAGTATAAAATATAGAAATGGATATAAACTAATTTGTACCTTTGAGAAATAACCAACCAAGTGAGCCCCATGTTTGTCAACCTCGCAGAGAATATAGAAAAGAAACGGTTCTACATCGAAATACAGAGTCTTATGGTCTAGGAACAGCTTTGCCAACAGGCACAGGTTTTGACAATAAATTTTATGCTCTCTGCCATCGACTTCCCAAATGCTTAGCGTTCCTTTTCGATAGATTTCCTTTCCAACTGGTTGTCTGTGGGTACATTCACTCTAAAATAAAAGAAAGTTTGGATTTGTGTATTCAATGATATTTAATGAATCATTAAGGCCCGCCACGCATATCCGTTTTTATAACGTGCGGCGCCGCAACTACGGCTCAAACAAATGTGCAGCGCCTAATTGAATCCATAGTATTTCAGACCGCAATTCCGATACCGCACGGTCGCCGCACGTTAGAAAAACGAACGTGTGTGGCGGGCCTAACCGTTTTAAGAATTATACTCTTACCATATGATACCTGTACGTTTTTTCCAAACGCATATACTTTAAACAATACTCGCAAATCCACAGTTTCGGCTGCTTGCCATATTCCTCTGGATACGGACTAAAGTACCAAGTATCAATCTCATACTTTCCTGCAAATGAACTTTTGAAAATAATAAGACCCTTTTCACACATTAAGTGTAATCGCAGAAGGAGAAAGTAGATTGATCCTTACCAATTTGTATTTTGTCAATGTATTTAACTTTTGTAATTGCTTCATGCTCCTTCTCTAAAGCTGCTGTTGTCGGATCCATTTCTGCGTATGTCTAAAAAAGGAAGTAGTAATAACAAAATAGTACTGACAAAATAGACTACATATTATTATAATGAAGAAATAAATACCTTCTGAATGTGATTAATTTCATCGTGCCTTCTCTTCTGGTTTCTTGTGATTTTACGATCCGAAGAATCTGCCAATAGATCAGTAGTGGAATTTCTATCTCCGCTTTTCCAGCTTCTATCGCTCATGTCAAACCTGCTGGACATGATTCTGTCCCTCTGCACCCATTCGTCCAATCTTCTGTTGTGTCCCTCGTAATGTACATAATATTCATAATGGCTTTCACCTTCATTGTAACGTGTCTGTATTATCTCCGCAGGATCTGAACAACAATCAGAAACCTTTGCTACAATATGAAAACGCCCAGAACATTTCTATAGAATAATATAAAAAAGATAATATATGTATATACAATAAACCGTAATAAAAATAACGGAAAATTTTGACAAATAATTCAAGACACCAACACGCGATCGTTCCGTTTTTCTTTTCTGGTTACTTGTGTCTTACGAAAAACACCGAATATATTTAAATTAATTTTCACTCATTACGCATTTTCGTGTGCCCGATCCTCCGTGTGATATTTGATAAAATCCACGAACGAATAATACAGGGGAAAAAATAACGATGAACGTGCAGATGTGGTTACAGAGTCCCGATTAACAATGTCTGGTTAATTTCTGAAGTGATACTGACTTGCGATCGCGAGTGACATCATAATGTTTTGAAAACAAGTGCGGTTTATCGGAGCAAAGCCGGTAATACAAACAGAGACGCAAGACGCGAAAATCCAGTCGAATAATTCACGATAACACCGTAAGTTTCCGGTCGTACCGGCTGTGGTGAGATAATTAATATCACGTAATAATAATTTATTTACGCCAGGAATCGTCTGATCTACGGACGAGGTAGTGCTCTCCTATATCGAGAGGCAATTCCTCGAGGCTGTCCGCGTCATCGCCCGATCCCTTCCCGCCATTCGTCAACGTGTTCTCACGCTTTTCTTGCTTCACCATCGTATCCTTCGTTCCTCCGGTACAATTCTCTTTACTTCTCGGCTCCGGCTCGGCCATTTTACCAACGAAAAATCACTGGTCGGTAGGACGATATTCGCCACTGCGAAATGCCCGAAAATAGATGAACATTGCACTCGCTGATGCAACGCGACCGATACGGCCATGAAATTCTCCACGGCGTATAACATACACATCCATACACATGTATTACTGCATGTACAGAAAAGTAACTAGATCGTTGGAAGCGTACCAAAGCGTACTCATGGACATATACAGGGTGTCCCAGAACAAGTGTCGTTCCTTGAAATGGGAGGTTCCTGAGACCATTCTAAGAGACATTTTCCTTTGCACCAATGTCAACTGCGGCTTTGTTTAGGAGTTATTAACGAAAAACACGGACCAATCAGAGCGCGCCCTGGCCCGGCGCGCCAAGCCGCGCCGGCAAGCGAGTGTCGCGGTACGCCGTGACATCGCATCGCGACGGCGCGGCGGCCCAGGGCGCGCTCTGATTGGTCCGTGTTTTTCGTAAATATATATATTATGCAGGTTACAAAATGGTTTTTTATATATAAATTGATCACATTTACAACATTTTAAGGTAGTACTGCTAGTTTTACACAATTTACTAATTATTTACACAATTATTGCTAGACTACGGATCTTTATGCATTTACAAAAAAATTGAGTAGATGAAATTCAAATTCGTTGAAAAATTGAAAATGTCAATACATGATTTCTGCTCTATTACAATCATTCAGGGAAGAAATAACATTCAATTTAATTTCTATTTCTTGCCATCGATGTATTGCTACACAAATTTTACACGGAGCAAGTGTATGATGGCGTAGTGTCGGCGTCGGTCTGCCGTTTCAGCCATTTTGAAACTTATTTTGTGACGTCACACCGTCCTTTATCTTTTCCGAGCTGTACTCTCGGTTTTCCTATACACATACTATATATTCACTGTACATGAAATCATGCAACATTACAACATTGTTGAATTTCTTAAAATCTTTTACTGTTTTATATTTCGTCCAATCAATTTCTTCATAAATGCATAAAGATCCGCAGTACAACAAAGCAGATTTATCGACGGCGCATTCAATCAGAATTTTTGATTGAACGCAAACTCAAATGAACGTAATATATTTCGTTACCGTTTTCAACTATTCATCTTAATGTAATCCAGTGGCAGTGGGGATCGAAGAGAAATCGTTTTGGAGGACTTTTCAAGCATTCGCGCAAATTCGTTTCGGTACTCATTCATAGGAGGATGCGACGACGCGAGGAAAGAAATGTAGTCGGGTGACCACTCGTTTCGGTGTTCATGCATGTTCATGTTCATGTTGCCAATCATTGCCAATGCACGTGAGCGTGAGAGTTCCTCGTGGTGACTGCTTATAAAAAGGAGGAAAGACATTCGTTTTTTCGATCGGTAGCATTCTTTTCAGATAAGTCTAGCGCTATGTCGTGGCTTTTTGGATATCGTAACACCCAACCTCAAGACTTCTCACAATTTGTACAAGTTCCGCCGGCATCGGCTAATCCTGCTGGCGATGGCGATGGCTCCCGTCCACAAATTACAAAGTCTCAAATGGATGCTTACCGTTTCGATTCGAGCGCGCTGGAAAGAGCAGCCGCGGCTGCCAAGGAACTCGAAAGATCCAGTATGTACAACTGATTCCTTTAAATCTTCAGTTCGATCGAATCTCTCGTGCAAGGTTACGTAAGTTGAAAATTATTCGACGGGTTAGAATGTTCGTCCTCGTGGTTTTTCGGTGGCGCGATTCTTCGATTCGCGTTGCATTTACAATGTTTCTTCTTTACGAAAATTTGGCATTGTGGTAGAATAATGTTCAAGGCCGAACGAAATTTTGTTCTCCTTCGGAACAAGGTAGAATCTCTATATACAGTGACGTACGTATGTAGTGTGCGTACTCTCTGTGCCTCACAAGAAGTCTCCTGACAGAAATTATTGGCTAAAGTATGCAACGTCATTGGCTATGAGCGAGGACTTCTTGCGAAGCACAGAGAGTACGCGATACCATAAAGAATCTTCTAAAAATGTTCTTCTTTAAGGTCATGCCAAGGAAGCATTGGAATTGTCCAAACTACAAGAGTCGACCAAACAGGTTGAAATGCAAACGGAGCTAAAAAAATATGAAGCTAGCATAGAACAGATGAAAGGGGATCACAAGCGCATCGAAGGAGAAGAAAGGAGGAAAACTATGCAAGAGGAAACTAAGCAGCATCAGATGAGGGCTCAGTATCAAGATCAACTGGCGAGAAAACGATATGATGATCAACTGATCCAACAGCAAAGAATGAACGATGAGAATCTAAAGAGGCAGGAGGAGTCAGTCGCCAAACAGGAAGCGATGAGGAAAGCTACCATCGAGCATGAAATGAATTTGAGACACCAGAATGAAATGAGAAAATTAGAAGCAGAACTGAAAGCCAAAGCAAAAATCGACAGAGAAAATCAAGACTTGAATCTAGAACAGATCAGACTGAAAGCATCGGAAAAGAGAATCACAGTCTTGGAGTCCATAAAGTAAGTGAACAAGATATCCGATTACATTGCAACGATAGAAAACGTTAAAACGTGTATGTCGTATGTTTCAGAACTGCAGGTTCGGTACTGGGCTCCGGAGCGACAGCTCTTTTACAGGATTGGGATAAAATCATCGCCGCGGCTGGCGGACTATCGTTGCTAGCGTTCGGCGTGTACACTGCCAAAGGTTCGACGGGTGTAGCAGCAAAATATATCGAGTCTCGCTTGGGAAAACCATCCCTGGTCCGAGAGACTTCGAGATTCACAGTACTAGACACGCTGCGACATCCTGTCGAAGCAGCGAAAAGATTAAAAATTAAGCATACGGACGCATTATCCGGCGTTGTTCTAGCACCGAAACTAGAAGAAAGATTGCGTGATATTGCGATAGCTACGAAAAACACCAAGCAGAATCGTGGAATGTATCGAAATATATTGATGCACGGCCCACCTGGAACCGGTAAAACCATGTTCGCGAAGAAGTTGGCGGAACACTCCGGCATGGACTACGCGATCGTAACCGGCGGAGACCTGGCACCGTTGGGTCGAGACGGTGTCACCGCGATTCATAAAGTTTTCGATTGGGCGACAACCTCCAGAAGAGGTCTGCTACTGTTCATCGACGAGGCTGACGCGTTCTTGAGGAAACGTTCTAGCGAGTACATTTCCGAAGATCTGAGAGCGATGTTGAACGCTTTTCTGTACAGGACCGGCGAGCAAAGCAACAAATTCATGTTGGTTCTCGCTTCGAATACTCCGGAACAATTCGATTGGGCCGTCAACGACAGATTAGACGAGATGGTAGAATTCCGTTTGCCCGGACGGGATGAACGCGAACGTCTAGTTCGTCTCTACTTTGACAAATTTGTTCTCCAACCGGCGATCGAGGGCAACAAACGACTGAAAGTCGCGCAGTTCGATTACAGCGCGCTTTGTAGCAGATTGGCCGAGATGACCGAAGGAATGTCCGGAAGGGAAATGGCGAAATTGGGAGTCGCTTGGCAAGCGGCAGCGTACGCCTCCGAGGATGGAGTTCTCACCGAACAGATGGTTCTAGACAGGTGTTCAGAAGCCATCAAACAACACAAACAAAAGGTATTAAGCGTTTCATTCGGGTGCAATACAGTAGAATACATATATCTATGGTGTAACATATTGGCTGTATTTCGATTTTAGTTAAATTCGCACGATTAAACTCGTTCCCTTTCTTGCAGGTTCAATGGCAGAGCGAACAAGAAAGACAAGAATCAAAGTCCATCTATGCAAATGAAAAAGAACCAACGCAACCGGTAAAGCCGAAACCCGCGATCGAACCTGCAGCATCCGAACATTCGATCGCAACAGCTTAATCGATAAGCTGTACAGCTGCGCCATGCGAACACGAGCTGGCCATATTTTATTAAGGAACTAATTAGTACTAAGTGGAAATGAAAAAGGTACAAATCACGTTGTTGAGGAAACGAATTTAATTGTACAGTTCTCGTTTTCTAAGCAAACCGTTAGTGTACAAATACTGTAAAGGAATAGTGCATTTATTAGAAATGTGAATTTCTAGCCTAATTAAACTTTCATTCTTTCTCTCTCTCTCTTTTTCTCTAATGTATATGCATACATATTCGATCTTCGGTTACGATCGGTCACAGTCTGATGGAAAAAGAGGATGAAAGCGCAAAGAATTCGGGATTACATTTCCAAGACAAGCATCGATGTTTCGGCGTAAGTAAATTGCAGTGCGATTAATTGTTCCTCGTACTACCTACCATATTCAGAATAACAACGTTCGTAGATTTGGTATAGCGAAGTATCGGATTAATCGGAAAACGAGTTGTGATTTGTAATACATACTTTGGTAATACTTTGGTTTTGCATAGTTCTACTCCTACAGGTTTGTTTCTGAATGGTCATATACGTACATCCCAGTGTTTCTATAACGATATTTCAAACCCTTTTTATTGTATTCTCGAAAGGTTTAATAAATGTACAATTTTTGTTACTGTTATTTATTAAACGCTTTGATTTACTGTAACAGTTGGATAATAAAAGATCCACTGCTTGTGTATCCGAATATTCACGATCAAACGATTATAGATTTGACTTTTTACAATGTTACACTAGAGTTTCCTAGGAACACAATAGGTATAGTATTCCACAAAAAGACGCCCGCAATTACACACAGTGCCGCCAGAATCGACCAAAACTGGTGGATTTTTCTTCTCCTTTTCTCCTTCCACTATCCCATTCCAGCGCCATGAACATACTCCAATATCCCACACTAAACCGTAGACTGGTCACGGGGGTAAAATGTATTTCCCTGATCTGGCGGCACTGATTACACACCACTTTCTGTTGTAAAAAGCCTATACAACGTCAAACAAGCTTCGCGATTAAATTCAAAGTATTAATTACATTTTATATTCGGCCGAACATACTACATGTGTACATAATTCATTCTTCTCAAATGGTTTCTAATGAAAAAGCACGACAAGTTTTTGGCGTACGCCTAAACTTAAACCTTCACCGAACTGTACAAACGGAATCGTAGTATATGGAATATAGAACGACTAATTCGATTGGAATTGGAGTTATAGTATTAGGTATCGAGGTTCTATCACTTGAGCATACTTGTCCCTCCATCGCAATTACCTTGATCGATGCACGCGATCAATGACGAAGTATAATGTCTTCGACTTAAAAAAGGTATGACTAAAAAATATCGAAGGACTCGTTGATGTCTAATAAATTCATTTCAGTAGTACCGTAAAATCAGTCTCTTGATATAAAAAAAGACACTTTGCGAAGGCACAATATTACATATATTCTTCCAATTTCACTTTGGTTTTCACTTGTTCTTCGTCAGTGCGATGCATCTACGAACAAAATGTTGCCGTAGACTGTAGATGTGTGTAGACGTTTCAATCCCTAACACGGAGTCCCCATATACTCGTTCTACGGACGCCGACCGTCGGTCTCGCAACAGAACTATATAGGAACTTGTTCAGCTGAGTTTCGCCACACCCGAGTTGTAAATTTTTCAGTATTGGTTCCGACATTAAACCAAAAATATCCAAATACAACAAAGAGGGCATGTACGATAACTTTTGGTAGGTAGAGGGCGGTATGCCGTAGCACCGACTCAACGATAAATGTTCTATTTTGGTTAATTCTAATAAGTTACGAACGGTATTCATTGTGAGCATCGTACAATCGCTCAGATCTAATTCCACCAAATCTGGACAAGTTCTCACTAAATCTCTGACACCTGAAATAAACGAACAACGTAATTAGAAATTAAAGCCGTCAGGTGATATATCAAGAATATTCGGAATACGAATATTTATGGAAAATTCTATTTACTATCGTCGGTCATTGTTTTCCTGCATCCTGCTATATTTAAACGCGTAACAGACGGAGGTAGCGATCTACAAAGTAACGTCATCGATTCCGTATCTAAGCTGCACCAAGACATATTAACAGCGCTCAAACTGAAAATTGTCCATAAACGGATTAAACGGACTGAAAAATCGACGTCGGCGACGCGTCGACAAAATTGATTTCCTTACCGTTTAAGTTTCATTAGATCGTTGATACATTCGACGTCCATACCTTCGCACATCGTTAAATTCAATACTTCTAGATCACCGTTTTCACTAATAGCATTGCAACACGATTTGTTTATTGTACATTTTTCTAGTGATAATTTCTTCAAGTGTTTACACTTTGCTAAAAGCATAGCAAGTCCGTTTGCGGAAATTACGGCCATCGAGAGATCCAAATATTGTAATTTACTAATATATCCGTCGATGAGGAGTTCGCTGTTCTCGAGGAACACCGGATCCGCGATTTCTGCTTGAGCAAGGCGAAGTATTTGAACGCCTCGAGGTAGTATGTGTCCTAATGTACCTTCGCTCAGCACCTTACCACCTAAATCCAATCTACTCCACAATGCTTCGTCTCGAGCTATTTGGCACCACCGTTTACACACCAACATAGAGCGTACCTAAAACGATTCAACATCATGAACAATCGTAATTCTATATGGTATTACACCGTAATCTCACGTGGCTCGAGAAACCTGTACCGAAACTCTAGTAAAAGTAAAGACAGTACCAAACATTTTTTAGGAAGCCATTTCAGAATCATCAAAATCATTTCATCCGACAATTTGTTAAATTTATCTTCCCCAATGATAGAGAGCTTCTTTTTCCTTCTCGAGAGGTAGAATTGTTCGAGATTACTTCTTTCGGAAGACGCGTTTAAATTGTTTCTGCAGGAACTTTCTTTTGAGTCTACGAAATTGTCTATTTCTATTCTGGAAGAGTAACCGGATTCATTTCCCACAGTCGAGTAAGCAGCCGGTTTGTCCAATTCGTACAAATCTTGTTCTAATCTGAAAATGCATTTGGAAGTTTTATAATAATACATTACAAGACTTGGTTGTACGGTAAAATAAAATACAAAAGTCGCAGACCTGTCTGCCACGCCAGCTTTTAAATTGGAGTCTCTATACACATGTTGTTCCATTCGATAATTATTGACTGTCTCACAATGTTTATTGGCATGTGAACTGGTAGATGAAACAGAATGCCTCAGCGACTGAGACATTTTTACACTCTCGCAAGATACTTCATCTTCCAACATGCTAACACCCATATCTGCTAAGATTTCTGGTTCCACAAGTGTTCCATCACCAGAATATGACCATCTTTCGTTGCTTCTGGGTTGGTCGTTTAGAACAACGTTTAAATGATTGTTACAACTGTCATCTAAACGTAATCGCTTGCTAGAACATACACATAGATAACATAGAAGATTAGTCATAATGCACAATTATCTAACATACTCTGTATATATGTATATTATTAAATGCAATGAAACAACCTATCCCAACAGGGTTTTGAAGAAGATCCTTCCATCGCGAGCGTAAATACAGCGTGCAGAAAGAAAATTTCAACAATGTGCACACACAGGCGAGTCAAAAACAAACACGGTTATACAGAGGTCGGGGAAAGTGGTTCTAAAAAAGTATCATCAAAACATACTCACAAGCTATCGATAATAAAAGGACACGAAAGGTTCTCGCTTCTAATAAAAATCCAATTTTTCCGGAGACCGAAGCAAGTACTACGAAAAATTCTACTTGTAACGCGGCTTCTTTGGGAATTTTCATGTCATCCGACTCCGTGTATCTTTCGCCGACAAGAAATAGAAAACCGGCGAGGCTCGATACACGAGAAAGGATACACACCATTTTCGTTGAACGCATTCAAATAAAAATTCGAAGTAGACGCAAGCAACACTGACTGAGTGGTAAAGGTTCTTAACCTTACCTGTGCGCGCGACTATACACCTGCATCGGGTTGTGCAACAGGTAAGAGATTCGCGCCTCTGGTAATTACCATGAGTTTTGAGATTCTTTCGGAAGCGAGGAAAACCAGCCAAACGAATTTACCTTTCGGGTGGTGAAAATTCTTCGGAATTTTCCGGGCTATCCTCTGCGAGCCTCGTGCGCTCCACCACGCCGGAATTCATTTTTGGCGGAATCCGTCGCGATGCCCTTTTTTCAATCGTCAATGGTTGCACGCTCGGAAAACAATCGCTAGTGGCGACTTCCCATCGCTCGAACCGCATGCTTCGATTCGAGCATTCCCTCAGCCTCGATTCAGATTGGCTGGCGTTCCGAAGCTTCCGAAATGGCGGGAAACTAAGCGATTGAATATGTGCGCGCGCGCATCTGCTAAATAGCAGATGTGTTCGCCGCGAACACAATAAAATTTAGAGCTTCGGATCTTTATGCAAAATACAAAATATTTACGTTTATTTCAAGACACAGGAGCTAAATAAAAAATTTTTTCTTCTCATAATTATCTTGAACTAATACATACACTCTTGTCCTTAAATCTTTTTAATATGACCCCTGCTTTAAATTGTGCGTACCGATTTTTATCATAAATGCATAAAATCCGCAGCCTATAGAATTCGAGTATATGTATAGTATGAATTCGAAAACTTCGAGAGAGGGATATATGTTATTACTACCTATCGCCCGCGGCTTCGCTCGCACAGGACACCGTTTAATGCCCTCGGAAATTGATATTGTTTCTCCATAAAACCTTTTAACCCCTCATTCACCCCTATTTTAGAGTTTTAATTTTACGTCATGTCGCCATCTTAGATTTCAAAACCCCATTTCACCCCCTCAGGGGATCAATTTTTTAAAATGCCGAAATAGGTGTTTGATTAATTATATCAAAGAGCATTAAGACCAAGTTTCAAACAAATCCGACCACGAACAAAATATTCCTCATACAAACGTTGCAACCCCTTTTCACCCCCTTGGGGGTTGAATTTCGAAATATCCTTTCTTATTCCTTGTATAGATCACACAAAGGAAATCTCTTTGCAAAATTTCAGCTTTCTAGGTCCAATGCTTTAGCCTGGGCGTTGATCAGTGACTAATTGTAAGTGAAGAGTCAGCACTGCATTTCTATATGTATACAGATTAGGTATATGTTGTTAAAATTATATTCCAAATATATATATATACAAAATAAATGCACAAAATGAAACTTTGATATTTCATATCGTATTTTTATTCGTATCGAAAAAAACTGATCTCAACGCAGCGCTTCCAATGGACTGCGTTTTTGTTTGTTCGGTAATTCACATTTTCTCGCGTTAATGTTTCGCAACGCCGAGCCTTCGATCTTCAGCGTACAGTTTCATTTGAAAATGCACCAGATCCGACGTTTTTTTGTGAAAGTTGAATCGGGAATCCTTCGGTTGTATTCCTTGCTGGTGCCACCATCCGTACCTGCGCGAAACAAAGAGGAGCTGTTCTCGATCGCTCAAACACGTTTGAAACAAAAATGTGTCTACGCTTGCTTGATTGTTTGGTTGCGTGGGTGTCACAGCTTTGTTAATGTGCTAACAAAATTGTACCGTAATTTAATAGCACGCCTACAATTACGCGTATGCATACGCGAAGATGTAATGTAAAAATAGGATTACGTGTGACTGGTAAGAGTAAGTCGATAAGGGTAACAATTAGTATCCGTGGAGGGTTTTCTCTTGCCAGATGTAATTTCGTCGATAGCGTCGCTCTCGTCCAGATCGTTTGCGTTCTCGCATTCCCTCGAGTAGAATTTCGGCGCGATCGAATCACCTGCAACGTTTCACGGGTTACAAATAATGGAACGTTCTCTTCTCTCGATTTGCGAAAGGAATGAAACGAAAACTTGTGTGCGTACTATTCATTCTGAGAGTGCGTACGCTCGATTTACCGAGAAGCTGATCCTTGGAGAAGCAAAGTTTGAACGGTGGTTTTTCCGGTATTCTCCTTATTGTCGGCGAGTCGGATTCGTGAGAACTGGTATGATCCATGGGATCTTCACCCAGAAACCATATGCACGGACACGTATTCTGTCGTGTTTCTTCGGAGTCGTACCGTTTCCGAGACGGTATTGTTGTCTGGTAAACACGTCACACGAGTCGACCGAAACAAGCGTCAACACGGAGATACCTAGGGCATATTTGATCAATATTTTCCGACCATGCCAGAAATAAATATCTAGTAAGTACTGGAAAGGACATTTCTCGAAAGGACAAGACGCGCTGACGTTGTCCTCTCTCCTTTCCGAATCGTTCTTCACCTTTCAGGTGAATTTGCCACGTCAAAGTGTTCGAGTTTGTACGAAAGACTTGAGTACTAAAAAGAGAAATAGTTTTTGATGATAGGATAGAAACGGCACTCGCAGATTTATTGCTTCAAAACGTCTCAATTAAATGCTATTTTATTAGGAAGCTTACACAGTTCTCGTAAGACTCGCCGGATCTGTAGCACGATAACAATGATGGCCCGCTGTATGTTCTCGATCGTATCGCACTTTCTAATGGTCTCTCGTTTCGTACATCTTTTACCGATTCTTAATCGCATCCAAACATACCTTGCAAGAGGCACAGATATTTCGACATTTCTACGCGGAAATATGTAACTGGATCGACGCCCACACACCACCCATTCGAAATGCACGCACTCTTTCTTTCTTTCTCTCTCTCTCCTTCTCTCTCTCTCTCTCTCTCTCTCTCTCTCCCCCTCTCTCCCTCTCTTTACACTTCACGATCGTCGTTCGTTCTTCTGTTACTTGCTCGCTCACTCGCTCACTCACTCTCTCTTTGAAAAAGAGAATTTTACAAGATTTCGTAGCTTTTTCAAGGAAAAAGGACGAGCGTCGTTCTTTTTGGCAATTAATTCGTCGGTTGATCGGATACACAGCTCGACGGAGATCACCCGAAGATACGGTACAACGCGATAAGGATCAAATGATAACAATCGATCGAATTTCCATAGAAAAAGAACGTGGTACACGCAAGATCTTTATTTTTTTCGAGCGGTTTGTGCCATTTTGTTGTTTTCTCAAAGGAAAAGAAACGGAGCAAAACGTTCTTTCAAGATCGTGTGCATACAATCATGGTTGATTAGCGTTCGCAGACTTTGAACGATGAACGATCACATCGACATCGATAGAACCGGTGTCCTCAAACCCCTGAAATCTGCGATTGCAACCGAGAATTTGGAGTTTCAGTTGAAGTTTGAAGGAAAATATCTCGAATCGTTGTCAACTGTCGCGTACGACCCAATGAAAATAAATTGTACGCTTGCCTCGCATATCGGATCGTACCGTGAGCAAACTCTTCTTCATTTCCGAGAGGAAAGATTCGTAGGTATATAGCACAGCGGTTTCTTTCTTTGTACGAAACCTTACGAATCTATTACAAAGATGTTTATTTCTTCGCTTAAACGCTAATATTGTTATTCTCATTCGAGAACTCGTTGCGCGAACTCGTTCATCGCTCTTTCTCTCATTGTCAGTCTCTCTGTCTCGCTCTTCTCGCATACTTGCATACTAGTAAACTCGCAAACTCGCAAACTCGCATACGCACATACACACGCACAGCTCATTTTTATATTAATACCATGCAAACAACCCCCCTCCCCCCACAGGCCGCCGTTCTTAATTCTGTTTTTTTGTTCGTTTTTCTACTCTATCTATCCGTGTGTCGTTCAATTTGTTCCTGGTTCGCGTCCTAATACACATTCAACGACGCGCGTGATCGAGAAAAGAAACAGCAGTACAGCCCACGGGTGTCGAATATGCGTGGGCAGAACGACAGGAAGCGCCGGTAAGGAAAATCGTCTCCTTGGCGCAATATGGGACACGTGACGATATAACGCCATTTTTGCGAGAATGAACAAGGTTGAGTGGGCGATGATTCGCTCAAGCGGTGACCTACGACGGTAGGGCGTGAACGCTGGCACTTGTGGGACGACACGGTACATCAGGGATCAGACAATTGTCCCCGATCACCCCGAACGAAAACGCCACCCTGGAATCACCGTCAAATAGAGAAAAGCGACAACTGAAAGACTATTTATTAGACTGAAACGGAAACAACAAAACCGTCCAAAATAACCATGGAGCCGAATTTGTCCAGACCCCTGATACAGTACGATGTGATTAGGGGCTTCCTCCGGGAGATCTTTTGATCAAAACGTTAGGGTGGCATTCTCAGACTATGTCGTGCCCCGCTACTTTAAGATCACCCTTAATTAGCGTCGCAGACGCACTTGATATTACGTTGGAATCATCAGTCCTGTATGCTATGCGACATCACTGTTGTATAGGAAATTGAACCAAGACATTCGAGCTGTTGACTACATGTGCAGGCAATCGCCCGCCTGTAGAGGGGGGCTCTGCTCGACAGACTAAGCACGGGCAAATTGTTCAGAGTGCCGTCAGAAGGCTGGAAACGGGGCGAAGACTTAACAGACGATTCGAGAGGTGGCCTTCCCCGATATAGGAGGGCAAGCCAAGAAAATCAGGCTGTCGATGATCCACACCCACTGGCCGGTGGAGGGCACTACCGCGGAATGATTCGCATAGAATATAGAAATTCCTGATGTTTCTGGTAAAATGGTGAGGTGGTTCTGGAACATCCAACCTCGAGGCGTTTATGAATTATGAATTATGAGTTATGGCCGTAGATTTCCCGACTGTGTTCTGGCTTCTTTTCAATGAACTGCAGAACTTCTTATACTAGCGTTCATCTTTCGGTTTACCAATTCTTTCTACCGTTAATCTAGTACGGTTCTGGACGTTTTCGACTCGGTCAAAACAGTCCACGGAGTCTAGGTTCTACCCGTATCGAGTACCGTGTACCGTACGGAGAAAATTTTGCAATAACTTAGTACGCGAATGTTTTTTTTTTTTTGAAACCACCGTTTCGAGTCTCGGCGACTGAACGTTTCTCTGTCGAGAAACCGCGCGAAGAATCGATCGATCGTCTTCTCGTCCGAAAAAGCTCAACTTATGTCGGAGAAGAAAGCAAACGAACCAAAGAGATTGGTAAACGATCGATCGCGTTCAAAACTTAAACAATAGTACGTTCGATTTAACGTCGACAGTCGTGTTGCTACAACCTGTCGGAAAAGCGATTGTTTAGCGAGCCGAAGGACAGTCACAAAATCTTGTCCGCTGTCGTTTTGTATTATGTATATTTGGTCTTACAAAAACGAGACCAATAAATATCACGCGACGCGTTAATTCAGTTTTCGTGTTCAATGCCACGAACAACCACGTACGATAAGCGACGCGCGACGTCGATACGGTTTTGTTCTTTTTTTTTGTCTTTTTGGACCTTGCATCGTAAACATGTCTCGGTTCTCTACTTTCGTTCACGAGCGTTACAATCTTGAAAGAAGCGCGGTTGGTTTCAATGACTGGGAGAAATACGAAGGCTCGGACGGAGTCGAGCGGTCGATTCTACCGTGCAATGGTAACACCTTCTAGGATGTTACTTCGAAAAGATCGATGGTTCGCGAGAGGAAAATTGTAACGCGTGGCATGGACGACCGTCACCGAGAAAAAACGTTTTTCAGGGCTACCTCGAAAGAAGGAAGAACAACGAACAACGGATAACGAGCAACGACCTCTTTCTGTCTTTCTGCCAGCTTCGTCGACTCGGAGCGTGTACACCTGCGGTATCCTAAATTCTATCCGTAACCTTTATAGGTTTCCTCGAACGCGATAAATCTCCGATTAGCAAATCGAATTTACGCGCGGATCGTTACACCTCCCCTGAGTAAAAAAAGCCCGTCTCACAGCGCGGACCAACAATACGCGAAACTCGAAACCAATCAATTTTGGGAATATATATATACCGAAAACCGAAATCGCCTACCACGGAAATACAGTAGAAGAACGAGTGGTTTAATTGGAACAAATGATCAAGAGAAGATCGATGTTGGTTGAAATGTAACGTGTAACGTGTTCACACGTTCACGTGTATACGTGTAACGCACGGAGGCACTCGAGCAACGAGGTTGCGTCTGTGAGCGGATATACGATAAAACGATGTTTCATCGATAAAACTCTAGAAAAATACACAACGGTAATTAATTGATAATTTCGTATAATCTACTATATATTCGCCGAGAATACTTTCCGCTAACTTTGCATTCTCTTCTCTTTCAAAACATCCCTTCCTTCCTTCGTCTATTCGTTTTACTTCCTGACTTCATTCCCCTACACTCACATCCACACCCTTACGACGCAGGTACACTTTTTCTGTAATCATTTTTTTTTTTGCTTTTCGTTATTTCTTTAAACTAATCTTTTATCTTTCTTACGTACTAAACTTTCTACAAAGATACTTAAAAGACATTTACAAAAGAAATGGCCGTAATTATCACCCCTATTCTTGTGTCTCGATGCAAAACTCGTTCGTTCCTTTCTTGGACATGATATTCGCGACGTTTCCGAACTTACTGTCTACTACATCCTTAGATTCCTACTGAGCAAACTATTCGTAACATGCACCAAAGAACGCGTTTGTCTTATTTGTCGCCGCTAATCGCTATTTCTGGTTCGAGAATACGCGTCACCACTCGACCGCGCGCTTTTCGACATGCGATCGAGCGGTGAGAGAAACTCCAACCGACGCATCGATCTCTCGAGATCATCCGAAAACAACGAGGTAATGCGAATAAAAAGCCAAAAAAGAAAGAAAAAGAAACTGTTTACCGAATCAAATAGAATACCGCGAGACATATCTCTTCTCTCACGATCGCCGATGTAAACGTACTACCCGATGTGTATCGGTGAATCGATGCCAACCAACGAGCATACACATACGTTGTCGCATGCATATGCAGGCCACTGGAATGACAGCGACCGTACACAAAAGGGATATCTACGTATGCGGAAACGTACATCGGAAGCGCCCAATGCACGGGTCACACTTTCTATCGATTCTATAACTAAATTTGTTCTCGTAGTTTTCGTCGACTCTCGTCAAAAGTTGTTGGATCTACCAGAGCCCAAACACGCGTTAACGAAACAAATTTCGGGATCTTGATGCTAGTAAAATTGGCTGTAAACACGTTTGCGATGGATGGATCTGCGTGGACTCTAATCTGCGATTCGCGTAGTATTGCGCGAAGGTTGAACGACTCACCGTGAAACAACGGATAAACGATAGAGATGGAACTGACTGGAGCGCGCTAACGCTAACGAACAAACTAAACACCGCGTGTTAGACGCGTCGCGGCGTCGCGTATCGTGTCGTATATATCATTGGTTAGTATTATTGTTGTCATAGAGTGATAGTGATCATGATTGTTGGTCGCGTCGACGTACCGTTACCGCAGCTGGATGGTTGGAGTTGCGGATCGTAGTCGGTGTTCTCGTAAGTGGTTAAACCAGCCTGATCGTGGACGCGCAGTAGTCGCTCGAGTCGTGTCGCCTATCCGTGGTAAACCGTCGATAGATAAGATCGCTGCCTGCACGCTTTCGTGTATCCCTATACGCAGACGTGTAAATACGAACGTATAACGCTACCAAGAAAGGAGATGTTACCGCACAAAGGTGGAAAGGCGGTCGGTCGTGCTCAGCCACTCGGAGACGCGATCACCGGCGCTTTGTTGGTTTCTCGTACAAGCAGGTCGGAACGGGCCTTGAGACGACGCTGCATCAGCCGGCTCTCGCTGGGCGGCGACAAACCGAACAGTTGATGCAGCGACGAATCCTTCCCGATCAATCGATTCTTGCCGATGGTCTTCGGATCGGACAGATCGATGCTCGAACGAATCGAGCAGCATTCTTGACGCGCGTTCGCCTCGAACTCGCCGGAAGAATGGGTCGCGCAAAGCTTACTGTGCTCGGAGAGCTCACTGCTCGAATCGGACATGTGCCCGTACGGATGATTATCTTCGTCGGTGGAGGAAGTTGATAATCTCGGCTCTCTGTTCTCCGTTACTTCCTCCAGATTCACGGAGAAGTGTTGAAGTACCACGCGATTCACAGCCATTGCCGATTCGGCAAACGTCGAAAGTTCCCTCGCAGAATTATTCCTCCTAAAATCGAAGGATTAGTTTGTTGAGATTATTACATGTATTTACATATGTATGTGTGTTGTTACGACAAAATAGCGCGTGTCAATAGGGGAAGAGAGATTAAGAGACATAACGAACCTGATGTTGTGAGGAGTCGTAAGAGATTTCTCGGTGTTTTCAACCGAACTAGGACCAGGATTGATCCACGGATGATTCAGAATGGATTCGGCGCTCAGCCTCTGATGGGCTTCCTTGACCAGTAGGCCTCTGATCAGATCTTTCGCGTCCTCGGAAATGCATCGCCATTCGCTGTCCGGAAACTCGTACCTGCCCTCTTGAATACTGGTGAACAACAGCTCTTGGCAAGCTTGACAATTCTCTCCCCTCTCCCAGCCGCAGTCGGTACCGCAGTTCCCGTAGAACGGCGGATAGCCGCACAAAAGGATGTACATGATCACACCAAGGCTCCAAAGATCGCAACGTTTATCGTAATAATTCGCTTCTCCGATAAAAGCCTCGACGACCTCCGGAGCCATGAAATCGGCGCTTCCCACCGGCGTCAATAGCTGCGGCGTCGCCACAGGACTCGACAGTGAGTTGTTGAATTTGATGCCGGAACCGAGGTCAAAGTCGCACACTTTGATCGGTGTCAGCTTATCAGGATACACGCACAGTATGTTCTCGGGTTTTAAGTCCCTGTGAGCGATTCCTGTAAAAGAGCGGATCACAGTTCAAATTATTTCTTTTACCACGAGAAAACAAAAGCAAAAATAAAATCAGAAGGAAAAGCGAAAAGATCTTACCTTTCTTGTGAAGGAAATTTAAAGCGCTGGCTATCTCCTTGATTATCTGACTGGCTTCCCATTCACTGAAATGAATCCTTTCTTGGATACGGCTCAACAATTGACCACCATTGACCTTCTCGAATACAAGATAAAACTTCTCTTCGTCCTCGAAGAATTCGATCATTTGAATAATATTCGGATGTCCCTGGCAATGATGGAACGTTTCGACCTCTTTGAAGACGCGCGTTCGCGCGTGACCAGGTATCTTGTCGATTATTTTCACAGCATACTCCAGATCCGTGTAGAGAGATCTGCATGTCTGTACCGAGGCGTAAGCGCCTTCCCCGAGAACCTCGCCAGTCAATTTGTACAGTTCTGAAAGAAAGAAAGAACCGTGGTCGAAAATGTTATAGAAACCTGCAGATTCCGAAACAATTCTCGTTATATTTTACGCAGCCACAGTCATCTTTCTTTCGTATACAATCGTACCGAATATATGTATGTATTTAACAATTGCAAGTAGAGATTTCCTCGGCGAAGACATTGATCGTTGAACGTTTAAGTCCGTTGTCGCGCGTGTGCGCGTAAGACACAGTATAAAAACCATTGTGATTTTGGTTCGTGTTTTGGTTCGACGTGTTTCTCGACTGGAAGCAGTGTAGTGTCTCTAATGTGGTAAAGTCTGGTAAACGAAACATCGGTCATGCCGGATTTTGTTTCGTTTGGTTGTGAGGCGTAACTTGTAACTTGTAACGCAGTCAATGTTAAGGTCACGCAGAGGTAACCCGTCGTGGAAACTATCGTCGGTCGAAGTACATGCTATTCTCTCTTTCTCTCTATTTTCCTCCTTCTCTCTTCTCCATTCGCGTCTTGATGTTTCTTCGCCGCTCCGTTGGCTGGTCCCTACTCCTTTTAACACGTCGACTTCCGTCCCACATATTCTGTCCGCGTGTGGCTTGCTGAGCGATGCAACTATTGCGCCGTTGCTGTCAACCTAACTCTCTTTTCGCGTTCTCGTCTGTTCCCTTGCCCGTGTCTCGTCTCTACTCCCCATCTAACGAATCGCCCTCCTCCAAAGGACTGTTTTCCCTCTCGCCTCGCGACAACGCCAACATATACGCTTCTGCTTGGCAACACCGGCGGCCGACACAGCTAACATAGCTCGCACAGCCAGTAACCGAAACCAGACAAATACGAGTGAACTTCTTCTCCGCCATCGTTGCCACTATCGTTGCCACCATCGCCGCAGCCGTACTGTCTTCGGCGTCTTCGTGGTAAATGATAGTGGTGGTGGTAGCATATAGTCGTAGTTGTTTTCTTCGCGGTTGGTCCTACCTTCCATCCTCCAAGATGCCACGAAACGTAAAATTGGCACGGGATTAATTCGGGAACAATGACGACGTCGCAAAATGGTACCACTCGCCGTTCGCCGCGCGGGCGCGCTAAATTTACGGTCAAATATTGTTTCTACGGTGCACAGCGTTTCACTCGACAATCGAAAATTCAGGGCGCAACGTCGAAAAGAACCTTACATCGCGATTATATAATTAACGATGAAAGAAATCGAGAACGCCCAGACACGCGAAACGCCATGGCCGCGAAATTAGACACGCGGATACAACGAGCGCTTGCAAGTACAATTCAAATTTCGAATTCTGTTCGGCGCCGCCTTCAAATTTTCAACCTAAGGAAAACAACTCGAGACAGAAGCCAGAAGACAACGTGACTCGAAGTTGTCGCGTTATTCGAATCGTTCGAACGCGGAGCGATTGTTTATCGATGTTGAAAGCGTAGGCTGCCGAGCCCCTGGATAACTAGTCTATACATAGATAACAAACAAGTAAAAAACGTTTGTCAGCACTTTGTCAACTCGGATGACTCAATATCGTGTCGGATTGAAACAGTATCCAATTGTCATCTGCCACGGATGACGCAAGAATGCGTCGGACGAATATCGCCTGCGAGAGACATTTAATTGTTTTCGATTTAAGATTTCGCTGCTGATGGTATTACGAATCTCTGTGCTCTAACTTAAAACGAAACTGATCGTACATTTCGCTTAACGTTTTTATGCATTTCTACCTTTTATATTAGGCGTAAATGATCGGAGTTATGGGTTCAAAGATGTCGATATTACGTTGACGCGCTACGGTAATGAGCCGAAAAGGTGGGCAGATAATCTTCGGCACGTCCGTTGTCGACGATTTATCCCATGGCCCAGTTATCAAGATATACGTAAGTACATACCTACAGTTGCGGACGCTTGTGTTCGCGCGATTCGCTCTATTCGCTCTATTCGCTCGGTTCGCCGCGAGGGTACACGCGAGGTGGAAGCTTCTCGAACGCGACACTGCTTTACGAATCGATCGTAGCAGGATGACGTAACCGCTGTAAGCCAGTGAACTCGATCGGCGCGGTGGTTTACCGGTCGCTGGTTACCGGTAAACACGTAGAAACCGGTCGGATCGTTATTCGGTGTTTCAACGAACGGGTACGTCGAATCGTTTCTCTCTCGCTTCCGTGGAATTTGGTTGTTTCGAAAGCAGAATCGAACGAGACAGCGGAAGAATACGACATTCTTCTCTCGAATCGTTTAGGTCGCGCTTCCTTGTCTAGATACGTTCATTCGCATTTGCGTTCACGTCCGCGTCCACGAATTCGTTGTCGGCCATTGCACCGCGAACAGAAGTCAAGCTTGCGTCCGCGATCGATTCGCAACGGTTCGCGTCGAACTTTCTCGAACGTTCTGAACTTGTACAAGGTCAGATGGTCGAGCGTAGTGCAAGTCACCGAAGCACGAATCACACATAGACCACGCAAGCACGAGAACACACTGCGCTGACCATACGCAACGCTGCTATATACCGAACCCGCGTACGCCCACGGAACGTGAATTCATATCGTCTTTTAGCGAAACCACGACAAACTTTACAGGGCAAAGTAATGGTTGGTTTCGCGGACAGTCGTCTGCTTGTCGTTAACTTCTTCTCCCATCGATCTTTACCTTGGAAGCAAGAAGACATCAACGAGGATCCAGAACGCTTCTTCTTGCGCCTTTTACGCCTAGCTTCTTCCTGACGAGCTTGCACCGCACTCATCGATTCCCCTGAATTGTTCACGGTGTCTCGACCGATGCAACTCGTATCCTCTGAAACATACACAGTTTTGTCATCAACAACTTTTCGCGTCACTAAATACATGTGGATCGATAGTTTCCGATTCGAATCGAAAGCTCTGTCGAGGTCCGATACGCTTTGAGGAAACGATTTTATTTCTGATCTCTCTTTTATGCGTTCGTTTATTTTGATGTATCTACATTCTACGATACGATCTAGATATTGGTTAGTAACGTGTATTTATGGTATAGAAACGCTCGCTCAGAGAATCACTGGTCCAGATCGTTCAATTACAAGCAACGCTACGATGTTTTCGTTATCGTTTGAACCGCGTCGACATTTATTTTCGTGCGCGTTTATCGGCGATGTCGTTCGACTCGAATCAGCCAA
Source organism: Lasioglossum baleicum (assembly GCF_051020765.1). NCBI lineage: Eukaryota > Metazoa > Arthropoda > Insecta > Hymenoptera > Halictidae > Lasioglossum > Lasioglossum baleicum. The sequence continues at coordinate 20,644,788 of NC_134932.1, forward strand.
GACGCGAGAATTAGTTGTTCGTCGTTCCGTTCGTTTCGTGCTTATCGCATTCTATAATATTTATCCTGTCTGTCATGGATAACCGATGAGCATTATGCGCGTGAATTATGGTCGCAATTTTTTCGAACTTCGAACATCGAATTCGATGCAATTGTAACCGCGATCATGTTCTGTTCGATACAGTTCCAAGAGATTTGTCGATATTACGCGTAGAGTGCGTAAACAAATTATCGATTTGTATTATTAGATCCCTCTTACAATTAGATTTGTACTCTTCAGACACGGTAGAAACCGCGCGGATTTGCGTTTCGATTGTTGGACCGCGCGGACAGGTGTGAACGAATACAAAGACGCTAATGTAAATCAAATCCGCGGTTTCCGTCGTGTCTGGACGGGGTTGTTATACCTGTCCTGTTGTCGGCTTTGATCCGATTGATCGTTGTTTACCGGGTCGTCTGTAGCGTCAGTTATACATGAGTCATGCAATTATTATTCATCTACATTGTATGCACAAAAATCAATTAAATTTGTACCTCACTGAATACATTATTTCGAATTTGTGATATCTTTACCGTTCATGGTGCAACGGTTGATAACGCGTCAAGGTCTCCAATTGACGTTCTGATTCATCGAGAGTTTGGGTTCCTTCGAAAATTACAAAATTCAAGAGAATCGAGAGAAAACGACACGCTGTTTACACGTCGTTATTTGTTAGAACGGTAAGAGCGAGACATCGCACACTGGTCCACGCGCTCGATCTAGCTGTTCATTTGGTAAAAAAGCAACGTTGCCCAAATCGATGTTTATTGAATGTATATTGCTTCCTAAATGTGCATGACATTCGAAAACGATGAAATTAATGAGATTTATTGAAAATTATGATTAGAACAAGCATTTAAAAATCAACATTTTATGAATCCTATTTGCCACCGAAAAAATTACCTCTTTTCTTATTGAAAGCCTGGAGAATCTATTTAATATTATGTGTCCATTTGTATTGCAAATTAATAGTTGTAAATGTATTTAGAGTATATCTCTTGAATTAAGATTTAATATTTATAATTTATTGAAATAACAATGCTCAATAAACTAAATAGAATCTTCAAAGTTTTCAATCTTTGGTGAAGGATATCTTTCGAGTCCCCAATGAGCCCTCATTGTATCAAGGTGCATTATTATCGGCGTTCATTTCTCTATGTAATCGTGCAAGAATCACATCCTGTTCGGTCCTGATACACAAGTTATCATTGTTTAAACCGTATGTGTCGCCTGAATTGCGGCCGAACCTCTGACATTTTGATGATGCAGTCGAACAATTAATATTGAAAGATGTTGAAGAAAATAGTGATGACAATAATGATTTGTCAAATAATATAGTATAATGTCAATTGTTATTGTTGCTTATACAATAAAAATTATATTTTCGTTTTTTATAATTAATATTATGTTTCTCGCACAGTTTTAAATAAAATATTTTTAATTATATTTATAAAATCCATTACTCTAAAAATGATTGAGTGTTTATTTAAAACCTAAACCTGATTTATCAGACACTTCCGATAATCTGAGAAAGAAATGTTTTAAACAAAACTTGATCAACATTCAGCAGTCTACAAATTTCAATCGGAAAAATTAAAAAAGAAATTTTTAATGCATAAATAATTAAAGTCACCTTGAATTTTTAAAAGTCAATATGTATTTTTGACTTCATAATATTGTAGCTGATATCAAAACGGAATCCAACGACCTAAATTACTATACCTTTAAACTTCCAAATAGTGCTAAAATATTAATGAAGAGCTAGATTGCCGAAAAGTATTCGGCGTTTGCGAATATAATTTTGTTTGTTTGTTTCGTTATACAGTCTCTACAGTCTCTACACGGATTGCAACGGGCATGGGCACGGGGCACAGGCATGGGTACGGGTACGAGCACGGGCGCGGGCGGTGCGCGATCCAGAGTTCAATGACTGGCACAGAAAAGTAACGCCGCCATCTTACGCGAGATACGAGTGTACGATAATGTCGCTGCATCCGCCAAACCGGCGTGGCGGAGGCGTCGTCGATCAAAAAACTTCGTGTAGAGTGTAGAACGTTCGAAACGCATACCTTGCTGCGGACGCTGCGGTGGGCAAGCACCGTGTGCACTCATCCCGTTTTACTTTTTTCGTTCGTTAGTTATCGGCTGTGCTTCCAAAACATGTTTCTTCGGGAAACATTTGAAAGGTTTCGAGGAATACATTTGTACCAAGCTCGTTCGCATCTGTTACCTCCCGGACACCGATATATAATTTCCGATGAGAAATCAGTTTCTCGTTTTGCTCGCGTAGGTCGTTAGCATTTACGTGGGGAGCAACGACTCGTTTATACAACTAATTGCGAAGCTTGTACCTCGTGTACCGATGAAACCTGTCCGATCGTATAATACTTTGCGCGAAGACGAACACGTTTTGGATTCTAGTTTCCGGAAAATTGATTTTTCGTTTGCATTCCTTCAACGCAGCCGATGTTGTAAAAGCTTTCGCTTACATAACTTCGCGGCTACGCTACGGTTTAAAAGCCGGTAGGTAGGTAGGTAGGTAGGTACATACTACGTGCGCCGCGCGAATCCCTTTGTCCTTGAAAACGAACCCTTCCCTTTAATGGAGGGGGCAACGAATCTGTGGCGCGCAAGGACCCTTCTGCCTCCTCCTGCCGCTCTCCCATCCTCGATCCCCCTTCTCGCTGTCGCGATCAACGCGTTCTCCTCTCGCCCCTTTCTCCTCCCGCCACGAAACGTTCGTTCTTTGTGTTGGTTGCCCTTAGCGGCGCCCTTCGCGATACGCGTCGAACTCGGAACGATACGACTAACCCAGTTCGACCCTCGAAAATAAGTTAACGAGGCGTCGCGTCGCCTAACATCGCGTGTTACGTCGCGTTCTCGATCAGCCGAGCGAACGTTACAAAACAATCTACCGATGCACCTACCGTGTATTTAGTTGTATGTATCTCTGCAACTACAACGCGAGCATGCCAGTTCATTGGAAGATTCGCGACGACAGAAACGCGTGTAAATACATAATGAATGACACGCGGCCAATCGATAAAATCAGATTTTCACGTTACGAAAATCGCGTTATTGTACACAATTTATTTCGTTTCATGCGTACGAAGCTTATATTACTATTACTCGTGCTTACGACATTTCAATTTCTTAGATATACAAACATAGTTAGGTAAAAAATTATTCTAAATGATAGCGTGGCCATTTTTACTGCTTAACGCGATTGTTACCGCTCACAGAACGAAGACGTTCGTGTATAAGTACAACAACGAAACGCAAAACACGCACAGTTGATGACAAGAACCCGATAAACATAAACTTCTCGCGAACTTATTCTCTGTAAAAGGTAGGGAAATATTTCTGATTGCAATTAACGACCCGGAGGAAACTCTCGAGCGTCATGAAACAATGATACGTACGTTGCATTTGTACGTGCTATATTCGAAGCGTGCATACATGTAAGAGCGAGAGGTATGGCAGAGCAAGGCACGACACGACACAACGATCAGCCGTCTGCCGGCTTCGAGAAAGTTCTTTCGTCGAGCTACTTCGAGCGTTCTGTTCGATTCGGTTCTCCGTTGGTTCTGCCATCGAGGTGAAAATTTTGCTGGACTCCGACAGATTTTGCGGCTACCGACGCGTTCGATGTACACATATCGACGCGAATGTACACGAATGTACACGATCGATGCGAATGACAAAACTAGATTGCCAAAAAAAAAAGGAAGAAAAAGAGAGGTTAAATCGACGCGATAATCCAAATGCTAATTCGTTTCGAGGACTTCGCGTGTTCGACGAGAATAAACAGTGAGTCGAGAATCTTCTAGATAGATCTAACAAAATCAAGACAACGTCTTACCTCTACCAGCATCCAGACATCCATCCTCTCTCTCTTCCAAGATTTTCTCCACCATTTTTGCCTCGAACACGATATCAACGTCGCAGAAATCCAAATTCCTCTTCTGTTCCCTTTTCTCCGCGAACAACGAACGTTCTTCCCTTAACTCGGTATCAATAATTGTAAAAAAGAGTCAGTCGTATATACAAAAACATCTATATACACTAAGAGATACTGATATAAATCTTCGTTCCAGGCAGGCACTCGGCGATTGCTTTGTACACGCACAATGTCGTTCCACAGATATATGTATGTATATCGGTGTAGAAGAGTATTTTCTTCTTTCCTCTTTATTTTCTTCGGATCTATTCCACTCTATTCTCCTCGATTCGTCTATCTCCCTCTACCGATGTGTACTCCCGGGATAGATCGATGTATATCAGTGTCGGTATCACAGATATAAATAAATATATAAAGGCTATCTACTCTCCTGTGCCCTTTTGGCTCTGACGGTTTCTTCGAACGACAGAAACCGCGCTATTGTGTAGTCGATGATACGCGTTGTAACTTGTATGTTTCGAATAAATACTATCACAGACTTTGACACTACACTTTTCTTCTTTCGGTTGGTTTCTTTCCTTGGTCGTCCCAGGTTTCTTCTCGTGCCGTCTTGTACGCTCCTTTACTCCCAACCACGTTCGATATCAGCCGATGTAAATTTCTCTTTCGACTACCTTCGATCCGATTGCGTTCCTCCAAAAGGCAAGTCGCTGATGGGAAATAAGTCTATTTCCCGACTCGTCGACTGCCAACAAACCTCGCCTACGTCCGCACCTCCCTCGATGCCTTTTCTCTTCTGCTCGGAGAATTTTCGCCGGATAAACCAAGGTTTCTCCGTTCACGAAAATCTCGCGGTGCTCGGTGCTCCGTTTTACTCGCGGGTAGCGAAATTCGGGCTCGGAAGCGCATTAAAAATCCTTCGACTAACGCATCGGTTCTCTTCGGTTACCTTCCCTCAGTGCTCGGCAGCTGGTTTCCGACTGAATCTCGCAAGATGGTCGCTCCGCTTACTAACATCCCCACCAGTCTCTCCGCGTTGCGTCGTCGCATCAACGATTCCCCTGTCCGATTGTACCTTGTGCTTGTGCTTGTGCTTGTGCGCTTGTCCTCGTCCCCGGTGTGAGCCCAGTTCTCTCTCTCTCTTTCTCTCTCTTTCTCTCTCTATTTCCCCCTCCCTTCCTCTTTCTCTCTTGTTCAGTTTCGTCGTTCCCGTCCCCTTCCCCTTCTTCTCGTCGAACCATACCGTACCTTACCTTAGCCTCGCTCCCCACCCGTTCCGTTCCGTTCCGTTCAGTCGCTTCCACGTAGGATCGGCTGACTTCGTCGACGCCCTCTGAAAACGCGCTGCGAGATTCGCGCCTTGTGTCACGTAGCCCTCTGACCAGAGATTCTCATCTCAGAGCAGTGTTCATCCGACTATCGGACATCGGACGGTATGACGCAAGCTTTTTCGGTCTTACAAACTGAACTATCAACGAATCGATACTCCTTCGATCTCCCTCGTCGTATTTTATATCTCGCTCGACGTATATGTATATGCATGAAGACGCAGTTTCGATACACGTCGACGAGTGGATAAGGGTATGAGTACAACAGAGCTGCGATACTAATGAAGCGTGGCCAGAGCGGTACTTTTTATGATCGACTGCTAAGCGCAGTTCTAATTGTAAGTAAGTACTCGTGCCGCTTCGATGTGCACGCTTCCACTATAAAAGTATGCGTTCTATTTCGACGCTTGGCTCTCCTGGCTACTGTCGCCGCTCCAATGTACTCGTATCCTAAGTTGTCGACCTACAGTCTCTGTCTTCTATTGTCTTCCTTCGTTTCTAGAAGTTCGTTTAACAATGACCCGGATTCGATGCTTGATCCAACACTCCGGTATCGTTGTAAAAATGCATGAGAGTCACTGATCGTTCTGGCGTGATCGAGATTAGCTCACCGGTAAAAGCGCCATCTTTGTCATACGATATTTTATTGAGGTCCACCTGAAAATATAGACGGTCGCGCGTTTGCATGCATGTTCTACGAATGGGATACCGGAGATGTTTACATCTGGTATCGTTTATACCCTAATCGACAATGACAAAGCCAGATAAATGTACGGGAAATGACGCCGGTAATCACGGCGCGCGGCGTTGGTCGGCGCCGCGCCGCGCGCGTTCTTTCGGCAGTAAATGTGCGCGCGCACAATGCCTATGGGCCACGAGCCGGAGCCACGTACAACATGACGCGATGTAGAACGTAGAACGTAGAAGGTAGAACGCAGTAGACGCGTCGAGCGGGAAGTGAGTCGGTGTGTGTATACGTGTATGTGGCATATACGACACACACCGACGCACAGTGTTTTCAAATGCGATTCTACTCGAGACCAAATGTACCTAGCATTACCCAATCTTGTACTTATCGTCTCTATCGTTTGCTTCCTTATTGTTATTTTTTACTTGTTTCGAAAAGAAATCGATATCTCGATTACCAGCAAAAATTGTGCTAAATTTTACAGCATTTGTTAATACTTCATTTTTTTTTATACTTGCTCGAGTAAAGTTACATTACGGACGAATGTTCGATGTGAATCGGCAAGCAATAGACAACAGATAACACAACAACAAAAATAGAGGCATGGAGAAAGAAAATAATGATGGGGGAATATGTGTCGGTTCAGCTTCTGTAGCTGTAGTGTAGTGTAGTTAACACGTAGCGTCGAATATGTGTTAGTAACACGCTTGCGCACCTTGTTGTACACAAAGTACGCGTAATTCCTCCACACGAGTTGTGCGCAAGCTCGTGTCGGCCATCGAGGTTTGTATTCAACCGTCCAACATCGCGTGAACTTGTTGCCCGCATAATCGCTACATTATTGCGTCGTAAGTTTATTAACCGTATTATTATTACGTAACGCAACCCGGTTGATTGTTTACCTACGTATATGTGTCACGAGACGCGTCCCTGTTTGACCAAGTACCGTTTAATTCAACGTTATCTGTACCTGTGTACCGGGTACTGTATTTACACGCGCGTATATTACACCCACAAGCATGTTTTGATCTTTTTCCTTGAACGGGTGGTAATGTGGTTCACGCTCGATTCATTTTTTCGCCATAGATAGTCTCAATTTGAATTTTGCCAGGACTGCAACGAATGGGACCAACTTCAAGGAAGTTGGTAGATACGTAGACAAATCTGCTGGATGTACGGTAACGTTATCGTGGTTGTTGCATCATCGCACCGGTGCCATAATCGAGCGCGCGTTAGCTGTGACAACGTTACGGGGTACGACGAGAGAAACGATCGATTTTGTGGAAGACGTCTCATCGTTTCAAATTCTCTCCGGTCCGGAAGACCCTTGCCCTCAAATCTTTTTCTTATTGTTAGAAAAGAAGAGACGTTCGACGACGCTGGCTCGAAGTTGATTGACCGGATACTAGATATGTACACATATTCCTGCAAATAAAAAAAATTAGCTAACAGTTTATTGGCCAAACCGAACATTTAAAGGACAGCGTTCCTTTTTATCGCACAAAATACACTTCCGATACTCACCGTTCAAGTAACTTTCTTCCAATTTCAAAACATTCCTCCTCTGGAAGCCTCTTTTACCCTAATTTTTTTTTGCTATGTACACATGTAATTATATCAACGCGCGGCATTGAAAGATTTGTAAACAATCATTCGACCAAGCACTCAACGGTACCGTAAACAATTTACGACACCCTCGAGTGTTTGTCCGAGTTTCGGGCGGCAAGGAAAAACTATGTAAAAAACATGGTGCCCCATTGTTGGAATTACATACGTCGTTGAGCGTTCATGAAAACAGAGAACCTAAACATGACGGTTAATTGCGTCAGCCTTGGAACGCGAGACTGCCAAAAGTATCCACTTCATTAATTTTAATGACTTATTATCGGTCACCAGTTGTCGGTGACTCATATGTGATCACGTTTATCAGCCAACTTGATCTCTCTCTCTCTCTCTCTCTCTCTCTCTCTCTCTCTCTCTCTCTCTCTCTCTCTCTCTCTCTCTGTTCTATAAATTGTAAAAAACACGTTGCTTATCGCGAAGACGAAAACGAATTCATACAAGTTGATGCGAATAACAGTCTGTCTATGTCTACGCCTGAGCATCACGCGTAGTAGCGACAAAAATAATAACTTCGTTTCGAGTATTTCGAAAGATAAGAATTACCTATGTTCAACTGAAAGCTGAACGATGACCTCGTCGGGCAAGGTTCGTGAATATACAATATTTATAGTCGGTTTATAGATAAAAAGAACTATCGTTCGACGTTTCGAGAACCCACGAACGTGCAAAGTACGAATTGATTCGGCTCGGCAGATCGTTTCTTTCGTTTCTTATTCGGTCGATAACGTTTCATTTTGATCACAGGGCGATATCTAATTTTAAAAAACAAAACGGATGAACGTACCACGCGTAAATACATACATATGTAGACGTGGTGACGCACACGAAGACGCGTAGCGTTCGAATTTACGGTGCACGTGGCTCCACGGTTCAAGATCAAATAGTACGACGCGCAAAAGTTTCTCCTTGCCGAAGGTCTTCGGTCTCTCTTCGGTTTTCCGTTTTTCATCTTTCGTCTTCCGTGTGCTGCTCACAATCAGTCTCACCAGTCGTTTCTTTTATCAAACATGAATTCCAGCGGGAGGCCTTGAGCCGCGCGCGCTTTTCTTTCGATTAGAAAGAATTTTTCTCGTCGGATCATCTAAAAGCGATGAACAGTGCGTCACTGTTTCTGTCTCGATATTCTATCGTAGTCTGGTTCTATTTAAATCGACTGCGCTCATGAATGTCCTGCCATTACGGAGCTGACTAGACACGGGTCGTGTCCACCGACTGTTCTCGAGGCGCATCTGCCACCTCTGTTGTGCTTCATTCTTAATCGCGAGAAACGCCTCCCGCTGCCCCCCGTCCGGCCGTCACGTCGACAATTTTCCCAGTCGAGAAATAGTGTCGCTACTTGTAAGACGCTAAGGATGCTGTTACACCGGAACGACTCTTGATCGCACATGACACGTCTCATTCGTTTCAGTGTATTCTATCTAAATAGGCATCCGAACCGTTCCTAGGCTGATATAACCTCTATATCAGACCTGGGCGACGCTGGATCGAAAAACACATGTTGCTGCTTCTCTCCTTCTCTTGCTCGGTAAGCTCTCCTTCTCTTGCTCGGCAAGACAGCCACCACCACGTCCACTCCGACAGAGGAATAGCAGCAACATGTGTTTTTTGAGCCAGCGTCGCACAGGTCTGCTCTTGTATAGTCGAACCGTCAAACCGAATGCGTTTCGCACTGGTAGGTATTCGTCGCATGTTATCGAAAATCACGTGCAGTACAACCACACCCTTAAAAGTTCGACGCAGTGGCCTTGACTTGCTCGCGTTTACTCGCATTTACTCGCGTTTGCTCGCGCACCTATTTCTCGCCCGGGGAAATACTCTTAACGTCATCCAGAAATAAGCTCGCGGGGGACAAATTCTGGAGAGGTCGGTGCACGTCGTCGGTCGACGACCTCGTTCGATTCGGCCGCTCCACCTCGCTATTCATTCTGATCGCGCAAATCGGTAACAACGCGCAGACATCGTTTGAACGTTTTGTTGCATCAACGAGATACAACGTGACGCTTTCTTATCTAATTGTAAGACCTGCCATCTCTCTTTCGCGAAACGACTGCGACAACGTACCGTCACACAGTGGGCTCGATTGAAAAAGTACGCGACATTTTTGAATAACTCTTAAACCACTGAAGATATTGCAATGAAATTTGAACTGAATATATAAGAAAATAATTGCTTTTCAATGATTTTTAACTTAATATATTTCACATTTGTTTAATCGTTTTTATTAATTTAAAACAGCTTTATAAATTATTTATTCTGTAATGTAATTAATATTTTCGCTATTTAATGCAAATAGATACAATGTTTAAGTTTTACATTCTTGAGAAAAATTTGTTAAGTCCGAAAATATTGGAAAATTGCAATTTTTACCACTTTTGATCGTTTATAATTCGTAAACCAATTAACCAATTTCAATGAAATTTTCAGAGCGTATATAATTTATAACAGTTGACAAAACACATTTATTAAATTTTCGTTATTGGCCCAGCTAAAAAACTTGTAAAATTCAATTTTTGGTAGTTTTTCACAATTCCCCCCCCCCCCCTCCCCGACCAAATGCATTTTTTCAACTTATTTATTAGACGTCATTTACTAAAGTCATTCTTCTAGCCTTACAGAGAAATTGAAGTCGCTTGGTCCATTCATATAGAAGTTATTCTGATTTAAAGTGTGTGGAATCAGTTATGCTCCTTACTGTATATGAAGTTCTAAAAATAAAATATAATTGATATATATTAACTTACTTGATGTATTATGCTCAGGCTGATAGTTCTGCTCTGACTGACAATAATTCTGTTTCAATCTACAATTTGCGTCGACAAAACAAAACATTTGAAAACAAAATTTCAAAAGATTTGAAGATCGATGCGCGTAAACAATTACAGTGTAACTTATGCCCTCTCGAAAAGAATTCGTCAAACTCAACGCAGTCAAAATATCAGAGATAAAAGACTGACTTATATGTACTGCAAAATATTAATTAATATTAAATAAAAATATAATATAAATATAAATATTTAACACAGAGTTCTGTCAGACTTTCAGAGGCTTCATACTTTACGAATTCAGCGCGTAGCGCGCGTCCGAGAAAAAAATTCAGGGCAAGAAGTTGATCACAGTTATCAGGACACTAAGAATGAACAGCCAAATTATGTAGGGAAAATCGATACATATTCCTAAACTGTCTAACTTCATGCGTGTATCACAACTAGAACTGCTATTGTATTTGATTAATTTTATCATTTTTGTGGACGGTGTGGACATTTAGAAATCGATATCAATTGAAAAAATATGAAAATTAGAAAGTTGATTTTTTCGCAAAATGTCGCGTACTTCTTCAATCGAGTCGTCACCGCGAGTACATATGTATTTCGAAGCACGTGCCGTCACGTTTCTCGTTCGATACCGGAATACGCTCGTACACACTAAAACAATCGAATGCCGCACATATTTACCGTTAAGATATGTATGTATTGTAAGTATGCGACATGGCTTGATAAGCTTCGTCTTACATCGGAAATTATAAACATTGTTCGCGCGGCGCGGCGCGGCGTCGCCCCAAACAGTCGAACATTTAATGTTTTCGTAGAAACGCTAAGCTGATGCACGATGATTTCATATCGGATGAACGATTAACGCAACACGCAACGCTGGCTATTTATAAGTTTTCTCGTTGAACCGGCTAGGCTGCGAGAGACGCGATCTTCGTAGGTATGTACTTGTCTCGCATCGAGTAGTGACAACGATTGAACAAGTGAAAAATCGGATATGGGAAAACCGATCTGCGATCGGAGTACGATCGCTGGCGTCAACGTTTGCGATTTCGCGCAACGAATATCCGATAGGATGCCGCGAGCAACACGTGTACATATTCCCAATGTTAGGGCCAACGTGTTCGAAAAATCAAGGGCTGATTGCTGAGGAGATTTTTAGGATTCGATTGGATTTATTACAAGGTTCCGGACTACGTGAGGTTTTGAATAGGGATGCTTGAGATTAAACAGAACTGTCGTCGAGCGATGGCGGATGAGTGCACTGGGTCATTCAGCTATCGGTCGACACGGGGGATGTTTACGAGAGTGATGAGTGGAACTTGCCGGGGCATGCATCGATGCCACAAATCGATGCGAAAGATCGAGTCGACCGCGGTCGAGCCACGTACGCGCGCAGGCGATTCTCGCGTCCATCGGGAAACCCAACTATTCTAAGCGAAGCGAAGATTGGAACGGAGAACTGCCGGCGTAAGTCGTAACACGTAACGGAGAACGAAGCATTCGTCGCGCGTAGAATCGTGCTGCTGCCTGTGGTTGTCGTTGCGGCGAGCGAGTTATAGTCAACGACCGTTTTCGAGCAGACAAAGCGACCAGGCGAAAAAGAGCCAATGAACTTGCTTGACCCGAACGCGAAAGGGTGGACAAGGACGGACAAGGGTGGAAAAACCAACATCATTTCGAATCTTGTCTTCTAATTTGTCGCTTCGAGTTGTTATCGTAAGCTTGTGTCTCTATCTCAAGATGCGCTGAAGACATTGCCGGAGGTTACGAAACGGTCCGATCACGTGTGCTTTTTATTAATCCGCGAATCAGCGGTAACGATCGGCAACGTGAACCGAGAAAAACAGATGTAATACTCTTTCAAGTATTTACGTTCAATATCCGCTGCGATAAGGCTCTCTCGTAAGCAACGATGAAACGAAACCGATAAAAATTTGTGTTTGTTTTGATACGCGGCGCCTACCGGTCGTTGACTACGTATGTACCCGCGAACACGTGTTGCACGTGTAACACTAATCATTCTTATGTAGTACTAATAATAATAATAATCATAATCATAATAGTAACAATACGCAGGAAGAACTGCAATGCGTAAAGAGATGGCACCTTGGTTAGGAATCTCAACGGTTTTTATCATGTTTCGGTACATTCAGCACAGGAAGACTGTTAGTTGGGGTTACTTTATGACGGGGACACCGGAACGTGCCATTTTTTAGAATTTCTGGAAGTCAGGACCCAGCAATTATGTTATTACTGCACTTCTGGAAAGCACATGATGTCCTCACTTCCAACTCGATAGGAATGGCTTGTCGTAAATCACTCCTACGCAGCACAGTGACCGATGGGACGTCCCAACATCCCTTCCAGCGGTCAGAGCTTGGACCCCCGAACATTGTATCAGTCCCAGACAAAATGGCGTCTTGCTAATCTCAACGTTGTCACCTCCCAGAATGTTCAGAATGAGAACACTCTTTCGATCCGAATCGTTCCGCGCAGTTCGGAACAAACTTGTTTACCGCGTGGTATTCAAATTGTACATATGTATATATTTATTCTTGCTCGATAAGATTAAGCATACGTTGAATGGATGCTTGGATACATATGTGTACATACGGTGTAGTATATGTACATACAATGTTTCACGGTTTTGAAACCACAGACAAGAAGTTTCATCGTTACTCGTAGTAGGGTGGTAAGATCTCCGCGCGACAATAACAGCAGTTATTCTTATCGTAATTTCGATCATTGTTACGTACTTTTACTCCCTTCTTGCAACCACGTGTTCGTCCAGGAGGTCCAGCTCGCATGCCCAAATAAACAGTTTTCCCCTTATGGGAAAGTGCGTACATCTGGGAAACTTATACAATCCTCCAGATTTTCGGTTATCCCCACTACCATTTTTAGAGCAATTTGACTAGTATAAAAAGGGCTCGAGCTTGGCCACCACGGGCTTAGTTGAAGACTGATCACGTAACTGCACGCGTCTAGTGAGATTGGGTCTGATTCCCTTTCCATCATATTAACTCGAGAGAAGTTTAAAACGCGTTTGCAAAAGCAAGTTATTTCATTTACCCCCGCATTTCTCAGTGCGTGAAAATCGAGACTTCGGGAATTAGTTTCCGCGAAACATACTACACAGTACAAGTGTATTTCCATCTATTTAACAGAATATATTGTAGTCTTTATCTTATATAATTGAGAGTCTCCAATATCTTATTCTACCTCTTTTTAAATTCCAGTAGCTAGTATTTCACTCATACCGATAAACCTTTACCGCTCGAGGTTTATCACAATTCTATATAAAGTTACGAGAGCTGATCTTCCTGTACCTTACCTCTTACCGAAATCCTAGTGACACCCGGTGATGAAACAGGCATCGGCTAGTTCACGAATTCCTATCTAGTGGCGACCCGGTGGTGAAAGAGACATCGGCTAGTCCACGACAACCCTTTCCTTATCTAGTGGCGACCCGGTGGTGAAACAGACATCGGCTAGTCCACGACTACCCCCTTTTCCTAACCTAGTGGCGACCCGGTGGTGAAACAGACATCGGCTAGTCCACGAAAACCTATCCTGTGACACCCGATGATGAAACGGGCATCGGCTAGTTCACAACCTTCCATCTAGTGGCGACCCGGTGGTGAAACAAACATCGGCTAGTCCACGACACCCTCTGTTTTTCCTCACCTAGTGGCGACCCGGTGATGAAACAGGCATCGGCTAGTCCACGAAAACCTATCCTGTGACACCCGGTGATGAAACAGGCACCGGCTAGTTCACGACAATCCTGTTCATACGAACAAACCTCGGCCACGTCTATCCGCCAGCCCTCGGCTCGTAACAATCATTATCGTTGTATGGAGTGCTTTAATCGAAACCTATACATAGAAACACTTTAATGGGTGAATAGTCGCAAGATAGTAGTTTTCGTCGCAGTAGCGGAAACCTCTAAATCCTCCTATTACGCCTTCTCGAGGAAGTCGTTCGGCTTTCTCATCGCAGAACCTATTAAATAATATTATACATATATACGTATGCATGCGTAATATGTACGCGTATGCATCGCATTGCGAAAACTTGATCGCCGTTGCAAATTGATGACAGGTCTGGATTTGCAGCTCGTGGTACGACTTCACATCTCGCCAACACCGATCGCATTTCTTATCGATAAAGTCGTAAATAAGTTGGAGCTGCGTGTGCCCCATGCAGACGAGAAACCGTTATTCGTTCGTCACCAAGTAGAAAGTGTTCGGACTAATATGTCACGGTGAAACTGTCGATTTGGTAGTCTGAATGTAGGTGAGGAAAGCGTTCGAAAGGATCGATCGTACAATATCATACATGTAGTGTAGTACATTTGAACTTGACCGTTGCAGTTCAAAATTCGATACGAACTCCGTCGCGGCTCTGTCGCAGTTGCCATAAGCTACTGTAGAAGTAAGCCATAAGTTCTAGGGTTTCTCATTTGAGCGGAGACGCGACAAGCGCACAGTCGTTGCAATCGTTGTGCGTCGCAGCTGATTTATGAACAGCAATATTCCATCGACGAGAATATGACTCCCTATTATCGACGAGGAAATTAAATGAAGTCGGATCAAGCCGAATCGCGACACAAATTATGAAATAGCTTTCGAGCGATTCGCGTTCAGCGGGAATATGCGAGCTAATGCGAAAGATATTTATAACGATACGTTGAGCGCGGGATTCGTGCCAGACGCAGGTATAACAAGCGATTTGGACCCATTTTTCGAACGGGAACGACACCTTACCGTTCCCCCTGTTGCAAACTTCTGAAACGGAACAACAAATTATCTTCTATTTTTGCCGATAGTTTCGTAAGTAGTTGGTGTGAGAATCCTGCGACGCCACTTCGCGTTATGCATCGTTCGCAATGTGTCGGTAAACAAAGACGATGAGTGAAAACTTTCGGCATGCAAAATGGTGGAAAAGCGCAGAATTTAAACGAGGTTAGCCGAGTAAGAGGTGCCAAGCGAATGATATCGCTGCTCGTCGTGGCGCGACAAATTGAAATTCGAGCATGTATAGGCGTAGGCATAGATAGAACGACTCCAAGGTACATATACAGGTAATGGCGCAGCTGCGCGTGGGGTAACACCTCGTTATCGACGCGAGTAATATCTAATGTTATGTACGCGACATGACAATTTATGTGCATTAGATACGTGCTAGCGAAAGACAAACGTGCCAACGTTTTCCCGTTTTATTTCGACGTATTTACGCCGTATACCGTATTCAAGTTGACCGCGATCAGTACTGCGCAGCTAGATTTAAATAATATGTATGTACTTGAGTTGATCTGCCGGATCGTTATCGAATCCTCCAACAGTTAAATCGTGAAAGCAAAGTAAACGTTGTAGAGATTGCGTCGTGACGTTTAGAAACGCTCTAAACGTATTAAAACCATGGTTTGGACGAAAATATTGAACATTCTTTAAATTCGCCGTGTACTCCAATCGCGCGCGCAAATCCGCACGCTATCAACGCCGATAAGATGAATTCGTCGGCGGGGTGTGACGGCGAGTTGCGACGGCCGCTGCACCGGCCGGTTCGGGATCGCGATGTTTTCGCTTCGAAATTGACTAACCGCGATCGTTGCCCAAAAACGATGTATACATGTGCGTATAGATGAGCTCCTCTTTCATCATCCTCGGAACCGAACAACAAGAAACTTTCGCGACCGTGACCGTCGATGAGTCAAAGTCGTCTCGATCGTAAGCGAACGATAGCCTTTCGAGCTCTACGCTCTTGGCTGGAAACCGAGCGTTTGTTGCGGCCTTTGAATCGTCACGATCCAAATTCTCTGACTCTTCCGTAAGCAATCGTTCTCGTTTCGTTTCCGAGCACCGTTGCGCGCGCTGCTTCGTTGCACGATTTTGTATCGAAATCTTTGCTTGGTGACGCATTCGAACGCAATGAAAAAGTTGAAAAGTTTGCGTCATTATCCGTATAAAGTATAAAGTACAATTTACAAGAAAAAAAATGTTAAACTACTGTTGCCCGGTTCTGGAAAATGTCTTGACGATCGACGGCTCCTCGGGTTCGTTCGAAGGTTTCCGTTGCGTTGGCCATTTGCTGCTAAACAGCGGGAGACCTGCCTATACATACGTAACTTTCTCGTAGCTCGTAGCGACGTGCGTCAAAGTGCGACACACGTGTCCGGCGAGCTTTTCTTTTCTCTGGGTTAGAGTCTTCCCAATGTTTGGCTACCTAGCCTCGAACGCTAAAGGTGGATCCAGATTAGTCGACGTGTTTAGCTTTCGTCAATAGTTGGCAAGACTCGACCGTACTCTGACCATCCGCAATATTTACGCGGTTGACTTGTCTCGTCTTCCTTGTCCTTGTCACGGCTTGCTCCGTCTGTCTGCCTTACTACCGCCACGCCACACGGGCCACGCCATCGTTCTCTTTCCAATTGTGATAGGAAAAACTGCATGCATGTACAACCACGTTAACTCCTTGCATACGCGTTCGGTTAACCGCAAGTCTAACAAAGCCAGAGAATCGCTGATTCTCTTTGATCGTTTTGTATCGCATCATCGGTATGCGTACGAAGCTGCGCTCGCACCGATTTCACGATTTCCTGATTACCCGATCACCTCTCGAGAATTCATCGCACGACACTCGCATAGTTATTTTCATTGTTGCGATTTCTCTTCGCAAAACGACACCGACAGACATGTATGTACAATTTCTCCGGAAAAATGATCCTCGACCGAACAACCATCCGCACACACCTTACTATCGAATCTGCCTTCTGTCGATCGAGTCGTATTGTATTCTGTTGTGTTTTGGGAGAATGCGACTATATGTATGCATGTACCTATTTACATTGTTGCGCCGCAAGGAAAGGAAACACGGTGTACACCCACGAAATAAATCACGCGACGTTTGCGCGCGCCGATACGAGTCAAACTCGACGACCTCGAAAGTCTGGTTAATCGTACGCAATGTACATATATTTATCTACGTATGTGTACATACATTGTTGACGAGGTGTTTTTTCTCCTACATAGGTAAAAAAATACGAACGCTGTCAGCGATCTGTTAAATAATATAATACAAGACAGAACGCAATAAGCTAGCACGTAGCAACGCAATCGCACGTTCATTTCATTTTACTTTTTTTCGATTAGACGTTTAGGTAGATTCTGATCGGAGGGACAAATAGATCCATTGTTCCATTCCCTCTGGATCCTATACACAGCGTGCGTAAGAGTACATGTACGGACAGTACGGACGTATTTGTATAGTTTTCCTTTGCCTTGAATGTTGTGCCGACAACATCACTGCGCCATCTTTGCGCATACTGCTTCAAAGAAATCCCGATATGTGGGAACAGTGGCACCACCTACGAGAACGTATACGAGTTATTTATAAGAATCGATCAATTACCTTATTCGATTTTGTGATACACGGTTCCGGAAATGCCGGTGTTTCTAAAAGTCGGTAGATTCGTTATTTGTAGATTCTCTTATTGTAAATGCTGAACAAATTTTATCAGTTACGTTACGCGATCAAGTGTTGAGTCTATAGTCCAGTTGCCAGGTCGAAAAAAGGGCGTCTACCTGGAAAGTATTCCGAACTCATTTGGGGGTACTCTGGGGAGTCGAATCTGGTCGAATCTCAGTTTTCGACCTCGAGGACTCTGTGCTAACTTGGGGAGGGGGAAAGAACCACGATTTTTGTTACCTGTTTTTGGTATTTCGCCTATAACTCAAAAACTATGGGTCCTACGAACTTTTCCTTTCCATTTTTGAAAAGAGCATTAAATTTTAAATTTCCTTCAAATTTCACTGGTCCAACGTATTTTTTGACCCAATAGGTACCGAGAGACAAGTGTTCAAAATTAGGAAATGTTTTTCAAAATGACATTTTGAGCCACACATTCTGACATTTAGCAGGAAATTGCAAGTTTTTGGCTCATAATTTTAGTTTTTCAACACATCTACATATAATCTACATACATATGTATATGTAAGGAATATCGAAACTGCGAATGTCGAGAGCGGGCAGCGTGCGGCTCGACAGCGCGACGCGTACCCTTCAGGTAAAAACCCAGTGCACATTTGGGGGTGCAGGTAGAAAACACGCTGGCCCACACCTTTAATCTAGCGAATAGTCCATTTAATATATACCCCGTACATTGTAAGGCTCAAAATGTTATTTTGAGAAACATTTCCTAATTTGAACACCTGTCTCTCGGTACCTATTGGGTCAAAAAATACGTTGGAACAGTGAAATTCGAAGGAAATTTAATGCTCTTTTCAAAAATGAAAAGGAAAAGTTCGTAGGACCCATAGTTTTTGAGTTTATAGGCGAAATACCAAAAACAGGTAACAAAAATTGTGGTTTTTTCCCCCTCCCCAAGTTAGCACAGGGTCCTCGAGGTCGAAAACTCAGATTCGACTCCCCAGAGTACCCCCAAATGACGTGCCAAAATTTCATTAAGTTCGGAATACTTTCCAGGTAAAAGTACCTGGCGACTGTGGACTACTAGAGCCATTGGGGTGAACGGACTCTTGTCTTCTGGGCGCTTGCAACAACCCGTAGGACTCTGAAGAGACTTTTTCTGATCCGTGTCCGTGTTGGATTCTGGATTCTGGCCCATCTCTTATTGTTTCTCCTTGTTAGACCCTTCCTACTGCTCCATCTTCCTTAATTCCAACCCCTTCTCATTGCTTGCATTTCATTCATGAATGTGTTTACTACTTTGCCGCCACATTCGCTATCGCATAGTAAACATTATGCATATGCATACTAATGTACATATACATACATATATCATATAAATTACATAGCTTAATTTTAAGCCAAACGAATGTGACACAACCTAAAAGATAATTGCGACAAGGGTTAAATATAGTAATTACAGAAATTCGCATGCGGGAGCAATGTTTTGCTGCATTTGCTAACACTAAAAGGATTCGCATAAACGGTTGTTAGTAAGAACGCAATACGTACCGATACGTGATCAAAGTTTTCGATGTTCGTAAACAAAAAAACAATGATAACAAACTACTGATAGCGTAATTGCTGTATGCGACAGTCATAAATTCGCTTAATCAGGATAGACGAATGATAAGAGAAGAAACAGGATCTTGGTTCGATGAAGAATGCGCAGATGAAAATCAAGGACGATCTTTATCATTTGAGCCATCTTACTGTAAATATAGGGATAATGGAGGCAAGTGAAAATGATATCGGTCTTATGTACATGTACATATTTGTGTTATCTTTCTCAACTTTGATTACACATCTACCACTTTTGTTGGTGCATTGATAAACGTACAACGGTCGAAGGATGCATCAACAACAGATATATAAATACTCGAACAAGCGATTTATGTATCCGGCTAGCTTCGATTCGAGAGCAAAGAACAAATAATATTCGAGATTTTGTAAACGAAACATTTCAAATACGACGAGAAAATAATATTTATCGCAAAATTTCATATTAGGTTCAAGAAAAAATCCAAGGACGATACGTATAAGATAAAATATATATGTATATTGTTTATAATGTGTTTCGAATCGACAACAAATCGATAAAATTTACAGCGAAAAAACCTTTGGTACCGGGGGGATTGCTTCGTTTCGATACGAGCAAACGCAAAAGTATATGTATATAGATGTTATTACAAAATATAAAAAATATTTACATATAACATTCTTATATGTATACCGTAACATTGGTTCTAAACGTACGTTATCGTCAAAAAGTAACAGATCTATGTTTTTAATCACGATGCTTCGAACGAATAATAAGCAACAAATTCGGTAAAGTTATTTACAAAATATACAAAAGACTTCTTAAAAAATAGATCGTACTTTATCCTTATGACTTATCTCCTACGTATATGTATAGAACTACACGTACTATTCTTCGAGTTCTTTCTCGTTGCTGCATACTTTCTTCATTGGCAATTTTTCATTTCAACTTTCCAGTTCGATCGGTCGATTAGCTCTTCTCTAAAAGCGAGCTGACTTCTTTGCACCGTTTCGTTGCGGCTTCCACCGCACCGATCACCGCCGATCTCAAACCGTGTTCCTCGAGATAGTGGATGCCCGTTATAGTGGATCCTAATTGCAGACAATTGCGATTAGTTACATAGTTCGAAGTAGACAAGAGTCATACAGTCATGTAATAACTGCTGTATGCTAATATGCGAAAGTAAATACAAAAATTGCATTTGGTTTCTATCAAATTTAATTGAATTTCATCTGATTGGTACTAATTCTGAGTTTATTACAACGCGGTACGAATAAATCGCGATGTAGGAGAATTGACTGTAACATATTTGTTTGCTAACCAGCAGGGGAGGCTACATCGTCTTTGAGTTGCCCCGGATGAATGTTAGTTTCCCGAACCATTACACCGGCACCGAGGACAGTCTGCGCGGCCAACTTGTAAGCGATAGGCCTCGTCAGGCCCATTTTCACTCCGCCGTCGGCCATGGCTTCTATCATCATGTACACCTAACGAATAGGAAACACGGCTACATTTTTGACTTTGTTCGTTTGATGAGACTATTACAAACTCTGAGCAATTATATTATTGTATGTACGTACATAAGCGGGCCCAGAACCTGCTAAAGCGGTGACTGGGTCGATCAAGTTCTCGGTTACTTCTTCGCAGACACCTACAGAAGAGAACAATTTCTCCGCTATTTCAGCTTCCTTGTCGCCAGCGTGTTTCCCACGTGCGTACACTGTAGCTCCGCAACCAACGAGAGCAGGTGTGTTGGGCATTACCCTTATCACCGGGGTTCCTTCGGGTAAAGCCTGCAATTAATACAAGTGTTAATACGTATTAAATATCTCGTTTGTTACGCGGATTGTTCATATTCGAATGGTGTTCCGCTGTGAACGACTACTTGGTACGCTTGCTACGGCATATGTACCTTTTCCAACGACGCTATTGGAACACCCATGGCGATGGACAGCAACAGTTTGTTGTAGTTTTTCAAATCCGGGAGAATAATCGGTACCACTTGCGGTTTCACGGATAGGATCAAAAGATCCCCGTGGTCGACTACCGGTCCATTTTTAAATACGGTCTCCGAACCGATTTCCTAAAAAGGCGTTGCAGTTATTATATGTATCTTAAGAATAGGACATAATTTAACAGGTTTATTCGGTTTTTAGTAGAGGTGTGCGAGACTGTACGGGAATTCCCGAAAATGTCTGGGAATCCCGTGGATGTGTTCGGGATCTCTTAAAATGCTGGGATTCGAAAACGTGTCTTGTTTTCTTGAATATGACACCATAGTGTTTGATTTATCTAAATAAAACATCAAGTTTCATTTTACTTGATAATTTATAACTAGACAGCGGATGTTTATGCAAATGCTTATTTTTATAGAAAGTAGGTAAAGTTATGGAACTTGGACAGAAATTTACGTTGTTAAAACTTAACCAAACTCTATATGCAGCCACTACTGAAGGACCAAACGAAATTAATGCAAGGTATTGGAAAACATACACATATGCACCAATTACGTCCGATGATCTTGAAAGGACAATTCCAGTGTAGAAATTAATCTTCAGCGAGAAAAGACATCAACTTACCGTTGACAATATGGAAAAAATTATAGTTACATATTGTAATGCAAATTACAGCAAACAATAAATGAAAATACAGTATACATTGTATAATTAAAAACTAAGATATAGTATAGACATAGTTTTATTTGAAATTCTTGTGTAAAAAAATTAATTTCTCTACATTTGTTGCCAATAGCTTGGTTCTTTTGATGGTAACAATATTTCCAGTTGTTGAAAACAGCCTTTCGCTAGTTGTTTGTGTACTTGGTATAGCGATGTAACGTTTTGCAGCAACTGATAATATAGGATATCTTCCTGAATTTTTCTTCCACCATTTTATAATATTTTCAGAGATCCCGAACACATTCACGGCATTCCCGGACATTTTTGGGAATTCCCGTACCGTCTCGCACACCCCTAGTTTTTAGTAGGTCGTCGATAAAATATCACTAATTTTTCGAGACAAACTGTGCGTATTTTTCCTTGTTATTGTTCTTTTTTTTATTATAGTTGGCCTATCGATTAATAAGTTCTCTACGTTAATTATCGTTCTGATAAGGAAGGCTTATTTTAACGTGATCGCGAGACATGGTCATCAATCATTTTGGACTATAAAAGTCAAATCGGGCCATCTAATTCGCGAGAAGAGTTTTTCCGAATCGTACGGTGACTTTTCTCAACTGGCCTTTCAGAGATTTCATTGTTTAGGTTTAGGAGCCGCTTGTCAACGACCAAGGTGTAACATGCTCGAGGAACGCGGTTCTCCTCGCTAGTCGGTATGCATTCGACGATCGATATCGTTGGATCGGTAGAACGTAAAAGTTCGAGATAAAGTAAGATCCATACGCGCAGCACGATGCGACGCGACTTCGGCGCGGCATTGAGTCGTCTATCGTGAGTCGGGTAAGTACAATTCATAGACAATTGATCGTCGTTGAGCAAAGATAAGGAAAAATACCTGAAGCGGAACGGAAAGTTTTCTAGACGCGATAAATAATCACGAAAACACAATCTGATCGGGTTTGTCGGCACGAGCAATACAGAAAAACAGATTTCGGAATCGATTTGGTAATCAGATAGAATATCACGGAAATCACGGATCGTGACCATCTTCGATTAATGATCCGTTAAATCGTACGCATCGTCGACTAGCGGATTATATCTTAATCGACGACCAATTCGAAATCGAAATCGTCACGCGCCGCGCTGCACCGTCTACGCGACATGCTTAAATGATTGAGCAACGTACCGGTGTTTACCAAGCAAACAAAAAAACATTTGTTGTTTTGATGTTCTTTCGTGGTACATAAACGGTAGCCGACGCACACCGATAATGCCGACCGTTCGTTGGTTATCTTTTATCGTGTTTGTCTTGCGTGTCCGAGGAATGCAACAATGACAAATGAGACCTAGCCAATCAAGGGGGAAGGCAGGGAAAATTTTTATTCTTCCGACGATTGCGAAACCGACTTACCTTGAACGCCTCTATACTGGCCACATCGTTTGGTAGGCAGCTAGCCAGTATCATGTCGCTCTTGCTCAGTCCTGCGAAACACCGTGTTTGCTGTTAATAACAATTCAACAGGGATCAGAGCCCGATATATATGTATGCATTCCTTAAGAGATTGACACGATTCACGCGCTACGCAGATGTACGCGTAATATAATAATAAACGCGAACTTGTTTACCACAAGGCTATCGCGGACGGACAACGCGACTATCGAACGATTGGTCTAATTGCTGCTTCTCGAGCCACAGTTCCTCAGAGACTTGTATTCGCGTTCTGGAAAATTACATTTTCTTCGTTGCTCGCGGTGTATTCTATATTACACGATAAGACGGAATCGTTTGGTGTGATATCTGTACGCAGACGAAATGCCAGTGATCGAGTGGAAAAGTAGAAGATAGCTCAGGGGCGGACAAAAGACGCGCAGACAAAATTGATAGAAGCATGCCGGATTCGTAACCGTTGAATCGTAAAGTTCCAAAGATGCGATAATCGGCGACATATTTGTGCAAACAAACAATCGTTCTATCCTTAATTGAGGGTAACTAGGTTCTATTATCGTTTTTACCAGTACGAATGAAACCCTTGGCAAGCGCCTGTGCCATCTTGCCGCCTCCAAGGAAGCCGATCTTCAGCATCTTCGTGTCGATATTCAACGATACCCTCTTCCTTTTTTCTTGGCCGTCCGCGAGAAGCTGGTCGCTCACTGCGCAGAAAAATATCAACCGCGTTAGTCCATTGGTCGACGGGAAAATATGTCGAGGAATTCACTGGATGACAAAGATCGAGATGGAGATGGTAATAAAAATGAGAATATTCATGCTCGTACAGTTGTAGCTGGACACAGTTTTCGTTACACTCGATTGATGAGACGAGCAACCCTTACTGCACGGTCACCGAGCTGCGACACCGTCTAGAACTTCTACTCGAGTAGAGAGTCGCCTCTTCACCGGGAGTTGTTAAACTATGACTTTGCGCGGAATTATTGGTATCGGACGATTGTCACGAGCATCCACAACGATTGCATCGTACTCGACTGCACTGGCTACTTACGATATCGCGCAACGAATTAAGCTACACGAGCAACAGTCTTGATCCGCGACGGATCGTACCTCTTCGACGGAAAAGCTGCGACGAACGCAGAAACGGCGAAGCTAAAGACTAAGTGTGTTTCTAATCTGAGCCGAATGAGTTTCTAATCTGCACAGTGCAAAGGGGAACTCGGTGACCGGTGGTTCGATCACGATATTCTCATACAATTAGCCCCGTTCAGCCTCTCCGGCCGAGCGCGCGCGCCCCGAACTTGAGATTATTCCGCTCGTGTTTTTCTCTTTTCGTTTTCTTCCTCGTTTTTTCTGTTTTCATTTTATGTAATCGTGCAGGAGATATGGTGTTCGCTCGCGCCCGTTCATACGCCCTACGCGTCGTCATTGCGAGCATGCAAGGACACGGACACATGCTCGCAAACCGACAAACGAGCTGTTCGTTTACGATTTCTCGCCGGCTTGCCGGTGCCAATTGTTCGAACGTTGCGGTCGCTGTTATGAAAGGAACGCGATCGTAATTCATCGAAGCCTGGCTTACGCTCGGAGGAAAACATCGTTGAACGACGCGACGTTTGAGCGAGGTGGATCGAATCGCGCGATCATTACGTAATGCAATTGACGTATTCGTACGCGGAGATGGACACGGGTCACAAGGGTGTATTTATCCCAGCCCATTGCTCGGGTCATTCGAGACCGCGAAATTCGCTCTTAGCGGAAACTGCCGAATCACTAGCGGCGCCTGATCACGCTTCCTCCGCTTCGTCTCGGAACAATGCCAAGCGGCGTGATCGCGTCGTGCTTCGTTTCGTATCGCGTCCAAAAGCGGCGAGACGACCGCGACCGATCGCGCCACTCGTCATCTTACAATTAGTAATAGCGTTCACAGTTCGGCCGGTTCACAGGGTTGACATACTACTCGATTATGATGGCGCGTCGCGATATCGATGGATGCACGGATGTCACGGACGCCACGGATGCACAGCCTTGCCGAGCGTCTCGACCGAACGAGACAACGACTCTTTTTTCTTACAATTAGTCTATTTTAGTAGAAACATTTCGAAAAGTAACATAGCTACACTTAAACTGCATGTCTGTTGACATTGATATTTGCAAATCGTTATATTAACACATTACCGACCGGTGATTATTGCATAATTTTGAAAAATCTATGGTCCATAGCTAAATACGTTTTAATGGAACCTTCAATAGCAACAGCAATTTTCATTGTGAACTAACAAGTCACCCTCAATAGCGTTATCTAATATAGTTTCATTTAAGATTGCAGTGTAAAAGAAAATGTCTATGATTTCTTTTGGTGCAGCAACATTATTGAAAATCCTATTAATAGGCTTCTGATAGGTAAAGTATTAAGTTCTTACATTCCAAAACACAATTCTTTACACAATCGAACTTGTTCTTCGGTTTTGCTCCATAAAACCGTGAAAAAAGAATCGCGTATCAATTTTTAAGGTGCGGTTGCACAGAGGAGACTTCGTAGCATCATTAACGAGAAAATTTTTGGAAAGTTTTTAGAGACGTTCGCCAGATTGCACGGCTTGCAACGCAACCTTGGGTTGCACGCCCCGGCATGTTTCATAATAGCTGAATGACCCAGGGTAATCAAGCACCATCGTCCGACAACAGTTCTGT
Organism: Lasioglossum baleicum; assembly: GCF_051020765.1. NCBI lineage: Eukaryota > Metazoa > Arthropoda > Insecta > Hymenoptera > Halictidae > Lasioglossum > Lasioglossum baleicum. Next base: position 20,670,907 of record NC_134932.1, read on the forward strand.
TTAGTCTCACGCACTCCTATTCAAGACCTCACGTAGGCCAAGACCCTACCATAAATCCTTCCAAGCATATAAAGGTCGCCTCAGCATCAGCCCTTGACTTGGAACTTGGAACACGTTGACGCTAACACACATTTTTAGGACAAATGGGTTTTCAGTTTCCCATATGCTACATCATGTAAAAACATCATCCACTGGTGTGCGAAAAATATGTGATTCCTCTAGAATAGAACTGTAATCATACGCGTTTCGTTTATGCTCGTTGTGTCTATTTACGTTTAATAGCATAATTGCTATCATGCATTTAGCAATGTAAACGAACGCGAAGATTACAAAACGTAGACGGTGTCACGTGCGAATGGTCTACGAAGTTGATTAAATGGAATCACGTTTCGGTTTGTTATCGCGAGTCGCTCGATAACATCGCGATCCGGATTGAATGGTGACAATATTTGTTGTTCGGTTACTCACCGTTCCGAGCGTTCAGCCGTCGCCGGACGCGTCTGCTTAATTTCAGAAATTCCATTGTCTTCAGGCTCGTGGTCATCTTCCTTGTTTGGTTCTCTCTTTCGTCTTGCACGAGATTCAATGAGCGATCGTAAGCGATCGATAGAACAGTCGTAGCTACAATCGCAACTCACAATGTACAACCTGCAGCATACAACCTGTCAAACAGAATCGAAACAGAAATAGATCAATTTTATTTGATCAATGATCGGGAAACGTGTAGTTTCGCACACTAGTTCGAAGTGTATCTAGACACCCCTTGTGTTCCATCGATCTAGGATCAATGAGGAAATATAGAAAAAGAAAACTGGAAGTCTGCTTACGAATACCGCGTTGTAGTTATAATTATAATGGTATAATATGATACAATTACCATTGTAATATAATTAAAAAAAATTAGATTAGATAATCGTGGTTGATCCAAATTTGTACAATCGATCTGCAATCAAATTAAATTTGGTATCGTTAAATTACTTTTTATCTCGCTGTTCATCCTAATCGTTTGCAATCGATTCAAAGTTACACGTGAAACACAATTCGTTCTCTTATTTCGAACTTGGTGAATTTTCCCCAATAAAAGGACGATAACAAACGAGGACTTGACTACGTCAAAATGAACGTTCTGCAACTGTAATAGTGTTGAGGAAATAAACCTGCGTGAACTGGACTGCGGATGTTTATGCAAAATAAAAATGTTCTGCATTGATTGTGGGAAGCAGGAATAAAATAAAAATTGATTTCTTCCCTTATACATATAATGACATAGTTACGTTAAAAACAACATTACGATGTTCTTAAATTTTTCTAATCCTTTACCGTTTTATATTTCACCCAACCAATTTCTTCATAAATGCATGAATATTCGCAGTCTACCGGCCGGTGATTATTGCATAATTTTGAAAAATCTATGGTACATGGCTAAATACTTTTCAATGGAACCTTCAATAGCAACAGTAATTTTCATTGTGAACCAACAGGTCACCCTTAATAACGTCATCTAATAGTTTCATTTAAGATCAGAGGGTTGCCAGAAATGTTTTATCCAAATACATATAGTGAAAACTGCAATTATGTATACAGTCGGTGTACAAAGTATTCGTACACATTAAAAAACCGAATTACTTTTTCGAAATTGGACCCAACAGCTTAACTTTCTTTTCAGACGTTACAAGAATTAGTTTACTAGCTAATGTGTAAATAATTTTATTTTTAGATTGTTATTGGTCGCAATTGCGAAGGAAATAGTAAAGGTTACGAATTTTAAATTTTTTATCTGTACCCCTGTAATGAAAATTTAGAAGGCGCCTTTGGTAGGTCTAACAATAAGTAAGTTATATACTTGTACAAAGTTTCATCGAAATCGATCAAGGAAGTTACGAAATATAATTGAATGAAAATAGTAAAAATCGTAAGAATCTGCGATTTAAATAAATCGCAAACCGTAAATTCAAAGATTTTTACATCTTACCCATAGCTTTTTTATCCATCAACCAATTTCAATGAAACTGTGTACATATATATATATACATATAACTTACTTAGATTTACAAAATACATATTTTAAATTTTCATTACGGGCACAGATAAAAAATTAAAAAATCGTGGTCTTTACTGTTTCCTTCGTAATTGCGACCAATAACAATTACAAAAATAATTATTTACACATTAGCTAGTAAACTAACTCTTCTAACGTCTTAAAAAAAACTCAAGCTGCCGAGTCCAATTTTGAAATATTTATTCGTTTTTAAAAGGTGTCCGAATACTTTGTACGCCGACTGTATACCTATATGAGATAGGCTCAAAATATAGGAGATCAAGTAAAAGAGGTAGACAGCACATTTTAAACTTGTTTATTCAAACAAAGAGATTTTTGAAAATTATATGCTATTCAAATATGATATAGGAGATCAAGTTCAAATATAGAAAGCTCGTATCAAATATAGAAGATCTGGCAACCCTATTTAAGATTGCAGTGCAAAAGAAAATTCCTATGGTTTCTTTTAATACAGCACAATTACTGAAAATCCTATTAATTAATAGGCTTCCGGAAGGTAAAGTGTTAATTACCCCAAGATAAAAACATAGATTCGCTCAAATATCCGCGATCGGATTCGGCTAAGGCTATAGTATGCAGTTATGCAGGCACACAGGAACTCACCCAATTTACATAGTGCACCGGGCACGGGAGAATATTCGTATCCGGTCTCTCTCAGGTGTCTGATGCAACTCTCACTCTGATATCACGCGGCGCCTAGCTGCAGCCACTGTTTCGCTCCGGATCCTGTACACCGATTAGTAGGCAACGTTTTTTCGGGCGAGGCTTATATACCGACGCCTCGCATCGCGTCGTCTCGAACTGAAATGCGACTGACAAATTACCGTTCATTAAAGACACACGGAAAACTACCTATTCGGCGCCGGCCAATCACAATCCAAACACAATTGTGTCACCCCCTTATCTGATACTGAGTCTTTTCGCCGAGTACAGGGTATCGGGTACGGTATAGTATATGTACTAGAGTACAGAGGACATAGGACCTCGAACGATCGACGCGACGCGCGACGCCCGCGGTGCTCGATGACCAGGTAGGAGACAGGACAGGTGACTGTCCTGGATACCTATCTTCTTACATACATTGAACAATTTCCGTCAGTTTCTTAATTAAAAAAAAAAACTATTACTTACATTTTTGCGACTCCTAAGAAACGTGAACGAATAAATCCCCTCAATTCTATAATTTCCATTCTGTCTGTCCTTTTCCAGTGTAATCGAGCAGGAACGTTTCTAGATTCGAAAACGATAAGATCGATGTAATCCGTTACTACAAATTTTCTACATGAAAATTGAGATGTTCCTACAGAATAATGTAGTGTCTGTTTTACATTCGTTTGTGTTTATTTAGAATGGCGAAATCGATCGGTCTCGTACCAATACGTGCAACTGATCACGTCGCGTCGGTTCTACGCTCCAAAACGCGTGGTCCACAAAACGATGCGTATACAATTCAATGACTCTTACTACGCGTTCCACGCAGCACGTAGCATAAATGCTAATGAAGCAAATCAAAATAGAATATTAACTCTGGCGCATCCGTTTGACAGATTGTTTAAAATATTCGTTAAGATATACCGTAAATTATGCTATTGCGATTATGTTTAAACCGATCGTTCTCGAACAATTACCCATCTCTGTTGTTCAGGTTTGATATTATTTCCCAAATCTATCGAAATTCGCGGTATGATGCAATCGAGTGGCAAAATGCAGTTTATCGATTCACCGCTCCACACGGTTGTCGTGGAACGATTCATTTTCTAGCGAATACTAAAAATGCAGTTAGCCGAACCGAATAAAGTTAATAATATAATGTCATAAAGACTGCAATTGTTGTAAATATTACGAGTGTCGAATTACCCGGGATGTGAAATTACCGGTGCAGTTCGTTAGAGAACGAGTAGCTCGGTTCCATCAGAGATGGCGCTAGTAATACTGTTGCGAGGAATTGAGTAATTGAACCAGCAGGTAGGTATTTACCGTATCATTGAAACATGATTGAAACAATAAAAATATCTAAAACAATATTATACATGTAATATTACAATAATATAAACAAAAATATAAAAATATATAAACTTATATATACATATACACTACCCTGTTCAAAAAGTTCCAAGACAAGTCAAATCATGCCCAAGTAGCCACAAGTACCACGTACGTCCCTAAAACGTACGCAGAATGGACGTACGACGTTTGGACGTGAACCGTACGTGGCTACTTGGGTGCACACGTATTATTCATTTATTTCTCAATTTCTATTTTGTCACCTTCAAAATAATCCTCATTGCTAACAACCTAACAATACATTTTTTTCTAACGTTTTCTCCACTCTTCAAAACATCCGAAAAAATCTGTGATGGCATTTTTCTTTTATCTCCTCGTATCAATCGATTGAAATCGTCGACCCGGCCCGTATGCCGTATATGGAACAATTGCGAAAAGAGAAAAAAGTTGCAGGGAGCTTGATCGGACGAATACGATTGTCATAGAACGGTTAATTTCGTTTTTCACAGAGAAAATGCAGATCGAAGCTCAATGAATTTCAACATTATGAAAATCGCCGCTCGTTCGAACCTCAATTGACAATATCAACTGCTGTTTATAAACTATTCGACTGATCTGAAGTTGGCAACGCAAATATGTTCTAGACAGGTGTAGTGACTACATAGAATAAAAATAAGAGATGTACAGGGTGTATAAAAAGTAATGGTCATCCGTCCTAGGGGTGAATCTACAATATTCTACAATCTACACCTCATCTGTGCGTGCCTTGAGCAAACGAAATTTAAAGGGACATTCGTCGCTAGACCCGTACCAAGCTCCAGGCACGCAGTGGCACGCACACGATCATATTCTGTCTCATCGACACGGACATGTGGACTGTAGTAGTAGGCTTTTGTCTATACGTATAATTCCACACAATCAAATTTTGCAAAAACTTTAACAGCTAATATATCAATAACTATTTGTTTGCAACATATAGCTCCTTTCAAACATTTTCTCTTTTCGATGAGTAGAAGGCGTTGATGTAAAAAAAAACTTTAACAACAATTTTTTTTGTTATAAACAATTTTGCGGCACGTTTCTCTTACAAATGTCCACCGATCCAGAGGTGTAGATTCACCCCTAGGACAGATGACCATTACTTTTTATACACCCTGTACATAGCATCGCACGGTTTCTTGTAAACGAGAGTGTCTGGAACTTTTTGAGCAGATGAGTAGTATACTCCAAACTATTTTTAAGATATTTACATTACAAAAGATTATACAACGCTGTACTGTCATCTTAACGTTTACATACTATAATAGCAAGTACAAAGAAGATTCGCATTAACCCCGACGGCACACCGGCTCGGTTTCAGCCTGGCCCCTGTGCACAAAAGGGCGCGTTTTCCGCCTGCCGAGGGCTCGAGCCCAGGGCCTGCCGGCCGGGCTAGGATTCAGCCGATTTGCAAGATTGCAAGGGTGCGGGATTCGCGTTCTCATTGCGTGATAATACAAACACGGGTTTTTTCAGTAGTCAAAAACGCCAAATAAAGGTCAATCTAGGCAGCAATCGCCCTCAAAGGTCTTATTTATTAACTTATTATACTTTTGTCGGTAACAAGGGAGACTGCTACGCATTTGCAAAGTACTGCCACATTGATGCGACCCGCCCTGTGTCGCGCATGCGCGAGAAAAGTTGGGCCCAATCGAAGCACTGATTGGCCACATTAGTGTGATACCGTGCTGCCCTCTCAAAAACAGGCTGAATCCCAGCCCGGCCGTCAGGCTCTGGGCTCGAGCCCCCGGCAGGTGAAAATCGCGCCCTTTTGTGCACAGGGGCCAGGCTAAATCGTCCTGATTTGGTCTCAACGCTGAGCCAAGCATTGCGTTAGCCCGTAACGTGTCGGGCTGGGGCTCGGCTAGCTGGGTCCGACGGTGGGCTCGGGCAGACTGTGCTGTCGGGGAACATATGTCTATATCTCTGAATGCATATGCTAAAAAATATATATACATTTACGCGAGAATAAAATTTTGATTTCCTTGAAAACTCCGGAAAGATGACCTTGAGAAAAAAATGAAAGCAAAGCATTCACCTTATTGTGATACCATTTACATTGCATTAAAAACCTTTGTTATGTCATCACAAATACAGAAGATATATATATATATTTATATATGTGACTATACATATATTTAGGTGGACCACCCTCTATAATATGTATAACTCTAAAAAAATAGTTAGAACTTTCGGAACGTGAAGCGCATATGCATGCATATATGCGATAAACTTAATCATTAATCATACTATATAGGTAAACGTATTATATATATATCATAAATGATTATCTCTTTTATCGCGTCAAAAACGCTTCACGTTCCGAAAGTTTCAACAATTTGTTTTGAGCTCTGATCGAACGTAACCGTATAAATAAAACATAAAATTAATATGTCCCACATTCCTCGACAATATTCTATGACTAGCCGAGCGAGAAATGTAGCTATATTGCTTGAACTTTGGAACGTACTGTGAAAATAAGCGTGGTAATAATGAAACTGCTTGTATATGAACATAATATAATATTGTAAATATAAGAACATTATGAAAGACACAAAAAATACTGTTCATTTAGAACGGTTCTTCATGGGGCCAGTAAGAAACGAGTTATATTTTTGATAATATGCTTTTGATTGACTCTTTTTATGATTTACACGTAAATTGCCTATATACCCATAATTTTCTAAGTGCACTTTCAACATGCCGTTACTTCGAACTTACTGAACATAGGTCGCTGAACTAGAGAACCATCGTAATGTGTATATAATTTCTCTCGGCAAAGAATTATCGCAAATCGCATACATTCGATTCACAATGTATTTTATCGCATAGCGGACGTTACATCGTGCAATGAAATGATAATTAATTCAATTACCGCCGATCTTGAATATTCAAAATATTCGCGCTTCCCGTTGCTTCAAATGGAGTCGCCGTCGACTACATTTTCTTATAGGTTCTCATATGATCGAGAAAGAACTTATTTATTTGGTACCGCAAAAAATGCAAGAAGAATATAAGAAAAAACGGCGAGAAACCTCGCCTGCAAGTATGATTTTAGTTATTTTCATTTATGTTTTCGTTTTGTAAGTCTATTTATTCGTACGGTACGAAACGTTTCACTTTTCGTCGCGAGTACGCGTGCACTTGGATTCCACTCTTGATGTGCGAGGGGTAACATGAGGTAAGGGGAACGGCCCTGGGTCCGCCTACGGGCTACGGTATTATTGGGGTTTCTCTTTCCCGCTTGCAATATTGCGATCACTTGCTCCAACCGTGTTGTCAGTCTAGATTCTAGATCTAGATTTTCTCGAAAGCGAATCGAGCTTGGGACATATAGCATACTTATGTATCGTGCAAGAAATATTTACCATTTTGACGCGAAACAAATCAAACAGAAATATATTCGATACACATCTGAACCAAACAAACATATCAATTGACCGAGTGACTTATCGCTGGGCAGCGAATTTTATGTATTTATGAAAAGTAAACAGTGAATAAAGTACGAGAAAAACAGTGAAAATATCAGAACAGTCAATGCCAGTATGTATACAAATATCGTACGTCTTACAGACGTTAGAAACGTATATATGTATAGCTACAACGAAACACATTGTTAATTATTATATTCCAAACTGATTTTCTTGTTTTATTATTTATGGATATATTTGTGGTTGTAAGGAAAAACAACAATGTCACAATTTCAAGAAATTCGCGAGTTTCAGAGTATAGGATTTATATATATATACATATATATAATACGTATTTACCAGAAAAAATGTCATGAAAACAAATCCGAACGGCTCAAAGGCTCAAGTAATCAAAACTTTAAACGACAATATCTCGAAAATGAAAGTATGCGACATGACATGAGGCGTTCTTCCTTACAACAACAGATACATATTCGCAATTTGTTACTGTCGAGCAATGTTTGGCCCACTAAAGGTTTATTAAATTGTGTGCCGCCTTGGAATTTATTTATTTCTTTCATTTTTCCATTTTTTCCAAGGGGAAGAAAACTCTTTTGGGTTTCTTCAGACTGGACCTTCGTTTTTTAGATATTTTGATTTATTTAAATTTGTTGACGTATCTATATATGTATATAGTAGCCTACATCATAGCACATACGTGCTAGATATCTCTGTAGGTTCGGCGGTAATACAGAATACAGACGATCCGGGTTCAAGTCCGACGTGGATAATTAAGTTTTTCCTTTTTTTCCCAATTTTTGAAAATCAGAATAATATGTTAGCAGGCCCAGTTGGCCATTCATATTGTATACATATAGTGACGTTGACCGTTGGCCATGATCGTTGGCCCACCAGAATAAAAAGGCTACATTTCTGCCGGTTGGCCAACCAATATTGCAACAAAGGCCCAACAAAATGCCAACCATAAATGCTACATAAATGTTACTAGAATTCATGCTCCTCATAATTGGCGAAGACAATTCTTAAAAAGGACCACAGTCTACTCTTTCCAGAACCATCGACGCGACTCGTGTAATTAATCGCGATGAGTTGCTACGCTTTTAATCCATCGTTAATCACTGAGGTGCGAGAGGTTTAAGGTCATTTGACAGTCAACAGACTCGTTTTGTGAATAAGTATACCGAATCGTGGATCGTGCGATTTATGCGTTGTACATATATCCAAGCATCGCGCATTGGTGAGATTGCGAATATGTACACAAGTACAAATACAATTATATACGATTGGCGCGGTCGCGGCGATATTTCAGAGTCAGTCGGTGTCGAGCGGTCGACGAGTTCGCACTTCGCACCAGTTTGCAGTGCGTCGATGAATGATACAGGGACAGGAGAAAGAGAGTGAGACAAAGTGACTGATCGCCGATTGAGAAATCGAAGTGTAACTTCAACGTCGTAAATAAGAACACTTTTATCTAATCCGATTTTGACCGTTGTCCGTTGATAAACGCAAACAACATTGATCGGCCAGCTGGGTTCACATTGCGTAATATAAAATTAACGTGATCATCGGATGGAGACTTGCAAAATGAGATCGACGATGCGAAAACTGATATCATACAATCGGATCAACAGCCGGTAATCGGGAAACTGTCATCGAAGGATTTTCCTTTGGTGCGCCGCTCGACGAACTGTTTCACGTTCTGCTATTCGATAGAAAGTGTGAAAGTCATTCGTCGTTGGTTGTTTAGCGAATAATGCCCGCTCAACACAGCAAGTTCTTTTTGAACGCGTCATGCAGAGACTACTGTCACCCTTGGACCGACTCGTGTGTCAGCACGACGGCCGGCCTCGGTTTGCACGCGCTTCAAGAAAGCCTCAAGATATACTCTACTGTTTATTTAGTACGTTTTCCAACGCTTTCCTCTATTTCTTTAAGCCATTACGTTTTCTCTTCCTATTCCCGTGACCCGTCTGGAAAGTCCCGTGCAAAACACATGCACTTTCCCGTGCGTTTGTTTTGTCATCGATATCATCGCATCTCATTAATATTCATTAACACTGAAACCAAATATGCATCAGACTTTTTTTCGTTGTAGATAGCGCGTTCTGTTTATCAAATGTTCTTATTTCATATTTGATTTATTCTTTCTTTCTAGGTTACGCTATTATTGAAAGGGAAACTTCCGACTAAGAAAGATGTCAGAAAAACATTTGCCGGTATTCTACAATCCACAGCATTTCTTTCGTGGAGCGCCTTTTCTTATTCTATGTTCATTTGCTTCCTGAGGTACTAAAGAATTATATGTTCTGTATAAACACCGGATGTTTATGTAATAGGTTGAAAATAATATACATAGATAACAGTATTTTTAAATTCTTCTAATGTGTGCACTGTTTCAAAGTACACTTACTCAGTTTTGTCATAAATACATAAAGAATCATTGGATAATATTTTAACAAATCTTCTGCATTTCAGAAAACTGCTTGGGGATTTTAATTTTCTGACAGTATCCTTTCTGCCATCCTTTCTATCCAGTTTGACAGCTATTTTTGTAGAAAGACCATCTCGACGTACTTTGCTATGTTTATACGTGTCTAACATTGTAAGTAAACTGGATTTAATATTATAATGTAATGTGCAGGGCCTCTTGGCAGTTCATATAGTTAACACGGTCATGTATAAAAGAATTCCTATTCTGTATTGTGACAACTATAAAAAATACAGTCGGTAGTTGGACTGAATTAAAAAATTACATTGCGCATTTATTCTTTTTAGGCTACAGAAACCTTGTTCAGGATGGGTCAAGCCAGGGGATATTATTCTCCTATTCCAAGAGGAGATACATATATTTTTTCAATCAGCGTGGCGTTGTTACTTTATTATTTCCGTTCTAAACAGAATGAACAGGATTCTGTGTACAAAATATTTAGGTATTTACTGCAATTTTTTACTGCTCTCATAATTTTGTAATAGTTTAAAAATCATTTAAAATCTTTGTCAGAATTATTATTGGAAAATACGAAGGTATTGATTGCATTAAAAAAAACACCTTACAATCTTCCACATTAGAATGTTCTATCGATGAATGTAATGAGAAAGGTTCTAAGAGAAAGTATAATACAACTAAAAGATCTCTCGATAAGAATATATTTCTAAAATCGTTCGCAGTATACAAGAAGATTATCAAAAGTTTGAAAAATCTAGGGAAACACGTGTCTTGTCCGCATCCTCATAGTTGCCTTCACTACACGTTAACGGTATGTATTATACATACTACGTAAGTACATATACGTAAAACGCGACATTAATTGTACTTGAAAATTGTTGAAAATATTAACAGTGATTATTTTCATTCACAGGGTGGTGTGAAATGCTTTAGTTATGGTCTTTGTGTTCAGTTAGGGCTCAATTTGGTCTTCCAATATCACAAGTTACTTACAAAACCACAGTCGATCAAATCTATAATGTTTAAAAGAAGCAACTTGAACTTGGCTGTGTTCTTAGCAGGTTTTTCAGGACTTTACAAGGTACACAAATATTTCTTATAGGGTAACGGATAAAGGTACCAGTTACCGGATATTTAGTGACAACATGGAAGTTTTTTATTAATTTTGAAGGCATTCTGTAATTTATTTTGCATTATTTGTGATAAACAAATGATTATTAATCTTTTCTCAGAATCGTCAAATTTTTTATTTGTTAAAAGGCTAAAGAAATATTAACGAAGTTTTGGTCCTATATATTCACCAGACACATAATTTAAAATCATTATTCTATTGTCCTCTGGAGTATCACAGTTTCTTAGCATTTGCTATAATCGGAAACGAAAAATAGCGTTGGTTCGAGGAATAAGGTTTTTAACTAATATTTTCTATATCTTAAACAAAAATATTGTAATACTTTTGATTTATATGCAAAGAGGAAGCATCAGTTTTATTTTGAAAAATAAACCAATCCTATTTCTATTAAATTCTAAAAAGTTTGTTTTGTATTTCTGAAAACCGGGTGGGGCACGGTAACTGGTACCTTTACCCTATGTGTGTAATGTTTAATAAATAAAACCGCTATTAATATGCTAGCCATTTTATTTAACAAAATATATGAAAAACACTATCTTTTTCGTAAGGCACTCCATTTCAGTAAATTACGCTTGAATTTTCACCGAGTACACGCGCACTAAGCCCGGTGCTAGTGTACCGCAAATGCACTTGAGTGCACTGTAGTTTCGGAGGGGAATGACCGTCGACTTGCCGTGCCGTCTATATGGTGATGGTGGTGGTAATAAGTTCCCCTTACTTCCAACCGTATTCCTTCTAAACTATACGGGGTGAGTCAATAAGAACTATTATCGAAAATTACTTATTACCTATAGATTTTATTTTATTTTAAATCTCAAAAAGACTTTTCCGCAAGTACCGATAAAATAGTACAAATTCTTTGAAATAATAGATCTTATTGACTCACTCCTGTATACTATGCTGTAACAATAAATTTAAAACTGGATTTAATGTTCTTGTTTTTCTGAATTCTTCTTCTAGTTTTTACGATAAACAATTAAGTTAGTTTTTTTTTCATAATAATGTCACATGCTTTGAAATATGTATGCCTACAACTCATTGGTAAACAATGAATTCAATATTAATGAAGTTTTCATTTCAGCTAATGTCTTGTTCATTGAGGAGACTTTTCCAGAAAGATTCCTCCTACTATGCATTTCCAGCTGGATTTATAAGTGGCCTAACATTTATGTCTTATGGTGGTAATACTATAGCATTATACTTTATGTGGAAAACACTACAGGTACTTGTGTTAGATAAACAAATGCCGTTCCTTAGAGCATTTATTGTTTTACTTTATATAACGTTGATTTTATTTTAGTTACTCTGGAATGATCTCGTGGAAAAAAAAATAGTACCTGAGGTGAAGTGGTTTGTGATTCCCCTGTACTGTTTTAGTACAGCAGTACTCTTCCATGTAGCGATCGTTGAACCACAAAATTTACGTCCGTCTTATTGGAAATTCTTATGTCAAATATCTGGGGATAGGTAATGAATATTATGAACGTATGGTAGCACACGCACTTTATGTGTATAACATATTTAATTTTCTGTCTTCTTTTTTATTTTTTAGAATAGCAAACATGTCTCGAATACCAATCGATCGATTTGGTTTAGAAACTAGTAAACATCTCGAAAGGGTGCTTACAAAAGCCAATATCAACACTAAAAGAAATTATATATTTTAATTTTATGTTACGAAACAAGAGAGAGACCTATTCAAATTTTATTTTGACTATGTGTACAATATCGAACATGTACATGGAAAACCCAAAGGGACCTTCGTATTTAGTGAGTTACAACTTATACGAATCTAACTGGTTGATATTGCAAGTCTACTTATTATATGCCAAATGATTATTTTATACTACGAGGGTACTATAGATATTAACACTTCATACTTCGTGATAAGAAAGAATTCTTGTTTTGCAGTACATCTACTAGGTGCGCAACTAAGTTTCCGGGTTTTTTTCGATCAATTAAAAACAGAAAATTTCAAAAGAAATACAAAAAATTAATTATAATTCAAAATATCGTCCCTCGCTAGCTACACAGTTTTGCCATCTCTCTGGCAATAGAAGAATACCGCGACGATAAAACGACGCATCTTTGGACCGAAACCGTTCATCCAACCAATTTTGCACTTCTTCGAAATTTGCCGAGTGTGGCCCAGTCAAGCCATGCGCCATCGACCGGAACAAGTGATAATCGAAAGGTGCCAGGTCTGGCGAATACAGCGGGTGCGGTAGCAGATCCCATTTCAGCGTTGTGATGATCCTTTACCAGCTCATTGTAACGCCAATTTTAAAGATACCATCTTGTTCAAGGGCTCATTTTAAAGGGGAAACTTCAAGGAATATAACCATATTTTTTTCAAAATTTAAATCACTCCGCTCCATCATCGAAAAAAACGCAAAAGAAGAATTTGTTTAAATTTTTCGACATTATAAAGTTGATTGTCGAGGTTGAAAAAATTATTTTGTAATAGCCCAATCCTTTCCGAATAAAACAAAAAAAAATTTAGCTCAATCGGACAAACCGTTCTTGAGATAAAAATTCGTAAGTGAGGCCCGTTTTCGCCGAAATGGGCAAAAATTGAAAACTTTGAAGGCCTGCCATTTCTAAAAAAATTCGAAACCGGCAAAATGATGACTTAAACCCCCCCCCCCCCCTAATTTCGCATGGACTACAACATATTTCAGTTAGAACAAAATCGGCGATGGTGCCTGCAAAAAGTAATCGATTCGGCATGGAATGACCCAAGTAGATCTTGTGTTTGCGTATCATCTTCATCCACTAACGCTTGCAGATCGCAGTCCTCAATTGTTTTTGGTCTTACGGAGCGCTCCTTGTCTTTAATGTCGAAATCGCCACTTCTAAAGCATTTAAACCAATCTTCAAAGGTAGTTTTCGATGGTGCATGGTCGCCGTAGGCTTCCTCGAGCAAACGACGTGCTTCAGCTGCATTGCGTTTTAGGTGAAAATAGAAAAGCAAACATTCCCGCAAATGCTGTTTATTTGGCACAAAATTCGACATCTTTGTTGTTATAAAAAATACTTTTGCGTAGCGATATTTTTTAATATTAAGATTGGTTATTGTTCACAGATGTTTACACTATAAAAACAATACAACTTCACACATGTATGTCGACTACATGCGTCGTAAGCGCCACTCATATGTGAAACCCGGAAACTTACTTGCGCACCTAATATGTGTGAATATATGTATATTTTGTAAGAACTTGATTTGTGATTTCTGTACATTTGTATAATATACACAATATGGAAACGTATTTTAAAAGTGTGGGTACTAACGGAATACAAATTTCATGTAATGTAGTATAAAATTCTATTGCATTGTAGATATTTGTGAACTAGACGTACATAATGTTGAGAAGCGTATGTTTAGTAAGTTCCATGCTAAATTTCATGCGCAGTTACTGAAACTTTGATACTAGAAATTTTTATAGGATTATATAATTTATTACATTATAAAAATAAATTGTTGAATTATTCTTCCTGTTTTTATAATTCCAACAAATAGTACCAACTGGAAATATGATATTTAAAATGGGACAAAGCGTGTTGTACATATTAGGTTGAAACGAAAGTTCGTAACGTTTGTAAATTAAAATTGAAAGCTAAAATTCAGATATTTATTCAATAACATATTTTTTTGCCATTTTTGAGGTAACTTCTCGCGTTACTGAATAAACATATGGATAACTATCTTAATTTTATCTTCGATTCTTAATTTGAAAACGCTACGAACTTTCTTTGCAACCCAATATTATTTTTGTTTCCTAGCCGTTTCCAGCGCTCTATTAACTATAATATCTGCACTCCTTTGTTCACGTTTCCGTTTTTGACGTTTCCTTTTTCTTAAAACGTTGTCCCAGTTAATCTGACTTTGCATTTTTAGATCTTTGCTATCTAGAACGCCGGGAGTAATTTCGGACTCCAACGTTGAAATGTATCGGTGTGCAACAGTCTTCAATGGTTTTAGGATTTCCATGGAATCGATTTGCCATGGGAGTAAGCCAATCGGACATTCCGCCCATTCACAATTATCTAAACAAAATTTTTTAATCGTTATCGTATTCGTTGACTCGGTTATTTAACAAAAAGACATTATACACCTACCAAGCACTAATTTCCATTCAGTGTTTCGCACTCTTTGATCTGTTAAACAATGGGACACTCCATTTTCAGTTTTATTTTCTTCGATCACGTTTGGTACACAATGATTATCTAAATTCTGAACATCTTCCACGGTGAAAGTTTCATAATACTTGTTGGAACTTTCATTGTCGATTGTTTGTTTACCAGCATAAATTTCTACTAAATTCAGTAACAACTGTTTCTTCGTAGTATCTATCTTTGGATTTACTAGTTCCAAAATAGGCACCATGAAATTAATCGAGAATTCATTCGCATTTAACAAAATTTGCGAAACAACGTTTATGTCAGTGAAAATTGGCAACACCACATCAGATAGATTGAACCATAAAACATGTTTCAGGTGTGGATGAACACTTTCCGTTTCTTCTTTCACTTTCATTTGAAAAGCTTTCGGTGGTAACCTTTTTTCAGACAATTCGAGCTCGTACTCTAAAGTCCGCGATATACAATGAGCAATATCTAGTTTCACAAAACTGTAGGCTACAGAACTTATCCACAAAGAGGCTAATAATCTTTTAGGTTTATCTATTTCTTGGTTGTTCGCTAATTGAAGTAATTTCATGATCAAAGTTTCCAGCATTCTATTCTCGTATAACAGAAATATAATATCTCTCCAGAATTCCATCATATCCAATGGCAAGGTATTATTTTTTAATTCATTTTTGGTACTTTCTTGTGCAAAGATAGATAGAACATCTTTATTTGGTAAGAAAGCTTCTGATTGGAAGAGTTCATCGCAAACTATATCCTTGTTAGAAGGCACAGATTTTCTAGCAAGGTACCTAGAAATTTCAGATAGAAGAACCGCTCTAGCAGTCTGTAATGTATATTTTTTATCTTTCCTTATATCGTTGGTAGCTACTCTTGCATAGGTATCGTTATGATTTTCTGCATTTCCATTATTTTGTTCGGACAGAAAGATGGCATAGGAATACAGATCTTGTAACGTTTCCCTAGTAGTAGAATTGATTTGTTAATAGTCATAGAAATGTTATAAATTCTTTATGAGCATGCGCTATACATACATCAATTCCAAATCTGGAATATCTTCTACTAAATGGTATCCGGCATGAATGTATAAACTAACTGCAGTCCAAAGTTCAATCAAATCACTAAATTCTTGGATCTCCTCAGTTTCTTGAACTTCTTTTACAGTCTCGTCTGTGACAATGCATTCTTCCAATCCTTTGGCTTCAGCTGCCCAATATTCTTCCTTCAAATATAATGTCGATCTAATAGTACAATTCTATACATTTGAAAGAATATAGAAAATATGGAAAGATAGACTTACATGTAGCCATGTTAATAATATATTTATAGCTATTCTCAATACACCAATGGATGGCAACTCGTGTCCATGAGCAGTATCGTGTCTCAAGTTTACAATCCATTCTGGGATATTGAGCTGTTTCGCAATCTGAAACAAGGATGTTTGCTTCGTATGCCCTATGTTAGAGATATGATTTAAGAATCTCATTATAGTGGTTGAATACATCAAACACAAGTCATTTTCATAACTGATCGCCAATTCTCCATTATGTATCTTGGGAGTCCATTCAAAATCTCTGAGACAGACTTGCATAATGGAGAGGGTGCAATCCACACCTACTGGCAATTTTGGCACCCTGAAAACCATTTTGCTAATATTGTTGGTGCTTGAAAATATTTTAATGAACAGACAGCGGATTTTATGCATTAATGACAAATATGAGTAAGTATAATTTAATATAATAAACACATTAGAAGAATTTAAACATATTGTTATATAATTTTCAATGTAATGAACATGTTAGGAGAGAACATAATTTTCTATTTCACTCAAGCTTGGTGTAATTCAGGTAGACAATTTTTATTTTGCATAAAGATCCGCTGTCTATTAACAGTAGGTTTACGGGACCTGTCAAAATGACGGGTTCTAATATGCTTAATTTGCGAGTATTAAGATTGTAAAGATGCTTCCCTGAGGAATTATTTACCAAATTTATTTCTTGGGGTATATACTATTGGAAAAATGGCCAAAAATTTGGATAGACACATTCTTGTTATGTTTATAAAATAATGTGGAATAGTTATTTCTAGACTTTCGTAAACCTAGTGTTAATGAAACACGTCTGCTATTGTGTTACCTTGCTTTCCATGCAAGTAGAGTTTCGTATGCCTTGGTCTGCTCAGTCTTTTCATTTGAGTATACTTGCTGGTACACTTGGTGCCATTCAGTTCTAAAAATATCAAGATAACGTAAAGTAAAATTTTGAAAGCATCAAAATCATACCCATACTCATAGAAGCACTTTAATTTGTTTATTTATATTGATCGAACGCGTATCTATTGAATATTTAATCGCAACATTTCGGCTATAATTAACAACAACAATTAAGATGACAATACCCTTATTAGGGTATTATTAATGTATTAGGGCTTATTAATGTATTCATTAATTAAAGTGCCAATACCCTGCATGCCTAGAGTGACATGAGGTTTCTTTAGGATATTTTTATTATTTACGTGCACTTACAACGAAAACCATGGAACTTGTTTCACACCTTCCTGCTTTATGGAAAGCGCCATAGCAAACCACGTGCAATCACACTGGCACTGAATCGGCTACAGATGTTGTGAATGTTGTGATTGTTGTGCAAGTTGTGTTGATCAGTTTAATGTATGTAGATACACTGCACACGTGCGTGTGGCTGCGTTACGGAAGCCACAGACTTGACACTGTAATCACTGTATTTGAAGTGAAAAGAGAGCAGGTTGGAGCAGGTTATTAAACATTTTTGGTAACATGGCGAAACAGATACGAATGGTGTTGATAGACCTTAGTGGAACGCTGCATGTTGATAGCACAGTGATTCCTGGCGCTGTGGAAGCTTTATCCAGGTGGTTCTTCTTTATGTATTTTACGAAAATATATTACATCCTCTATTTACATGTAAATATGTGTGAGAGCGAATATGGCGTTGCTTTCATTGCGCCGCGCCGCGCCGATTCCATTTATTGGCGCCATATATTTACGTATTTGTAAATTTGTAATCGTACAGTTACAGTAAGGTGCAGTAAGGAGCCATAAGGAGCATAACTGTTTCCACACACTTTAAATCAGAATAACTTCTTTATGAATGGACCAAACGATTTCAATTTCTCTGTAAGGCTAGAAGAATTAGTTTAGTAAATGACGTTTATAAATAAGTTGAAAAAATGCATTTGGTCGGGGAATTATGATAAACAATAGTCAAAATTGATTCTTGTTTACATCTTTTTTAACTGGGCCAATAACGAAAATTTAAAAGTTGTGTTTTATAAACTCGTATAAATTATATACGTTCTCAAAATTTCATTGAAATAAAAGGCCGAAAATAATGAAAATTTGCAATTTTTACCGCACTTTTGATCGTTTAGAATTCGTAAACCAATTAACTAATTTCAATGAAATTTTGAGAACGTATATAATTCATACTAGTTTACAAAACACATCTTTTAAATTTTCATTATTGGCCCAGCGAAAAAAATTGTAACAATCAATTATAATATTGTTTATCACAATTCCCCCCGATCAAATGCATTTTTTCAACTTATTTATTAGACGGTTGTTTGGTCCATTTATAAAAAAGAATGTGTGAAATACTTATTGTATTAAGATAGTATGTGTATATAATGATTGGATATTACTTGCCCGTATTCTAATGATAAAAGGTTTAAAAAAGATTACCAATTATTATAATAATTATATATCTATGAATTTTCAAAACAGGCTTCGAAGTGCTAATGTACCATTGAAATTCGTTACAAATACAACAAAAGAGTCCGGAAACTGTCTGCACAAACGACTAACCAGTCTTGGCTTTGATATTCGGAAAGAGGAGATCTTTAGCTCATTAGCCGCCGCAAGGAATTTAATCGTCGGGAGAAAATTGAATCCAATGTTGTTGATCGATCCAGCGGCGGACGAAGATTTCGAGGACTTAATAAAGAACGATCAGAAAGCTAATACGGTGGTAGTTGG
Organism: Lasioglossum baleicum; assembly: GCF_051020765.1. Lineage (NCBI taxonomy): Eukaryota > Metazoa > Arthropoda > Insecta > Hymenoptera > Halictidae > Lasioglossum > Lasioglossum baleicum. The sequence goes on from NC_134932.1 coordinate 20,690,182, forward strand.
ATTAGCACCGAACAAATTCCATTACGATGCATTAAACGAAGCTTTCAGGTATATATGCCCTGATCGTTTTCTACTACAGAATGTTTCACTAACTGTTTCGTTAAGGTAATATTATTAAAGTAATCTATAAGATTAGATTGTTGTTAGATGGTGCTTCACTCATAGCAATTCATAAAGGCCGATATTATAAACGACCGGATGGTTTAGCCCTGGGGCCGGGTGCATTTATTTCTGGTTTGGAATATTCCGCCAACGTGAAAGCGGAAGTTGTCGGCAAACCGACCGCAGAATTTTTTAAAGCAGCTCTGGCAGGTGTACCCCCGGAAGAAGCTATTATGATCGGCGATGTACGAATACACGGAATTTTTATTTGATATTTGTCGATTTCAAGATGTCACGGAAATTCAGAAAATTGTATCTTTCATTGTCGATTGTCTGTTTACCAGCATAAATTTCTATTAAATTCAGTGACAACTGTTCCTTCGTATGTATAGTATCTATCTATCTTTGGATTTACTAGTTCCAAAATAAACACCACGAACTTAATCGAGAATTCATTCTCATTTAACAAAATTTCCGAAACAACGTTTATATCAATTAAAATTGACAACACCACATTTTAGATAGATTGAACCATAGAACATGTTTCAGGTGTGTATCTGATTGAGGTTTTGTTTATTAATTTAGGACGTTAAAGATGATGTGGCCGGGGCGCAAGCTATTGGCATCAAAGGTCTTCTGGTGCAGACAGGAAAGTACAGAGAAGGGGATGAAAATACAATTACACCACCACCGACAAAAGTGTGCACTTCCTTTGTGGAAGCTGCGGAATATATTCTGGAAAAGAAGAATTAAGGATGTAAACAAGATCTATAAGAGTCGAATAGATGAATATTCTGTATTAAATTAAATGTTTTATTTAAATATTAATAATTCCACAATGGTGTACAGTGTACATGATCTGGAGTAGTTTCATGATACAGCAGTTTCAAAATAGAAAGGTAATTACAAAGAAATAATGATGGTATATATTATTTGTGATATGAAACATATGTAACATACCAACTCTTTTGTATTAAAATTACCGACAAAATACGTTTGGTATAACACACTCTTTTCTCGGATGCTGTAATGACAAGTAGATGAAAATAAAGGGTGTTTGAAATTTTCGATGGATATCGTCTCATCAGGTGATCAGATGTTAAAAAGTTATAGAAAATTTCGTCTACTGTGAGATGATAATATATAGTTTACAAATTATGGTTTACGTTTACGAATTCGAAATTATTCATATCGAATCCAGATCTTTCTAGATGAGAGACGATATTTTCTAAAATACTTATCTCCCTCTAAAAAACAGGGGAAAAAATAATCGTTGTAAATCTGAATTGCTACTAATACGTGGCCTTAGATAATATAAGTATATTATAACTACTATATTTAGTAAGTTATTATTAAGAGCGTGTTCGCAGAAACAGATTCTTCTTAGTCTTGCTTTAAAAGGAATTGGTGCACTGCAAGAATTTCCTTCAGTATAAAATTTGGCACCATTCTGCAATTATTTTTTTTTTCTTTATGCAAGGACCGACAATCTTTTTGCTTTGAAAACGTGTTCACTGTCAGTCACTAAAAAGATGCGAGAGGTGTATAATTAGTTTTGATTTCAAGTTGTATTCACATCTCAAAAGAGTAGTCGCAAGTGTCTTGTTTTTTTTTCTTCATTCTTTCCTTTAAACGTTATACATTAATACTTCCATTAGCGAACAATGCTATTTCTTTAGTGAGGAAGGCTCAGTTATAATTTTTATGAATACTGTATGAAATGCATGACTTTTATCTAAAACTAACATAACATTACCTATGTGTGAAACAACTAAACGATACCTAGAATAAAAATCTTCACGAGTCTCTTCTATCGAATTATGTAAAGTATTGTAAAGTAATAGACAGAAATTTGTTTTTGCAAATCCAATAGAATGACGTTACTTGTTTCCATGTAACCAAATAGAATGACTTTACTCAATTCCACAAATAGAAATCATAGGATAATTTCATGTTCAATCGTTAATATTTAAAAGAAAATTAATTCGCGTTGAGGATCGTGCGTTGCGTCTGGCATTTAAAAAAATAAAACATGATTAACATCTACGAATGAACATTATAAAATGTCCAATTAAAAATGTTGGACACTCTTCGCAAAATATTTTCTATGATTATGCATCGCAACGGTATAACTTACAATTGATATTATTTCAATAAGGACCGGTACGCATCAGCTCATTAATTGAAATGCCCTCTACAACTTATAATCTATGATCAGGCACATGTTGATTTCCTGTCGCGATAACGAGGGTCATTTGTCTTCTATTTTTTTGTTTGCTTTTTTTACGAAAATACATATTTCAGTTGAAATGAACTAATGAAATGTATAAAATATACATGTAATGCTTAATTTACAAACATAAAGATATGAATCAAACTTAACTATAAAATGTACAAGTTTCTTTTTGGTAGCCACATGTTCATGTAATCGACGTTGTTATTGGCTCGAGAGAAGAACTGAATCGGAGATTTATAACAAAAATCTGTAACTCTTTAACTGAAGAAGAACAATAAGCGGCAGTATAAACCATTTCTTTACATTATGGAACACCTATAACAAAGGCTGAGCAAAAGGTTAAACTTGCAGTACGCGGCATATCATAATGTAACAATGGAATAATCTCTAGATTTATTAAAAAATTTGCTTCTATGTCATTTCGATAACACAAAAATTATAACATTTAGGGCCGTATCAATAAAGAACAGTATATTCTTCTTCTTCTATATATTCTCTCTCTCTCTCTTTCTCTGTCACACACACACGCACGCACTCTCTCCCTCGTTCTCTTGTTTAAATAGAAAAGTTAAGCGTTTAACCCAATTTCGAAAAATTGGTGTAAAAGCTCTAGTTTTCAATACAAGTTTATTTATACAGCCCATCACCGTAATTAGGGAACATTACTTAAACTTGCATTCGTATATACAATTTGTGGGATTCTAGTAGAGTGAATATTATCAACTACCTACATACTCTTTCTCTTTCCTTTTTTTATCTGTATTAGAGATTGTCTTCTAAGGTCAAATTCTGTCAATGTAGTTTATATCTGTTTATCGGACAACTATATCATACTTATACTTTTCTTCTCTTATGAAACATCGTTATATATTTTGTAAATACAAATGTAATTAATGGAAGTTCCACTAAAGACAGAATTTGACCGTATCGTAACGAAGACAGGTATATATTGTTTCTTTCCTATGTTATTGACAGGAAATGTTGAACTGTTAATTTGGCTGTTCAAATGTAATTTGATTAATAGTAAATTGACATTTTCTTCTTCCCATAATAGTTTGCTTTTTCCTTCACCATAACAAGGCAGGCGTGTGGAGTGCTATTGACAAACATCTGTTTCATTTTGTTTGTTTGTTTTAATAAATACATAACGAATTTCTCTACCTTTTCGTTTTATTTTAATCGAAAAAATGAAATGTACCGTTGATTATAAAGTACGAGATACGTCTACGTGGTAGTAACACAGAAAATTTCTTCAGAAGCATTTGCGTGAATACGATGGCGTTTAGACGAAAAAAATGAAATAAAGAATTTCCTGGGCCATAATGTAGGTAGGATCTGTCCCGCGATTTTGTGCTTAACCTTTCTCGCCGGTACTTTTGAAATGGGAAGACAATAAATGGCTGACGATATAAGCATGTAATACTATACACCCAGGTACAAAAAACACATCATATGTATATCTCTAAAAGCAGACCTAACTGAAATCAGCGTTCCACCGTATTTCAGGGATGAGTTTGGCCTCAGGATATAAATATACAAACATGAGCAATTCATGCTAATACTTCCACACATTATTGCCTCTGAGCGCATTCAGTTTCAAGTACTCCGCATGTTGCCTGGCTTTCACTCATTGTCCGATGTAATGTTCAATAAACCATCTGTTAACAGTCGATTGAACATCTCATGAAGAGGTGGTAATGTAAAGTGCCAGACTCTACAACTACTCCGCATCTCTTCAGTTACTCTAGAATTCGATTTTCTCTGTAGAAAATAATTGTCTCGTCAGCCAACTAACTATAGTGATAAATGCCTACTTACCTTACCATAGTAAAAAACCAGGCACACTTTAGAGATTCCTGTTCCGACGTACTCAGTGCTAACTATTTAACAGGCCGGTAATGGAACGTTAAATCTGCCGAACTCTTCCAAATTAAATGCCTTACCTGCCATACAACCAACCAAAAATTACATAGAAGAAATTAATTATTGTTACCACCTTGGTAAATAGGGCTGTTACTTTTCTTCGAAGGTAGAACATTTTTAAGCTTCGATTTTTGAAATTTCGAAATTTCAAATTATTAGAGGATCAAAAGAAACGAAGTGTTTCGAAGCTTTGAACTTCGAAATTTCGCTGCTAAGTTATAGTATTTGATACAGTTACAGACACTCCTACATTTCGAAAAAAATACGCCAGCACTTCTTAGAAGAGTCAAAGCTTCGCAAAAGTAACAGCCCTAGTGTTAAACTACCGTTTTAATTGCTTACCGTTCTTAAATCCATAGAAAGGTCCAAAACCTGATCATTACATAGAATTTCAACCTTTTCTTCGGCCAGCGAAGAATTATCAGCATTCGAGTCTGTATTTGTTCTATCTCCTGCCGGAGAACCCCCAGAAACTGTATTTCCAGTGCCTGCTACTGATCCAGAATCGCTTCCCGCGCCAAGCACTTTGTCGCAAACGTGTTCTGCCACCTTACGAATTTGTATAAAATCATTCGCGATTAAACGATCCCTTGAAGAATAAAAAACACAGGTCTGTGAATACGATAAACTAATCGAAACACGTTTGTCCTGTATAAATTATGTAAACACAATTGGTTGCATACTTCTTCAAACTCTTTACACCGGATGTAGCATGCGGAAGAAGGTAAAAAGGTATTTTAATAAATTGTGGAAGATTCTTATCCACAACAATATTGACTACCCATGCTGGTACAGTTTCGTTTAGTAATCCTCCTTCCGTTTCCCCTGCAGCATCTCTAACTAATAACCTGTACAAAGTTTTTCCTCCCACTTCGCTACAATGGAACAGCATTTATATTTGTAACAGTAACAATTAAGTTTGAATTAATCTGATGATATTTTGTTGATCAAAGTATACCTAAATATAAGAGGCGTGTGACTAGGTACTGAAAAGTATGGATTTCCTCCCCTTGTATGTATAGGACCATTACCATCGTTACTACTACCCTCGTTCTCATCATCGGCGTGCAACGGTCTCCACCAATGTTCGAGTAAAGCTTGCAGCAAAAGGTTCCCGTAATTCACTGAAATGTAATATTCTTCTGTACGGAAAGAGTAGAAAAGATAACGTTTCTAAAAGTAGAAACGTTACTTACCTTTTTGGTCGACAGCATCGTTTTCAGCGAGGCCAGTTTCTTTCGCGGAGACCCATGCAGAGAAACAGTCATTTTCATCTTGGCCCAAATGAATGGTCAACATCTATAAGAGTACCAACCGCGTGTTTACAGTTGTTTCGATTGAAAACTGTTCTAGCAAACAAGAGAAATACCTACCCCTGTTTTGAGATCGACGTTGAACCAGTTCGGAACGTATACCATTTTATTTCTCTTTTTAATTTCCTGCTCAAAGTCTACTTTCCCCAAATCTTCGACTTTGTATGCCTTTAAAACATCGTACAAGGCTACGTTTTCTTCCGTGTCTTTCGTCAAAACGTGTCTCCGATCGTTTAAAACGTGACACTGCCTTATCGCGGGTCCACCCAATATTCTTTGCGCAGGTTCCGTGTTTCGTAAAACATTTGATGTCACTCCGGTAGCAGAGTCGCAGTAATCACCAATTCCTGAGTCTTGCCAATCTTTTTGACTTATAGTCTATTGTACAAAGAATCGCGACGTTTAGTTACTCACATCGCGGTTAGGAATTTCATGTTATCGTAGATACAGAGTGCAAAAGATTATTACCCAATTATTTATAGTAGATTCACTGGTTGCCACCCAAATACTAGACTGGTCAGGCATCATAACCATTTTTAGTATAGGTGCTTGTTCTTCGCATATAACAGTATACCTTTCGGGATAACTCAATTCAGTCATTACAACTCTTTTATCTCTACCCCCTGATATCACATGGCTGAAGGTATCCGTTGCCTGAAAGCATTACAATTAGTTTGAAGTCCATGTTAAGGGGGTAGGCTCTCGTTTCCAGGATTGCAAGGCTGTGGGATGTGCTTTCTCATTTCTCGATAATGCAAAGATCAGGGTTTCCAGTAGCCAAAAGCGCTAGATAAAAGATCAACCTATGCCGCAATCGCCCTCAAAACTCCTATTCTTACGTTTATGATGCGTAATTTGCAGTGACAGCTTGCCGAATAATGCAAATTACACCTCGTAAACATAAAAGTAGGACTTTTGAGGGCGATTGCGGCCTAGATCGATCTTTCATCTAGTACTTGTGACTACTGAAGATGCATCCCGCACCCTTACAATCCTAGAAACGAGTCTACCCCCTTAATACATGAAATTTATTACAAAATTGGCAAGAAATCAAAATCACCAATAAAGCCCAAACGCCTTCCGTGTGTACTCTAAACGTTTGAATACATCTCTGCTGTCCTAATGACCAAAGTTTAATAGTTCCATCGGAACTAGCAGACAAACACTCGCTTCCGTCTCTATTTAATACTAAAGCTTTAATATTATCCGTGTGTCCACGGAGTTTCATTAATTTATTACAATGTCTTGGATCCCACACTCTCAAAACTTTTTCTGTGCTTCCGCTTACTATAACTGTTCCGGTCTGATTCATGGCAAGACTATATATCGAATCTTTGTTTCCACTAAGGGATGATGCTGTAAACAACATTACGAAGTAAGAAATAGTAGAACCATGGCGAAAAACAATCGTTTAATAATCGTATCTTTACTTGTTACTGTGTTGTTGCTAGCTGTGAGGGCAGTTAACGTATTAACATCCCACAGGAAGATCAATTTATCTAAGCCTGCGCTAGCTACTTGCTCTCTGTCTTTAGCATAAGCTAAAGCTTTCACATAGTCCTTGTGTGTTCTTAATGTGGACATGCAGAAACCTTTATGCGCATTCCATACTTTTACTGTTGTATCAGAGCTGGCTGATATCACTGTAAAAAAACAAATTTCGCTACATTTTTATGTGTTTCTAGTTTCCTAGTTGAACGGAAAGGTAACCAGTAAATTGCTTTACTTTGGTATAACAGAACGATACGTACAATTCTTGCCACCACAACATAATACTATATCGTTGACCCAATCCGTATGATGCTCCATCGACTGAATGTAAGGGTCCTTCATATTCTTACAATTCCATATTCTTATAATACTATCTCTACCCGCAGAATAAAGCCTATGCAAAGCTGGATCGTATTGTAAGGAGTTGACTCCAGCTCTGTGTCTCTTTTCTACTTCGTCCCTTATAACCATGGATACCTTTATCACATGGCCAAGTAGAAAACATTAGAACCAACATCTTGGAGTTGTACAGTTGATTTTAAATGGAAAACATTGATTCTAGTTCAACACTCTTTTTGATCATCCTATATAACCGAACTTGTTGCAATTTATAGAATTTTACAGGTAAAAATCTAATGACAGAACTTTCTCGCGAATAGAGTTGTGCGAAATAACAACAAATGGAAGGAAAGAAGGAAACAAGAGAGGAAGGAAGGAAAACGTTGAAAATAAGTTTCGCTGGAGGAAGCAATGTGTTTTAAGCATATACCTGAACTTTCTTCCGGGCACTCTGCCCGCCCGTCTTGTGAGCTGCCATTACACCGCGAACTGTTCCTCCAGTACAATGATAATCGAGGGAAACATTCAAATCGCACGATTATGCTACGGCAGAACCACGTTGCGACGCGTCGCGATTACACACCAGTTTCATCGTAGATCACTTGCGATCACGATGATCACGATCACGAGCTCGCACGATCGCTGCGTACGACTGCGTTTCCGAACCTCGGGAAAAATAAATCAGCGCGCATTACGGTCAAACGTTGAACAGCTGTCAAGCGATTTCCGATGGCAGTTGTTCGGTCACGTACATGACGGGCAAACCACGGACACTCGGTACCTGTTTCAATGCCGGTGTCAATACGCTCGAGAACATTACACGTACAACGTTACACCACGTTTCTCGAGCGTCCGACAACCTTTCGACTCCATTGTTATGATTGCGAATTAAATACCGGGATGTGTATCGCTAGTTGGCGTAACGCCGAAACACTGCGAATACTCTTCGCCGGTGTCTGGTGTGTATCACCTTATCACGGGTCGATTATGATTTCTGCGGCGGAACCAGGCGGAACGCGCGGTCACCACCAGTCACCACCGCGAATTCAATGCGCGAGCTATACGAGTTTTCGAAAGTCGGTATAGGTATTTCAATAATTCCGTAGTCGATGCTCATGACCAATAGCCAAACGAAATGCGCGTCTCGTGGCGCTCGTGGCTATCGTAACGGCCGCATTGTTCAGCCAATCAAAAAGTATCGTTCTAGGCGAGCACGCAGGCGAGTAACCACGAGTAACTCACTTGGTTGAGTACAAACTGGTACAAACCATGTACAAACACAAACAGAGAGGATATCTCTGGTGGTATTTACTGCGACTTCTCAACAAACTACATATATATATAGCACTTTGCCCGCATCCGTCATCTGGTGGATGAAGTAATCTTGGAACACGGCACATTATCTGAAGCCGGGTCTAAGATATATAAGCACCCAGAGAGTACAGTCTGACAGAGCCTACCACCGGACCCAGCTAGCAGAGCCCCTGACCTACAGTTTACGGGCAAACACAACGCTTGGAGCTGCGTCGAGACCCAGACAGGCCGATTCAGCCGGGCACCTGTGCACAAAATAGCGCGAATGTCACCTGCAGGGGGCTCGAGCCCATGGCCTCATTAAATTAAAATTATGAGTGAAAAATATAAGTTTATATTTAGCTTCCGTGTCTTGCAATTGATGCACAAACTTTTTATTTTGCATAAAGATCCAGAGTCTATATAATTATGAATGTTCTGAAACTCATCAAAGCGCCAGCTAGCGAGAATGTTCTCTACTACATGGATATCAGGCGAAGAGTCTGCATCCGCCTCCGGTTCTCCGGTATGCCCATGAAAGAGGCGAAAGGTGTACCTTTCGTCAGTGGAGCTTCGCCATTTTTCTTAGTGGTGTGAATGTGAATATTTCTGTTTCTGATCGCGGGCTGACGAAACGGTGGTGTTCTAGTGAACGTGTAAATACTCGTGAACATATTATTACGTGGCTGGCACGATCGTTCCTACCGGCATGAACCAGTCACGGAATTTCACGTCGCTGTTGAACCCGAGTTACTTGCAAAACGCGCAGCAAAATGCTGCAACTGCGAACGCGGCTGCCGCTGCAGCCGCTGCAGCCGCCGCGGTGAGCGCCGCAATTGCAAACGGTACCCAGCTAAGCGGCAATTCTCCAAATTCGACGACGAACAATGTCAGGAAACGCGAAGCGGAAAGTATGCACCGTGCCAGTTCGTTTCACATACAGTAATACAGTATAACAGTTCGGCCGATCTATCATATGGTTTTTCGTTGTGCGACGTGTCCACTGCGCGCTGCTTGCTGTTTGTTGCGCTTGTCTTCGCGTATACACAGATCTCTACAAGATTGATTGGATACGATATATATCAAGTGTACAAAAAGAAAGTCGCCTTAAATTCATGAAATTCGAATTTCTTGAAAAATTCCCGACATAACTTCGATAGAGTAAACTACGCGGTCTTTTCCTGTTTATTGGAGTGACTCGCGTGTACAATCGATAGAAACTTGGCGGCCTTTTCCGACATCGTTAACTTTAACCCTTATGTAGCCAACCAAAATGTATAGATTATTTAATACCTTTTGTAAATTTTTAACATATTTGAATTAGAATAGACATTCAGAGAAATTTTGTAATATTTTTAGGGGAACATTAAGAAATTGTTGAAAGAAATGCAGTAATTGGGTACCTGGTTGGCTACACAAGGGTTAAACAAACTTCCCACCTGCTATTGAGACTGTTGCATGTAAATTGTATACAACGAGCGACATGTATAGTACGATACACTTTATTCTGAAATCTTGTAATAAATCGGATCTAAATATAATGCAGAATATATTTTATATTGTATAACAGGATTATGAATAAGCAACTTAAAAATATTTTAGGTGATGGTAAGCAGGAAAAAGAGTCGAAAGAGGAACGTAGGAAGAGGAGGAAAACTAGATGGGGCGGTAGTGAACATGACAAAACTTTTATACCAGGCATGCCTACAGTTCTCCCAACAAACCTGACTCCTGAACAGGAGAAGGCTTATCTCTGTAAGTTTATTTTCTTTCTTTTTCTAGTTGTTGTTTTCATTTAATTATGTTCTTTGTACGAATATATGTATACACACACATATATATGTATATGAATATATATACAATATATACATATGTATATATACATATATACAAGAATATGTGTATATATATGTACATATACATAAATATATATGCATATACAAGCAGGAAACGATATAAGAATCTTGCATCTGCATATAAGTTTCTAAAAACCAAATTTATAGTACTATAAAAGAGATGTAAGTATGTATGTATGTATTGCCAAAGTATTTAGTTGCCAGAGGTAATTGATTTTCTTGTGTTTTTGAGATAATTTGAATAAATAATGTACGGCAATAGGGATTGCCAGTTTTGCTGAACAAGAAGAGTACAACAAAAATTTGTAATATACATTAATTCAGCAGATTCTAGCATCTGTTTTCGAATGCGATATATATATAACTGTATACACAATAGCTAGCACAAAAGCTTGAGAAAAATATATTTTTGTACCTTATCGAGAAAGCGAAATAAAAGGAACAAATGTATATATTTGATTGGAACATTTTACCTCATGGAAAATCTTTAGATATAAGAAAATGCTCTACACTTTTGACACATGCTTACATTATAGAATGTATATGGCTATGGCAAATCGGCAATATCTAACTGTTGGGGTTTCCGCCCCCTCTAACCCGTTGGTTTACAGTTCAGCTGCAGATCGAGGAAATCAGCAGGAAGCTACGCACTGGAGACCTTGGAATTCCACTTAATCCTGAGGAAAGGTTTGAAAGAAACTTACATACCAAAAATGACCGTTACATATCTACAATACCTATCTACTGACCATTCAACAGCCCATAAATACTGGGGCCTTATGATTTGGCTCCAATACGATTAGTGTGGGATACCGATGTCTGTTTGAAAAGATTGGGCTTGATTTAAGCCACCACGCAGCACAGAAGATGAATTTTGATAATATTGGTTTGCCCTAATCAATTTCTTTTACTAATTCATTTTTTTAGACACTGCTACAAGAGCAAATATCTTTCGTATTACATTTATGTCAAGTTATATCTCAATTGAAAAACTACATTATATATAAATTTACAAATCTACTATAATATATACGCACATATATATGTTTATATGTATGTATATATACACAGGCATGCACATATATACACATATGTGTATGCACATGTATGTAGAAAATGATGTAGTAGCAGTGTTTAACATGCAGTGGGTATTCTAGTCCATATATCTCTTAAATAGTTCTACTGTTGCACATGTAGGGAAATTCAAAGGTGTTCCTATGCAGTCCTATACATGTTATTCGAATTCATAGTAATTGAAACTTAGTAGGCTCTATTCGACGATTTCGTAAACGTATTTAAGCGTATCTCTCATTTCAATAAAATAATGGAAACTTGCGCATAGGATGCCTTGATAGACACTCCTTCTAATTAGGCTTCCGTGATTTGCACGGTACTTTCTAAATCTTGTTATTTATTTTGCTAATGGCCACAGGAATATATCGTTATCGTTAAGGAATTACGATAGACTTTTTCTCTTCTTAATTACAAGTTTAATGAGCAGATTTCAGGAAAATAATGAAATTGTTCAAACAATATATAATTGCTATTATAGGCATAATACTATTATAAAGATCAATCTCTTACGTTACTTTCAGGTTCGACCTTAAATAAATACACTTATTAATTTCTCTAATAAATTAATTTACTCCAATAGGTTTAACTTTTCTGATTTTAGCTGGAACCATTATTTTATATTATTGTGTTTCATTAGTATTATACATCATAGTAAGATATACAAGCTATTATTAACTAACCCAACAAAAATTGTTTCCTAATAATCACAGGATCTATCTTAGCAGCCGACATCATACCGATATCTGCCGTGCACAAACGCGCAGTCTTCCAGTGGTTGCCTACTGATTAGACATATGATAGCAATCCTACAATTAACAATATATCATTTTTTATTCTTTGTTTTGATACCTTGGCACTGTTGTTGGAAAGCAACACTTGATGCAACAAAATATTTCCATTTTTCTTTAACGTTATTCAAGTAGAGATTCTGAACTGGCAAACGCACAATTATTAAACTTTGAGAATACATCTTTAATGAACTTGCTCTTTTGCTTTCTCCGAAATTCAAAATTATCACATACTGTTGCATATACATATAAAAGATGCAGAATACATTATTTATTTTGAATTCTCAATTTTTATTTCATTTACTCGATATACAGAGGATAATAATTGTTTTAGACGTTGCGTCGCAAAGAGTATTCTTTTTCCAACATGGTCACAATGTATCTTATTTATAAGAGACAGTATGTATATATATACATATATATATACAATATATATATACAATATACATATATATACATATGTATATACATATCGAAGAGACGATTAAAGCCTAATAACATTGCAAAAACAAAACAAAAGAGTCAATCAAAGCATTGTCCCAATTTCCAAGTTTCTGTTAATAATCAGCAGTTCTTTCCTCACTTAATCACACAGTCATAGTAGGATCAGGTTGCTTGTACGCTAGTACCATCTTGATTCAGATTTTGTATCCTAATGGATTTTTTTATCTTTTTGTTTTACAGATCACCATCTCCCGAACCCATATACAGTAGCGATGGTAAACGGTTGAATACAAGAGAATATCGTACTAGACGTAAATTGGAAGAAGAACGTCACAATCTTATTCAGAAGATTCTCAAAATTAATCCCGAGTTCAAACCTCCGCCAGATTATAAGTAAGACAAACCTACACGCAAGTAAAGTATCGACGAAGAAATTTTTTTCCATGATAACATCGATGATCTTGTTATATGTTACATCTAGGCCTCCGATAATACGAGTACATGACAAAGTAATGATTCCCCAAGAGGAACATCCAGATATTAACTTTGTTGGTTTGCTTATTGGTCCACGTGGAAATACGTTAAAATGTAAGTAAATACTAAATACCGTGAATACATTATTTAATACTTATACGGATACCATGCCATGCACGTTGCTATGTATTATTTATTACAACGCAGCAATGGAGAAGGAAACTGGAGCAAAGATCATCATTCGTGGTAAGGGCTCGGTGAAAGAGGGAAAAGTCGGAAGGAAAGATGGACAACCTTTGCCTGGTGAGGATGAACCTCTACACGCGTATATTACAGCCAACAATCTGGATGCTGTTAAGAAAGCCGTTGAAAGAGTACGTCGTATTCTCGTTTCAGTGTACTAATCACCGCATTTTGTAAATCACCGCTTTTTCATTGGTTTCTTTTCTTAACTAGATTCATGAAATTATACGACAAGGCGTGGAAGTGCCAGAAGGACAAAATGATTTACGACGCAACCAGCTTAGAGAGTTGGCTTTATTGAATGGAACGTTGCGTGAAAATGACGGACCACGTTGTACGAATTGTGGCGCATCGGATCACAAATCATGGCTGGTTAGTATACTGTCTAGTTCCTTCATATTTTCTTGACCAGTATCTGGAAAAGACGTGTGTATCTTATTTTTATTTCGGTTGCTACAGTGTCCAGACAAGCCAAATGTGACAAACAACATAGTGTGCTCGAGCTGTGGAGGAGCAGGTCATATTGCTCGCGACTGTCGGTCCAAAAGACCAGGTCAGGGTGGACCAGCTGCCGTAGGAATGGGAGGAATGGGACCTGGTGGCGACAAAGCAAAAATCGACGAGGAATATATGTCTCTTATGGCAGAATTGGGCGAGGGTCCACCGCCCGATAGATCGAAAAGCGGGCAACAACGACAACCAAATCCGAATCCTAATTATCCTGGTCTCTTCGACAGGTAAATTGTATTCATCTAGAGCAGAGGTCGGCAAGGAGCTGCACACTTCGGCCGATTTTCGGAGGCTACGCTTCCTTTTCCCGGCTGCGCGTCTCGTTCCCCGTGACGGCCGTAGTTCTCGAGCCAGCTCAGGCGCGAGCCTTCATTATCGAATGAAAGGATGGACGTCGCTACTCGCGTCGCAGACGATAGAGAAGCTTTCCAACTTTTCATTTGATATTTTTGATTTACCAAGCACGTCTAAACGTCCACGAAGAATTTTTTCCACATCTGAATACCACTACCCATTAAACCTCCTCCCCCGGGACTTTCCTGAGCCCTTTCCTTTCTCGCCGCATATGACCCGGGTTGAGAACAGTACGGGGCCCCACTCTCCGCGTTTCTCCTGTACTGTTTAGTCTCGGATTCATTTCCACTCCTATTCTTGGCAGATTGCCGACCTTTGCCCCGTGTTAGTAGTGTTTCTATAATTTTCTAATGTTTCTCGTTTCAGACAACAAGCTCCTCGTGCTCTAATGGCGGCACCGGCTCATCCACCTCCGCAAATGATGCAAGGTGGACCAATGATGCCACCGCCAGGTATGGCTCCCCCACCATGGAGTCAAGGCGAAGTAAACAACATGAACGGCATGAACATGCAATGGCAACCACCAGTTAGCATGCCACCGCCACCCGGTGTGATGCAACCGCCTCCGCCACCGCCGGGCTCCACGTCTCAACCAAATATCCCGCCGTTGATGCCTTGGATGGCTGGGAATAATCAGCCACCGCCGCCTGGACAAATGCCACCAACACAGATCCCACCTCCTGGAATGGGTATTCCGCCATGGCAACAGGGTCAACAAGGACCGATGCGTCCACCACCGCCTGGAACAGCTCCACCGCCAGGATTCCCAGGATGGCAGCCGCAGCAAATGGGAGGATGGCCACCGGCGGCACCTGTACCACCTCCTCCGCAACAACAAACACCTGCTCCGCCTGGCATCGATCTCAATACCTTGCCCACGCTATTGGCGCAGCCACCGCCACCACCACCGCCAACTAGTTAGTGTAAAACAATCATCCGCTCACCCAATTAAATCCTCTTCATCCGTACAATAGAGAAATATTATCGATCGTGTCAGCAAAATAATAGATTGCAACATTGGACTGAAAGCAGTGAACTATTATAATTCTTGACGCGATCCACGATTTTAAATAGAGTTTCCTCTCGTCCTGATAACGGCTTCGTCTCTTATAAATACAGGGTGAATCACAATTCGTAACCAGTAGAGATTATTCTGTTATTAGCAATTTTCCTTTTGCAAATTGCAAATGCAATTTCTTTATGTTATGATAATTACCGAATTCGCCTTGAAATCCTATATGAAATAGGCGTAAAAGAAGTTATAGATGTAATTGCAAAAAATTGAAGGTGACCTTGAAAAATCATGGAAAAAAGGAGTTGTCAAAAAAATGAAAGCTTTCTTGAAACTATGCTATACCTGATAAAAACATTTTCGATCGGACTGCTAATAATAATAACAGATAATAACATATCTACTGGTCACGATTCGTGGTTCACCCTGTATAAGCGAGAAATGATACAGCCAAACAATCTATTTCTCGATGCATATTGATCTGGACCATACGGCTTAAGGTTCGCAACGCGTTGTCGAGACGTATCTCAACTATATGTTGTACCCAGCAAAAAAAAAGAGATCCATAATTTCGGTTACTATTATTTCGAACTTATCGTAAGTTGTAAATCGAAAGCTTTCTTATAAATGTATATGATGTAATTGATATACACCAAACGCATTTTTGTAATGCCTCTCGAACCACGACCATTTTTACTTGTATACCGTTCTGAACTCCCTACGCTCTATATCGTACATTACGACTAGAATATAATTTATGTGCGAGTAGTATATACAAAATTGTGTATAGCTACTTCGGTGCATTTCTTGCTGTGCACAAGTCTTGTTGTAATGAATTTTTCGCTTCAGTGTATTACTCATCGTTTATTAAACGAGAAAACAGACAGATTCGACGAATCTCTGTATCCGAGCACGTACGACTACAATTTGTCGATTTGTTGTAAGTAATACAATGAGCTTTTGGTTAATTGTAATTATTTGAATTGATCGTTGAAACATTGGATAATATAATGAATCGTTCAACAGAATTTTTTTCCTTGTGCGAGCCATCAGTTGTCAATTTTAACTATTACTTAGGTTATTTATGTTAGAATAATTTGTGGAAATGTTTCAAAAGCGATGAGCAATGCGTTAAGGATTCCATCAACTATACCGAAACATAAATATGATATCGCAAACGTCCAAGCGCAATAACTTTTCTTATCACCAGTTCACTAGCGACCACGAAGCGATTCACTAATACCATACGTACATTATAAAGAATCCACTCTATGTATATGGAATATCGTTAGTATTGCGTGTTACATTTAGAATACGAGAAGATAGTTTGTGAAACTTTATGATAGCTTAATGTGTATGTTAATTACACAATAAAGGTATATACAAAATACAAATACAAAGCATTGCTTCAAAAATATTCTTCCTTTACAGACGAAAACGTGTAAAGTTTTATTGCATACCACGTAATAAAGTAAAGTTACATGATGAAATACATTCGTCTTAATGTGGTGCATAGGGTATATGTATACGGAGAAATTTCTCTATGGATGCGTATGTATATATGCATGTATAAGTAATAAAATAATAAAGATCTTAACGGTCTTATTTAAAGTATAACTTTATAATTACACGGTGTAGAAAGTATTACATATAGAAATAGAAACTGCAAGCAACAGGTCTGTTTTTCTCATTAAAACAACGTTACTTTTATACAGTGACTCCCATTAATATTCGGACGCTCTAATATACGATTCAAACTTTTTTCGGAAGCTGGAGCACTTAGTTCACTACAGGATGTGAAAAGAAATTTTGTCGAAAATTGGAATTGGTCGGAATTGTAGAGAAAATACTAAAACATCCATTTTACAACTTTTTTATGTGGGCCTATATTGAAAATTTAAAAAATACATTTTGTAGATCTGTTTCAATTAAACATATCCTGAAAATTTCATCAAAATCGGTCGACATTGCAATGAGCTACAAGCGTTTAAAGATGGTAAAAATGGCAGATTTTCACGATTTTCTGCCTATAACAGCAGTAAATCTAAGAATACTTACATCTTTCAATGACTGTCATTTTTCCCCGCGTCAACCGATTTCGATGAAACTTTCACAATGCATATAACCCACACAGATCTACAAAACATATTTTTCAAAATTTCAATATAGACCCGCATAAAAAAGTTGTAAAATGCAACATTTAGTATTTCCTCTACAATTCTGGTCAAATGCAATTTTTGAAAAAATTTCTTTTTACATCCTGTAGTAAACTAATTGCTCTAGCTTTCCAAAAAAGTTCAAATCGCATAGTCCAATATTTGAAAAGTTGCGGTGTTTTGAAGAGTGTCCGAATATTAGTGGGAGACATTGTATGTAATCCTAAAAATCTGGAAATAGTAGTGACACACTGATCATCAATTTCCATGCTGACCCTAAAGTATAAAATACTTTACTTGAATTATCGAATTATCCTACAGAAGAAATGATTAATTCTGCAACATCCGGATCTGAACATAGAACTGTCAGTTGCATTGTCACTTGAGCGCCGGATAATGCTAATCTCGCGCGAGCAAGAATTTCTTTTTCGCCTCTGAAATAGCCGCCTAATAACAGATTATGCGCGGTAGCACCTGCCTGAACTCGATTTGTTCGGTCTACATCCTCTAGTCCTAAAAATTCTGTAAGAATTTGAATGGCTCCTTGTAAGCTCGATACAGATGGGCCTAAAGCGAACGTCTCCTCCAACATGGTGTATCCCTTTGCAGTGGCTGCAGCCCATGCAGCATTGAAATCTATACCTCTATTTCCAAGCCCTCGAACTTGATCAGCGAGAGTCATTTCCACGATGTCCAACTAGATAACAAATGCAAATATACTCGAATATTCTTCGCTGTTTCTTTTATATTTCCATAACAAGAAAAAGAAAATGAACGACATACCATATATTCGTCTTTGTATTCTGGTTCAGGACCTGTGTCAGGATCGCGGTCGCAAACCGTGAACCGCAGAGTTGCGGGAATGGTGGTAACGCTAGCGTGAACATCCTCTGGATATTTTAATACTGTGTAAGTTTCTCCTGGTTGGTAATATTCTAAAACTGGACACGGAACTTCGCAAACGACCGAGTAACTAAAATTATGATATTATATGATTTTGTTGAAAATGGAATAGTTTGTATTTGAAGTAAAGTATATCGGAATGTAATTACCCTTCGTATAGATCAAGAACTACCGTTACATCCTCCAGAGTCTGATTATAAATCGTGTTCATACAGCTGAATTCTAAAACAAGAATATCCGAGAACGTATGCTTGATACACTTCACGTTGTATTCTGTCTCCGATTCTGTTAGATCGAAGGGAAGCGAGGTGCTGACTAGTATCGAATTGCGAATCTCCATAGCCAACTGTGGTATCTGTAGCATCCGATTCATGGCGCATTCTTCTCTCGTCATACGAATTACTTGTTGTTTCACGATTGTATGGTCTTCTATTTGCGGTGGTTCTTCCGCTGTTTGTGCTGGAGGAATCTGCGAACAAACAATTTTCAGATTTGATTAGCTACAGCTAGTGATCATTCATAATCATTTTTAACGTACAACTTGTATAAACGAAATACTTATGAGATTACCAGAGAAATATCGAACGGTTCGTCCATAGGTGTGTGAATGTAATTTTTTAAGGCTCTCTCTAAACTAGGCACAGACAAAAGGGGTGGTTGTACCAAGGGAAGAATAGTTGGATCGCTTTGCTGTTGGAGTATAGCGCAATAATAAGCTGCACGATCGCGGACCTCGTCATCAGAGTCCAACTGACAACGTGATAATAAAACTAACACGTTAGGCAACAACGGAGGACACGCGGCAGCGAAACGTGCCAACGCAGTAACTGCAGCTGCTCGAACGCTAGCACTTTCCAGGATCACGCGATTATAAATGAAACGGATGTATCTGGATGGCTGTTTGGAAGTTGGCCCTTCTTGCCCGAGTAAATGCAAAATGCGAACGGCGAGGGAAATATGTTCGCAGTCTTCGATGAATTCACAGAGATGTGCCAGGCCTGCTTCCTTTGCTTCGGCGTTCCCTTCCATAACAGCAATTATTGTGTCCGCGATCGCTGCCTTGTATTCGAGGCCTCCTTCGTCTCTTAGCATAGCGGATAGAAAATTCATCAGAACTACGTGCTTGCGAGGAAACTTTTGACACAAAGCCCTGGATACAAATTAAAGAAATCGAATTAAGAATAGAACGTCGTCAACCGGAAGAGGATGTATTCGTTGACTATTACCTTATGGCTTGAACAACAACAACCTTAAATTCATCCGAGATTTCGGACACAAATGTTGCAATTTGTTTCATTAATCGATCTACGGAGCTTTCCGCACCAGTCTTTAGAAGAGTAGTGATTGCCAGCGTAGCGATCGACCTGTTTGAATCTGTAATCAAATTTTCTAAATCCAAGTTGCAAGCGGTGACTGCCGCTGGATGGGTCATAGCAACTTTATTCAATGTCCTAACTGCGGCAAATCTCAAAGCCGGCTTAGCTGATCCGCAGAATAATTGAAGAACGCTAATGGCAGGGCCTATTTCCCTAGCGCCGCTTCTGCCAAGATTCACCAATGCGTGCGCTGCTTCGTACACCACCATTTCCGATTTTTGACGCAGGCAATACTCAATAAATGCTATCAATTCTTCACTACCGTCAACTTCGTCCAGCAATTTACATGCCATTCGAATCAACATACAAGCAGCATAGGGACTCTTCGGAAAGGTTTTCATAAGTTTTGCAACTAACTTAATTACAGCGTGTTTGTCAGATTTTCGAGCTTGATACAAAACACCCAGAGCATGATACTGAACCATTACATTGTTCGAGTATAATGCTTCCTGAGCTTCATTCGCCCATCTGCGCGCAACATCCCCAGATATATTGGTCAAGTGTAACGAAGAGACCAAAGCGGCGCTAGAAACTGCAGGAGAACGATCTACTATAGCTTGTTTCATATAACGTTCGATAGCTGCTAACATTCCAGCATCGGTAATGGTACATAATGCTCTTATAGCTGCAGCTCTATATAAATCTTCTTTTCCAGTCATATCTTTTGTTAGACTGGAGGTTACTATAATCACATCCTCTGCCAAAGAACTCAGTTCTTTGATACCTAAATACACCAAACGTCTTAACACGACATCCTTGGACTGAAATAATTTGGTCATGGCGAAGAACGCCTCTGTCGCCTCCAATGTTCCCAATTGTTCTCCTTGATTTAACAAGTATAATATTTTTGTCAGGATGTGCGCACATTTTATTGGATTAACTGGTGTATTATTGAAGGTACGTGCTTCCTGGAGCACGGTGGTCTTTTCCAAATTTTGGAAAGGATTCCCCCCACCTAATAAGAAAAGAAATCACATTAGAGATGTCATAATCAAGCCGAATATTTACATGTCACTTGCACAAATCGGCATGTGTACATGTCATCAATTAAATGTAGAATTTTTTAACTTATATGGAAAAATTGTTTCAACCTGTTTGATACGAACTAACACGAGAATGCAAGCGACTCGTTTAGTTTCGCTTAAAAATTATGGCTTATGTTGATACGAGAAAGAAAGTATATTTACTCATAATTACCATCTTCCTCCTCCTTTTTATCGCGTTTAAACGTATTCATTCCGCAAACCGACCACCGAAAAACTGGAAAATAAGGTACACGTCACCTGAACCTCAACCCTTTTACATCAGAGCCATTGCATTGCATGTGAACACCACCAAATCTTTGAACACCACTGTGTCCACAGTGGCGAGATGTTGCAACTAAAAGGCCAGCGTGTGAATTTAGAATGACGTCGATAATACAGCGATCTCTTCCATGTGATACCACAGACGAGATATAGGAAATAGGAATAGACCTGACCACAACCACCTCGGTGCCACAACTGACACCACCGACGAGATCTCGTCGGTGGCCCGCAGGCACTGGCAGGCACCCGCAGGGCAGTGATCAGTGATGCCAGAGCTGTGGTACTGTGGTACTAAACCATACCCCCACCATAGCCTACTATTGCCCCTCCGTCGTGTTCCAACGCGCCCGCGCGCTACACTCACCAGCGTATCACTCTACTGTATCCGTAAAGGTACGCTGGTGAGTTGGTGAGTGTAGCGCGCGGGCGCGTTGGAAAACAACGGAGGGGCAATAGTAGGCTATGGTGGGGGTATGGTTTAGTACCACAGTACCACAGCTCTGGCATCACTGCGGCAGGGTAGTTTTACTCTAATAGGAGAACTGTTAGCACTGAACTGTGAACTAGAACTGTGCTATTAAAGACTGCCAGCCCCTGTGCTATTCAGCGAGCCCGGTAACCGGGCGCAACGGGCGCGGGGATAACGTGAAAGTTACAGTGATCTGATATACCACATCGATAAAAATTCGAAATAGTGCCACAATAATGCCAAAACATCGTCTGAAATATGGCGGAGAATGTAACATTTAATAATAATCGATATAGTTTCGTGATAATTCGCATTCTCACCGATACATCGCGACGAGAATCTCCTCAGTGGTCTTCTTCACCGACAAAATGCCGTCGTTGGCCTTCTGTTTCTCTGGATGGAGTCAGAAATGGTCAGAATATATCCTAGAGGGCGTAAGAAACACCGAAATATTCGGGCTCGCCAACTCCCATAAGGCTGGCAGTCTTTGTCTTTAACAGTCTCGTCGGTGACATACGGCATACGGTGTTTATCGCAGTTTATCCATTATCGGTATCGTCGGTGTCGGTATCCTCTCTGATATACGCAGATACGCAAATATACGTGATAAACAGTAATACCACCGACGGTGGTAATACATAATAATACATACATATACGAGTATGCAACGTTATTTATTAATTGTAA
This sequence comes from Lasioglossum baleicum, assembly GCF_051020765.1. Classification (NCBI taxonomy): domain Eukaryota; kingdom Metazoa; phylum Arthropoda; class Insecta; order Hymenoptera; family Halictidae; genus Lasioglossum; species Lasioglossum baleicum. The sequence continues at coordinate 20,712,532 of NC_134932.1, forward strand.
GTAAACTTTACTTGGAAGTTACTTTCAACTAACGCTTTCCTGACAGCTCGGTAAGGACAGAGAGGATATAAATATTTACTCTCTGGTAAGAATAATTATGGATATAAAAACAAGTGTCGAAGAATCATCATGTGAGGTAAAGAAAAGTAAGATTCCAATGGAGAATTATTCGAACAATGAGAAAACAAGGGAAATAGACGATGAAAAAGACTGTGATTCGATAGAAAATTGTAAAAGCGATTTGTTAAAAAATGCCGCCAGCATCGATATAGTTTTTAAAAAACCGAATATCGTAATTGGTTCTGAACGTTCTCGACCAGAAGGTAAACATTTGAAAATATGCACGGTTTCTTCGGATGAAAACACAGAAAACTTGGTTAAAGTTGAGAAATCTCAAGAACATCCTAAAGATGTGCAGTTTCCTTATGTGGAACCACCTTGGAGTGGGAAACCAGAAAAAGATTACAAAGTGGAGGTATTAAAGTCTGGTGTGATTATAGAGACAATTTCGCTTGTGGAGCAAAGTTTCTTTGTTATTGGACGATTGCCGTCGTGTCACATATCGTTGGCTCATCCAACGATTTCTAGGCATCATGCTGTTTTACAGTATAGAGCGAAAGAAGATGGCGAATATTCTAAAGGTCTTTATGTATATGACTTAGGAAGCACTCATGGTACATTTTGGAATGGAAATCGTATAAAACCTAACATTTATGTAAGGGTGCAAGGTGGTCATATGCTCAGATTTGGATGTAGCCAAAGAAAATTCATATTACAAGCTCCATTGGATGATCAAGAAGAGGAATCTCTGTATACTATATCAGAATTGAAGGTATTTTAAATGTTTTATTCTTTGTTTAATATAATTATCCGATTCACTTGTATAAACGAGTATAACAAACAAAAATATTTCAGCAAATACGAAAATTAGAGAAACGTGTTCATCAAGATGTTGAAACATCTAATGAAAATAAAGAGAGCGACGGTATTGATTGGGGAATGGGAGAGGATGCAAACGAAGAAACAGATTTACAAGAGAATCCTTATGCTTGCATCGGGGACGAGGATTTAGTTTTGGAGGATCCTAAAAAGACCTTGAGAGGTTGGTTTGAGAGAGAAGGATACGATTTACAATATAAAACAGAGGAGAGAGGACCCGGTCAATTTTTATGTTGGGTAGAGTAAGTGTTCACGTTGATGCTAATTAACTTATTCTTCAAATATTGTGACTGTAAAACATATTCGCGTTTTTGATATACTTCATTACATAAATTGCAGTCTACCTCTGGAAGATGTTGTTGGTCACGCCTTAAAAGCAGAAGCTCTTGTCAAGGGCAAAAAGAAGGAAGCGGTAGTACAGTGTGCTTTGGAAGCTTGTAAAGTCTTAGACAAGTATGGACTACTGAGGCAATCGCATCATGGTAAGAACAAAATTGATAATCTTTTGGTGCAAATTCTAATTTGTTTTTCTTTTTAATATTTCTCGCATCATTTTGTAGAAGCTAGAAAACGGAAAACAAGAAATTGGGAAGCCGAAGATTACTATGATTCGGACGAGGACAATTTCTTAGATAGAACAGGATCGATAGAAAGAAAACGTGAACAAAGAATGCGCATGGCTGGCAAATTAGAAGAAAAAGTGGAGACATATAATTCCTTGGTATGTTTGATGATTCTGAAATTAGTTATACATTTCTTACAACAGATATATTATATACATAAATCTTTTATTATTCTTTCAGCTTGAAAAGCATGGAAAAATTCTAAAACGGATTTCGCATCTGACAGATACTATTCATAGTTGGCAACATGAAAGTAACACGAAGAAAGAAACACCGGAAGAGGACGCGTTGGATGCATTTATGTTGAATCTAAGTTCGTCTGCTTTGTCAAAAAATGATATTGCCAAGATGAAGCTAGAACTACAAACTCTTCGTAAAGAAGAGGCGAGTTTAATTAAATTATTAAATTTGACGCGACCCGCAAATTTACCGCCACTTGTTCAACAAGCTGTAACAACAGATCTAGCAGTTAACCGTGATAAAACAATTATGAATACTATACAAGACATATCGAAAGCAAGTAAAATCCAACGTTCCGTGCTTCAGCGTAGAAAGGTAAAAAACATTATTTGTTTCTCTGGACTTCTTTATTTACAATCTTACTAATAACATTCAACACATCTTAAACAGGAAAAACCAGATAATCGTCGATCAAACGGAAACCGTATGGGATTAGTATCGCGTACGCAAGCCGAAGATGATTTGAAACCAGAATCTGAGGAAGAATCGGACACCGAAGAGACAAATGAAAATGAGAACGAGTCGCTTTCGAATTCATCTCTTTACGTAGACGAAAAAGTCAGTGGACCACGACAGTCTTCGACTACTTATGCTGATGCTGCTGCTGTAGCTGCTACTACTACCAATACTGATAATACTGATACTACAACTATTACCACTACAGCCGATACCAATACTATTATTCCCACAATCAGTGTAAATAAGTCTAGTAAAGAGAAAAAACGTCGAAAAGTAGTATCTTGCGATCAAGATATTTATGCTGACAATTATTCTATGTGGACTCCTCCGCAAGGACAAGAAGGAGATGGAAAGACGTGTCTTAACGAAAAATATGGTTACTAAATCTACCTTACACTGTTATCCGGTCATAATATGGTTTCACTCGATTACATTTCCATGTATAATACTGTAAATATATTTGTTTATTTATAAGGTTTGTTTGTATGTCAATTATGAAAGAATCTCAGTATGTAGTAAAGTAGTAGTATTTATTTATTTCTTTCAGCCTCGCGGCCAAGAAATTGGACTTGGATTACAGTTCTCTAAGTTATTCATCCCTCTATTCATCCAAGAATCTCAGTATGTATATCTATCGTAATCGTAATAGATAGATGAAAAATCATGCATCATTTGTCTCGTGTTTTTGCGTAGATTTCTTCACTGTTATTTTTATTTACTATATACATATTATACGTAGATCACGGTCCGAGTATGTGAATAGTATTTCGTCGATGGTTCTGGGTTAGATTTACATTTTTATTAAACGTAAATCCGGTAAGATAGAAAACGACACTAAAATGATAAGAAATTCTTTTCGATTTTTTTTATATGCACCTATGGCCAGCTATGGTTGTCCGATAAGGCAAGGAATTGCAAGGAATACTGTGCTTCGCTGACAAAATACATAGATTGCCCCCCCCCCCCCATTAGACTCCAATTCTTTGGTGGCGTGGCTTTACTAGCAGACAACTTTTGATAGTTTCGCAATTCGATTTGCCGAAACTGAAACTGATTCGAACGAGCACCAGTTTAGATATGGCTATTTTAGGTGCTTGAAAAATTACAAGTTCATTAAAAACTGATGCAACCGAAATATTTGTAGAAAATTTTGTCATGTAAAAAACAGGTATACTATATGTTTCGTATGAATCGTATTGTCCTCAAAAACTGTTGATAAACAGTGTGACGTCATTTTAACATAAACCAATTTTAGGGATAGTATGTACAATGCGTCATCTAATGATTCCAATTTATCTATAAGCAACGTGTCTGGTACAAAGTGAAATGAGTCATTAAATTGATTACTGTTCCACGAGATAAGTTATAATGTGGGTTTTTGGTTATGGTTCGCTTATATGGAAAGCAGATTTTCCTTATGAAAAGACTGTAGTCGGACACATTAAAGGATACATTAGGAGATTTTACCAAAAAAGTACAGATCATAGAGGAACACCTAATAAAGTATGTATTCAATAATAATTTTTCTATCTCTTTCATCTTTTAAATTTTTTATGTTTTTATTCTGTATTGTATTATCGTTTGTCAATAATTTAAACCCTTGTAGTATCTACCTGTTGTTTTAATAGAACTTTGATTTCTTTTCAGCCTGGCCGAGTTGTCACATTAATAACTTCTAATAATGTAAACGACGAAGTATGGGGTGTTGCTTATAAAATATCATCTCAAGACATAAATACAGTTGTAAAACACTTGGATTACAGGGAAAAAGGTGGCTACGAAAGGAAAAGCGTTCTCTTTTATCCATCGTTTTTGACAGAACACATTGGAATTCATTCGTTAGGAAATAATGCTTGTCAGGGCAACCTTGAAAGTACAAAATTAATACCGCTAAGCGAAGACACATCGTTTCATATTACAATTTATATAGGTGGAGAAGATAATCCAAATTATGCAGGTGTAGAAGCTATTCCTACAATAGCTAAACAAATACTTGTGTCTAGTGGTCCTAGCGGAACTAACAAAGAATATTTATATAAATTAGCGTCTGCGATGCGAATAATAGCGCCGAATGTATATGATGAGCATTTGTTCACTTTAGAAGCTGCTGTAAAGACACTAGAAAAAGAACAAACAGAAAAAGTAAAATCAAATGAAAACTCAACTATCGACAAGAATAGATAAAACAAAAAACATATTTCATTAGAAAATTGTTCCAGATAGAAAATATGATATTTATTGTAATGTAATTTAAATTAATTTTATGTAAAACAAAATATAAAAATAATGTTTCAAAACAGTAACAACTCCTAATAAATATTTTATATAATTTATTTAGAAAAATGAGTAACCCGTTTAACCGTTTTTAGCTTGAGAAAGTAACATTCAATTTTGAATTCATATCAAACGTTACTTCGACTAATTCGATATTGATCAAATTGACAAATAATAAAAATATTATATTTATGTGTCTATAGAAGAATAATTGTATATGTATTTACGTTCGATTCCGAATAAAATTGAAATACTATAACACGCGTATCGATATCGATTTATTTCGTCCATTAAATCCTAAGGTTATCAAATCAGCCTCTAACTATAATGTTAATTTGAAAGAAATGATAATACTTCATTTCGTATACTTTACAGAAATAACATTTTCGCAAAGATAGCAATTATTTACAACGACGCTAAGTTGAAATCTTCCGAAAAAGATAAATGTTTACATTTGCGAGGGAACTATTTTTATTACGCATGAGCGTGCGTTGACGCGTAATGATCAGCTGAACGTACTTACGTAGTTCCGCCATTTCTTATTGTTAGAACAACTGTCAAACCCAGTAGTTCGTCTGCGGGTCTGTTTCCTCTCTGTACCGACGAATACGATAAAAAAAGCCAAGATTGGGTGATCCATTAACGTGAAAGCGTTTCGGACGCATCCGGGTAAGTTATTTTTCAAAATCTTCCAGTTTTTATATCACATATATTGTTGCTAAATACATCGAGTGCCCAGCTAAGACAAAATGGTGGTAAGATCCGAACTGAACGGTAGAGTGAACCATGTATTTAATAGTTACATTTTCAGTTGTTCTACATTCGAAAATTCTTTTATGTAAAACCGTTTCGATCAGACTAATCGCTTTCGTTACATTCACTTGTTTATTATGTTGCATTTAACATTTGTCGGGCATTCTTTGTATCAAGTTCTACAATAAAGAAATAAATATTGTAAACATTGTATTATTTTTTTCTGCAAATAACAGCTAAATATATACAAAAGGGATATGTATAGTGTATAGTATACTCTGACAGATTTTTGATTGAGGTACATATTATATGTTCGCTTGGTGGACGATGACTTATCATTAATGACTCAGACGAAAACAACACGAAACATTGACGAAAACAAACAACATTAAGTTTGTTCCAAAGTTCATTCGGCACTCGAAGTCAAGAAACTGTATAATCTATTAAATGTAATATACATATATATACACATTTGATTTATTTATGTATTAAAATGCTAGTTTTTCAAATCACTTGTAATCGTACAATGAGTTTTGAAGTTTAGACTTTTTATAGAAGCGTATCCGTAGAAAAGAATAACGCGATAACATATAAATAAACTATTACTTAGGTAACGCGTGTATGTTATCGAAAAATATTTTTCGTTAATGTAGGTAAAAATATATATATTTGCATATTATATATGTACATACATATACAGGGTGTTGCCTGTAAGGCGAAACATGATTTTTCACCCACTTGCAGCCATCCCACAAAAAAAGTTTAGAACGAGAGATGCAGGGTATGGTGTGCACAATAGATATCATTACAAAAATTTCGAAAACAGTTTGTTTTCATGGCAAAATCGAGGTCACCTTGGGTATAGCAAATAGGGCTATATATTGTCTCTTTTTCCCATATTTAAAGGACATCGAGACAAATTCAAAACACATATTACGCGATTTACAGTAGTGGAAATGTGAAATATTTAGCGTTTCGTAACCTCTTCGCTATCAAATAATGTTTACACTGTCTTAAAGTCGAATACGACGAAAAGCTAAATACATATTTCACATTTCCACTACTATAAATCGAGTAATATGTTAGTAAAAATATCATGTAATTGTGTTTTGAATTTGATTTCGTCCCGATGTCCTCTATATATGGAAAAAAGAAAAAATATGTGGTTCTATTTGTTGTACCCAAGGTGACCTCGATTTCGCCATGAAAACAAACTGTTTTCGAAATTTTTTTACTGATATCTATTGTGCACTCGATACCCTGCAACTCTTGTTCTATTAAACTTGTTTTTGTCGGATGGCTGCAAGTGATGAAAAATAATAAACCCTGTATGTATATATGTATATGATATGGTAACATGCATAGAACATTTCTTGGTAAAGTTCGTTAAAATTCGTTTGTCGTCGTGACCGTTCGGGTATTGTTCATCCGTGACGAGTGACGATTTGCAGAGCAGATGCGAGCTACGCTTACGCTACAGGCTACAGCTACGGCTACAGTCGAGTCGAGTACGCGCTCAATGAGCGTACTTTTGTTCCTCATGGGAACTGTTTTGCTCTTACGTAAACAAAAAAAAAGAAGTGTATATAGTTTTTTTCGTATTTCACTGATCTCGTACGACCGTATTTCTTCACATAAATAGTACGTATTTAAACAGGATATTATACATCACCGATAGTATGTATTGCAAACAGATCCTGTTAACAATAATCCGTCGGTCATTAATCCTCGAAATAAAAATGTTCTTTGTGTTTACTCGATCCCGCCTTTTCCATTTCTTATATTATGAGTAATATAATCCTGATGTAATTTTTCACGTGATAATCATTTAAAATCATGTATTCGGTAGTTTATAAAAAATGGTCAACTCTGAAGTACAAAGTTTAATTGAATTAAATGAAAGTGTATCGTACATATTCGACAATACGATTTCACTGTGTTATAAACTTGTACAGGCGCTTAAAGTTAACCGGAGCGTTAATCTTGTTACCGATCCTTGATTTTGACAGTTCGTTGCATCAGCCTTTCAATGGCTTTGTATAGCTCCTTTCCTTGGCGGTGTAGGTCGGTATTTCGGTATAATTTAAGGTTGACTTTTTAATTTGACACGATCCCCCTTTTCTCATTTTATTTAATTCGTATTATCATTGCGCAATTATATATAATTATATATAATTCTTCAGTTTCATTAGAAAATTCGAAATATCATTTAGTAATTTTTTTAAAGTTCGAGCTATTCTTCCGTCAGATGTACATCTCTTTCTCTATAAAATTTTCGGTTTTTCGTTTTTAATTATTTTGGTCATTTTCTTAATGCCTTCAAAACCTTATTAAAACAAGTTCTATATTCGTGAAATATATTTCTGCTCAAACTTTATATTCGGAGTACATCCTACGATGAGTAACAGAGCTGACGAAATACCCAACCAAATAACTCGCGAATGTTAAAGAGTATCGGAAATCGTATTTTAAGTTCGAATCGAGTAAGTACTTACGCGATCTTGTTTTTCCCAACTTTTTTTAGTTGTATGAATTAAAAAGAATGAGAGTCTGTTACTATTTACAAAGTTGTATATTTTCCGATTACAATGCGAATGCAAAATGTGATAGACCGAAAGTTCTCGAAGTTATTTCGAATGTACCCGTTTTCTCGTATGTTCATCGAAAATCGGAACTATCAGTCGACCAGTTTGACGACGGCGCTTGAATTTAAACACGAACACGCGGACCATTAAAAAGACAAAAACATGAAGAACGAATCGTTGAAAATGTTTTTTCAATATTATTTGTATGTTTAAAATGTTTGTAGCTTAAATAATCTACTCTCTCTTTAAAATGTTTCTCAAGAAAGTTACAATTAATGGAATAATAGAATTTTAAATGATGATGTAAACAATGTTTTATACATTGATTATTATTTTATTGTTACAGATACAAGGCTAGCCAGCTGCGCCATTCTTGTTGTGTGACACCTGCATCATCAGCCATACTACACATCTTCTGTGTAATATTATTACTTCATTGTTGCTGTAGTTAGCTGTTGGTCACACATCGCAGGAATGGACACATCGGGCTTGCCTGTACCGGATGCAATCCACCCGCTACTCGAACAACTACAAGAAGCTTTGGTTCTTGAAGTAAAATATCAACCTAACCTTCAGTTACCCACTATATCGCAAGTAAGAGCATACAAGTCACATTAACCTTCCATCGGGCGCAACCGATCTGAGAGGCACAGCACGATCATTTAGGTACCTCTTAGGTACCTCGAAAACAGTCACCTCCACCTTTGGGGAGGGCCCAAAAAGGCAGCCCTACGAGTATAGACCTCACCAAGTGCACTATTTCTCTAACAGCAGTTGTATAAATGAACTTAATTAGGTGTTTATCATGTCTTTGAATGTGGACCCGTCAAGCACATTGCGCCCAAACTCGGCGGTCCAGATATTGCGCCCGACGGAAGGTTAACAGATTCATTTATACATTTTGTTCGTTCGCAGTAAATGCACATGTTCCATTTTTCAGAATGACGAAATCACGATCGGAGCTCGTGATGGTTCAGCCCATGTACTGAGGTGTTTGAAAGTATGGTACGACTTACCATCGGATGTGTTTTTTATTGCCATCAACTTGATGGACCGCTTCTTAACAAAAATGAAAGCAAGGCCGAAGCATATGGCTTGTATCAGTGTGTCTGCTTTTCACATAGCTGCTGTTCAATTAGCACAGTCCTTGGATGCTGATCACTTAGTCTCTATTTCCCAGTGCAAATGCACGGGTGGTGATCTGAAACGTATGTCGGAAGTGATAAGGAACAAACTAGAGTGGGCACCCGGTACACAACCCGTTACACCCTTGATTTTTCTTCGATTGTTTCACGCTATGTTCCATGCAGTTGCATTACAGTTTGGTTTGGGAGAGATGTACAATAGTATAGTTACGGTAAGATATATGTTTGATCAATTGTGTATGTAATAATTTGACAGCAGATCTTTATGCAAAATATAAATTTTCTATCTGAATTGCAACAAACTGGAGTGATATAAAACTTTATTTTCATTAGTGTATAGTGTATATAATAGTTGGAAAATAATGTAACAGTACTTTTAAATCCTTCTAATATTTTTACTGTTTTAAATGACACCCACTCATTTTTGTTATAAATTCATAAAACCCGCTGTCTTGTAATAATTGATGCTAAAACGAAGACAATGGGAACTTATTATGTATACTGTTTCAGGAATCCGAGCTTCTTCTCAGGCTAGAGATGGTTGCTTGCGATGGTAACTGTGCAAGTCTAAGGCCATCGGAGGTGGCACTTGTTTTACTTTGCACGTACTTAGATAGTGCAGTTAATCGGCTGGATACTAATACAGATACTACCAAATCCACAACCGCTATACCTAGTTCCTCTACGATCAATACGACTGTAATACCGAAACATCAGATACTTAGACTTTTGGAATTTGCAGTAGAACTTCAAAAAATATGTAAGGTAACGTTGAAACGTTAATGTTCACATTAGATTTTTCTAATGAAATCGTGCACGCCGTAACGTTTATTCACTCTGTCTACTTATAGATTTCAGACACAAGTTTTTTCTCTACGCATGAGGCTGTAGGTGCTATATTGAGCAAATACAATGCTCAAGAGCAAACTCCTCATAAACAAAGACTGATATGGAGATTATCCTCTCGTACGGCGCGCCTTTTACGTCCAACTGATAAATTCACTTCTGTATTACCTGTTATCGCCGAACACGCTCCAGTTCCTTCACCGAGTAAAATTAGGTATATTTCAACAATTAATTTAATTGATTTTTTACTTATAGATATTATTGTATCGTTATAGAATATAATTTTTTATATTTTATTTAATAATACGACAATAAGTATTTCCCTTACATTTACAGAAAAAATCGTAAGTTCGGTCGACGCCATGGGAACAAGAGACGTTAAGTGGCAATATCGAGGCCTTAAAGTGAGTCTACGGTTGGCAGTATAAGTACTGCAAGACTAGAAATTGGAAAGGGACATATTAGAATTTTTATTATATTATTTTTTTAGGTGCTGGATTAGAAGTTCAGTGTTTATCCGTCAAGCAATAATGGAGGTGTAACTTCAATCTTAATTTGAAATTAGAAATTAAAATAGAAAGTACAAATACCGATGTATTTATGTCGTACGACGAACTGTCAAATATTTCCTTTGTATCATACATTGAAAACACTAGTGCACCATACGTTCACATTTTTTTGCAGTATTCTAAAATGGAAAATTGAATCGAAGATTTCGAATATATTAGTTGCATTAGATGCATACTTTTTTTCTTTCAATCGTATCATATGTTTTATATAAAGGAAGACGAGAATTTCTGTTCGAAAAATTAATGTTTTATAGCTATATGAAGCACACAAGTGATGTGCAAATGAAGCGAAGAAAAATCGAAACGGCAAATCGTATTTTACTAACGTTAAAGTTAATGTGATACATACAATGTCCAGTGTAAAACTCGTACTTTATGGATAGAATTCTATATGTATGTTTGAAAAGCGAGGAATTGGATCATACGTGAATATAACTTAAAAATTAAAAAAATTATTTAAAAATAAATTATAAAAATTAATAAATCTAATTACGATGATCAAAATGTTCAATAAATTTTAACTTTTAAAATTTACCAAAAATGAATTCACTGATTGATGTTTTGTCGTCAGACTGTATTGAAATTATGTGTATTGTTTAAGGAGATTTAAGAAGATTTAAGGAGAAACCATGAATGAATGTAAATAGAGTAGTCTCCTGTTACATGTTTTTATGGTATGTAAATGGAGTAAAAGATGCAACGAGCATTTTTGATTGAATAATTTAGATACTTAACCTTTTGCACTCGGATGGCATACTGTAAATTTCGTTCAATCTTTTATTTAACGTTGTTTCGAAATTTTTTAAATATTGGTACATAAATACGATTATATTAAATTCATATGTATAGATTACGTGTAAGACATACACGCGCGAAAAGAACAGTAAATAGTGATTGCCTTTAACGTAGGCGACATTTAAAATAAACCAAAGCCGATTTCAATCTAGGTAGTATTTATAAAAGAATTATTGAAGAAATGTGAGAAATACGATACGTATGTATATATATATGTTCTTCTTGATAAACACTGATAAGAGCGCAAGAGGTTAACGATGTATAATTATTATGAATGCTTCAAACAAACTGTTTGAAAAAAACAAAAAAAAAGAAAATGTCAGCTGTGAAAGTATAATTATGTGTAAAATAATTTAAGATAGTATTACATACGATTACAGATAAGAGCAATATTTTAAAGCCACAATTTGTGATAGAGTTTTTTACTAAGACAGCTTTCAATCGTGGCAATTATTAAATGGTAGCGATATTGTCTCGAGCATTTGAGAATTAAAATTTATCTGTCACCCTTTATTGTGTACTTGTTTTCATATGTTAGGGATCATATGGTCGGTTTTTGTGGCAATCTCGGTAGTGTTGAAAACACGTCGAAAATGGAACAAAAATACTTCGAATTTACTATGAAATAACTTATGTTGAATAAATACATAATAATTGTAAAATATTAATAGAAAAAAAATATTGATTGTAAAAACACGGATATATTATGTTCTTATTTTATATGAAACGCCTAATTTTTAAACTACACATGTAAGTGTTGTTACTTTGAAACGGCGATTTATTTTCAAAGAGATGGATTCAATTCAAGGCGTCTCTGCATCCATAGCCAGTTTATGCTAGTCATAAGTTGCATATATATTAAAATTTCATTTCGTTTTTAGAACGAATAGCAAAGAATAATTGAAATTACATATCTTAGAATAGTACCAAAATATGTCAGACTGTTATCCAGAGATGTATTTAATCAAACAAGGAAACAAGTTAATTATTATTGTAAAACACATGAATTCTCTTACTTTTTCCATTAGCACATATTAACCAGTATTACATGCAATTCTGTATATTTTTCGAAGTTATAATTCTAATGAATCTTTTCTTATAATAAAATGCCAAAACAAAGTGAAAAAAATATAAATTTTAATATGACAAACAATATATGTATTAACTAGTTTTACTCATTTTGTCTACGAACAACTTTCATGCATTCATGAAAAGAATAATAAAAAATGTCTTAGGAACTATATATATATATATATATTTAATCTTTGAATAGATATTCAAAAATTTCAATAAAAATAGCACACAATGAGTAGGAATTTGTTTATATGTATATAATATTTTTGTCTTCATTTAAATGAAGTTTAAATTTAAATTCGTAGAGAATTATTCAGGTTACTATGAAATAGAATAAAAAATTAGATTTGATTATCGAAAATTGAATATTTAAAGATATATTTATTAATATAAATTAAATATGTTAACATATAATACTGAATTGCTACGTTAACATATATATATTATTTGGTGGGAATTGTGATTTTTATAAGACAATATAAAACAAAAAAATTGTTAGACTTCTCATGCACAAAAAGTAAATAGTTAATTCTATTTCAATTTTTGTATTCTGTACAATCAAACTAAAAGTAAAATTTGTAAAAGTGCTATATATTAACTATAAATACTGTTTATTGCGAACGGAAACGTAAAGCACTAAAAAAAAGCCGTATGTCGCATTTTATTGATGTGTGATGTTAAGTGGCATTATTTGTAATATAACAACATGTGTTTATAATAAAAATGTGTGAAAACAATCACCTAAATTCAGTGATCATCTTTAATGTAATAAGAAATCCTATTGTATTTACATATACATCAACGAAATGAAAAAAATGTGAATCGTTGATTGCAATTGACAATAACTGAACTATTTCGATTACAATCGTAATATCACATAAACTTTATATATATATAGACAGCTTTGAAATGAATGTAGTTATTAGTCGAATATTTGAGTTGAGCAACCTTCAATTTCATTCAAAAGCGTTAGGTAAACAAGCGGCTTTTAAGTGTCAAAGACGTTTACGCGTGATAACACGTGGTTTTCCTTGTATATTTGATCACAATATTCATATTATGACATCCCCGGTACACATTGATGGGAGTTTAGGGGAAGGTGTAAGTATTAACAACCTGTTTATTTTTTAAATGAACATTTTTGATAGGTTAAGAGGTCAATAAACCATGAATATACAATATACATATTTTTACTTCTTCAAAGGGTGGTCAAGTATTAAGGATAGCACTGTGTTTAAGTGCACTGTACAAAATACCAGTTAAGATTGATAATATTAGAGCCGGTCGTCCCAAACCTGGACTAGCAGCTCAACATTTAAAAGGTACAGATTTATCGATAGACAGTTTATGTTTATATAGGAGTCAAGTAACTTTTCATCGAATATTGTTAAAGGTGTAGAATTATTAAAAAGTATGTGTAATGCTGAAGTGCAAGGAGCACATATAGGATCAACCTATATAGAATTTAAACCAAACCAATTAAACTCTGATAGAAAACATACATTTGTCGTGGATACAGGAACTGCCGGGTGTATTTGTTTGTTAGCTCAGGTAGCACTGCCCTGTGCATTGTTTTTCCCACGAGAAGATGTTGTTACGTTAATTCTGAAAGGTGGTACAAATGTCCCTATGGGGCCGCACATAGAATATCTAACAGAAGTATTAAGACCATTACTGAATAAATTTGGGGCTGATTTTGACTTCAGAGTTGTAAGAAGGTATTGTCATAAACACATTATTATTATTAATAACATGTTTGATACCATATGTATGCATGGGTGCATGTGTCTATGTGTGTATGTTATGCGTGTATTTACGAGGGTAGTCCCAGAAGTACCCGACCTAACAAAGAAAACACAAAAAATTTGGGAAAAAATAACTTTATTTCTCAACGTAGTCTCCTTTTAGCTTGATACACTTTTCCCAGCGATGTTCAATAGCTTCGTAACCCTGTTTATAGTGAGATCTGTCGAGCTCCTTAAAATAGCCATTAACTGCAGACTCCACCTCTTCATTGTTGGCAAATCTTTTACCACCGAGCCATTTTTTCAAGTTTGGAAAGAGAAAATAGTCTGAGGGGGCTAAATCTAGCAAATAGGGTGCGTGAGGAAGCAATTCGAACTTTAACTCATTGATTTTGGTCACCGTGATACCAGATGTGTGAACTGGTGCATTGTCCTGATGGAACAACACTTTCTTTCTCGCTAAATGCTATCAAACAAATACTAAACAACGTAGCGTCTTCAGACTTGAAACTTAAGCTTTATAAAGATTGTACTTTTGGCTATAGTAAGTTTTCAAATAACAACCGTCAGCTATATGTAAAGGTCGGGTACTTCTGGGACTACCCTCGTAACATGTTATAAATAGACTCTGGATTTTATGCATTTATAATAAAAATGAGCAAGCGCAATTTAAAACAGTGAAGAATTCAGTAAGACTTCAATAAGACTTCAAGAATATTAATATATTATTTTCACCACATTAAAATTATTAATGAAGAATATAAGTTTATATTTAGCTCCTGCATCTTGCAAGTCTAGTTATAAATGTTATAAATAAAAATCTTCTCACAATATTTAACATAAGGTGTAGAGTGTATTCTTTAGAGAATACTAATTTTTTAATGATCAATGGAGGGGTTATTATCCAAAGGGAGGTGGAGAAGTGCATTTATACGTAAAACCTGTACATGCTCTGAATGCTGTTAGTTTACTTGATCCTGGTGTACCTAATGAAATAGTAGGATGGGCATATGTTGCCGGTGTTGTTCATATTAAGGTATACGTTCGATCTCTTATTCTTTCTATGTAATATCAGCCACATTATTGTAATTGAAATATTCATCTTTTTCAGGAAGCTCATAAAATAGCGAACGACGTGAAGGATGTTCTAACAGAAGGTTTTAATAAACACAATGTTCCCATTCCACCAATTAATATAGAATGTTATAAGGAGGATAGATCTGTAGCTTTTGGAAATGGATCTGGCATCAAGTGAGATTGAGAATGTTCTAAAAAAAAATGACAATTCTACGAATTTCAATTGAATAATCGAGCATAATTGATATTAGTGTAGTGTGCAATAGCACTAGTCAGTGTGTCTATGGTGGTTCGGGGTTGGGTTCTGGTCGTCAAGAGCAAACTGCGCCAGGTGTCCAGGCAGCTACCGAAATCTTAAATGCTATTTTAACAGGGTCTTGTGTCGACGAACATCTGCAAGATCAGGTAGTTTTTTCTATAATAGAATAAAGTCTTTAATCACAAATATAATCGAACGTTTTTAATATTTGTGAATTTCAGTTAATAATTCTGATGGCTTTGGCAAGAGGTACCTCGAAAATTAAACTCGGAAGTCAAAAATTGACTTGCCACACCGAGACTGCTATAAAAGTGGCAGAAATGATGTTAAAAAATTACAATCTTCATTTTGAATTGAATGAGGAAGAAGTTGGAGATACCGTTTCTTCTGTTTTAGTGTGTGAAGGTTGCAATTATAAACCTTTAACAACATAATAGACAACGACTGTATAGCGGACCCTACACGGTCAATCGGAATGACAGTCACGTCGAAGATTGACATTCGGATTGATCGTGAAAGATTAATACTGACGGACTGATGAAATGGACTGACGGATTTCCAGATATTCGGAAATATTCCTTCGTGATTGAAGTAAGGATTGACAGTCTGACTGTTCAATCAGACTGTCATTCCTGATTGACCGTGTAGGGTCCGCTTATGTTTTATGTAATCATGGAATTGTAGTCTGTTTTTCTGAAAAAGAATTCTAATGTAAGGAATTACGTACAATGAGATTCAAAAGCGTTTGTCATCTCGTTTATACTGTTTTTCAACGAATAAACGGTAGTTTGAAATTGTGTAATACGAATATCGTTTTATTCTATTGTTCGAAGTTTCTGCTTTTAATATTAAGCAACCGTACCAGGATCTTTGGTGAAGCTTAAATGAAACTTAAATGAATAATTTACGCTTCCGATTTTCTATAGTTTTATAATACAATGAAGAAATACATTTTATAAAAACTTATTTTTGTTAACATATTGATTAAATAAAATTCATTCCTGTTTCTGTCGAAAGAATGGTTCTATCGTTCGTAAAAATTCTCTTTCAAATACTTCATCTGAAAATCGGCTTACGGATGCCCTAAAAAAGAATTATATAAAAATATTTGTAAAAATCGATATTTTTTTATTATTTATGCATGTTATACCTAGCAGCCATTTTAATAGTATTTCTGTCTTCTGGATGTATATTGATGATATGTGCCATTATTGCAGCGTACTCCTCAGCTTCTTCGGCCAAGAAACCATTCTGCGATCCCGGTTGTGTTTCAATTATATCAGCTCTAGAATTATTAGCAAACGTATCAAGACACGTTTTAATTTGGTTCGTTCTATAAAAATGATTTCTTTTTTTCGTTATTTCTCAATAGAAGTTTACCTCGGACCTCCAGAAGCATGAGCCACGACAATTAATCCTGCAGCCATACATTCGACTACACTAATTCCAAAATGTTCGTTCCACATAGTATGTAGTCCTATAGTTGCTCTTTGAAGTTCTGACATAAGCTCTGAATATGGTATATTCAATTTAAACTCTACGTTTTCATCCAACGCAAAATGTTTCGATAAATCCTGCATGTCTTTAACGCGTACTTCGTCTTCCGCGTTTCGACAAGATCCAATAAGAATCAGGCGAATCTGGAAAAGTTCATGTGTTGTGATTATTTTCAACATTGAGTAGAATCTATATCGAATGTACCTTGTCCCAAACTTCTTCCTTAATGATAGATCTAAGTTCATACATTGCTCTCAACATTAATGGATGATTTTTTTCTGGTCTGAATTGTGCGACCGACACAATACGAATGTTATCACTTTTTTCGTCCTCGCTAAGAAGCTTCAATTCGGTTAAGTGTTTCACATCGCACGGTGGATAAATCCTGTGAGTTTTTAATGGACACTTCCAAATTGCATTAATATGATCTTCCGTCCAAGAAGAATTGACCATGATAATTTCAGCAGTACTGCCAGCCCAACCATAAATCTAAAACAATTGCCATTGATCATGGTATACAAGCATAAATGCTTTCCAATTCGAATTTACTTACAAAAGCAAACAATTTATAATAAGCGATTTTAGCTGCAGATAGAAATGGATTTCTAGCTATAATTCGTCTATTATTATGCGAAATAACTCTTCTGTAAACATGCCGCAGCATATCGGTCGAAATTGTAGGATAATGAGTATATGTTGCTACTCTACATCCGCCGATGTATCTGAATAAGGGATATGTGAACGCATAGCCCATTGTGTCGATGTATATATCTGTAATAATGTCTTATGTATATGTTTTGAAGAGTTTCTAAGTACTTCAACTATAAACAATTGCGTACCTGGTACATAGCTATTTAAAGCTTCGATGCCCAACCAAATTGATCCTAAGCTTTGACCCAAA
Source organism: Lasioglossum baleicum (assembly GCF_051020765.1). Classification (NCBI taxonomy): domain Eukaryota; kingdom Metazoa; phylum Arthropoda; class Insecta; order Hymenoptera; family Halictidae; genus Lasioglossum; species Lasioglossum baleicum. The sequence goes on from NC_134932.1 coordinate 20,730,313, forward strand.
AGTGTAAAGTAGGGATACATTGTGGCTTCCACCCATTTGCGTTTATGTAAGTATACAAATTCAATTTTCCTCTCAATTTTAAAATTAAACACTGTTTCTGTTTTATTGATAATTTGTTCTGGATCTGCATCGAGGTCTCCTGTGTAAACTACTATATGTACATCTGGATATCTGAAATAAAAAAAACATTTCAAATCATAAGGATCTCGAAGAGATTCATAATGTGCGAACATAGTTGGATCGAGAGCAAGATTCAAGTACTTAGTTTGTATGGCACTAATCGCAGCCCAAAGTACTCTTTCACCGCCACCTCCTGAATTACAATATGGATGGAAGATGCCGACAACAGTTCGTTTTTGCAACCTGTCTGTTCGCTTTCTGGAGTATACTCGTTTCCACGTTACGAATAAAATAGGTACAGAAATAATTACGCACAGTACTTTACAAATAAAGAGTACAAGTAACATATTTAATGATAAAGCCATGGATAGCCTGAAATTGAGACAAGACGATAATAAGCAGTTTGTAAATAATAAGAAGTATTTTTCTTAAAAGTCTTACATGAATGCATATAAATTTTGATTTCCAGCTTAGAGATCAAAGATCTATTCAGAAGAGGTCAAAGATACGATTTGACACGTGTACTTACTTATTGTGACAGCCTACTTTATAAATTAGGCTGTTTCTATTTACACGTGAACGGGGAATGAAACACGTATTTAATATTTATTCAGGTGTAACCTTATCCAAATTACTGTTTCAGTCATTGTTTTGTTCATTATCCAATATGCATATATTTAAGCTTGTGACTAATGCGATAATAAATTGATAAATGGTAGAATTCAATGTATACAATGTATGTACATATATATAATAGTCTAATTACTATTTATATTGTACTTACATCTTTAGTACTTACTATCTGTACTATACGAGTAAACATCTGCTTGTCGAGTATTGGTCAATCGGCTGTGATCGGCTGGTTCAAGTAAACCGCCACAGTCGTAATTGGTGATCTTGATGGCGGTTTATTCAAATTTGTCTTTTAGCGTAGAGACCAGTAGAGACACTGTTGTGAGACACCGACTAAATTGTCTTCAATTGTCTTATACATCCATATACCACTGATGCCAAGGCTGTGGTATTGTGGTACTAAACCATACCCCCACCATAGCCTACTATTGCCCCTCCGTTGTTTTCCAACGCGCCCGCGCGCTACACTCGCCAACTCACCAGCGTACCTTTACGGATACAGTAGAGTGATACGCTGGTGAGTGTAGCGCGCGGGCGCGTTGGAAAACAACGTAGGGGCAATAGTAGGCTATGGTGGGGGTATGGTTTAGTACCACAGTACCACAGCCTTGGCATCAGTGCCATATACATCCGTCCTGGTCCACATACGTCGTCTGTGGTCCCTGGTCCCGGTCCCGGCTGCTCCCGGCTCATTCATATTCATATGGGTTTTTACTTGTAAATCATTGTAAATACAGATGTGAAACTTTTGATAATTGTTTATTGTAACAGAGATATACTCTCTGATATATAGTTAGCGATATAATTCCTAAAATGATCTCAAAACTATTGTGCACCGATGTTCTTGCTATCCATTGCAGACACAATTTAATTTTTGTTGGTTAGTTTAAATTATACGATATTTATTAGAAGTTTATTATTTTCCTTTCTATTTTTATATGATTTATTGTTGCTCGTTACAGGTATAGGTACAACATTGCATATTTTTCGTGCTGACACGTTCGAATTAGAAAAGAAAATAGATTGTCTTTATCCAAATAATATACATGGAATCGTTGAAGGTCCCAATAATAAATTAGCTGTGTTTGGTGCTAATATTTTTAGTACTTACTATATCGAGATAAAAGATGGAACATTAGAGTAAGTATATTAAATATGTATATCATAATGTAACTGTATGAAACAAAAAAGCATTTGTTTCAGAATCAAAGAAGATATTAAGAAGAAGTGTCTTAACGATTGGATAATAGCAGCAAAATGGTTTACTTTTTCTGGATGTGATTATTTAGTTAATTTATCGGCTCATAATAGCGTATGTGTTTATAATACATCTAACAATCACTGCCAAGAGAAATGGTGCGAAGAAAAGTGTATTCTGTATCCTTATTTAAACATACCCAATCAACAAATTCATAATTTAAAAACTTGACTTTATTCGATATAGATACACTGGTTCTATTTTTGTAAAAAGCAACAAGGACTTGGTAGTCTTTGGCGGAACTGTCTTTCAAGAAATATTAATATGGGAATTAGATCATGCTACGTGTTCAAACGAAGTTATGCCAGTTTTACACCGTTTACAGGGACATAATGTTAGTATTTAACACTAAACCTGACCACGAGGGGTCAAATGACCTATTTTAGATTTTTTACTTGACAATTATTGAGATTGTAAAGGTGTTACATTTTTTTACTCCAGTATATATTATAGTAAAAATCGCACAAAATATAAATAAATTTAATCTTCTTATTTTTATAATACCATCATACACATTAGTCACTTTTGATGGTTGGTAGGTTTAGTGTTAACAGCGATCGTTCTTACAAAGTTTTGTTTATAGTTTTTGCTACATGGAAAAAAAACCTTTTTTAGGGTGTCATTTTTTCAGTTATATACAACCCAATCACAAAACTGATTTGTTCCACATCTGACGATAGAACCATCAGATTATGGACAATAAATTGTAGTGACAAAGAAAATGAAAATGATATAAACTGGAGAGAAGCAAAAATAACATTAACAAGAACAATGTTTGGTCATACAGCTAGGATATGGAGGTCCATTATTAGGAATGAAACTTTGATAACAATAGGTGAAGTACGTAATGTAGAGCATAAAATACCATTAATAGTATTTATGTATTTTCGTATGTTTATAATTTAAGGATTCTCTTATGTGTATCTGGTCATTGAATGGTAAACTGCTTCACAAAATTTGTGCTCATCACGGAGCTGCTATATGGAGCATTGATACATCAGCTGATGATAAATATGTTTTTACTGGAGGAGCTGATGGTGCAGTCCACATATGGCTTCTTGATAATAATTACACTCAAAAGGTTTTCTCAATACCTAAACGCTTTTCATGTACTTCGCCAAAATATGTTTGTTATTTAAACAATGGAAACTTTTTGGTCTTCAATGAAGACGGGAATCTTTTTGTTGTTAATAAGTTGCACAACGATCTGATAGAATCGCTGTATCTAGAAAAATATAGTTCATACTGTGTTATGGAAGTATCTCTATGTCGATCTTTTGTTTGCTTCGCATCAAGAGATGGATATGTCGCAATCTATAAAGGTGGATATTATTTCAGTATATATATTTTTGAATATACTCTACTGAATATACTATACTGAATATACTCTATGTTAAATAATTATTTAGTAACTTGTACAATATATTTTCAGCAACTGTTAAAAAGTTAGAACTGATTCTTGAAGAAAAGATAATGAACTCCCAGATATTCTCTGTTCAATGGTTGCAAGATAATAAAGTAATAGCGTGTGGATCAAATGGAATATTAAAAATATTCATCTTTGATACAATAGGTATATGTTGTTACACAGCATGGTGTGTTTAAATATGTACTACATTAAATTTTGTGTTATGTATTTTCATTTTGACTACATTTTGCACACAGGAAATATTACTATAGAATCAATTTGTCTGTTACCACCTAGTCGTGAACGCTGGCTAACAGCTGCTGTACTTTACAAACGATTGTTAGTATGCGGAGATAGAGCTGGAAATATGCACATTTTCAAACTTCAAGAAAATGTTTTACACGAGGAAATAAATATGATGGAAGCGGATAATAAACCTATTCAAACTTTTACTAAGGTTCATGGGAAAATTGGCATTCAAAACTTTTTAATCATAGGTTCAAAATTGATATCATCAGGTCGTGATGGAATGTTGAGATTTTATGAATTAAACAACCTTGAAAATCCCACATTGCTGCGTAGTTTACATAAAGAAAGAATGCCAATGGACTGGATCAGTGGAAGCTTAAAAATTTCAAATGACATCCTCGTATTAGGTTTTAAGGAGGTATATAAATAGTTATAAAAATAATATTTCAATCGATCGATATGTATAATTTTTTCTTACTTTTCAGGTGGAGTTTCTGGTATACAGCATGTTTTATCATAGAACAGTAGCGAGAATTCCTTGCGGTGGAGGTCATAGATCATGGGACTGTATGCTATCAGGTGAATTAATTAGGTTTCTTTATATTCGTAACAAGCGAGTATATGTTTTCGAATTTTCATTAAATTCTATCAAATCGCCGGTTTTATTAGTAAGTAATATCATTTGTGACAATTTATATTGATTGTTAAACCGAATAGTAGTACATTCGTTGTTTTATTTTGAAATTTCTAGAATGGTTTCCACACGAAAGAAGTGTGCTGTATCGATCCTATACTAAAACTTGATAATGAGAATGTTTTGATATCTGGAGGAGAAGACGGCAGTCTGCGTGTTTCGACTGTTTCAAATGTAGAGATAAAGAACCATTTGAGTTTTCGTATGTTAGGAATTTTTAATGGTCATATCTCCAGCATTAAGTCTATAGTTTCCATGAGTTTGCAATCGACTTTATTGTGCAGTAAGAACCTTGTATTTTCGGTGGGTGGAAGAGCACAAATGAAAGTATGGGAAATCGATATAAAAAATAGTGAGACTACTTTGAAAGACTCGGATATTTCTTGTTTCGATGTTACATCTCATATGCTGTATGGATTCGACCAACTGCGAAAGAAACAATTACAAGTTAATCACTTGTACATCATTCAACCTGAAACTCGATATATGGATATTGCAATATATCGTGACATAAACAATGTACATTACATACTCCCTTTTATTGCTTGCGCGGATGGATTCGTCAGGTAAATGATTCGCGATCTATCGTATTTAATACTTTGAGACATAGTGCAGGGCTGAGCAAAACATTTAATTTACAGAATATTTTTATATAATTCGAACACAAAGTGTGTCTCGTTAAAAGTACATGCGAAAATTGTAGATCGTTGTATAGTAAAAATAAGTATTTTAAAGTGTGAAGAAAAGGTAATTCTCTTAACTATGTCAACCGATGGAGTTGGTCGTCTTATCGATTTTACCGAAGTCGTTTCGATCATATCAAAAGGAGGAATACAAAGCGACGATCTGGAATTAAAAGATTGTGCCGGAACAATTCTTGCAAAATTCAATTTACATCAATCTGGAATTAACTCGTACGACATCAAAGTAATCAAGAAAGATGAGTATTTATTGGCAACTGGTGGCGACGATAATTTATTTAATCTTACACATTTTAAAGTTTGTTTATCTGAAGACGATAATCAAACACGCGTTATATTGTTATCGAAATGGAATACATCAACCGTGCATATCGCACAAATTACAGGTGCGTCTACTTTCAATACTGCTCGATAAACGAATTCTTTTGGTTCAACTTGTATTTGTTTCAGGCATAAAGTTTCACGGAGAAAATACAATTTTTAGCGTTGGATTGGACCAAAAAATCAATATGTACAGTTATAATTTCACCAATGATATTTTATCTGTAAAAATATTGAAAACAATTGTTACTTTTGTAACAGATGTAAAAGGCCTAACTTTATGGGATACACCAAAGTATGCACATTTCTTATGAGTAGACTGCGGATCTTTATGTATTTATAGCAAAATTGAGTAGATGCAATTCAAAATTGTTGGAAAATTTTAAAAATTGAAGATGTCAATTTCTCAAAATAACATTCAATTTAGTTTCTATTTCTTGTCTTTCTATTTCTATTTCACAGTCTACTTATGAGACACGTTAGCTTTTAAATTAGTAAAATATCTCTCTCTCTCTCTCGATCTACATATTATATATCATTCTTTTTTAGGGGTGAACCAGCTATATGCGCTTACGGTAAAGGTTTTGAAGTCCTACTTGTACAATAATAACTAAGTACAACAAATTTATGATAGCGGGTAACATATTGTTTTTTTAAAGAGAGTAACAATAAAGTGGTTATTCTGTTGGCTAAATTTTGTTTAAAATATTCGCAGTTCTCCTTCTCACCGGCAGATGGCGAGTGTACAGAAAGGCAACGCATTTTAGTCCAATGTTAAAATTGATTCGAGTAGCTTTGTTTTATTAGCTAAACATTATTAATAAAGGCATATATCAACAAAAACAAATTTGTTTATAAAAATGGCAACTATTACGATATCGGCCGTTCGAACGCGAACAAGCATCCTTGATAAATCGCTGAGTAAAGGAAAAGGAGAGGTTAGCCTAAGTTGTTTTGCACTCTTGTTTTCGGAACTCGTACAGTACTGTCAAAATCGAGTTTACACCGTACCAGAGTTACAAAACAAGTACGTAAACGAACTAAACGATGAAAAGATTACCTGTAAATTCAATGTATTTTTATCCCTTTGTTTAGATTGGCAGAAATAGGCGCAGAAGTTGGGCATAGAATAACAGACCTTCTGGTTGTTCGTGAAAAAGGAGGAAAGCGTGAAATTAAATTGCTGAACATTCTGTTGTTCATCAAAAGCACAGTGTGGAAATCGTTATTTGGTCGCGAGGCTGACAAATTGGAACATGCAAACGACGATGAGCGTACCTACTACATTATAGAGAAAGAAGCATTAGTGAATAAATTTATATCGGTACCGAAAGATAAAGGCAGCTTAAATTGTGCTTCTTTTATTGCTGGAATAGTCGAAGCTATTCTTTGCGATTGTGGTTTTGTGAGTAGAAATCTAAAGTTCAATGTTCTTCATTCTATTAACGAATCTTAATTTGATCAAACAGATTTTTCTTTTTTTTGTTTACAGCCAGCAAAGGTGACAGCACATTGGCACAAAGGAACTACGTACATGGTTAAATTTGACGATGCAGTTGTTGCTCGTGACAAACAATTAGAAGATCGATAAATGTACGTAAGAAAGCAAGGGAGATTGCTATGAAAAACTCATTCTACATGAGCATGAAGAAAAAACAAAGATTGTACACATTGAATTTAGAAGAAATTCATTACAATTTCTTTTAGTAATGCAGTCTTCTTCCTTAAAACGGATTAAACTTTTTTTTCTTTCAATTCTACCAATACTACGAAAATCTACCTTGAAACATCTCTATATGTTAAAAATTTGAATTATTCTATTAAGAACTACAATAATTTTTGTTTCTAAATTAACACGTTTATTTCTTATATATTTGTAAATAGATAATAATTTTAATTTATAAAGTCTACATTTACAAATATTCTATTAAATAATAATGGATTTGTTATTAAGTGTTAAATTTGTATTTCCTATCAGCATAGGGTACTTGACCAGTTGACCACAGGTGCTCCTCTCTATTCTGTAACAATCGTGTTTCTTATTATGTATTATGCATACAATCTAATTTTGGTATTAACCCCTTGCCTTACAATATCGTGTCAGACTTGTGCTGAAGATTCTGAACAGAGTCTAATAAATATATGTACAGCTTGTCAAATCTAGCAGCGAGGTGAGCTGTGCGGTGAACAAAAACGGATAGTAACGAGGAACAAAGAAAATACATATGTACTTTTTCTTTAGTACGTGTCGAAATGTTGTCACGAATGTTGGTTTGTTTTCACCGCACCGCTATCATCGATGCTCGCCGCTCCACTATAACTGCACCCTTAGGAATGCGCAGACAAAAACAAAAACTGCACTTGACGAGAGAAGTGAAATGCAACGTATGAACGTTGCAGGACGTTGTACCTTACAGGTACACACCTCGTCCAAAGTGTGTACTGTCCATTATTTCTTACAGCAGTAAACATACAAAATAACTGTTTATATGTTTGTGTGAATACACTTGTGTCACTTTACTTTTTAACTGAACTGTCGCCACGTGCATCGTTTGACAGGTGACGATCAGTTCACCATTGTTGTGAGGTTCCGTCTATTTACCATTGCGCAGCGGGGACGTTTCCCCTTGTGGGGGACATTCAGCCGCACAGCTAGATTTGATAAGCTGTATGTTATTAATTTTCTTTAAACCAGGATGAAATTCTATTTTGGTGTCATTAATGTATAGTTATCGGAGGCATGTAGGCATACAGTAGATATAAGTTTTCTCCTTTTTTAGGAAATTATGAACTACAAAGAAAGTTCTAATAACTGAAACTGTAAAATAAATCGTAGGGCATGGGGTTAAGGGGGTAGACTCGCATTTCCAGGATTGCAAGGGTGCATAGGACTTTTGCGGGTGATTGCGGCCTAGATTGATCTTCCAATTAGCGCTTTTGAGTACTGAAAAACACTACCTCTGCATTATCGAGAAATGAGAAGGCGCATCCTATGCCTTTGCAATCCTGGAAACGAGTCTACCCCTTAAGAGTTCAATATTACCTTTATCCTTTTTCCAATCCAAGTATATAAAACAAATATCCCAGTAGTAATACCGTAACCTAGTATATAACTTCTAATAGTTACTTTTCCAAACTGCTCATGGAACTGTCTCACAATGCTATATCTGTATATCCCTTCATCCATCTGTGCATTTCAGATATAAGAATTATACAAAATTCTACATTTGTGTGTAAAATGTAAAGAGTATTGCAATTAAAAAGACAGATGCTAGATTGAATATGTTTATCTACGAAGCAAGTTAACATGCACTGTTAATAAAAAATACACAATATTAATACCGCCTGAATGTCTTACATAATTTCCAATTTTTATAAGAGTTCCGTTCTGATATCTAACGTATCATTTCGAGAAGAAATTAGAAAGTAGAAAATAAAAAATGAAAGGTAAATATAGAGAACATTTAATAAAAGTTTTCTTTCATATATGTTTTGATACATCTTGAAGTCATGTAGATGAGGTTAACACTTGAATGATACGTACGATAAGTTGTTGCTTTACTGGATTATGAACCTGTCTCAGATAACTTTCACGTAATGCTTTCCTTCTCGCAGCTCTTTGTTCTATCGCTTCTCTGCTCTCCGGAGAAACGTCAAACGTCTCAAACTTGTTCGAACTCATTTTATAGCCAGAAAATCAACAACCCGAATACAAGATAAATGTACCTATTTCAATATATTCCATGCACAGTTCCGACTGGTTCCGACGAGTTCCGACTGCTTCCGACACAGCCACAGCGCAGGGTTGCGGCTGGTTGCGGCATGGACCCAGTGATGTGATCAGACTGGATCAGACCCACCGTAACTCGCGCATGCGCGGCCAAGACAGTACCGTATCTACAATGACACAGCCGAGCGGCCAGGGCCCTGACGCCTTGAGGCAGTTATTCTGGCGGGAATGTACCAGTGTTATTGGCGGGACGACTGATGGACGAGAGACGATTATGTATTCTTTTGCGTAGTTATTGCAGTGCTCTTTCCCTATCCCATCCTCAAAATAAAGAATAAGTTTCAATTATAAAAGTCTGCGGGGTGCTCAAGCTACACGATTTCATCGAAATAGTTACGCTACTGAGGCTGAAATTGCCGCGCATGCGCGAGTTACGATGGGTCTGATCACATCACTGTATCTTCATCGCATGTGATTGCATGTGATCGCGATCGCATTGGATCGCATGCGCATATATACATAACCTAAAATTGATAGTAGTTGTCCACACCATTGAAGAGACGAAAATATTTTACAATTTCAATTGTCTGTCTTTTAAGTGAAGAAAATGGTATTTTTAACACCGCTATCGTTCATGAGATCTCGAGGTCCAGATGAATTCTGGCGAAAACGACAAATATTTAAACTGGCTGCTGTAAGTTTACTTATCATTACCGGTAGTATTAAAAAAATACAATAGATTTGACCGTTTATTTTATAGCATTACATAGGCAGAAAAAGAAACTGTTATAGCATAGCTATCAGAAATGTACAGAGGGCATTGTTAAAATCTACCCATGGAAGAGAACTCAAAAAGGAGGACATGAAAAAGGTAACAAGTATCTTCCTTTTTTTCAAACATCCTGTAATCGATTCAATGATTATTTACAGCTTTGGGAAACTAGAATAGATGCTGCTAGCAATGAACATGGTATTAGTTTCAAAATATTGATGGAAGGATTGACTAGGTGTAACATTTTACTTAATCGCAAGTCTCTAGCAACTCTGGCTGTATGGGAACCACGAACGTTTAAAGGTTTATTGGATGTTGCTTGTGCCAAGACAAAGATAGGAGGAGATAGGCATGTTGTAAACACGCCTATGCCCAAGAGCGTTCTAACCAAAGGATTAGTAGACGATTAAGAAACTGCATTTAGCTGTAACGTTTATTATGCTGTGGAAATTAAATATTTACAAGAAACATATACTCTGAAAGTTTTAACAATAAAATGCTATTTGCAGCAAATTTAATTGCAACATTATTACATTGATGTTTCTCTATTTAACAAGAAGGTAACGGATAACCTTGATAATTCAAGTATTGTATATGTATATGTATTGATAATTCATGAACAATAGTTTTGTGTTCGAAACAAGGATATCGATCTTACTGTTTGGCATTGACAATTTTGACAAAATCAGGTTTCAAGGATGCTCCTCCAACTAGGAATCCATCGATATCTTTTTCTTTTGCTAGATCTTTTGCATTGTCTGCTGTTACCGATCCTCCATAAATAATTCTAACATTTTCAGCAATTGTTGGATTCAAATTGGTAGAGAACCATTGTCTCAATTTATCATGTACTTCTTGAGCTTGTTGAGGAGAAGCTGTTTTTCCAGTTCCAATTGCCCACACTGGTTCATAGGCAACAACAACATTATCCCAAGATTTGATTTTATCCGCAATAGCCTTAGTCTGTCTGAAGACTACTTCTTCAGTTTTACCAGCCTCGCGCTCCTCTAATTTTTCTCCGATGCACGCGATTACCTTTACATCAAAAGTATTCAGATTAGTTTTAATGCTATGCGAAAGAAGTAACATTATTTCATAGAAAAATTTTGGTTTTACCTTCAACCCAGCTTCTAAAGCATGAGCTACTTTCTCAGCAACTAGTTCGTCATTTTCACCGAAGACATTTCGCCGTTCTGAATGGCCCAGAATTACCCAAGGAATTCCATTGTCTAATAGCATAGCAGGACTGATTTCACCAGTGAATGCTCCTTTTGCTACCTTGTACGTATTTTGGCTGCTGATGCCAACATTGGCAGGTAATATGCCCTTTGCATATGTCAAATAGATTGACGGCACTCCAACAACAACCTCTGTTATAATAACACTATTAGTATTATTAGTATTATGAAAATATTAGTCGTTTAATATTTTCAAGTGTCGACCACATATGAGAATTATTATAAGTTAAATGATCGATTTCAATGACATACAAGAAGCATAAAAGATGAATTAGTAATTGTTATGTTATAACATAAGAACGAAACATACCAACATTTGGATCGAGAGGACCAGCTTTCAGAAAGGCAACGATACCGTCTATTTCACTTTTCGTGCCATTCATTTTCCAATTGCCACCGACGAAAAATTTACGACCCATGGCTGCTGCGTCAATATTGTCAATTGAAGCAAGATTGCAATTTCTCGGCGAGCCTGAAACAAATTTCAAAAATACTCTGCTGACCTTCAAGCGGACAGAAGGTGAATTTCAGTGACTTTGGCATGGACTATGGACTTTGGTCACGTCTCCCCCAACCTCGTTTCACCGCACCCCCACCATTTTCAATTGCTTTTTCCCCCTCTCTTTCTCTGTACCAATTAAAATATCTATTTAATTGCTTACATTGTA